>NC_090357.1:6631521-7380001 GCF_035084215.1 Heptranchias perlo
TGCCCCCCCTTCTCTCTCTCGCTGCGCCCCCCCTTCTCTCTCTCGCTGCGCCCCCCCTTCTCTCTCTCGCTGCGCCCCCCCTTCTCTCTCTCGCTGCGCCCCCCCTTCTCTCTCTCGCTGCGCCCCCCCTTCTCTCTCTCGCTGCGCCCCCCCTTCTCTCTCTCGCTGCGCCCCCCCTTCTCTCTCTCGCTGCGCCCCCCCTTCTCTCTCTCGCTGCGCCCCCCCTTCTCTCTCTCGCTGCGCCCCCCCTTCTCTCTCTCGCTGCGCCCCCCCTTCTCTCTCTCGCTGCGCCCCCCCTTCTCTCTCTCGCTGCGCCCCCCTTCTCTCTCTCGCTGCGCCCCCCCTTCTCTCTCTCGCTGCGCCCCCCCTTCTCTCTCTCGCTGCGCCCCCCCTTCTCTCTCTCTCGCTGCGCCCCCCCTTCTCTCTCTCGCTGCGCCCCCCCTTCTCTCTCTCGCTGCGCCCCCCCTTCTCTCTCTCGCTGCGCCCCCCCTTCTCTCTCTCGCTGCGCCCCCCCTTCTCTCTCTCGCTGCGCCCCCCCTTCTCTCTCTCGCTGCGCCCCCCCTTCTCTCTCTCGCTGCGCCCCCCCTTCTCTCTCTCGCTGCGCCCCCCCTTCTCTCTCTCGCTGCGCCCCCCCTTCTCTCTCTCGCTGCGCCCCCCCTTCTCTCTCTCGCTGCGCCCCCCCTTCTCTCTCTCGCTGCGCCCCCCCTTCTCTCTCTCGCTGCGCCCCCCCTTCTCTCTCTCGCTGCGCCCCCCCTTCTCTCTCTCGCTGCGCCCCCCCTTCTCTCTCTCGCTGCGCCCCCCCTTCTCTCTCTCGCTGCGCCCCCCCTTCTCTCTCTCGCTGCGCCCCCCCTTCTCTCTCTCGCTGCGCCCCCCCTTCTCTCTCTCTCGCTGCGCCCCCCCTTCTCTCTCTCTCGCTGCGCCCCCCCTTCTCTCTCTCTCGCTGCGCCCCCCCTTCTCTCTCTCTCGCTGCGCCCCCCCTTCTCTCTCTCTCGCTGCGCCCCCCCTTCTCTCTCTCTCGCTGCGCCCCCCCTTCTCTCTCTCTCGCTGCGCCCCCCCTTCTCTCTCTCTCGCTGCGCCCCCCCTTCTCTCTCTCTCGCTGCGCCCCCCCTTCTCTCTCTCTCGCTGCGCCCCCCCTTCTCTCTCTCTCGCTGCGCCCCCCCTTCTCTCTCTCTCGCTGCGCCCCCCCTTCTCTCTCTCTCGCTGCGCCCCCCCTTCTCTCTCTCTCGCTGCGCCCCCCCTTCTCTCTCTCTCTCGCTGCGCCCCCCCTTCTCTCTCTCTCGCTGCGCCCCCCCTTCTCTCTCTCTCGCTGCGCCCCCCCTTCTCTCTCTCTCGCTGCGCCCCCCCTTCTCTCTCTCTCGCTGCGCCCCCCCTTCTCTCTCTCTCGCTGCGCCCCCCCTTCTCTCTCTCTCGCTCTGCCCCCCCTTCTCTCTCTCTCGCTCTGCCCCCCCTTCTCTCTCTCTCGCTCTGCCCCCCCTTCTCTCTCTCTCGCTCTGCCCCCCCTTCTCTCTCTCTCGCTCTGCCCCCCCTTCTCTCTCTCTCGCTCTGCCCCCCCTTCTCTCTCTCTCGCTCTGCCCCCCCTTCTCTCTCTCTCGCTCTGCCCCCCCTTCTCTCTCTCTCGCTCTGCCCCCCCTTCTCTCTCTCTCGCTCTGCCCCCCCTTCTCTCTCTCTCGCTCTCTGCCCCCCCCTCTCTCTCCCTCTCTCTGCGCCCCCCTCTCTCTCCCTCTCTCTGCGCCCCCCTCTCTCTCCCTCTCTCTGCGCCCCCCTCTCTCTCCCTCTCTCTGCGCCCCCCTCTCTCTCCCTCTCTCTGCGCCCCCCTCTCTCTCCCTCTCTCTCTCTGTGCCCCCCTTCGCTCTCTCTCTCTCTCTGTCCCTCCCTTCTCTCTCTGCCCATATCTCCTGCTATTCAGTGTCATGCAGTTTGGCTTGAATACACTTACTCACTGATTACAGCAGTTCTGTATATCCCAACCACCTTATCATCCATCAAGCAGGCTACAAGGATTCTAAAAATGCTCAGAGCTGGGAATTTAAATTAACAATCCAATTATGTGCAAATCTGCCAATCTTAAACTGAGAGACAGGAAGGAATGTACTGCACCGAACATTCTGAGAGACTTGGGGAAGTCCTTGCTTTATAAGCTTAATCTGTATTGGTGAATGAAGATCCTTGGTCTGTCTCGTGGAATGACATTCCACAGCTGGCCCAGAGTATCTGTACATCACAATGTCATTTTTAAAGACATATTTGGGGAGGGGATGAATGGGAGAACAGACATGTGCCATTTTTCATCATGATGACATGCACAAGTGACGTAATGAATTGTTTTGATGAGTATTTCTATAATCTTGTCTGAATGTTTGCTGATGCCTTGTTTTTTGTTTGCCAAAGAGATCAAAATTGTACCCCTCTATGTCTACTGTAAGGTTTTAGGCAGGGCTATAATACTGTGGTACAGTTTTCCATTCAAGATTGGTTCCTGCTGTAGTCCCAAATACTGGAAACTTTGCATCGCATTTGGGGTTTTAGTATTTATATCTTGAGCCCTATTTATGTGTTCATCTGCTGACTGCTCAATTTTTCATTACTGGAGAATGAGCAGAATCTCTTCAAACTGTCCATGCTAGCGTTTCTTTCAGTTTTACTTTAAAGACCTTCATAATCCACAAGTGCCCACTTTGGGTCATGCTCAGTGAGGTGAAACAGCAGCATTTGTTGGTGTCGGTTGCCTGTCTCTGTAGATTTGTCTCTTTTTTTATTCTTGTTTATTTCTGACTCCAGTGTATGTTTTCACGAGGGAACTCCATTTTGACAGTAGCATAATCATCATTTATAGAGAAACGCTACTGTCAAGTATAGAGGCTACAGAATGACAGTCCAAATATTTATAGGTATTTGCTTTTATTTTGCATAGGATATGTATGTCTTGTAAACAATAAACCAAAGAAGTTCACAGCACAGAAGGAGGCCATTCAGACCATTGTGTCTCTGTCAGCTCCTTGCTAGAGCAATCCAAAACTAATCCCACTGCCCCACTGTTTTCCCCATAGCCCTGTATCATCCTCTGCATCAAATATTTAACCAATTTGCCCTTCAATGAGATTGCGAGTGAGTTATAGTCCATCTTGAAAGTGCAAATTAAAAGCAGGCTAAATGGGCTACGTTCACCATTTTAGTGTTTCATTAGTTTCTTTTGTTTTTGTGCTATGCTTATTTCATTATTGCATCATTCGTGTCAAACTATCATTTTTATTTACATCTGGTCCTGTGACTACAGTATTTAAAAGATGAGCCTCAAATTTCTATTAAACAGTAAATTGATCAAACCATGTTATGATTGATCCATAAGCTGTATAAATATTTTATTTACATACCATAATTTCCATCGAGTTGTCACAGCAAATATTTGACATTTATTTTTTAGTATGCAGATGAAATGAGTAATGCGGTCTGAATATACCAGCTCACCGCATTTGTGCTAATATATTCCTAGATGTTGTGCTGTGTAGTACGGACCATTGAGGCTGAGAAGGCAAAAGTGGTTTATTTGAAGGGGTACAGACTAGGTGGCTGGGAAAATAGAGTTTTATCAGGCATATTAGAGAGCACATATCCAATACAACTATATTGTCACAGGATTTCAGTAAAGCGTAGTTGTGTCCGCTTAAACTAAAAAAAAATAGAAATATGGATTGTGTCCTTCCAAACTTGAGCTTTGTTTGGATGAAGCACATGAATAATTATATATTTATTAAAAATTTGTTAAAAGGTTGTGTTTCTGTCTGTGTGCCGTAGCCTGTTATTGGGGTCACAGACTTGCCCCATGGTGTGTCCTGTAACAGTTGGGGCTTTACACAAATTAGCCAGGGTTCCCACTTCCTGGTGATAACTGGCTGGAAAGCGTACACGTGGAGATTTGATTTGGATTCATCCGTGATGCATTCCGCGGTCAGATTTCCTGTTGCCACTTACTCTCTGGATTTGCGTGAATAATGGCCACTTGGGCAAACTACTGGAGGGCAGGCACCTGTGATAGAACTGTACCCTAGCAAGAGTCAGTACCTCCAGAAGCGAAGAGAAAATTGGATTAAAAGAAAATCCTAACTATTCAAATTAGAAAACCTATCATTATTCCCTTCTAGTGCACTCATTGACCGTTTGTGATCAAGTGCCTTTGTCACTTTCTAGGAATCTCATTGGTTGCGGTAAGCACGCATTTAACCTGATTGTTCTATATTTGATTGACAGGACTCTGGACCAATGCTGGTAAAGGTGGACTCGGTGGGAGCGAGGATTCGGTAGATTTTAGTTCGCAGTAATGGCTTCTTGATCCCTGGTAACCACATGGTCATTTCCACGGTAACTACTGAGGATTGGTTTTTATCACTGTGACTGGTCTGTAGGATGTTGTGACTGAAAAATATCTGTCATCAGCCCCTGGTAACCACATATCCAGCATGGAATGAAATCACAAAGACAATTTGACATCACAGAGCAATTTCAACTGATCTTCCTTAGGCTAAAAAGAAATTCCTTTGAAAAATGCGTTACCAGGGTGGTTGGTAGAATATAAATTGAGAGGGCGTGTTCAAATTCTCTGTCCATTTATTATAAAATTAACGGAAAGATGCAGTAATGACAGGTGAACAATGAAATTGCAGGAAATATATCAAACACTACTAGGTCTCCTATTGCATTACTCGAGGTACCTCGGGACCTGGACCGTGGCTTTAATGTTTACCATGGTTCCTCAAATAGCAGTTTGCTCATTGTTGTAATACAATAAATTTACTGAAGCAATTTATCAACAACAACTTGCATTTATATCACACCTTTAAGGAAGTAAAACGTCCCAAGGCCCTTCACAGGAGTGTTATCAGACAAAATTTGACACCGAGCCACATAGAAATATTAGAACAGGTGAGAGGTAGGTTTTAAGGAGCATCTTAAAGAAGGAGAGAGAGAGATAGAGAGGCGGAAAGGTTTATGGAGGGAATTCTAGAGCTTAGGGCCTAGGCAACTGAAGGCATGGCTGCCAATAGTGCGGCGATGGAAATCGGGGATTCACAAGAGGCCAGAATTGGAGGAGCGCAGAGATCTCGGTGGGGGTTGTAGGGCTGAAGGAGGTTGGAGAGATAGGGAGGAGCAAGGCCATGGAGAGATTTGAACATGAGGTTGAGAATTTTAAAATCGAGGCGTTGCAGGACTGGGAGCTAATGTAGCTCAGCGAGCACAAGGGTGATGGGTGAACGGGACTTGCTGCGAGTTAGGATATGGGCGGCAGAGTTTTGAATGAGATGAAGCTTACGGAGGATATAGGTTAAAAATGTTACACACATTACTGATACTGAAAGACACAATTGTAATGTTTGTAATACAGTTTATCTACCATTTTACAAAACTTGAGTCAGGTGCAACTAATTTTTTTTAATTTCCTCCCTAAAACCTCTTATTTGGTTATTTACATTCTAAAATACTTTTTTTTTTGTTGTACTCCACCAAGGAGATTTTTCCCCTTCAGCTAATCTCCAATGACCAGCACCTTGAACAGATGGTCCTTTACCAGAACCGATGACTCCAGCCACCTTGCCCCAGCTTAGCATTTAACACTCTAGCACAAACAGTCCCCTCAGTGACACATAAATTCGCATTCTAATTAAAACTGTAATATCAGAAAATGTAATTTAATGGTTTAAACTCTATAAAATGTTGAGAATGAGTTTTTTAAAAATCATTCCCCGCCCCCCCCCCCCCCCCCCCCCCAACTTGTTAGTTGTAAATGCTGTGCTCAGTTGTCCATGTGACACAAGTTGTTATGCACACTGGATATTGTAGTTCCACAGGAGCAGGATGAAAACTACAACTCCCATGTTACATCACTCTTGCACAAAGCACAGAATTTGTGAACAGGAGCTGGCACTTCTGTGAAATTTGCAACTCTGAGACAGCAGAGCTTAGATACTCGAGTGAGAGGACAGGCCCATGTGGGGCTAACTTTAAATGAACAATTTTATAGCTAAATTTTCAGGTATTTGTTTGATTGCCTTATTGAGTCAGCATGGAAATTCTCGGTGTTTTTGCCGACAGTCGTTTTTTTTTGCCTCTTCCTGCCCTTCCCCCATAACTTATCGTTATTACTGATTGAGGAGGGTGGTGTATGAGGTTGTACTGTCCAACAATTAGGGTAAGCATTGGATTTTTTGTCTTTTTTTTCCTCACTCGCTTTTTCATTCGTTCATATGATCCCACCCACATTTAGACTTGCCAAAACATGGCAGGCAGTGTTACTGGGCAGGCAATTAATTAGACCTTTACCATACCTGAAGCAGTTAACTCGATCAGATTTGACTGAAGCCTGTTTGCCCTGCCTGAACCAGTCAAAGACTGGTGCTATGCTGGCACAGGCCGGGAGTGCAGGTTGGCTTTCCATCCCTAAACCAATATAGTTGTGCTTTGGCACCCCCATGTGGTCAGAAAAATACTGCGCCCTACAGGAAATTTTGATAAAGAAAAGACTTATTTATATAGCGCCTTTCACAACCTCAGGACGTCCTAAAGCGCTTTACAGCCAGTGAAGTACTTTTGAAGTGTAGTCACTTGTAATGTAGGAAATACGGCCAATTGGCACACAGCAAGGTCCCACAAACAGCAATGTGATAATGACGTTAGTTGAGGGAAAAATATTGGCCAGGACACCGGGCAGGACTTCTTTGCTCTTTGCAATAGTGCCTTGGGATCTTTTACAACCACGTGAGAGGGCAGACGGGGCCTCAATTTAACATCTCATCCGAAAGACGGCACCTCCGACAGTGCAGCAATCCCTCAGTACTGTACTGGAGTGTCAGCCTAGATTTTGTGCTCGGTTCTCTGGAGTGGGACTTGATCACAAAGTATATTAAGAACCTGTTCTGACAAAGGGTCCACACTCAAAACATCTTGTGTGTTCTCTCTGTAGATGCTGTCTGACCCGCTTAGTATTTTCAGCATTTCTTGTTTTTGTTTAAGAGTTCCAGCATCTGCAATACTTTGCTTTTTGCTCATATGTTCAGAGCAGACCTATCTTCTGCTTGCAGGACCTTGCTGGTTGTCATGTACTTGGAAACATTTTCTGCAAAATATTTTTTAAAGACTTTCTGTAAATGATTCTACATACAGTATTTGCATAAGGGATTGCAAATATCTAGATGTTAAAAATTGCTGTCAACATGAAGACATTTTCATACTGTAAATTCTTCAAAACTCAGGTCTAAAGTTCACCCCATCAGACAATTGCATTATCAATTGAAGTTAGCCTGGCATTCTTAATTTTTGTATTTCATTTATCATATTGGATGTGATTCTTGTTTTATATCTTGTGTATAATGTAAAATTATCGATTTTGGCTAAATTTAAAACTGCTAATTAAAAACTGATGGTAGAATTACCACAGATTCAAATAAAGCTGTTTGTAGTGATAATAACAGCGTGGAAAAGTGTGTGGTTTATAAATGATTGAAAAATAAAACTTCGGTCACTTAGTGATTCTTTTCTTGTGAATTTTTATGCTCCTCATTGTTAGAGGTTTCATTGCTGGCAGTGGAACCCTATTGGGGCACATGATTCCGCGTCAACCTCACCTGGACGGATACAGAGTAAAGCTCCCCTCTACCCTGCCCCAGCCTCTACTGCACCACTCTGACTTTTCCATTTCTAACACCTTTCATTTCTGTGATCTCTGAGTGAGAACCTTAGTTTTGCAACATGGACCCAAGAATCTGAGCTGAGACTGCCTGTCTGTGTAGGACCTTTATAGATGGCAATGATAGAGAGTGGAGACATTCATCCGATTAGTTCAGGCTGGAGTTGAATCCAAGCTGCAGAATTAAAAGAATCGCATTCAAACCACCTGCATCACCCAGTGCTGATTTTTGCTTTTTTAAAAAAACTAAATGCAGTGTTGTCTTGGCTGTGATCACAGGGACAATTTTTATTGGCACCAGTCTTTAACATACTTGTTGGTGGTAACGTGGTTGCTAAGGGAATAATTCTTCTTATTTAACGTAACATTTTCTATGATTGCCATCTTCTGGTTGCATGCTCAACTTGTTCTAAGCTTCCTCCGGAGGTACGAAACAAAAATAGTTCCTTTTTTTTGGATTTCCTAATGAATGTTTATTGAGGACTGAACTGTGCAGCTTTCAGTACAAATGCAACTTCTAAAGACATGTCTTAAGGCAAGACCTTCTGTTGCTGATAATTCAAACGGACGCAGCTGATAACAACATTTATTTTGTAACTTGTAGAAATCCTAGTGAACATCTCTGACCCCCAGCATCCTTGACTGAATCCTACATGCTTACTAACAGATATTCTGGAGAACTCAGAGATATCCACTAATAGTGCACAAAAGAGCTAGGTACACGATCCATGTAACCTAACTAATCCTGGTTAATCCTATTGTTTGTGTGGACCTGGTTTTGACAGCAGTAGCAGCACTGACGTGTCTGTGTGGAACCAGCTGTTTATAAGCTTTTGTTCACCCATTTGTTCTTCCCATCTCTTCCAGCGAAGGAATTTGCATGTTTTGTTTCGTTGAAAACTTTTGGTTAAATCAACCATATCTTGCCAACAGTCATGATTTATGACATTGTCGTAGGTGAATTATGATGGTCTTTTAAACTTGAGGTAATGGATTTGATTCTACAGTACTGGTGTGTTAATTCTGTGCGTGAAAGACTTCCATGTGGAGCCTGTTAACGAGGGAGTTCCCTCATCAAACTCATTTTTAAAAATCAAATGATTAAGGCTCCTCCAATTGCTCAGTTAGTTAAGGCAGTGAGTAGCTGAGCATACAGACCAGGCAGGTCCCAGGTTTGTTGCCAATTCAAAGAAGGGTAGGGGAGTTATTTCAGCGTCCTGGTTAACATTTATCCCTTAACCAACATCACTAAAATGGATTATCTGATCATTTGACTCATTGCTGTTTGTGGGACCTTGCTGTGCACAAATTTGCTGCTGCATTTCCCTACATTACAACAGTGATAACACTTCAAAAATACTTAATTGGTTGTGTAGAGCTTTGTGACATCCGGAGGTTGTTGTAAAAGGTGCTATATAAATGCAAATTCTTCTAATTGCAATTCTTTATAATGGTTTCAGTTTTTAAAAGAAGTACTGAAGGTACAGCTCTTTTTATCTTGTACAAAATATTTACACTCTTGGGAGATGGTTTCATACAGAGTATATCTTATAGTAGATGTTTCACAATGCTTCCATGTGAGTGCAGTGAACATCATATATGGTTATACAGTTCTATAGGTTAGGGTGAGGGTGCTTGGTGACCAGGCTGGGGTTGTCCTTGGTCAGTGAGTGCTGGGGGTGTGTGGAGAGGTGGTGAGGCACTGCAGTAGGTTAGAGGTGACTCCTTCCTTGAGTGCTTTATCAAAGGAAATGGCGAATATTACCGTCGATGCTGTTATTTGGGAGTTGTACTTTATGGCCCCTGCTTCTTGCATCTGTACTATATCAGTCCTGAGCAGTCATGTTAGAAATTGGAATAAGAAGAAATCTTTTTTGCTTTAATACTATACTGGTTCCATTCATGTGCCCAGTGTAACTTTGTACTTCATCCCCCAGGTAAGCACCGTCACACCTTTAAACTGAGATGACAGCAACTGCACTGCGGATAGGGGACCAATTAATCCTGGAGGAGGATTATGATGAGAATTACATCCCTAGTGAACAAGGTATTTGAACACAGGCTTGCTATGTATCTGTGTTTGCTAATTGATTTTTAAGCCAATTAACCAATGAGATGGAAGTGGCTGATAAAGTTACAGCATAAAAAAATTGACATCTCTGTAGAGCAGGGGCCCTGATCCATGTGCCACACTAGTGAATGGGTTGTGTGTGCAATCTACCTTTTTTAATTTGCCTCATATGATTTGCAAGCATTGAATAAAATAAATCACGGAACATATGAGTGCTTGTAAGGCATCATTTGCGCTGCTCCCCAGTGACACTCATTTTTAAAAAAAAATTCAGACTCAAAAATTCAAGCTCTCACAAATAAAATTTGTTCAGTTGCCTAGTCTTTACTAACCCTTTCAGCTGGTTGCTACATCCCATACGAAGATGACGAAAGTCGGGCCACTTGCCTTAGTGGGGTTGTAGCGGGCAATGGGAGGAGGGGGTGGGGGGAGAGAGAATGCGATGACTGTGGAATCAGGGAAGTATTCCTGCTCCTCCTGGCACCAGAAGCAGCAGCTGAAGAATCCTGGAGGGGGGCAGGCCTGGCACTTGCTCTGCTCATCGGAAACAAATTTCCCAGAGGGGTTCTTAAACAGCTATTGGGCCCCGAGTTAACGTATGCAAGGGGCCTAAAGCCTATTTTAGGCGGCTGCCTGGGCCGTCTTTAAAAAAAAAAGAATGGTGAATTTAGCAGTGGCCCGAACGCCCAAACAGATTAGGTGCGAGCTGTCCCACTGCTAAATTTATCAGCATGGCGCGCGCCCATTTTACACCTGAAAAACGGGCACAATGCATAGTAATTTCTACCCCAAGGTCCATGTAGTTCGCCTTCTATCATTCTGGTAGTCGCATGATACAATGATAATAGAGTCGGTGACTAATGCCAATTAATCTCAATTAGTTTACAACAGACCCATGCATGATCCAAGTTAAACCCCCAGTGATGGAAAGCTTTGGGAACCAATGTCACCTGTTCCTCCCCAGCATGCTATACGTACCATATGCCATGTCTCAAATTACCCATGTGTTGTTTCCCAAAATATTATTTTCTGAAAGAAATCTAATTTGCATTTGAATGAATCAGCACTCTCTGCTTCCACCATCGCTCCTGGGAGTCTGTTTCATAGATTTACCACTCGCTCACTGAAATAATGGGGGCGATTTTAACACTACCCATCTGGCAGAAACTGGGTGGGCAATTAAAATCGCCTCGGTTACTTCCCCTCCCTAGAGATGCCGGGAACTAACGGTTGCCGATTTTAACTCACGCAACTGAGCAGGTGGCAAGGACACCCGCCCAAAGCCTTTTTTACATGTGCATGTCGGGACCTGACTGCAATTTTAACTCAGACTGAGTGGGAAGCTGCGATGAGTTTCCCGCCAGACCAACTTAGCTGGAAGAAGATCGGGGCCAGAAGAGGCCTAAAAAGATAAGTTACTTTCTTTGTGCTCCTCCAGGCCCCACAAGAAAAGCTTATGCCTCCCCTGCCTTATGTCTCCTCTCCTCTCCCCCATTCGCCCCCCCCCCCCCCCATCCTTTCCAGGTTCCACGACCCCTCCGGGTAGCCCTTGCAGCCAATCCTGCCACCTACCTGGTCTCGGCGGGTGGCCTCTGGGCCATGCAATTTTCCGCCTGAAATGTTTGGTTAGTTAGTCAGTCAAGGGGATTTAAATGAGGCCCAGGAGTTAAAATACCCCAGGCCTTATAGGTGGAACAGCAGGTGAGTAAAATTCTACTGCCTTAAATTGGCTTGGAGTTAAAATCGGCTTGAATGTTTCCATAGATTAGTTTTGAATTTATCCCTCTTCAAGCGCAGGCCATGTCCTCTGGTTCCACTGTGCTCAACAAGGTGAAATAGCTTGTAATGGTCTACATTATCTGGTCCCTTTAGAATCCTAAAACCAGCAATCATATCACCCCTCAACCTTCTCATTTCCATTGAGAACATGCCCAATTCACATAATCGCTCCTCATAATCCAATCCCTCCATCCCTTCAATCATCCTGCTTGCCCTCTTCTGTATCCTCTCAATAGCTGCAATAACCTTTTTTGTACCTTGGCAACCAGAACTGTACACAGTATTCTAAGCACAGTCGCAACAATGATTTATAAATTGGCAGGACTGCCTCACTATTTTGGTTCAATATTAACCTGTTAATACATGCCAACATCTGATGGTTGAAGGAGGAATGTTGGCCAGGACATATACTTCATCTCCACCATCCATAATCATGAAAAAGGCCTGTCAAATGCATCGGAGTGTTTGCTTTTTTCTATGATGAAGTTATTCAAGATGAAACAAAAGGCAGCTGGGCTTTCAGCCTTATATAATTCAGAATTTATTGTTTAACTCCCAGTGGAGTAGCAAGAGGCTGAATTAACTATATGGCATTCTGCCAGACGGGTGCCTTCCAGATCGAGTTTTACAACTTAACAGTCACTGGAGCAGCCACTGATAAGTTATGGCCTTAAAATAGCAATCTACTGCTCCGAGCCTTCAGAACAGGTCCCTGTATAAACAGATGAGGCTGGTAGATTGTGGTTTTTATGTGGGTAACTTGTCAGCAACTGGTCTGCTGATTTTGTAAGTTGTAAAACTTGATTTAGAAAGCGCCACGATCAGTTGAATGCAGTTCTACAAACAGGTAATTTATTACTTTACTGCATCCACTGGTTTAAAAAGGAGCAGAATCTAAACTACAGATGAATTGGAATTGGGGGGAGGGGGGTGGTGGGGAGAAAGGGGGTTCACCACCAGCCAGCCAGCAAAAATAATCTCTGGCTGTTGTGATTCATGACCAACAGTAAATAGAAATCTTGAAGTGATGGATGAAATGCAACATTTAAAAAGTGAACAATTGTCAGTTTGGTTCAGTTGGTAGCATTGTCACCTCTGACTCAGAAGGTTGTGGGTTCAAGTTCTACTGCAGGGCCGAAGCACACAATCTAGACCAACACTTCAATGCAGTATCAAGGGAGCGCTGCCTTTTTGGAGGTGCTGTGTTTTGGATGAGGTGTTAAACTGAGGTCTGTCTTCCTGCTCATGTTGATGTAAAAGATCCCATGGCATTATTTTGAAGAGGAGTAGGGAGTTTGCCCAGTGTCTTGGCAGGTTAGGTCAATGGGGTAGAGTGATGGCAGATGGCGTTCAACAAGTTTAAAATCATGAAATTACGAAGAAGTGAGGCTGTGGGTTACGTATTAAATGGTAACGTGGTGGAGGCCATAGAGCAGGAAAGAGTTCTGGGGGTTTTGTTGGATAGATTCTTAAAATCATTGCTTCAGTGTTTGCAAGCAGTGAAGAAAGCAAATAAAATGTTGGGATATATTAGTCTAAGGAGGTGATGTTTAAGTTCTATGTAGCCTTGATGAGGCCACATTTGAAAGACTGCAGAGCTTTGGTTTCTTTATCGCAGGAAATATGCAGAATTATTGGAGGGAGTGCAGAGGAGGGCTTTAAGACTGACTTCTGAATGTAGATGGCTGAGTTTTGAGAAAAGATTATATACCTTGGGACTTTACTCTTTGGAGAAGATGAGTGGGTTCTTGATCAAAGTCTTTAAGATTTTCATTGGTATAGAGAATTTGGATCCAGGAAAGCTCTTCTAGTCCTTGAATCCTGTGCCCAATAGAAGACGCAGGCGTCAAAAGAAAATAGGAAATTTAGGCAACCATGGTGGCTTTTAAAAAAGACCTGAATGATACAGGGCCATTAGTTCTGGAATCATGGTAAGGTATCTGATGGGAAGCTTTCAAGAGTAGACTCTTGCACAAAACGTTATCATGTTACTGAAAATCGGAGTACTGAATGACCACTCAAAAATTGGTATCCAAGTTAAATATTTCACTGCAAATTAACATAGTAGATGTCTGAACTTTATGATTCATGTTTTGGAGTTACAGTATCTGAGCTATGTAACGGCCATTCTACTAACTAGAGTTTATCTGGGGTCACTATTACAGTGGCTGACAAATTCATAATCATTTATATTCTATGTACGGACCCCTGTCCATTAAAAGTACAACCGCCTGTTTGAAAAATCTCCTCATTTCAAAATTCCATGGTTTTCTGGTGCAAATAAAATGCAGTAAAAGGTAATGTAGCCAAAATGAAACATCATGCATGCATTACAAGGCCTGAGACAACATGGGACATGGCATGGTTCTGTTTTGTTGCATGTTGTTGCAATGGATGCTAAGTTTCTCTTAAACAGCAAAACAGCTACCTAGTGATCTGAAAAAGTGTTCTGCAGTTACAGATCTGGCTTGTCACAAAGTAGGGTTGCCAACCCTCTAGCACGTAGATGAGAAATAGGAGGGGCCAAGGATAGATCCTTGGGGCCTCCAGAGGTAACGAGAAGAGAAACCATTGTAGGAGATTCATTGGCTACGGCTGGTAAGAGTGGAACCAGGCAAAGGCAGTCCCATTCAGCTGGACAGCGGAGGAGAGGTGTTGGAGGAGGACAGTGTGATCAACTGTGTCAAAAGGCTGTAGAGAGGTTGAGAAGGATGAGGAAGAGAGAGAGTGCAACATGGCACAGTCAGAGGATGTCCATTTCGGACTTCAATTAGAGCCAATTCAGTCCTATGGTAGAGGCGGAAACCTGATTGGAGAGGTTCAAGTTGAGGGAAAGATGGGCAGGAATTGAGAGACGACAAGACGTTCAAGGACTTTGGAGAAGAAAGGGAGGTTGGAGATGGGGTGGAAGTTTGCAAGGATAGAGTGGTCAAGGGTTGGTCTTTTTGAGGAGGAGGGATGATGACAGCAGATTTGATAGGGTGCAGGACAGTAGATTTGAAAGGGAGTGGGACAGTTCTAGGGGAGATGTAACATTTTACAATATTAGCTAGCATGGGGGCCAGAAAGGGAAGTTGGGTGATCAGCAGTTTAGTGGAAATAGGGTCGAAAGAGGAGGAGTTGGGTCTCATGGCCAGGTTGAGCTCAGAGAGGGAATGAGAGGAGATGGGAGAGAAACTAGAGAAAGATGTGAGTTCAGAGCTATGGCAGGGGGGAATCTTGAGGGAAGCTTGGCTTGGTGTGGTAGGGAGGGTTTCAGCAGGGGCAGCTGAATGAATGGTCTCAATCTTGGTGACAAAGAAGTTCATGAGCTCCTTGTAATTGTTGGAGGTGAAGTCTGGGACCTCATGAACATCGTGCTCAATGACCTATCTCCTTAACCAAAGAAACAGCGAATGACGGAGAATGAAATACGATAAATTAGAGTCAAATTAGAGGTAGAAAAGGAATTGAGAGAGAAAGGAAGTGGTTTGAGAGAGAGGAAAAAAAAGACAGAAAGGAAAAGTAAGAAAAAAAAATTTTAAATGTCAAATTTAAAAAAAAATCTGGAGTGAGGTGCCACAGTTTTATTGTTCCTTTTTTAAGCCTCCAAGGTTGAGTGGCATGTCAGGACCATAAATCATGTCATTAACAGGGTCCTTACGACATGAATTACTAGCCCTAAATGGTTGCGATGTGATTAATTTGCATCAACGGTGTAAATCCCGAAATCTCATGACATGCAATGAACTTCAATGGAGAGGCTCACAGAGAGTTTGGAATATTTTTGGTTTTGGTGAGGCTAATGGCCAGCAATTTGTGGAGAATCGGAACTCATCGCGTATCTCTTCTTCACCACAAATTTCTGGATTTTTCACAAACTAATAATGACGAGCGCCATGAACTCGCCATTATTTTCCCAGTGATTTCTGGGCCAGTGTTTTCCTCCATAGGCCTGCCCCTCTGGGTCCTGGGACTTGAGTTCCGCCTCATTTCTAGAGCTTGACATTTTCCCAGCTGATGTGGAGGCTCAAGGATGTAGCAGACAGAACACAATTCCCAGAATACATCATTGTCACTCTTCTCATGTCATCCCATTGGCCCCAAATTACTATATTTATTGAAACTTTTCTTATCAGATTGCAGTTATTTTACAACTCTGGTGAGTCATAAGAATTTGTTTCAAAGATAATAATTACCTAAAGGAAAAGTATAAAATGCCCCTACTTCTCTTGAGACCCATTGATTTTAATTTTAAAATTCTGCATCCCACTCACTCGGTCCCCCTCCTAAGGTGCTGCTGTTCCTGATTTAGAATGGGCAGTACTAAGTGATACTCCAGACTACCCATTAGCAATTCTACAGGAGATCAGCTGGTAGATAAAGAATTTATAGTGATACAAGAAATTAGCTGGCCCAACTGTTAATACTGTACCCTTGTTAAACTGGATTGAGCTGCAAGTCCTCTCACTGCGCAGTCTGTATTGGTCCTAAATGAACTGAGTTTGGGGCAATGTTAACTGAGTTCCTAGTGGATGCAGCAACTCAGCACAAAACTGTGCATGTAATGTGGCAAAAATTGATACACTTGCTTAGGGCGGCCATCGGATCAATGTGGAAAATTGGAAATGTTCACACTGATGCAGTGGGGAGGGCTCATTTGATGTTTTTGGCTCAAGATGCATTGTTGGAGCAATGAAGAGAAAGCTTCATTCACTAAGCAGCCCTTGCTGCATCTGAAATTGGAATACATGACACTGACACTGAAAGAAAGAGTGGAAAATGTTCCATTCCTTAGATTTGATATTGTTCACTGTGATGACACAAAAAATTAACAAAATATGCCATAGTCTTCTAACAGGTAGTGGAGTTGAGTGGCAAGATGTCAGATTAGTGTGGACAAATCTCCTGACATTTGACTGTTGCAAAGACATCGTAAATATACTCCATCAGTAATATTTTGTTTTAAAAATCACAATAATCTGCGTAATGTTGGTGTGCTACACTGGTTTTAAGTGGAAAGTATTATTGGAAATAGATGCATGCGATGAACATATGGGGTGATTCAAGCTACAGTGATGTGAACTCTTCATTGAATGATGGTGAAATAAAAAGGCCTTGTATGATGATTATCTCTTTGTCTATACACCAGACATTATTTTGTACTAGCCACTTGTAGATAGCCCATAGCCCACACAAAAAAAAATGGCCATTAATTGGACTACCTTAGAAGCAACTACAAGGACAGGCTATGTAGGGAAATTCGAAGGCCTGATTGTGATGAAGTAGGAGTGTGTTCTGAGATTGGGACATTGAGTTGAGAGCACTGTGATGTATCTCTTCCATGACAAACTTTAAAACCCAAGCTTTGTGTCACCTAACTACTGCTTCTTGATTTACCTCATCGTCTCTCCTTTTCTTTTTAAGAAAAAAATCCAGGTGCTGTCCTTCTTCTTTGGCAGTCCCTCAGGGTCGAGGATGACTTGCTTCCACTCCGGGAGGGTGGGTTGTGCGGTGGCTGAATAGTCCAATCCTGGAGCCGCAGACTCTGCCACAGGTGGGGCAGGTAGTGTTTAATAAGGCGGGTGGGTGAGACGCTCTGGATTCTGCGCGCTATTTCTGCTGCTTATGCTTGGCCTCCACTTGGTGACGCTCGAGGTAATTGGCACCTTCGCGGATGCTTCTTCTCCAGTTTGGGCGTTCTAGGACAAGCGATCCCCATGTGTCGGTGGGGATGTTGCATTTTTTTAGGGAGGTGTTGAGAGTGTCCTTACAGCGTTTCCTCTACCCTCCTAGTGATCGCCTGCCATTGCGGAGCTCGGAATAGAGCACTTGTTTAGGGAATCTTATGTCGGGCATGCGGACAATGTGGCCTGCCCATCGCAGCTGGTTGAGCATGACCAGTGCCTCAATACTGGGGATGTTAGCTTGGAAGAGAGCGCTCACGTTGGTACGCCTATCCTGTCAGTGGATTTGCAGGATTTTGCGGAGGCAACGTTGGCGATATCTCTCCAGGGATTTGAGGTGTCAGCTGTACATTGTCCATGTTTCTGATGCGTACAGGAGGGCGGGGACCACAGCTGCTCTGTAGACCATGAGCTTGGTGCTGGATTTGAGGTCTTGGTCTTCAAACGCTCTGTTCCTCAGGTGTCCAAAGGCTACACTGGCACATTGGAGTCGTTCTTGAATTTCATCATCGATGTCTGCTCGCGCCGAGAGGAGGCTCCCAAGGTGTGGGAAATGATCCACACTGTCCAGAGGCTCACCGTGGATCTTGATGGTAGGTGGGCAGTGTTGTGTGGCAGGAGCGGGCTGGTAGAGGACCTTTGTTTTCCAGACGTTTAGCCTGAGGCCCATTCTCTCATACACCTCGGTGAATGCATCGACAATGGTTTGTAGCTCTGCCTCTGAGTGTGCGCACACGCAGGCGTCGTCTGCATACTGCAGCTCGATGCAGCAGTTGGGGTGGTCTTGGTTCTGGCCTGGAGGCATCGAAGGTTGAACAGTTTCCCGCTTGTCCTGTAGGTTAGCTCCACTCTGGCGGGGAGCTTCATGGTGATGGGGTGGAGTGTTGCAGCGAGGAAGATGGAGAAGAGCGTTGGTGCGAAGACTCAGCCCTGCTTGACTCCAATTTGCACTCGTATTGGGTCTGTGGTGGATCCGTTGGTGAGGATCACGGCTTGTATGTCATCGTGGAGCAGCGGAGAATGGTGACAAATTTCTGCAGGCAGCCGAAATTTAGGAGGATGTTTCACAGTCCCTCATGGTTGACCGAGTCGAAGGCCTTTGCGAGATCGAAGAAGGCCATGTACAGAGGTTGTCCTATACTACGAGCCTTGGCCTTTCACCTAGATTTGTTAATATAGTAAAAAAAACTTAGGTTTGGGAACAAAATGCAGTCATCCATTGGATTTTGGGGAGGCAATTTTCTCAGTTCTATTACCCTTACCTTTCTGATCATAGAGTAGTACATGTTCATTTTTTTAATCACTTAGAATCTTTATGCACTATATTATCTGTTCATGGACGAGTTCTCTAAATGAATATAGTAATATTTAAATGATTTTATTTGCACAGAGTGTTTTTAATATCATTGCTGTATAGCCAGGGTGCAATTTATCTTTCATTAACCAAGGTTTACATTTCATTTTCTTAGGTGACACATCATTGCTGACGGCTCTAACTGACATTAGCAATTTTCTTTATCATTAGCAAAACCATTCAGACTTGAACCAAGACTAATGACCAGGAAGGGAGAGGGGAGGAAGAGGGACATTGAATATGCTGAGATGTTGGCTGAAATTTACTACCAATGCACTGTCGCTGAATAAGGGTAGCAGATGATCTAATGACACTGATGCTGTGCAGAGGCATGTTAATACTGCATTACATTTCAGACTGCACTTGCACTACAACTGTAGCTCTCGTTCGTTGTGATGCTACATTTGTGCAAATGCAGCTTGAATAGTCACTGCAGCCACTCAGGAATCATTGTACTGTCTTCTACTCCAACCCATTCTTTCCTAGGACTGTGATGCTCCTTAGCTTCCTCTGTATTGCCTGATTCCTACAATCTAAAGGCTTTTAAAAACCCTAGCCTGGCTTCATCTAATCAGTAATACTTGAACCAACTCATCTTAACCTTGATGGTGTCTTACCCGTCCTTGGACCTAGACATTTCACTTGAGTTTCTCAAAAAAAAAACTCTTGCTCCGCATTACTGTTGGTGCAATGTTTCCATAGCATTTGGAGGGAGCACGGACAGAGGACATCTTTTGGTGTAACAGTGGATGTGAATACAGCGATTCTGTACACAAACTGCTTGCCGCATTTGCCTGCATAACAATTTCAAAACTAATTAATTGGCTACGAAGTGCTTTGGGATGTCGTGAGGATGTGAAAGGGGATATATAAATGCACGTTCTTTCTTTTGTGATTGATGATGCCAGTTTGGTAGCGTTAAGCCACTTTTTAAAAAAAATCTTTTTATGGACCCCTGATCTTGACTGTGTACAGGCTACTTCTTCCTCACCTTTTTATTGTAATTTGTAAAAGCAAATTTAATTTTAAAGCATTCTTGTTTTAATTTGTATTATGCTGTAATTTATGTCTTTTATTTTCTCCGGTAATATTCACAAGATTTTTTTTGAGAAATGAACACTCAACTGATATTTATCATCACTGACCTCTGTTGAACAAAACAGATCTTTAGCCCCATACTAATCTAAGTTAGTGTCTATTTTCAGACATAAAGCTCACCCGTTGTGTAGTTAAATAGTGAACCAAGGATTGTGGTTGGAACCATCAGCTGATGTAACTGTAAGTGTAACTAATTTTTCTAGCCATCCAGCATGTTGTCGATACAAGGTTCAGTGCAGTAGAGGGCAGTGTTGTCCAAATAATGGTTAGACTTTAACTGCCTTACCCACAGTGGTATTTTAAATATGATGTGGAGATGCCGGTGATGGACTGGGGTTGACAATTGTAAACAATTTTACAACACCAAGTTATAGTCCAGCAATTTTATTTTAAATTCACATGCTTTCGGAGGCTTCCTCCTTCGTCAGTTTCAAATCGTTCACCTGACGAAGGAGGAAGCCTCCGAAAGCTTGTGAATTTAAAATAAAATTGCTGGACTATAACTTGGTTTTGTGAAATTGTTTACAATTATTTTACATATGTCAGACAAACCTTCATCCTTTACTGGCAAAAGCCAGATGATTTTTTAAAATACTTTTTTTTCTTAAATTTGCTGTAACTTTTTATTGAAACTTTTAATACATATTTACCTCTCTATATAGGACAATAACATAATTATACTTGGGGACAGTTTTTTCCAGTTTTCTCTCGTGAAGGCACTAGTTCTTGCCAGAGAATGGTTTCATGCATACTGCCAATACTTCGATATCTTCAGTCATTCTCCTTGTGTGAGCCTAGATAATGCATGTTGGTAGGATATTTGATCACAGAGCTTCTACTGCAGACAGCAGCTAAGTCTGATACTCTCCTCACGCGACGTCCACACAAGCATTTTACAGAAAGGGAAATAGGAATTCTGGTTGATTTTATCTTTCACTCTTTGGCCTGGGGACAGTGAGATCAATTTTAGTGCCTCCACCTGTACCCTAGCTGAGATCAGTTAACGCGATAGTGAATCTGGGATCCTCTGTATGTCTTAGTAACACCTACACAATTCATTTACCCACAAAGTCATCAGGGTACTCTACTTATAGTTTTAACATATTTTCGTACTTATAGTGCACTTACATATTTATACAAAAACAACTATTTGTACTTTTATAGTGCCTTTAATGTACCAAGATAATCAGACTCTGAGCAGTTAGGAGAGAAGGGTTAGGACTGGCAACTGGGCAACATCAAAGAGGAAGGTTATGAGGAGGCTTTTGAAGAGATTGTAACACTTTACGGCAAAAGAGTTTCAGTTTATTTCTTTAATCAGTAGAAAAAGTTGGGTTACAGTTTGAGGTTTTGTGGTTGGACCTTTTTTATTTCTGTTTTCACACTCGTGATTAGTATTCTTCTGCTTTGCGTAACAGATTAATAAATCACAGTAGAGCTGTGACTTAGCAGCAGGAGATGGGTTATGAGCTTTCTTCTGCGTAAGGATGACATAACCAATAATTTAGTTGACAATGGATAGACTTCACTGAGCATGAGGTAGCCAACTTTGATGGTGACTGTTGGAGCCTCTCCAGTGTAGTGTGTGTGTGCTGTTTTGCCATGCTTCAAAATATAAAGGACCTTTTTTGTGGTTCACCGTGTGAATCTTTAGTTAATGCATTTGTTGTTTTTGTCCTGGACCAGGAGCCTGGCTTATACTTTGCAGCCTACATCTTTCAATGCAATAAAACTAGTGGCAGAATTTTCAACTTCAATGGGTGTGTAAAAGGTGGCCGATCTGATATTGCCAGTTTTGTGCCCCAGCTAAAGTTGAAAGTTCATCCAGGCTCTTGATTTCCAGTCCAGTATTGTATAATTGATTTTGGGCATAAAGCTTGGAGTGGGGGAGGGAAGGAAAGAAAGGAAGAAGGGATTGAAATTGTGTTGCTTTCATTTCTTCCCTTCCCATCTTTCTTCCAATGTCATGCACCATTCCTGGTAAAGATGGGTTAGTAGGAAACCAATTTGTTAACTTCTACCATAATTAGGTTTCGGTCATCTAGGAGGTCCGTGAGAGTGAGATGACATGCGTGTGTGATTTCCATCTTTTTTTCTTCCAATGGGGACAACACCTAGCCCCTTCATGGTTTCACATCTGCGCTTTGAAAGACACCGTGGAAGGAATAACTAGCACAAATTCCATGGCTCAGGCACTGTGCAACTTAACTTTTTTTTAAATGATAATTTCTATGTACAAAAAAATGTAACTTTTCTTATCCTTTTTCAGAAATCCAGGAATATGCCCGAGAGATAGGAATTGAACCTGAAAATGAACCGGAGCTAATGTGGTTAGCCAGGGAGGGCATTGTGGCACCTTTACCCCAAGAATGGAAGCCCTGGTAAGATAGCAGAAGACTAGTAGTGTTTTCACTAGGATTTCAGTAGAGCATAATGATACGTGTGCGAAATTTTAAAACTGTATCTACTTGAACATGAAAAATATCTAGCAATGCAATTACACATTTAGTCCTTCCAAACTTGGGTTGTATTGGATAAGGGCATTTTGTGCTATGTAATACAAGGGTGAAGTACTAGTGGTTACATGTCTGTCACTGGTGGTAATTATGGTGGGAGCAACTTGAAGTGATGAATTAAAAGCATCATTCAAGAAGTATATTGGTACAGTACTAAAGTGTATTGCTGAACTGCAATTTTTACTGTAGCATATTAGTACCAAAATGCTAAGTATGCCTAGAGACAAGACTAATCAGTCAGATGTATGCAAGAATACAATCCCCTCGAAATGTCGCATTTTCTGACTTGATATGAGCTGCTTCCTGGTAATGCCCTGATTTCATTAAATATTTCCAAGTGTGAAATTTGTCCCTTGTCTAGCCAGTCATTTGTGAGGAAGAGTAAGCATTTGGACCCATTGAGCTTGCTCTACCATTTTGAAAGCCTTAGTGGCTCTTTCTTTTTAATCCCATTGTCCCTCCTGTCTCCATATCCTTTAACACCCTTATTAAGTAAGTGTCTTTGTCCCTTTTAAGCATCTTAATTGGTTTTATATCTAGGGCCGTGCATTTCACAGCCTCACAACTCTTTCCTTAAAGGCGAGTAGAGGAGCATAGGGATTTGGGTGCCCATGTACACAAATCACTAAAACCTAGTGCACGGATACAAAAAGTAATCAAAAAGGCTATTGAAATGTTGGATTTCATCTCAAGGGGGCTGGAATACAAAGGAGAGGAAGTTATGCTTCAGTTTTATAGAGCCTTGGTCAAATCCCATCTAGAGTACTGTGTTCAGTTTTGGACACCGCACCTCAGGAAGGATATGTTGGCTTTGGATGGGGGTACAGCGCAGATTCACCAGAATTATACTGGGGCTTAAAAGGCTTAAATTATGAGGACAGGCTACATAAACTTGGTTTGTATTCCCTTGAGTTTAGAAGGTTGAGAGGCGATCTAATTGAGGTGTTTAAAAAGATAAAGGAATTCGATAAGATAGCTAGAAAGAAACTATTTCCTCTGGTGGGGGAACTTAGAACTAGGAGGCCCAATTTTAAAAGGGTAGTGGAAATCTGGAACCCTACTCCCCTCCCAAAAAAAAGGCTTTGAATGCTGGGTCAATTGAAATTTTCAAGATGGAGATCGACAGATTTTTGTTGGGTAAGGTTATCAAAGGTTTATTAATTGAGTTGAAGTACAGGTCAGCCATGATCTGATTGAATGAAAGGTGGAACAGGCTCGAGGGGTTGAATGGCCTCCTCATGTTCCTATGTGAGAATGGCACAAGTCCTGACTTATGCAACCAGGGCTTTTTTGTCCACCATGACCTATTGACTATAACAGAATTCTGCACTATAGGGAAAAAAAATGTTACATATTTAAACTGTGCAGAGCCAGCTGTTTTATAAAAATGGATATTTCCTTTCACCCATTAATCCCTGTTCAGGGATTCAGACATTTACATTTGGGACAGTAAATCCCTTTTTACAAGGATTTGTAGACATAATGACAGAATGGCAAATCCTGGTTTATCAAGACTTGGGTGATGAACTTGATTCTTGTGTCTGGCTGTTCTGCTCCGTTATGCAACGTGTTCTTGCTCTAAAATGTGAGCAGTGTTTACCTGTAAAGGAAGAGGATGGGGTTTAATTAAATAGTATTCCACAAAAAACAGGCTTGTCATGGTATTTGAATTTATGATGCTTTATTCATGCAATATTAACTTTACTGCTTTAGTGCAAATTATTGGTTACTGAGCACTTGTGCAACAGTCACAACTTAGAGATTGTGTCCATGTTGTAAAGTTGCAGCTATGTGTAGGTAAATGTGTGTCTATTTCATTTTTATTCATCTTTTGTTTTATTGGATCCTAATTAAACCTTGCTGTTTGCATAGCTGCATAAGCTCACTGCCATCGAAAACAATAAGGAGAGCTGTAGAGAAAAGAATAGCAACCAAGGGAAAGTGGCAGGAGGGGGTAATAAGACTGAGTATCCAAGTTGGATGTGTGTATAATATATAATTGACTGGATGAAGTATGGAGTTCTAAGGATCTTTTGAAGTGTTATATTTTAACTAAAATAAAATTAAAAATGCATGTTCTCTAAAAATTCATGTGAACCAAACAGCGGTAAATGTTGGCAGTCCAGAGTTCGCTTGGCAAAAAATAAAAACAGCTGCTGCCTGATGATTAAATGCCGGGAAGCACACAGGAGCCATTTATTCCTTTGTACACTCAGGGCTACCGACATTTATTGCTTAATTATAGGATTCTGTATAGAATCGACAGTGTTTGTTTAGTCATAAATGCATCATTTTAAAGTTCAGTGGAGCCTGCATAAAATCAGCTTTAATAAGGTCATATTCCACTTAAAGAAAATTTGATCTGGAGTGTGGTAGTTTATATTGTGATGAATTGATCTTAAATGACAATCCATTAAAATTTGATCTAAAATTTAAATTTAATTTGTGGATTAACTTTTTTTAAATTTTGTGTTTAAATTAGACTAAATTTTTAATGGATTGTCATTAAAGATGTATTTCTCTACCTTCCTTTACATGAGAACAAGAGTAAGCTATTCAGGCAATCAAGCTTGCTCTAACATTATAGTTAGCTATGGCGCGCCTCTCTTTTTAATCCCAATTCCCTGCCTTTTCTCCATTGGGCTAATTCTATGATCCCGCACTCCCAATGGGAAAGTTGCATCTGAAACTAAGGTTACAACACTGTAGTCTCCATAATCCAACCCGTGCTTCCTGCGAGTGTGATATAAACCTTCCTATCAAGCAATGCCTTTTACTTCTTGAGTAAGTATTTATCTTCCTCCCTTTTGAACACTTCAGATATCTTCACATTTATGGCCTTTGAAGCAGTGCCTTCCAAATTCTCACAGCCCTTAGTAAAGAAGTTTTTCCATATTTGCTTTTAACTGGCTTATCTTAATTCTAGAATTATACCTTCTTTGTTCTGGATTCTCCTACTAGAGGGAATATTCATTACCTACCTTCTCCCTCGATTGCTTTCATTATTTTATACTCCTCATCTTCAGGGAATATAACCTAGTGCCTTTATCCTAATAATCACAGAGAATTGTTTTTATGTAGCTTTGTAAATCCTTCCTAAAATGGGATGCCCAAAACTGAACACAGTATTCTAAATGACATCTGACCAGTTCTTTGTGTAATTGCAGTAGCATTTCCTTGCTTTTATTTTAATAAAATCATAGAAATTACAGCAGAGAAAGAAGGAAGCCATTTGGCCCAGTGCTAGCTCTTCAACTGGAGCTAACCTACCCTAATCCCATTGCCTTGAACTTTCCCCATATCCTCTTATATTCTTCCTTTTCAAATACTTAGCCACTTCACTCGCAAATTATGTTATAGTCTCTACCAAAAGTGGCCATTTGTGATAAAGCATTCTTTTCTAATAACCTTCTATGTGTAAAGTTTCCTCCGGCTTCCTCTTTCGTTCTTCTGATGATAGTCCTGAATTAATGCCCTCTTGTTACTGATTCACCAACCTTTGCAAACAATCTTTCACTATTTACCCTCTCAATACATTTTTATAACTTTAACACCGCTGTTAGATGCTCCCTTAACTTTCTCTGTTCCGGTGAAAAAAGCCCCACTTTTTCAAGCCTGGCATCGTTCTACACTGGTACTTTTTCCAGCGTGCCTATCCAATGTCCTGTATAAATTCATAGACTCATAGATATTTATGACACAGAGGGAGGCCATTTGGTCCATTGTGTCTGTGCCGACCGAAAAAGAGCTATCCAGCCTAATCCCACTTTCCAGCTCTTGGTCCGTAGCCTTGCGGGTTACAGCACTTCAAGTGCACATCCTAGTACTTTCTAAATGTGATGAGGGTTTCTGCCTCTACCAGGCAGTGAGTTCCAGACCCTCACCACCTTCTGGGTGAAAAAAATTCTCCTCAACTCCCCTCTAATCCTTCTACTAATTACTTTAAATCTTTGTCCCCCTGGTTATTGACCTCTCTGCTAAGGGAAATAGGTCCTTCCTATCCATTCTGTCTAGGCCTCTCAATTTTATACACCTCAATTAAATCTCCCCACAGCCTCCTCTATTCCAACAAAAACAACCGTAGCCTATCCAATCTTTCCTCATAGCTAAAATTCTCCAGTCCTGGCAACATCCTCGTAAATCTCCTCTGTACTCTCTCTAGTGCAATCACATCTTTCCTGTAATGTGGTGACCAGAACTGTATGCAGTACTCTAGCTGTGGCCTAACCCGTGTTTTATACATTTCTAGCATAACCTCCCTGCTCTTATATTCTATGCCTTGGCTAATAAAGGAAAGTATCCCATATGCCGCCTTAACTGCCTTATCTACCTGTCCTGCAACCTTCAGGGATCTGTCGACATGCACTCCAAGGTACCTCTGTTCCCCAACACCTCTCAGTATCCTCCCATTTATTGTGTATTCCCTTGCCTTGTTTGCCCTCCCCAAAAGCATTACCTCTCACTTTTCTGGTTTGAATTCCATTTGTCGCTTTTCTGCCCACCTGACCAGTCCATTGATATCTTCCTGCAGTCTACAGCTTTCCTCCTCACTATCAACCACATGGCCAATTTTTGTATCATCTGCATTCTTCTTAATCATGCCGCCTACATTTAAATCTAAATCATTGATATATACCACAAAAAACAAGGGACCTAGTACTTTTTTAAAAATTCGTTCATGCGATGTGGGCGTCGCTGGCAAGGCCAGCATTTATTGCCCATCCCTAATTTCCTTTGAGAAGGTGGTGGTGAGCCGCCTTCATGAACCGCTGCAGTCCGCGTGGTGAAGGTTCTCCCACAGTGCTGTTAGGTAGGGAGTTCCAGGATTTTGACCCAGCGACGATGAAGGAACGGCGATATATTTCCAAGTCGGGATGGTGTGTGACTTGGAGGGGAACGTGCAGGTGGTGGTGTTCCCATGTGCCTGCTGCCCTTGTCCTTCTAGGTGGTAGAGGTCGCGGGTTTGGGAGGTGCTGTCGAAGAAGCCTTGGCGAGTTGCTGCAGTGCATCCTGTGGATGGTATATTCTGTAGCCACAGTGCACCGGTGGTGAAGGGAGTGAATGTTTAGGGTGGTGGATGGGGTGCCAATCAAGCGGGCTGCTTTGTCCTGGATAGTGTCGAGCTTCTTGAGTGTTGTTGGAGCTACACTCATCCAGGCAAGTGGAGAGTATTCCATCACACTCCTGACTCGTGCCTTGTAGATGGTGGAAAGGCTTTGGGGAGTCAGGAGGTGAGTCACTCGCTGCAGAATACCCAGCCTCTGACCTGCTGTTGTAGCCACAGTATTTATGTGGCTGGTCCAGTTAAGTTTCTGGTCAATGGTGACCCCAGGATGTTGTTTGTGGGGGATTTGGCGATGGTAATGCCGTTGAATGTCTAGGGGAGATGGTCATTGCCTGGCATTTGTCTGGCGCATATGTTACTTGCCACTTATCAGCCCAGCCTGAGCCTTGCGAACCCCACTAGAAACAGCCTTCCAGTTCCAAAAATTCAAAATCCTTGCTATTATACTCGGTGACCCTATGTATGAAACCTAAAATCCTTTTTGCCGCCTTTATAGTCTTTTCTATCTGCATTCCCATCTCTAAAGATCTGTGTATCTGCAAATCTAGAACTTTCTTCCACCACTGTAAGAGTCTTACCATTTTGGATATGCTTCCTTTCATTGTGCTTTTTCCCAAAATGTTCTACTTCACATTTTGAATTATTAGATCATTTGAATTGAGTACCTTTTCGGAAATAGGAGGATTAGATTGTAATCATTTGATCGAGTTGGGGAATGGTTTGTTCTAGAGCCAGAACACAGTTGACTCCCAGATAAATTTGCAATTATTCTAATCACCAAATCTTAATATACCAAAATACTTCCTGGTCTCTTTCATTATATAGAATTTATTATCACCATTAAAAGGGACAGAAATTCATTGGAAAGACCATTTCTATCATTATATTACAGAGTTACTCAGGTACTAGTATTCTGTATTCACTTATTTAAGCCCCCTGAGGTACCATGTGTTTTCTCCTAGAAATCTTGGGTGAGCAATGCTATCGAGATCTCTTGAGAGATGCACTTGCTGTCAGTGGCATTTATAACAAACATTTTTGCATGTTCAAATAAAATTCTTTTGTGCACTATTTTAACGCATTCATCAACCCATTTAAAGTAAATGAAAATGCACTTATACGTTCATTATAAATGCCCTTTGGTTCCAGCTTGGCCGCCTTGTGTCCCCTTGACCTGCTAATCAGTAATTAAGCTGTTGTCGTGTTGGTGAAGGAAGATGATTTACATCAGAGCTATGGTCCTTGATTGCTTAATTTACCCATAACTCCTGGAAGGAAACATGATGTGGCGTGATTAAATGGGGAAAGAAGTGAGTGGGAGTCATTTTAATGAAAGGAATAACTTCAGTGATCTTTAGCTCTTTCCTTTAAATGAATAGGTCTTATCTAAGGGTAACATTTTTATCCAGTTCAAAATTTGTATTTTGAAATGCTGTTCTATTATTTTTGATAGACTGAACACGGTCAGTTCAGTGTGTGTCACCAATGGCACCTTCTGAAAGGTCATATGTTGTACAAGAAAATTTTTAATTTAACCTCAATATTATAGGTTCATTAAAAAGTAAAATGAACTGAGATGTAGATTTTTATAAAAGGGCCAACTTGCAACACAACACTACATGCTGATTTTCAAATCATTGTGTGGAGGAAACACATCTAAGTTACTCTCAGGATTCAACTGCTTTGGGTAGTCATTATTTTATCTTTGTCCAAGTAAAAACTTGTTTTAACCCACTTTCTGTTTATCTGTGATGATTATCATGGTACAATAGTGTTGTGGTATAGGAGCAAACAGCTAGATTATGGATTTTGGAGATGGTTTAAAAAATATTTTTTTTTGAGTGATTGCTTTCTCTTGTCCGAGGCAGCCAAGATGTCACAGGTGACGTCTATTACTTTAACTTTGTATCGGGCCTGTCGACCTGGGACCATCCGTGTGATGAACAATACCGAAACCTGGTTACTTTGGAGCGGGAGAAACTGCACGCTCTGGGTGGAAGCAAAAAGAAAGACAAGAAAAAGAAGAAGGAGAAAAAAGAGAAGAAAGAAAAGGAACCACTTAAAACTACCACAGTGAGTTCTAATTCTTAAATCCAAATTTAATGATGTCAGGATCCTATCCTTTTTTTCCCCCTCTCTTCGTCTGTTATCATGCCACTTCTCTTCTGAAGGCATTGATTCCTTGCTGCAGTACAGTTTCACAGGTGCTGGTGCCATCTTGAACAAGTGGCTATTATCTATGGGTGAGCTTTGAGAGTGAGCAGCAGCAAGTTATTTGCCAGACCCTGACCTCATCTGTCATTCACACTTGCACACTTCCAGCAGACTCATTGAACAGTAACTTTGGAGTGGGAACCCTGCCAACTTGCTCTCCTTCGCCACCCCCGCCAGCCCAAGGGCACTTAGGCCAATTGTAATGCCACACTGACTGAGGTATCTTAGCACGAACAATGATCAAACTCGTGGAGGGTAAATGCTGACATGGACTGGTTGGGCAGCATGACCTGTTTCTGTGTTATAACTTCTATGTGTTTCCATATAAATCCGGTTGATATGGCTCAGCTACTCACTGTATAAACTGGCTGAGCTGTCAGAGGACGTTCTTTCCCTTTAAGGCTCCTTTGATGCACTAAAGACATGTTGAATTGAAATCTCATTTGTAGCTATGCAAATTAAGTATTTGGTATCAAAGTAATTTAATACAGATACAAAAATCCTCTTCAGTCTTCAATGCAACCGTTTCTTTGGTGACCTTAACTGCCACTTTGTCTTAATTAATATTCACAATGCATATTTAATTAGTGTTAATAGTGAATGAAACATTAATTTCCATAAGATATGTATGTCGTTCACGTGTAAAGTGCCAGCCCTATTATAGTTATTTTTTTACCCTACAAACTATGGCGCAGAAGATGCAAATATTGCCATCTCAGTTGAGCCACATGCACTAATTATGTAGGACAGAAAAGGTTTAATTGATCATGTGGGGGAGAGGGGGTTCTCTGTTGCATGTGACCTGTAAGTTAGCATAAGCATTAAAATAATGATGCATGGTTTTAAAATTTTATTTAATATGGCGCTGAATTGTCAGTGTTTGACAATGTGATCTTTTTTTTTTAAAATGAGGGTGATTTTGCGTTCAGACAGGAAAGCTGCAGTCACGGAGTGTAGGAGGTTGGAGATAGGACAACAACACTCTAGCCCTAATTCTCTGACCCATGCAACCTGCAAGTGCAGTGCAAAATCACCTCTAATTTTCAACTTGGTCAAGAATGTGAGAAGTTACATTTCAAAAATGGAATGTCTTCACGTCGTTTATAGAACAAATTTTGATACTATGAACTAGTCTCTCTAAGCTATAAGCCATGATTCAGTTTGGACATTTGCAGATCTTAATGCTCGGGTTTATCTATCTAATTGTTATGACCCAATAATAAAGTGAAAAATAATCTTACAGCAGCACAGGGCTACCATTAGCAACATTGAACATAGCATAGATAATCTTTTAATTTTTTTTTGTTTTACTGTAGCTTTTGCCTTTTTTCTGTGTTTCAATCACATACTTTTTAAATATATGTGTAATAAGTATGGGTTAATTAGAATAATCAATCTAAAATGCAACCTGTCCAGCCTTCTTCCACTCTATTCTCCCATTATAAACAGTTCACGTTATTGTCAAATGATTTTCATTTTCTTTGATAGCCAAGTCAGTGTCTGCAATCCCAATGAAAAGGTATGTTCAGAGTCCAACACCAATATGGGCTGAGCACTAAATGGGATCTAGGCAAGAGGGTAAATAGCCTCTTCACAACATAGACAGTTGTATTAGCCATTTTTTTTCCAGTTTCCTAATCATAAACTGAATGATAACTTCGAAGTTGTAGCATAATTCACAGTTAGGAGACCAAATGGTTAAAATATCTCCTAGCTGAATTTCACATTGTCTTCAAGTTTTTTTTTTATCCTTTGTTTAGGGAAGCCAAATAGAACCAGGAATACTTCCTTCTCCATCTTATTGTAGCCTAGCTTGCTCTTCTCATGATCCTCTTCATCAGTTTACAAGTCTTGAGTGTTTGCATGATATTCAGATTAGGACTGAGGATACAGACAAGAAAGAGGCCAGTGACTTGCAAGCATCTTTGAAACCAATGCTAGTCAATAAATCTATAACTGTCAGTTTCCCAAATAATCTGCAACCTCTTAAAAGGGAAAACGTTAGTCGACAAATATTTGCAGACGTCGAGAAAATTCTAGGAAGAACACTTTCTTTTGGTCAAAGACTTCTAGATAGTCGCAGTGATCTGGATAGGCCAGAAGAAGCCAGGATGGCTCTTGAGGCAGGTAGATGCTGGAGTTGCTGTGACTCCAATTTGGATAGAATGAGTTTAGGACACTTAATAAGTAAAGAACCAGCTAACATTCCAAAGAAGCCAATAAAATGTAAAACTGCAGAAACACTACTGTCTGACAACAAAAGAATTTCAATTGCACTTGAGGAGCAGGTAATTGTATTTACCAACACAGAAAATAAGAAAAGTCCAGTTGAAAATCCACAGAAAGGTAATTCAATTCAGAATAAACAGCTAATTGATGAGATACCACAAAGTAATGTAGAAGAAAACCAGGTTAATGAAAACTTGCCAGAGGAGTGTATTGAAGGGGTTGTTGTGTTGCCAGTTTGTGACACAGAAAATTCATTTTTCAATAGCAGTGGTAAAATAATTATGCCACAGATCAAACCCTTAAAGGAATCAACTTTCAATGTTGAGAAGCAAATGGCGACAAGTGTGCAAACTGATCAGTATGAATTTAATGCGGTGATGAGTAAGCCCTGGATACTGGACACCAAAACTATGGAAAACGGACAAAGCACAGAACTATTTGAAAATGTAGGAACAGTAAATGCCACACTTAAACCAGTTGACCACTTATGCAAAGCCTTAATAGTAGGGAAGCTTTTTGATAAAGTAGACAACATAATGAAAACAGTGAGTGAGCTTGAAATTCCTGAAGCAAATGTGAGTGAATTTGTTAACAAAGAATTAGTTGCTGAAAAATTTGATATAAACTCTCTTTCTAGCCAGATTACTTCTTCAAATTGTCTGAATGATGTGTCACAGAAAGGTGAACATGGTATGTGTGATTTTCGTGAACAGAATGAAGATTTTAAATCAGAGAAAAAAGTCACAGTAGACACTGTTGATTGTGATGTTTATAACCCTTACATTGATCAGACCTTGAACAATTCTGGAAAAGAAACTGACTCCTTGCCCTCTTCACATTCATCACTGAAACAAAGTCTTGCCACTGCTTACAACAGCTGCTTTCAGGGTCCAGCCAGCAAGAAGTGTGAGGAAGAATCTTACTCGGAGGATCAGAAGTTTTACCAGGAAATTCTCAAAAAAGTAAAAACAAACCGTGAAATTAAAGGAGACTTTTCTGAAAACGCAGAACAAATTACAAAAGGAGGACAAACTCCTGATCTACTTATAAAGAAAAATGAAGGTATTAATTATGGGTTTCATTTTGATGTTTACAATTACGAGCTTCATCCCGTTCTTCGAACTACCTCACATTGTGAGGAGGAAATTATTAGAATTGATCATGGAGTAGCAGGATCTATAAATGGGCTGCCCGAGGCAGTTGAATGTTCAGGCTGTGGAGAAGCAGCCTTTTTGAACTCTCAGTTTTGCCTTCAGTCTGGGCAGGCTACTGGAGCAGCACTGCTAACTGCACTGACAGGTCTAGAAGAAAATTCTGATAGAAATTTTGAGCAAGAGGCATGCTATAGCACTAACCGGAATCTTAGAAATGAGGAGCATCAGAGACAGAGTAATGGAGAGGCAGAAGAAACTGTAAGTAAGGTGGTTGCTGCCTATATATAGTCTAAAATTGTTGAATTGTAAAATAAGGCTTCCCTAGACTTGGGGTAATAGAGAAACATACAGAAAGGTGAAAGTTGTACACCACTTACTGCAAGTGGACATTGTGAAACAAGCATATTTTGAAAAATGACCAACAGCAACTTGAAGAGATTATGTTTAAAGGTCCTCTGTACCAATAGGAATTTTAATTCATGTCACTGATAACTTCAACCCTATTGTTACATTACTTACAAGGATGACAAGCAGCCACAAGTGTAATTACCTCCTTTACAGTAATAACTGTGTCAGATTCAAGGCAAGACAATGCCACTTTCTTGGCAGCTTACTGTGATCAAATAGTCCATGTAAACCATTTAAAAGAAGGGTACCATTTTGTATTTGTTTGTTTATTTGCTTCTAGTTTGTTCTGAAACCTGTGACTACCTATGAGCACATTCTTCCTGAATTGAATGATTGGTATCACCGAGTCATTTCTTCCTGATTCATTTAATCTGCTACTCTTTTTGACCTGGGTGACATAATGCACCTTGGGCATTGGGTTCTTTACCTCAATTTTTTTTTAAACCCTATCCTCATTCAATACCCACAATTAACAGTAAAAATCTGGGATTAAACAGAATAGGATTGCCATGTTAAATTTAAACTAAACCCAGTAATTTGACCAAGGATCAGTGTAATAAAGATTATTCGATATTAGTGCCTTTTAAGCATTCTGAATTACCCTAGATTTTGAGTGCCAGTAATATGTAAATCTGGTGCTCAACGATATCTCATTTGGCTGCTTGAGTCTCCCAAGTACTGTAAAGACCAGACTAGTAAACCTTTCTTGTCCATTAGCACAGTAATTCTCTGTCGGGAGTGTGCCCAGGAATAAGTGTTGTAGGTGTTGCTTTGTCAACAGGTCTGCACTTCCCTTTGATCTCAATAGGAAAGTGAGCAGTTTGGATTTTTAATGTAGCTGCTGTCAGATATTGATTTCATTTTGCTGAATACATGTTTGTATACCAAAAGAAAACTCCTTTTGTAATTAATAAAGATTAAGAAATGGCGCTTTTGAAGGTTGCAATGTGCCGGTTTATAATGACATTGCCAATAAGTTGTGTCCATGGTACAGCACTGCCAATAATCACATGACTTGTATTTTCTAGTTTTTCTATCTAATTAAATTTTAAAATATGCAGTGAACACTGAGAACCTGATCTTTAAATTTGTAACTGCTAAACTGTTACCTTGGCATTTTCATTTTGCTTTTTACAACATTTCTGATACTTTTTGAAGAATGTTGAGCCCTTCCAAGTTTAGGAATGCTAGTGCTGAGGAGTGAAACACTTTCTACTTCAGGCAACCAGTGTCAGCATTAAATGCTCCCAAGTTAGGTATAACTCCCCTTACTCTGCTCCAGCAGTTCTCCTTAGCCCACTACAGAAGAGCACCCCTTTCTCACTAGTGCAATATTTCCATTTCCCTTACCACTCATTTGAGTGAGGTTGCAAATTAAGTGCCAATTAGTGTTGAGTGCTTGGGCACCTGTCCTTGAGATCAAGACTATTCATTAGTAAAATCAATTGTCAGTTTATGGATCACTGAAATAAGTAAGTTTTGAAGGAATTTGTATGATGCTCACAATAGTAAAGGTTTCTTTTTAAGGCAGCAATCTGTTCTTCTATCCCTTACCTTTGCTTTCATTTCACTCCAATTTTTGAAGAATGAGAAACTTCTACGGTATATATACAAGTGGAGCAGAACTGAAAGAAAACCAAAGACGTTTTTTGGGTTTGACAAAAGTGCCCAGTAAACCAGAATTTTCCTTTCCATTTCTGGGAATCTGTCTCTTTCAACGTTTCTTTGTTTTCAATGTATTTTCCCTCCTCTTAGCCTGCAGGCCATTCACGCTAGGCAATATGAGGAATTGATGTGCAACACCTCATTGATGTTTGTCATTCACCACTTTCTCATTCACTTTGGCTTCATTGCTTTGTTCTGCATGGTACTGCTTTCTGACCTAATGGAGACTAGCAACCTACTGACTAGGGAAGCTTGAGTATGATTGTCCACAGAGGCTGGGATATTAAGCTCTGCGTTACCCTTAAGATTTGGAAATAGGATTCCATTTCTGTTCCGTTGTTAGGAATTCGGCATTGAATTCAAGGAACAAAAATGCTGGAAACGCTCAGCAGGTCAGGCAGCACCTGCAGAGGGAAGAGATGTAGACCCATTGTTCACCCCAGAAAAGTTAACTCATCTGTTCTCTTCACAGGTGCTGCCTAACCTGCTAAGCATTTTCCGTTCTTGTTTCAAATTTCCAGCATCTGCAGTTTTTAGCTTTTGCTTTGTTCAAGAAGTTCAAGTGAAAAGTAAAGTTGGTTCAGAAATGTTGTGCTGTCCCAAGATGTTATTCTTTGTAAAGAACAAAAGAACAAACTTGCATTTATATAGCTCCTTTCACGACCGTATGTCTCAAAGCGATTCACCGCCACTGAAGTAAATGTGATCTCTTACAGTAAATGGTTAAATGTGCCAGTGACACCTTGTGCCAAAGCTTCAGTAGTGCAACCACCTTTCTTTAACTTCAGGAGCAGGCTGTTCAATTTTACCCATAATTTTTTTTGGAAGAGCAGAAAAAAAACACATGAATTTTAGGAAGTTAGCAATTTTGTCCTTTATCAAAAGTGTAACTTTTGACCCTAAGCAAACCTATGATTATAGTACTGAAGCATATCAGCTCTCCCCAAAAAGGGAAAAACTCCATACGAAGGAGAAATTACATTCAAAGGTCACAAAATAAGTTATAAAGGGTCAAAGTTAATGCAGATACATGTAGACAGGGACATTGATGACCCTATTCATCGGCTTAATAGTTTGTAATCAGGAAGGAGCGGTTCCTTACTGTTCTATTCATATGATAATGCAATCAGAGGCCAGTTCGATACATTATTCATAGTAGTATTGGCGCCTAACCTAAAAGTGGAAATATGGAAACAGACAAACCTTTAGGCTTTTCTAGTGAAAGGTCTCTACTGCCCATTTTCAGCTTTTGGTATCAAGAGGTTTGGAGGAGAAATGACCAGTGCCTCCCCTGTTCCATAGCGGTCTTGCGTCTCAAATAATGTTCCATTTCCCTTACTCGAGAGCGAAGCCCAAATACCCAGCTAGTGTGCAAGAATGTTCCAACTCAATGCAAACAAAAACAGTGCAGATACAGGAAATCGGAAACAAAAGCACAAAGTGCTGGATACACGCAGCAGATCAGTCAGCATCTTTGGAGAGAACAGATGAATTAACGTTTCAGGTGCAAACGTTTTGTTAGAACGGCTCCAGCTAGGTGTTGTGTTAAGTCGCAGCCAATTGAGAGTCTAGGCACAGTTGCTGAATTTCAGAATGGTTAGTATTCCAAATGGTCATCAGCTTGAACGAAATTAGTATGTAAATGTAATGAATTTAGAATACTGGAAGGGGGATTGTAGTGAAATAGGTTCTTGGTGAAATAATTTTAACCATGCGAAAACAGATAACGTCATAATCCTCCTGTAAGGGTTGCTGGAGCAAATGCCTTTGTAATTCTTGTTGGATTCTTAGTATCTCCTTTGCAGACTCACCATGATTTCTTAATTAAGGTGGGGCTCACTCCAGTTACAATTAGAGAGATATGTAAAATAGTTGTCACTTCCCTGTTTTGCTTCCATGTTCCCAGTTTAATTTATTAGCAATGCTTCACTGTAGTTCTAACGCTAAAGTGGGATGGGGGGTGGGGAGAAAGGGTTGGAAAACTGACTTAAAGCAGTGTGTTCTAATCAAGGCTTCCTATTCCAGTGCCGACTATAAGAGCATTCATTAGAACAACTACATTTTATCTTTCCTTTTGGTTGTTTCCCTCAAACATATTTGCACATCTCTAATCATACCTGGACCTTGCATCTCTTGTTTGGCCCGTCTCTTTTTGCTGGTCTCTTGTGTTCCGCTGAGAGGATGAGCAGATGACCTGGTCTGTGCCAACAAAAATTGGGAAATATGGCAAAACACCCAGAATGACTCTCCCATCTTCTTTTGTTTTCTCCCTCTCTACTGCAGGAGCAATAAGATCAATTGTAGCACCCTTATTCCACCTTAGTTATCATCTAACTTAAACGTGGGACCTTCCTAGTCTGTATGGCTTAATATAACAGTGGGTGATACATTTACCAATAGAGAACTGAGAGAGTGTGAAAATTAAACTGGAAGAATGTTTTGAGAAATAAAATGTTCAGATCTGCAATATTGTAGAAAAGGATATAGGGAAGCAATCACTGTTCTAGTTAGTTTCCTGATGCACGCTCCAACAGTGCAATAAAGAACAAAACCCCTATTAAAGGAGTACATGTTGCAGGAAATTATTATGGATTAAGGAGTTATATCTAGTTTGTGTTTATTTCTCTGCACCAATACTCAATATCAGCAATTTAAGTGCCTGAATGCTTTACAGATGCACTCAGATGATGCTGTGCGTAGATTACTTTTTTAATTCTCCTTTGAACTAAATCCCATAAATACACAGAATTCTTGTCTGTAAACCTGGAGTTTGGAAATAAAATTGGGGATTAACCTAGTATACTGATCTCTGACAAGATGATTGATATTTAAATGTCAGTCATGCTGTAAAATCCTTTCCTTATGCCAGCACGAATAAAACACAAAAGCTGTATTGTCTTAATTGCATGGTGGAGCAAATGTGTTTATTGATTAAAAAAATATATTTATTGTGCTCATTAATCACTGTGAAAGTGTTGAAATTTTAAAAATCAGAATCTTGTCTATAGAAAATATTTTCAGTGTTGGAAAATTATCCATATTATCAGCATAAATTAAAATTTCAGCTTGATTAGGCATCATTAGTGCAGCATCAGACAGCATTAATCTCTCCGGTGTAGGCACTGAAACTGTGACTCGCTGTGCTGCTTCATAATTGGTGAGCCCACAAAGCTGATGCACTATGCCTAATAATAACTTGCTGCACTGCACAGCAATTTGGGACCCTCGGCCCATTTGAGAATTTAGGACCAAGTGTGAGAGAGATCCTTCTTCATCTGCTTACATCCACCAAACACCATATATCCCAGCCCCTGCTTTCATGTGAAGTATATTTTTCGTATGAAAATCTGTTACATTTTCTTCCACAAAACAATTCCCTTCACTACTTACTTTTCAGAGATTTTTTTAAAATTACACTCTTGTGTACACTAGAGTCACTAGATGCTTTTGTGCTGCTTGCCTTGTATTTCCATCATTTGACAGCAGAAGCACAGTGAGCGGTTAGTTTAAATTCAGTTCTCTATTACAAACACATCAGCTGCATGAACTCTGTGAGCCTTACAGCAAACACCATGGACAGAGATGGCATGTTTGATAACCCTCTGTGTTTAGCAATGCCACATTTTACTATGTCCTTGTGTATAAATGGAATTGCAATTAGGTTAGAACGAGTGTCTTAGCTGCTGAAGGGTTGAAGTATTTGTGCTCTGCAACTTATGTGGAGCCTTTGGAACAGCATTCCTGATTGAGTTTAATTTAATTCAGTTTACTATAATAAATACGTCTTTGCTTTGCTACCTGTTCTTCCCACCATTTTAATCTCTGGGGCCAGGATTTGAATCCAACCTGACTGATGGGATAGGAGTCTCTTCTCCAGCTGGCTGTAAGGCTGCTGTATCAAATGAGGTTTGGGCCGGCTTAACCCACTTCTCCAGAAAACTGTTCACAGTTGGCAATCTCACTTGGAGAGAGGGACACAAATAGAGCTGGTGTAGGAACATAAGAAATAGGAGCAAGAGTAGGCCATACGGCCCCTCGAGCCTGCTCCACCGTTCATTCTGATCATGGCCAATCTTTGACCTCAACTCCACTTTCCCACCTGATCCCCATATCCCTTGATTCCCCTAAAATCCAAAAATCTATCCATCTCAGCCTTGAATATATTCAATGACTCAGCATCCACAGCCCTGGGATAGAGAATTCCAAAGATTCACAACCCTCTGTGTGAAGAAATTCCTCCTCATCTCAGTCTTGACTGGCCGACCCCTTATCCTGCGACTATGCCCCCTAGTTCTAGACACTCTAGCCAGGGGAAACAATCTCTCAGCATCTACCCTATCTATGGAATTTGCAATGCTGTGGGGACGGGGGTAGGGGGGGTGGTGGCGTTGCTTCCCTGATGCCGATGTTCTGGCAGAGGTGGGAGCTTTATTCTGCATTTGGCCAATGCTACACTTGATAGCCTAATGTTTGATTTTTACACTGAAAGCCCAAACTGGGACATTGTTCAATTTTCCACCACTGACCTCCCTCACCAGCAGTCTAAATTTGGAGAATATTCTGCATTTGCAGTTTCACAAATTGAATAACTTCTCAATTTTGTTTTGAAATCCAAAACTGCAGGCAAAACTATTTAACAAGAAATTGCTGTTGGCTTCTTCTAATATGCAAGATTCTAACTGTTGAAATTGTGCCATATAATTTGCTAAAATATGTAAGACTCTGCTAGGGCTGGCAGTCTGTGGATTCTTATTAATGAAGCTCTTGGTTTTCGGAATACTCGTTAACCAGACTCGATCATACAAAGCAATATGCGATTAATATTTACCATGAAGATAGGATTCAGAATTAATCAGTAAAGTAGATTACAGAAATGCACCTACAGTCATTATGCAGGACTCCTGCAATTGAAACACCCCTTCTACCACTTCAACTGAAGCCAGCTGAATCAGACCAAAGATTGAATCTCAACATATTTTAATGTATATAATATGTAATGTACATATGTGCACTTGACAGTACACTCTACTCCTCTTTGGCTTGTAATCGTTTGATAAATGCAAACACCGATATCAATGCAGCACAATACATAGTAAATACTGGGTAACAAGGAATTATTGCAGGAAAATAATCTCATTGGAGCGCTCCAGTCATAAACTGCAAGAGCAAAGTCTGAGTGATTGATTGTCACCTAAACTCAGCAATGAAACTATAGATTAGAAATTACTGTTAGCAATAATAGTGGGTAACGCCATAATTTATTCAAATTATATTCCCGTCCATTATTTTGACTAGTCTAAACACTTTAGTGGACTAAGAACAGCCGTGTCAACATCATGCAAGTACATAATGTGTTGGTCAGCTGTTGTTGTCAACAATAATTTCTAGCCTTACAGGCCGCTCCCCTGATGACCTAGTTAGTGGACAAAAGCAATGCCTGGTGTATCAATAAGCCATGCAGATCAGAAGGTCCCAGGTTCAGTTCCAAACTGTGGGGGTCTCAGCAAGGGACAGCCGTTGGGGCAATACCATTGGCATCATTGCCTCTGGGGAAAAGTCAACCTGCATTCCTGCACCTGATTAATATACAATGACCCATCCTGGAAAGTGTATTTGTGTAGACATTGGGCGAAGGAGAGATCCAGCTTGACTGATTGCTTCTATGGCTGAAATAGCTTACTGGCATTCACTGTCTTGGCCTATACATGAAGACCCTCTAGAGGGATATAAAATATTAAGTGAGATAGAAAAGGTTACTCCAGTGCACTATTTTGAGTTATACCACAATTGCAGGAAAAGGGGACAAAATGGTAAGAGACAAGTTCAGGGCTGATGTCAGGAAGCACTGGAATGGCCTTCTAGATAAGGTAGTGGAGGCAAAATTCTGGAATCATTAAAGACAATTTTTATTTTAAAAGTCTGCCACAAGAAATATTATACTGCAGTATTTGACTGAATGTTCAGCTCTATATAATACATTGCCTACCTTTTTAACTAATGATCAAACCTTCTAACTCAAACCCTCTCTACACAACTTTGTATGCATTTATCTGGGCTATACACTTATGAGGATATGTTTATTAACCTACTTGGAAAATACTACTTTGGCTTCTCCAATGGCTGAGCAAGTTTACCCAATAGGTGGGGGACTCTAATTACCCTCAGCACCTCCAGATTAGGGAGAGGGAAATCAAGCTGCAATTCTGCTGCTGACTGCTACCTAGCAAGCATGTGCTTGAAATGTACATGTGTGTATGTTAGATAAGACATGATCAGGTTCAGCTCTAACTCTCCTTTTCCCTGTGTTTGAATTGCCTGTTGATACTTGCTGTCAAGGCTCCACATGAAGAATGGGCAAGGTGCCTGTCAAGTGGGGCGATACCCCAGCAAGGAGCCAATGCCTTTTGGTAAGGGGGTGGGGAGGAGCAAATTTGCAAGTGGCCGGATGGGGGGGGAAGATGGGGGAGTACTGATTTGTAGTTAGCAAATTGATGTTCCAACATGGTGGTCAAATCTAGCAGCACATTGGTTTGTATCCACATAACGAATTCTGAATCTCTATTGAGCTGTGCAATGAGGCCTGTTGCTTATCTGCAAAGGAACAGCAAGAGAATCTAATTGTGCAGGCTATAGAGAGGCACTGGAGCAGATTTGAAAGTATGGCTTCTTTTCACTCCCTCTTCCTGCCAGTAGTGGTGATTTATGGGGGACGGGAGGAGGAGAGAGTGTGGAGGGGGAGAAACAAAACGCCTTAACAATGGGGACCAAACAAAGTGCAGATCTGAAAGACCATTAAAGAAGTTTGAACTAGCATTCCTTATTATCAGTTTGTGAATAATGAGGTGTTGAAGTGACCCATTTAGATGATCAATTAGCAGATTAACATTTTCAAAGATTAAAAATTGAGGCCATTAATCTGTCGCATGAGTGTACATCCAGTGTGTGGACTACATAACTGCACACTGAAAGCAAAAATGGCTCTTATTTATACATGTACTTCAATTTTTGCTGGCAGTTTTTCATTTCATAAGTGTTACACACAAAAAAGTAGGATGTAGTTATCAGAGAATCTTACAGCACAGAAAGGCCATTTGGCCCATCGTGCCTGTTAGAAACAAAAAAAATACTGCAGATTCCAGAAATCCGAAACAAAAGCAGAAAATACTGGAAATACTCAGCAGGTCAGTCAGTATCTGGAGAGAACAGATGAGTTAACATTCGGGTTTATCAGTTATATGGTAGTTACTGATCGCAGATTGATAGTTACTGTGCGTATTTACAGCCAGCGCTACCTTGTTTATACTGCCAGGCTGTGATTCAGACTGGGGCTCAGGATAGAGCTCTGTGCAAGTGTGCTTGCAATGATGTGCAGAGCTCCAATTCTGGAAGTTAAATTTTAAGAGTACTGAGAGTGTGGGCAAGAACACACAAACACTCAATAAATAAGCACTGGGGGTAGGTTCACCAGGAGGTCCAACAGCCTCCTCAAACACTGTTAAACTTGACTTGATGCCACACTAGAGTTATACCCCATGCAGTGCCAAACCCAAGCAATCTGAGTCTGGCTGTTCTTGGGGTCTTCCACTCAGTCCCCAATTTCAGAATTCTAGTTCAATGCTGAAGTTGCAGTCTAAATGCACCCTTAAAGGCAGGATCAGTCTCTGCTGTGATTTTCTATGTGGCTGAATAGCCTTCTAACACTCACTGTCTAGGCTTCCCATGAATAATGGGTACTTGGGTGAGTTCTTGGAAGGCTGCCTGCACACTTGGAATCATGCCCCAGCAAAAGTTAGCACCATCAGACAAAGATGGGAGAAATTTATGAGGGAGAGAAAAATCCACTCACTGGTTGTTACAGACTTAATACACACATCTCCCATAGAAGTAAAAGGGGCCACCATTTATTTTTAACGACATTCTCGCTTAGATGTATGTTTACCAGGTAGTATACTTCACAAAGTAGACAGTTTTATAGCCATCACATGTCAATTTTGTGCTACTAAAATTGTTGCAACACTGTGACCAGGTTTCTATCTCTGTCTTTCTCAGGCACCGAGTTTACCGCCAACACTTGTCCAGGCACCTCAAGGGGGCCTTGCTCCCCTACGTGGCCTTGGGGAGTTCCCAACAAATACACTCTATGGTTCATTGGGCAATGCAACAGGAAATACTGGAGGGCTGATGAAGAGTTCCCTAGGAAGCACGACCACATTCGGGGTAATGGAAACTGGATTATACAGAAGACTTTTTTTTGCCTTTTTATAATTGTTATTTGAAATTGACTATGAATGCTACCCATGATAGGGAATGAATCCAGCAGGCGGATGGTCAAACATTAAATTGACTAACTAGTGACCAATAAAAGATACTGGAAGTGTCTAAGACAATAACTTGATTCATCCATTTGTGAGAATGTTCAAATGCACCATCCCCATCTTTGCTTCTGTTTTAGCCTGGTAGCCAATGAAAGTTGTAAAGTGCGGACTGCGACTCCAAACCAAGTGGATGCAGCGAATTGTAATTATCATCTTAGTTTTGTCTTCTATTTATTTCTGTTTTATATTTGTTTTCTTCCTTGCTCCTGTTATTTTTCTCTCCTTCCCTAATCCTGCAGGCATTGACTCCTTGTTGGGATACAATTCACAGGTGCCAGTTACACACCCATTCCTCACTCATGGCCATTCATCACGTGTGAGGCTAGTCAGTGAGTGCCAACAGGTGGCATCACAGCTGAGTCTGATCTTGTCTTCAGCACATATGCATTTTCCAGCAGGGATCACAGGATATTGAAAGTGGAATCCTTGCTGATTTGTCCCTATCTACCTTGGAGGCTAATTATAACAAACCTCTTTACTGCCATCCAATTGAGACCAGCTATCTCAGCACCGACCAAAGATCAAACCTTCCTAGTCTACATGGCTCAGCAGTTCATCTCCTTCATCAGCACTGTCCATTTGTACTTTGAAAAAATGTGTGTATATTTTTATTTAAGTTGAGCATTAATGATCACATCACAGGAACTCTCTTGGAATAGTCACGGAGCCCTGCAATGTGAGGAAGCTGAAATAACAGACACAATGGAAACACTACACTCACTAAAACACAGTATCTATTGTTAATTTAGGTTCTCTCAAATGGTCAACTTCAAGGTTGTGAAGGGCAAGTTTAGGGTAAACATCAGGAAGTTATTTTTTTTTTACATGGAGGGTGGTTGAGGTAGAGATACTGGATTTATTTAATAAACAGCTGGATGTCGCAATGGAAACGCGATAGGATTATTAAACTGGAAGGTTTGAGATCAAATGGGCCAAAGAGCTTTTTTTCATCCAAACAGACCACATGAAGTGGACATAGTACAAAAATTTAACACACCCGACATGTCACTAGGATTTCACTTAAATGTAAACACTGTTGACATTCTAAAATGTGATCTGTTCAATATTAGAGCCGATAGATAGCTTGTGGAGATTTATAGTCTCCAATTTGGTGCTGACTTTTCTGTTGTCATTTAATGAACTATTCACCAGCAGCCCAAATACTGGTGTTGTGCTGTCGTCGTTTTTCACCTTTGGGTTTTTCACTCTGACATGCTCTTCCAAGTATAGAAATGACATAACTTCAGTACAAAGAAACTGTACTGGGGTCTGTGCTCATATCCGGTGTGAAATTACATTTTTTGAATATAAATTTAATCTTTTTATCAAAAAAGTAAACGTTTCTGCACATAGTTATTACGTGTCTAGTAACAATTTCCTTTTTTGGGGCGGGGGGGCTAAAGATCCCCAAAACAGGTGGCCTTACAAAAAGTCTTCTGGGAGCAAAACACGAAGACAAGATCTCCCTGAACCTAGCAGACCTCAGTGAAGATGATGAGGACATGAGTGGAGAGAAGGTATGGTGATATAGTGGTCATAATACTGAACTAGCAGTCCAGAGGTGATTTGTTCCCACAATGGCAAGTTGTGAAATTTAATTGAATGAATCTGGTAATTTGTGAGCTGGCACCAGAAAAATGACTATGAAAGCAGCCAGAATGCCATAAAAACTCAATCCAACCATCATTGTCCTTCAGGGAAGGGAGCCTGCCACCTCTACCCAATCTGGCCTACATGTGACTCCAATTCTATACTGTGTGGTTGACTCTTGATACCCTATGAAGTGGCTTAACAGGCTGTAAAAACAATCACTCATGAAAAGGGCCCACTGTTACCGCAAGGCAATTAGGGATGGGTAATTATAGAATCATAGAATCATAGACGTTTACAACATGGAAACAGGCCCTTCGGCCCAACATGTCCATGTCGCCCAGTTTATACCACTAAGCTAGTCCCAATTGTCTGCACTTGGCCCATATCCCTCTATACCCATCTTACCCATGTAACTGTCCAAATGCTTTTTAAAAGACAAAATTGTACCCACCTCTACTACTGCCTCTGGCAGCTCGTTCCAGACACTCACCACCCTTTGAATTAAAAAATTGCCCCTCTGGACCCTCTGGCAGTTTTGCCAGCATTGACCAAATCCCAAGAACAAATTTTTAAAAGGGGTACATTTCGTGGAACTAGAGGTAGACATTCAAACTAGGGGCCTCGTTCCCAATGGGTCTGTGTCCGGTTCCCAGGTGGGCCACAAGACCATGTGGGCCAGGCACACTGCGTATTGCAAGCATGGTGTCTTCAGAATTTTGTATTCGTTTTTTTTCAATGTTTTCTGTATTTGTTGACTTACTAACACATTATTTCTGTTACTGCAAATGAATTAAAAGTTTCCAAACTTTTCCTTTGGATAAGTGATAACCGTGTTTCCTCTGTCAGTATTTGCAGGAGGTGCCTGGGAATATGCCAGTTTTTGCAGGTGGTCCCCCACATGAAAATTTTAAAAGCCACTGCTCTTGTCGTCTTTAGAAAAATTGGAAAGAGAAGTGGCAGTCTAAGGTCATTTGGGGTTAGGTCCTGTGCCACATCTAGGTAGTTAGTCTTATTTTACCACTGGACCATGTGACAACAGCAAGCCTTGATCAGACAGTTCTTATGAAAATGGAATTGTTGCATGATGTTTCTGAATATTAATATCATATACATTATCTTTAAGGTATTGGGTTGACATGTCTTGGGATGGCATTTGTAGATAAGAATAGCATCATTCCTGCTGATTTCATGAAAGAGTGGCTTGACTGTTGCTGCTTAGTTCCTTGTCCTTGTTAGTGCCCGAGGGAACACTTGCTTTACCTAGAAATGCCATTTAATGGCATATTTCATTTAACAAATACATTACAGTTTAATAGGAACTTTGATAAATGTAATGTGGTAAATCTCTGCTTGGACATGGTGCTGGTATGGAATTGCTGTCAGCATGCTAAAAGGGGTAGTAGAAAGTTTCTTTGAGGACTTCAGAGTTAATAAACAAAACCATACAAATCATTTATTCCCACAGAGTGCTCCCGATACTGCTCAGCTCATGAAGAACCTACACATAGATGTGGGAATCCTGGGTGATGGTTTTGAATATGAGGTACGAGGTTTTTTTTTTGAAGCATACTTACTCTATCAAAAATGAATAAAATCTGATCATGTTGCCATAAATCTCTCTCTTTGTTTTTAACTAAACTTGTGTGATTCATAGTATCATAGTAGGTACAGCATAGGAGGAGGCCATTTGGCCCGTCATGCCTGTGCTAGCCCTTTGAAAGAGCTATCCAATTCATCCCATTCCCCTGCTTTTTCCCCATAGCCCTGTAAATTTTTTCCCTTCGAGTATTTATCCAATTCCCTTTTGAAAGTTACTATTGGATCTGCTTCCACCACCCTTTCAGGCAGTGCATTCCAGATCATTACAACTCACTGTGTTTAAAAAAAAAAGTTTCCTCATGTCGCCTTTGGCTCTTTTGCCAATTAAATCTGTGTTCTCTGGTTACTGACCCTTCTGCCATTGGAAACACTAAAGTTACAGCCTTCCAAATTCAGTCTGTGAAACTCAGAACATTGGGAATCTTAAGAAGATTTCAGTTGGGCTTGGAACCTGAAAATTTAATTTATTCAAAACCATGTACATAAGGCAATCCTTTTAACATGATTTAGGACCTCACTCCCACTGTGGCTTTCTCCAACCTCTTGCCAGCCCATGTCTCTGCATCTGATCGCATTTCCATTCTCGATCAGCTTCCTCGTATAATAAGTGCATTATTGATCTGTGGCAAGAATATGTCAAGAATGGTGAATTTGAAAAGACTGAATACAACTTTAACTGTAAAAGGAAAACTGATGGCTGGCAGTGAGTTACAAGGCAATAATTTACTTCAGCAGTTCTGACAATATCCTAAACCACACGAACACAACTTGAGTGCTTTATAAAACTCAGGAAAATAACGAGACTGAGCTACTGCTTTCAACTGTGGGAAGACGTTTTGTCATTTTTATAATTATGTGTACTGACAATTTTTAAAGTTTTTTTTTTGAACTAAAAAATTTGGAATGATCAACTTTAAATTAAGCAATATTACTAACACAGCAAAGTGAGAATTTTGTGTTTAAAAAATTCAGCTAATTTGAATTAAGCGCTTTGAATTAAAAGGAGTAGACTGTACCTTTTCTAAAATCTGTTAATCCTTTAATTAATTGTACGTTAGGTGTGCTGAGTGCAGTAGTGATGTGCTACCATGCACATTAAGAGGTAATAATGGAGACAATAATGATATAGGAGCTGAGAACTAGCTTGACTTAGTAATATTGTGTTACAAGATTTTTATTTGTTCCCCAGGAGCTGATTACTGGCAAATGCACTAGGGATAATTATTATAGCTACCTATTAATTATGAAAGAATATTGTCTATTGAACCATTTTTATTGAAAAACTGTTTAAAAAAATCATATCCTCAAATTGAATCTTTAACATGGGGTAAATATTTAATAAGAAATTAATTTTTTAAAATCTTGAGCAAGATAGTGGGGAAGAGGAGATTTCTGATTCACCAACTCACTCCAATCAATCCATAAACCTTGCTGTGCTCAGTTTTGTAAAAGTGATGCAAATTGTAAAACTCATTAGGCGCAGAGATAGACTTCAATTTTACTAAGAGATGTGAATGCTTCCCTATGGTAAACACATGGATGCCTACAATGATTTTTTTTCCCTCTCAGCAATGATCCATCCCGAACAGAAGAAAACATAATTTTACACTGAGTGCTTCCATTAGGGGGCAGTAAAATGCAACTGAGAATTGTTGACCAGATCAGGCACAAGCTTAACCCAAACATCTTTGAGAGGCTAACATCTGTTGTTTATGCTGGTCCTTATATCAAATACAGAACAAAGTCCCATCACAATCAATATACTTTAGCTGTGACATGCAGTGAAGTAAAGTCAATTATCATTTTAATTTAAATCACGTGATTTATTTTTGCTGTTTGCAATTGCCATGATGGACAGACTGCTGCCCATCATGGTAGCTGCCCTGTCTGTGGACGCCAACTTTATATGTCATGTGTCGTTGGTTTGCAGTAGACGTGTGACTATTTCTGTGGCCGTTGGCCATGGATTATTCAGCACTGTAAATATCACTTTACCTTTTAGTATATACAGTGCCATTGTTCATGTCATAGAAAAATAGAGGTAGATGTTTTTTAATGCATTCATGGGATGTGGGCAACGCAGGCAAGGCCAGCATTTATTGCCCATCCCTAATTGCCCTTGAGAAGGTGGTGGTGAGCTGCCTCTTGAACCGCTGCAGTCCATGTGGTGAAGTTACTCCCACAGTGCTGATGGGTAGGGAGTTCCAGGATTTTGACCCAGCGGCGATATATTTCTAAGTCAGGATGGTGTGTGACTTGGAGGGGAACGTGCAGGTGGTGTTGTTCCCATGTGCCTGCTGCCCTTATCTTTCCAGGTGGTAGAGGTCGCGGGTTTGGGAAGTGCTGTCGAAGAAGCCTTGACGAGTTGCTTCAGTGCATCTTGTAGATGGTACACACTGCAGCCACGGTGCAGGGAGTGAATGTTTAAGTTGGTGGATGGGGTGCCAATCAAGCGGGCTGTTTTTTCCTGGATGGTGTCGAGCTTCTTGAGTGTTGGAGTTGCACTCATCCAGGCAAGTGGAGAGTATTCCATCACACTCCTGACTTGTGCCTTGCAGATGGGGGAAAGGCTTTGGGGAGTCAGGAGATGAGTCACTCGCCACAGAATACCCAGCCTCTGACCTGCTTTTGTAGCCACAGTATTTATGTGGCTGGTCCAGTTAAGTTTCTGGTCAATGGTGACCCCCAGGATGTTGATGGTGGGGGATTTGGTGATGGTAATGCCGTTGAATGTCATGGGGAGGTGGTTAGACATTCTCTTGTTGGAGATGGTCATTGCCTGGTATTCGCCTGGCGCGAATGTTACTTGCCACTTACCAGCTCAAGCCTGAATGTTGTCCAGGTCGTGCTGCATACCGGCATGGACTGCTTCATTATCTGAGGGGTTGCAAATGGAGCTGCACACTGTGCAATCATCAGCGAACAACCCCACTTCTGACCTTATGATGGAGGGAAGGGCATTGATGAAGCAGCTGAAGATGGTTGGGCCTAGGACACTGCCCTGAGGAACTCCTGCAGCGATGTCTGGGGCCTGAGATGATTGGCCTCCAACAACCACTACCATCTTCCTTTGTGCTAGGTATGATTCCACTGGAGAGTTTTCCCCTTGATTCCCATTGACTTCAATTTTACTAGGGCTCCTTGATGCCACACTCGGTCAAATGCTGCTTTGATGTCAAGGGCAGTCACTCTCACCTCACCTCTGGAATTCAGCTCTTTTGTCCATGTTTGGACCAAGGGTGTAATGAGGTCTGGAGCCGAGTGGTCCTGGCAGAACCCAAACTGAGCAGGTTATTGGTGAGTAAGTGCCTCTTGATAGCACTGTTGACGACACCTTCCATCAGTTTGCTGATGATTGAGAGTATACTGATGGGGCGGTAATTGGCTGGATTGGATTTGTCCTGCTTTTTGTGGACAGGACATACCTGGGCAATTTTCCACTTTGTCGGATAGATGCCAGTGTTGTAGCTGTATTGGAACAGCTTGGCTAGAGGCGCAGCTAGTTCTGGAGCACAATTCTTCAGCACTACAGCCAGGATGTATCCAGTGCACTCATCCATGGAGTGAATCAAATTAGCTGGAGACTGACTTTTGTGACGGTGAGGATCTCCAGGAGGAGGACGAGATGGATCATCCACTCTGGCTGAAGATGGTTGCAAACGCTTCAGTCTTGTCTTTTGCACTCACGTGGTGGGCTGTGCTATCATTGAGGATGGGGATGTTCACGTAGCCTCCTCCTCCCGTTAATTGTTTAATTGTCCACCACCATTCATGACTGGATGTGGCAGGTCTGTAGAGCTTTGTTCTGATCCGTTGGTTGTGGGATCTCTTAGCTCTGTCCATAGCATGCTGCTTCCGCTGTTTAGCATGCATGTAGTCCTTTGTAGCTTCACCAGGTTGGCACCTCATTTTTAGATATGCCTGGTGCTGCTCCTGGCATGCTCTTCTACACCCCTCATTGATCCCTGGCGTGATGGTAATGGTAAAGTGAGGGATGTGGCAGGCTATGAGGTTACTGATTGTGGTGGAATACAATTCTGCTGCTGCTGATGGCCAACAGTGCCTCCTGGATGTCCAGTTTTGAGCTGCTAGATCTGTTCTGAATCTATCCCATTTAGCACAGTGGTTGTGCCACACAACACGATGGACGGTATCTTCGGTGTGAAGACAGGACTTCATCTCCACAAGGACTGTGCAGTGGTCACTCCTGCCAATACTGTCATGGACAGATCCATCTGCGACAGGTAGATTGGTGAGGACAAGGTCAAGTAGGTTTTTCCCTCGTGTTGGTTCTCTCCCCACCTGCCGCAAGCCCAGTGTGGCAACTGTGTCCTTCAGGACTCGGCCAGCTCAGTCAGTAGTGGTGCTACCAAGCCCCTCTTGGTGATGGATATTGAAGTCCCCCACCCAGAGTACATTCTGTGCCCTTGCTACCCTCAGTGCTTCCTCCAAGTGGTGCTCAACATGGATGAGGACTGATTCATTAGCTGAGGGAGGTCAGTAGGTGGTAATCAGCAGGAGGTTTCCTTGCCCATGTTTGACCTGATGCCATGAGACTTCATGGGGTCTGGAGTCAATGTTGAGGACTCCCAGGGCCACTCCCTCTTGACTGTATACCACTGTGCCTCCAACTCTGGTGGGTCAGTCCTGCTGGTGGGACAGGACATATCCAGGGATGGTGATGGAGGAGTCTGGGACACTTCAGCTAGTGTCTTGTCCTATATGTACTTTACGCACTTGCCTTCCTCCCTTTTTCCCCATATATTTTGTTTTTCCATTCCATGCTATGCTTTGGCCATGAATTTCTTCATAAATTCTAACAGATGGCCTGCTTTGAATTAGCGGACAGCAAGTGTGCTTAAAGAGGAAGGAAATCCAAGGGAGAGTACTTTTTATTTAAAGTACTCCCCAACCTTACAGAGAAAAAGTTTTTATTTAAAAATGTTACTTTTACGCTCATGATGGAGACCCTTGGGTCTGCCCTGCCTCTGATGAGTCAACCCAAATTTTGCTAAGCAGTGTAGTCCACTCACAACAGATGCAGTGTTGAAACACTTGGGTAAACCAGACAAACCACGTCCAGTAACACATGTATATTTTTAATTGATTTGTCGGACAGGATTACTGGTTTATCCAGATAATCCTCCTGCACAGAGTATGGACCAGGGTATTTGTGGCTGTGTTTTCTGGCATTCTGGGAGTTGGCAGCCGCAGGAACATGGAGTTGATGAGGCTCAGAAGAGCGTCATGTAGCCGATCAGTAAGGAGGATGGGGATGGGATTTTGTTGTGTAAAGTTAGGTTGTGAAGACCTGGCGTCTGGGGAGTGACTTGTTATTACTTTGGCGATCAGTACTTCTAATCAAGTAGCATTCATTTGATGAAGATTCCTTTTGATTAGGTCATTCAGATAAATGCTGAGTGCAACCATAGTTCCAGTTAAGTAGAGATGGCAAAGTTGGGTAGGCTGGAGAGACTGTGGAGTCGGTGAGGATTAATTCTCATTGGATCTTTTATTATAATATATATGTATAATACTTTAACCCTTTCAGAGCATTTTCTCTCAGTAGAAATCTCCCTAGTACTGGAAATCACTTGATTTATCTCAGTTACAGCAAACATCAGGTAAACTGGTCAAAATCAGTCCCCTGCGAGCAGACTGCACTGCACTTTATACTATTTTCCTCTTTATAATTATAGAAGTGGTTGACCATTCCATTTTCTGTACAAGAGTCATTTCAGAACTGTGTAACTATTGCTGGACTGAACATAACATTGTGTTTAAGGAATTTAATGGATGCTGAAATCATGTTGCAGTAGAAACAACAACTTGCATTTATATAGCATATTTAATGTAAAATACATCCCAACCTGCTTCACCGAGGTGTGAGGGAAAGAAACACACTCCAAACCATCGGAGGAGAGCTAGGAATGGTGATAAATAGCTTGGTCAAAGAAGTGGACTTGAAGGAGGGTCTTAAAGGAGGAGAGGGTGGTAGAGAGGCAAATTAGTTTGAGGAGAGAATTCCAGACTGTGGGACCTAGTCACAGCCATCAGTAGTAGGGCGAAAGGATGGAGAGATGTACAAAATATCAGAGTCAGAAAAAGGGTTCAGAGGTGGATTGTAGGACTAGAGAAGATTACAAAGAGAGAGGGGAAAGCATTTAAACATAAGGATAAGAATTTTAATTTTGATGCACAGGAGGGAAACAATGTAGATCAGCAAGAATGAGTGTGATGGCTGAGCTGGACAGTGCGGAATTGGTTATGGGCAACAGAGTTGTGGACGAGCTGAAGTTCACAGTGGGTGAAAGATGGGAGACTTGCCAGGAGATCATTGGAGTAGTCAAGTCTGGAGATGATAAAGGCACAAATGAAGGTTTCAGCAGAAGATGGGCAAAGCTAAGGTCAGGTGATTTTATCGTTGGAAGTAAGTGGTCTTTATGGTAAAGAGGATACGGGATCAGAAGAATTTGCATTTATATAGCACCTTTCATGTCATCAGTATGTCCCAAAGTGCTTCATAACCAATTAATTTTTGAAGTGTACTCGCATGTTTTAAAGCAAACACGGGCACCAATTTGCACATGGCAAAGCAGCAAATAAAATGAATGAGCAGATAATCTGTTATCTTTTGGTGGTGTTGGGTGAGAGAGGAATGTTGGCCCGGACGCCAGGAGAGCAGTTTCAAAATATTGCCATGCTATCTTTTATGTCTGAATAGGCAGATGGAGCTTCAGTTTAACGTCTTATCCGAAAGACATAAGAACATAAGAAATAGGAGCAGGAGTAGGCCATACGGCCCCTTGAGCCCGCTCCGCCATTCAGTCAGATCGTGGCTGATCTTCAACCTCAGCTCCACTTTCCTGCTCGATCCCCATATCCCTTGATTCTCCTAGAGTCAAAAAATCCATCCATCTCAGCCTTGAATATATTCTATGATTCAGCATCCACAGCATTCTGGGGTAGAGAATTCCAAAGATTCACAACCCTCTGCGTGAAGAAATTCCTGCTTGTCTCAGTCTTGACTGGCCAACCCCTTACCTGAGACTGTGCCCCCTAGTTCTAGACTCTCTAGCCAGGGGAAACAATCTCTCAGCCCCAACCCTGTCGAGCCCCCTAGTAATCTTATATGTTTCAATAAGATCACCTCTCATTCTTCTAAATTCCAGAGAGAATAGGCTCATTCTACTCAACCTCTCCTCCTAGGACAACCCTCTCATCCCAGGAATTAATCTAGTGAACCTTTGTTGTACAGCCTCTAAGGCAAGTATATCCTTCCTTAGATAAAGAGACCGAAACTGTACGCAGTACTCCAGGTGAGATCTCACTAAAGCCTGTACAATGTAGTAAGACTTCCTTACTCTTGTACTCCAACCCCCTTGCAATAAAGGCCAACGTGCCATTTGCTTTCCTAATTGCCTGTTGTACCTGCATTCTAACTTTTTGTGTTTCTTGTACGAGGATTCCCAAGTCTCTCTGAACACCAACATTTAATAGTTTCTCACCATTTAAAAAAATTCTGTTTTTCTATTCTTCCTACCAAAGTGAATAACCTCACATTTCCCCACATTATACTCCATCTGCCACCTTCTTGCCCACTCACTTAATCTGTCTCTATCCCTTTGCAGGCTGTTTGTGTCCTCCTCACAGTTTACTTTCCCACCTAGCTTTGTATCTGCACCTCCAACAACGCAACGCTCCCTCAGTACTGCACTGAAGTGACGGGCTAGATTATTTGCTCAAATCCTGTCGTGGGGCTTGAACCCACAATCTTCTGGTGTGGAACGGATGTTTATCTCCAGTGATTCTCCCATGGAGGATCTAAGCCTGGTGTAACCCAGCAACATGTGATTGTCAGCCCTCTGTTGGCTAAAAGGTGCAGTTTCAATGCACGGTGTCCAGGAAACCTTTCGCAGGAGTTCACCATGGTGCAGAATTGTTAATATTTGGAGATGAACCCCTTTAAAACATTTCATTCTGTTTTTATTTAGTCATATAGAATACTAACCTAATGACCATGTGGTGCAATAACATTTATGTACAGCAAGTAATTATCTGAATCTCATTCATGAGGCCTCCGAATTGTAACCCAGTGAGGCAATGTGCAAACTCTTGCATACCTTGAGTTTTATGATCGCGTCTACTGCCACCACTATGGTGGCAGTAACATATTCTGGTATTGCCACCGACAGGATGTGGGAGGACAATACTCACCCAACCCTTTGTCTGTAATTTGTAATCTGATCCAGTCTGCTGCAGAGTAATTCAAGTTCTCTGGAATGTGTAACTTGATCCAGTCATTGTCGGGCAGGCTACCGAGTTCAGCGAGCGCACGGCGCTGACACTACCGAGTTCAGATAGGAAGGTATGAGGCCATGGAGGGATTTCAACATGATGCGTGGTTGGTGACTTATAATGCACATGCGCGGTCCAACACACTCCGGGCCAGAGTGCGCATTCGTTAGTCCCTGGTAGTCACAGCGGAGTTTTATTAGATTCCTAACCATGTGGGGAGACACTGAATAGCTGGACTGTACACCTTTCTCTGTCCTGATGGTCTAATCGTGGTTGTAGGATGGCTCATTTAAATTGTTGTGTTATCTATAAGCTCATTGTCACATCAGCTTCGCCATGACGAATGGCTAGAGGCCTAAGAGGGGGAGAGAGAGAGAATTGGGAGATGGTCTTGTGTCTCACAGCACAATTGTGCTGTGCTTAAAAAGTGGATTGATGCCTGCACACTTTCTGACTTTTGCAAATTCTAAAGGGAAATTGCCTTGTGAGAAATCATTAACATTCCTAAATATGTAAATTGGCATGGAAATGAGCATTTAATATTCAAAAGGATTTCCATTATAATTCTGAAACGGACTTCTGTGATTGAGTCTGTTGACTTGTACTGGTAAGAATCTCTTGTTTCCTAAATTGGATTCCTACAGAAAAAGACAGCAGTAAGAAGTAAAAAAACAACATTCCAATGTGGTTACTGATAGGATATAGTTTTTGTAGGATTCCAGTGTTCAGTGGACAATAATGTATGATTTAAGACGCCAGTCTAATGAAGGCATTCAAATGATGATGTAAACAAGAGCTAAGCTTGAGTGGTTTAACTGTAATTTGGATCCAAGATGTGTCTGTGTTTTTAACATGCACCATGAAGTTTATTGCAATTGTTTTGTTTTATCCATTCCACTGAAGATGGCTGTCATGGAGATACCAATGCCTAATTGTGCACTGTGTTGGATATCAGATAATACACACACCAAAGCACTAATAATTGTGATTGAATTGTTTCAGATTGATCATATGATCATTCAGTAATTGATGACTAAGTATTAATTTTGGGAGTGATCACATAGCAGTAATGGTAATGTTATTGAGGCATTCGCATAACCTTGTAAAACATGAAAGTTTAATTCGTTCATGACAGTCAGTCACCTGAATCCTGAGATAAGATTAATGCCATGAATGACTATGATTTATAGGGGCTCAATTTTATGTGGGTTTTTTTGTGGCAGCAGCTGTATTTTCTTTTTCCAGTTTCTTTCTCCCCCCTACCCCTTCCGTCTTGAAGGCATTGATCCATGTTGGGATACCATTCCATACTCATCGATGGCCCTTTAATGTGTTACCCAAGTGGCTATTCTCCAAGTGTGATTCTGGACAGTGAATGTCAGTAGGTTATTCAATTACTGAGAAGAAAATCATGGTTAAATTCAATCCCATCCTTGCAGATGCACTTTCCAGTAAGGGTTTTTAGATAGTGATCAACAGTAAGGACCCCCTCCCCCCCACCCCCCAACCTCTCCCCCTCTCTCCTCCTTTTCTATCCTCAGGATACTGAGATCAGCTGTAGTTTCCCACTCTACCCCAGCTTAGGTGAGCTCAGCACAGACCAGATATTGAACCTGTCAAGATTTAGAGGTAAGAATCGTGACAGAAAGATGAATATGATGGTTGCAAATGGAATGTTCCCTTTGTCAGTATGATCACCAACTTGAAGGTGATCATGTTCGTACATATACTTGTGTCGTATATAATAGCTTCCAGTGGGCACTGTTCTGTAATTTCACTCGATTTTGTTGCTGTCAATTCTGCTGGTTTATTACTTTAGAATAACAGCGCATATTTTTGTTTTTGTTCTTAGTCAGAAAAAAAATGCATCTACAATTTTGGTCGGTCTGGTTAGAAAACTTCCCAATATTGGTGGAGGGCCCCAACAGGCCAGGAATGCAGACAGCGCATTAGGCTGAGAGGCCAGCTTGCCTGAGGCCCGGCTCAAGATGGCGAATTGAGCTATGTGCTACTGTTGACCACTGATCATATTTGCCACCACAGCCGCCAAGCAATCAGAGACACAAGGGAGGTCTTGGTGCCTTCAACTGTGCTGGTGGCACTTTGTTTACTTTACAGGGTTGCTTTCAATGGAGTGCTTGGCATCAGTGGCAATCCTGTACAGCTCATGGGGTACTAAACATGCACTCCTTTACACTTTTCCTGAGGTACTGCCTTTGTCAGTTCAAAGGGACAAGAACAACTTGCATTTATATAGTGCCTCTAACATAGAAAAACGTCCCAAGGCACTTCACAGAGGTGCAATCAGATAAAAATTGACACTGAGCGAACGGAGATATTAGGAGGGGTGACTAAAGCTTGGACAAAGAGGTAGGTTTAGGGAGGCCTGAAAGGAGGAGAGACAGAGAGATTTAAAGAGGCAATTCCAGAGCTTAGGGCCTAGACTTCTGAAGGCACAGCTGCCAATGGTAGGGTGAAGGGGTTGGGGGATGTGTAAGAGGCCAGAGTTGGAGGGCTGGAGGAGGTCACAGAAATATGGAGGGGCAAGGCCATAGAGAGATTTCAACACGAGGATGATTTTAAATTTGAGGCATTGGTGGACTGGGAGCCAATGTAGGTCAGTGAGTACAAGGCTCATGGGTGAGCGGATTTGGTGTGGGTTATAATACGGGCAGCAGAGTTTTGGATGAGAAGTTTATGCAGGGTGGAAAATTGGAACTTAGCCAACTATTGGAATAGTTGAGTCTGGAGGTAACAAAAGCATGGCTGAGGGTTTCAGCAGCAGATAAGCTGAGGCAGGGGTGGAGATGGGCAATGTTATGGAGGTGGAAGTAGGCACTTTGTGATGGAGAGGATATGGGACCAGAAATTCAGCTTAGGGTCAGCTAGGACACCGAGGTTGTGAACAGTCTGGTTTAGCCTGAGACAGTGGCCGGGGAGGGGGATGGCATCGGCGGTGAGGGAATGCAGTTTATGGCGAGGGCCCAAGACAATGGCTTCGGTCTTTTGAATGATTAATTGGAAGAACTTGCGGCTCATCCAGGACTGGATGTTGGACAAGTAGGCTAACGACACAGAGGCAGTTGTGGGGTTGAGAGAGGTGGTGGCGAGGTAGAGCTGGGTGTGATCAGTGTACATGTGGAAGTTGATGTCATGCCTTCGGATGATGTCACTGAAGGGCAGCTTGTAGATGAGAAAGGGGCCAAGAACAGATTCTTGACAGACTCCAGAGGTGGTGGTGCTGGGGTGGGAAGAGAAGCCATTGCAGTAGATTCTCTGGGTACGATTGGATAGGTAAGAGTGGAAGCAAATGAGGGTGGACAATGGAAATACACCACACTAACACACACACGCACACGATTTGAAGATGCCAATATATTCCCTTTCAAACTGCTTGATTTTCCATTTTCACACACTTAATAAATAGAAGGTCACAAATCCAGAAGGTTCTCCAGCTGAGTGGAGTGTCCATTTCAAGAATGATACCAGAGGCGATGATGTATTCTGTGCATGATCTAGCAACAACAGCAATGATTTTTCTCTGCATTTATTTTGAGGTGTTGACTGTTAAAGTCGAATTGGAATTTGTGAAGCCAGTAATCGCATTTTTAATTTCCAGCATTTTCTAGATAATCTGAAACATGTATGTAGATACGTTTGATACTGCCATACTCACAGGGTTAAAGATTATATCTCCAGTATATTCTCCAGCTGTGGTGTAGATGAAGTAACACCCCTGCTGGCAGAACGAATCGGGTAACAGTAATTAGATTTTCCCCTCTGGGATTCACAAAAAGCAACACCAAATTAATTCCTAGTTGCTTGAGCAGTTTAGTAATTATCTGAGGTGTGTGTGAGAGAAAAGGGAACGAGTGCAGCAATTTCTTTCACCATCAGTATTTTTTAAATGTATCCAGTCACTGGTTTAGATCCACACGAGTAGGATAGGAGAGTGTAGCCAGCCACAGCATCTACCATTCTTTCAAGTGTTTCTGATTTTTGGTGTTTTTCAGCGAAACAGAAAATGGGAGGGCCAGAAGGGGAGGATACAGCTATCCTCAAGCTCTTTCATTAATTACAGCAGATTTCTCATAGCATGACACTGGACTTCTTAAATTTGGCCCAAGTGCACAAATGAACTCTCCTAGATTGTATGCATGAAACTCTTACCAGTGTTAAAACAATGGAAGTAGAGTCCTTCCAAGATTGGGACGCAGGCTTATGGTCCAAATCATGTTGCATCTTCTGCACTGCCCATTCTTAATGTAGTGAATGCAAGTGAACAAAGAAGAAATAAACAGAATTGAATTTACCAAAAGCCAGCTTTCAGGTTTATTAATAGTTATTGATCTTACTATCTCAGTAAGAAGGTAAATTTAGCCACCTTAGGGACAGGGAAAATGGTTGCATAATTGGTTGATCTCCTGTGGCATTGCACACGGGGAGTCGATACCAAGCTTAGTTTTTAGTTCGCGGGGCAATTGACCTAAAAACTATACTTGTAGAATGGGGTTCATTAGAACTCCTGCCTAAGGGTCTACGTATAGAACACTAACCCGTCTGTTCTCTTTACTGATAATGGTGGATCCTCTGCGTATTTCCAGCATCTTATTTTTACAATTTGGACAAAAAAAACTGTAATGAATTTGTCAGAAAAGGAATATCAACTTTAAGGAGAAAAAGATGTGAGATCCCACTGTATTATTTTTTTATATTAGAAAGCTAAACAAAAAATCCATAAATTTATTCACATTTGGATTGTCACACCTTATAAAAATGCGGTCCCTGTGACTAACTATTCATTATTACAGTCTGTTTACAAGAATGACTAAAAGCCAGTTATCAAGATGTGTATTTGTTTGACTTGAAATATGCTTTGTATATCTTTATAGATTTAGCTAGGGCTGCAATTGCTGGGAGACTGTCTAATGGGATGATTTTTTTTTCCCACCCACTTTTTCAACAGCCAAAAACAAAATCCAAAACTGGATCTGACTAACTGAACCAGCTAAATGGGCTTCAAGAGATCTCCTATTATTACATGGAGGGCAGGTTAATGGAAATTTCTGTCATTCTTTCTGGGTGCCACAGACCAGAAGACTAGTGTTACAGTGTGATTACAAGATCTATCTAATGATTACAGTATCACTTTGAATTTTAGTTCACATGGGTTTTGTCTGAGGTTCACTCCTTACAAGTAGATTTAAGATGAAATTTCTCACAGTACAACTTGGGTTTTGTTCTTCATGCTCAGTGCATTCTCAGTGGTTTAAAATGTCAATCAAGAATAAAGTCATTTAAGTTTCCCAAAATATCAGTCATTTTTCACTGCATTATAAGCAGAGATTTTCAGAAATCCTCATGCAGTTTTCTGAAGTTGGTAAGTACATTAGTATTTAGAGTTAATGTGTTTGGGTCATGATTGTGCAGTTTAAGGATGTGTGGCGTATGTGGAAAAATTATGTGGCAGAAGTGAGAGAATTGATTTCATATGTAGAGATCAGGTAGGCATTTTTCTGGAGTTAACTGTACTGTTACTTTTCACTGTTCATTGGTGTCACTACTGGACATTTCCTTAAACATTCAGGAAAGTGCAGAAATCGATGAGGATGCAGATCATGACCATGTTGATGAAGGGACTGAACCTGAGCTTCAAAACCTCCCAGGGTCTGATGAAGAAGCAGAAAGTCAGAAAGAGGTGATTTTTGATTAGTTGTCTGACATCACAAGACTGATGTCACTGAACCCACATAGAATGCCCTCCATCACTCCATTAGTAGAATCTGCGCCTTTAGATATGCAGGTGATTGTATTCATAGAATAGGCTAAACTAGATCCTAGAGAAGTGGGAAAGCTGTGGTCTTCCACAGCCAAAGTTCTGCTGGCTGACCAGTGTTGCATTCTAAAAGTTAGTAAGTGCTGTTTTCAAAGGAAAAATGGTTTTTATTGCCAATCTATGCAAGTTATATGTGGCAAATAACCGATGCATTTACCATATGCTGGATCTAGGTTATTACATGGGTCAAAGATAACAAGACAAAAAGTCTTGGTTATGCCATTTATCCTCAGCAAGGCAATCCATTGTAGAACATTGTTTTCTTGAATCCATTTATGAAAAATAGTAATTAATTCATAAGAGAAACACCTGCAAAGATTGCATTATTTTTCAGTTCCACACACACAAATGTTTAAAAATAGCTAGAATCTTGGAGAACACCATTTTTGTTTTAAGCAGGCAACATTCTCCAACCTTGTTTTTATGATTTTCTTTGCTCCTTGGCTATTCTGTCCTCGTGTGGGAGCCACTTGCATTACGTAGGCGTTGCATGGAAAAGGAAGCTTAAGTTTTTATACTGCTATAAAATATTTCCCAAAAAAATTATTCTGGTTTGTATTTATTCAGTGCCATGGAAATACAGTATAAAATAAAAATGCCTGGAAAGTTAGTATCCTTTCTTTGATTTGTGCCTCCAATCTCTGAATATGTTGTGTCCAATACCACCCCAATGCTGGTCAAATCTTTCATACTGGCCTATTACTTGTCCAGCCCAAAATGATTTACAGAAAACCCAGTTACTGAGTTTGCACACATCCAAAGGTTCCTTTTGATTGTTGTCTCTCTTTGATGTTTAACTTTATTCAGCTGCAGTGTATGTTGTCCAGCAGGACTTCATTAAATATTGTCCATCATTTTTAATTAAGATAACCACAATACCTTCCATGTTGAAGTTGCTCCACGTAAGAAATCAGTCACACTTGGGTTGAGTTTACCATTTGTGCTGAGAGGTGTTATATGCCACAAGGGAGGGTAGAAGATGAAGTAATGACTCATGCTACATAATGCATGCAGTCTCTATAATGAAGTGGTGTAGATATTCAGTTATTTGAAAAAAAATTATCCATGCAAAAAGGTTAAAGTTTATAGAATTTTTATATTTCTATAATAAGCCCTATTACAGTGTAGATCATTCAATAATTGTATGCATGTTTTAGTTTAACTCAACCTAGAGAAAGTAGTAACTAATAGATTGGTATTGGTTGCTAAGTAGATCTTACTGACCTGTTCTTTTTAATGATTTATAACTTGCAAATTCAAAAAAGGTGTCGTTTGAACAAAGCCAGGGAAGAAGTGAGCCTGGAAGTGTGCTTGACTCGGAAAGTCGTGATGTGCAGCCCCCAACCCCAAATAAGTTAAGCCCTGACAAAGAAGCTGATGATGACATTGACTCCATTGAAGAAAAACTAGAAGTCCAAGATAAAAGTGAGGGTGACACAGAAGATGATGTCATTCTAACGAGAGCTGTACGACCAGGCCGCCTAGGACGTGCAGCGGCAATTGATGAAGAAGAAGGTGAAGAAATTGGAGCTGGAGATAGTAGATGTGACTCAGTTGATGACACGACAAAATTGCCTCGGGTTGGAGATGTAGACTTAAAGTCTGAGCATAAGAATGAGGGCGACCCCAAATCGAGCTGTGCTGCCGAGCAGGCAATTGTAGTAGAAGCGGAAATTAATGCAGGCAACGGACCAAATGAAAGGGACAAAAAGGACTGTGCGATGCCTTGCAGTAATCCTGATGAGTCGGGTAATCCATCTCAAAAGGTACGATTCGTAGCAAATTTAGTATCCATCCCCACTTACTATCCCTATATTTTTTTGGAGACCCGTATGCTGTTGGAGCATGCTGTTAGCATGCAGGTCCATCTGAACTAATCCTTCCATGCTTATAAAAACCCACCTTAGCTCTCCTACTTTTTATACTGAAATGATTGGTTTTGTGATTGGTGGAGTTGGGAAAGGAAAGTTATTTCCAAGTAGAGTAAAACCCAATCTGCGAACAAATGATTTGTTTTTCAGTTCTGCAGAGAATAACGAGGTTAGTGGGTTAGTTCCCTTCCTTTTGAGTTCACACCATTCTGTCTATGTTGGCCTTGATGAAGGAAGTCAAGCCAATCCTTTTCTCAAAGCTGTGGTATCAGAATACTAAAAACTGAAGTAACTGAGCCTATATTGAGAAACCTGCAGCTGAAAATGTTCCACTTCTGATGATGAGGTTGACATCTTTTAGTGAAATGCAACTTTGCAAACCATCCATTTCCAACATAAATATTTTCTGCAATATACATTGCATTCAATAAAATAGTATTTCTGTTGCCATATCTTAGATTATTGTATATAAAGCCAGTATTTATTCACCCATGTTAAACTCAAAATAAATTGTGGAATATGCTAATATCAGCTATATGGCATTCTGTCATTTCATTTAGAGGATAAAAATGTAGTGGCAGCTAATATGCTTCCATGCTATGGAATTATTATTTCAAATTTTTTTAAATTCATTCTCGGGATGTGAGCATTGCCAGCATTTATTGGCCATCCCTACCCCTGTGAAGGTGATGGTGGGCCTTATTTGAAATAAACTCTCCTTTCCCTGCTGAAATGATAGGAATTTCCTGGTTGCTTTTAAAAGTAATTATTATAGAATCATGGAATGATACAGCACAGAAGGAGGCCACTCAGGCTATCATGCCTGTGCCAACTCTTTGAAAGAGCTATCTAATTAGTTCCATTAGTGTGATCCTCCAATGTAAGGGCAATTAACTCGTCTCTGATGTGTTCTATTATGTCCACACTTCAGTGCCATTTTCCCCCTCATTCGATAAGAAAAACAAATTTGTTGGAAAAAAAGAAATTCTCCTGTTAACCAGCAGGGTTCAGTGGCTTTGTGTTGCAGAAGGAGTTGTGATAGTTGTGTTGTGCTGTGTACATGTGGCAATTTGGTTACATAATGGAATGTAGAGAAACAAATGACAAAACTCCTTTGCTTCTAACCTTAAAATATCATTTACAAATTTTAAAGTTGAAAAATGGCAGAGGAAATAGTGCTTTTTTATAACAGGAAATTTTAAGAGCAGAAAATCATACTTTTAGAAATTTGTCTTGGGCGTCAGCGCAAAATGGGCAGAATTGCCTCGGCCGCCCGTTCCACTGACTTCAATAACGCCAAGACCAACTTCTGCCCCATGGACTTCACATTGCTGTCGCTACTTTAATTTCGTCCATCCACCTTCAGAAACTTCTATGTAATTGCCTTTACCGACTATCAAAAAAAAATCTCTTGCAAGTTTAAGTGGTTCTTCTATATAGCTTTTAAACTTTGTTATGGAAGTGAGATTTTTCATATGTTAGTGCTGTGCTCCACTGAGGCTTTGTGGAACCTTATTTCAAGAGGACTGCATTTGACACAGACAGAAAGTGGGGGGGGGGCGGAAAGAAAAAGGATGGTTAATTGGCAAGCAAAAGTGCAAATGGGGAAGAAGAGACAACAGTTACTGACAGAGGCAGACCATCATAAAGAATGGTGAAATGAGAGAATTGGGGTTCTTAAACAGAAAACAGAGTTAAGAGATGGACGTAGAAAAATTAATGTCTCTGACAAAATAGCAGATAAGCTGGCTTTGAGGAACAGCCTACTGTGATGCGGAGGGGATGGAAAGAAAGAACGGATTTGATTCGGCTGTGATGCTCTCCATTGTTGAATAACTTTCTAAGCTCACTGGTCTGCGTTGAGGCAAATAATGGTCACTTGCATGAGGTACTAGAGGGCACTGGAATTAATTTTGGATTGCTGTAGCAAACAGCTGGCACAGACCTGATGGACAGAATGGCTTTCTTTTCTGCCGTAAGCTTCTATGGTTGTATGGGTGTTGGCATCCACAAGAACTATACTCAGTAGAAGACAGTGCCTTTGGGAGGGAATGGGTGAAAAAGAAAAGTTCATATTGAAGAGAATTGGTCAGTAGGTCTCATGCAGGATTCCCAAACCTTACAGTAATAGGAATTTAATTCTACAGTTATAACTGTTTTCTAATTATGGTGCTACTTCAAATTTCATCCATCTTGAGAAAGTTGTATGTAATTGCCTTTACCAACTATAAAAAATAGTTTCCAGTGATTCCTTAAACTTGAACATATTAATTGGAGTGTCTACTCTGAGTCAATTGTAAACAATTTTACAACACCAAGTTATAGTCCAGCAATTTTATTTTAAATTCACAAGCTTTCGGAGGCTACCTCCTTCCTCAGGTGACATCGTTCACCTGAGGAAGGAGGTAGCCTCCGAAAGCTTGTGAATTTAAAATAAAATTGCTGGACTATAACTTGGTGTTGTAAAATTGTTTATAATTGTCAACCCCAGTCCATCACCGGCATCTCCACATCATGGCTACTCTGAGTCAGTTAACTTTAATGTGTTTCCTAGGACAGAAAGCCTCCTCATCATCATCTTTGGTGCACAGTTTGCTTTAACCTGATTTTTGCATGGCTTCCAAAACCAACATTATAGATGGGGGTCTGATGTATTTCAATTCAAATTGCAATTGTATTCTTTTAATTGTTTTCAACTAATTAATTTGTCAAGAATTCCAGCCAAGTAACCGCAATTAACAACTGACAACACCATTAGTCTTCATTATATTTGTTTTGCAAGCTTTTGATGTACAATAATGCTGAGCGTCGAATAAGATTTCTGGAAATCAATTGCATTCAGATTTAATTAGTCTACAGTTACCATTCCTGTCAGTTAATTAGCCCAGTGCTTCAAAAAAAGTCGTTTAAAGGAGATTAATATTTGTTCTCCGAAGAGCTATTCATTCCTATTGCCTGTACTTGCCAAAAACCACAGACATTCTATAGCAAATGTGTAAAAGAGATTTACTTTCCTAGTCACTGAAATTGTTCTGCAACTTCATGTTTTAATCTTCATATTTACAATAACATTTTAGAGAATACTTCATGATGTTAAATATGTATATAAGCATGCAAATCTGCAGAACTATGAGAACATGGTATTTCTTCTCAATGTTGCTAATGTCATTACATTTAGGTATTTATTTTGTTGCAAAAAGTGGTGTTGAATTTTCTCACTGAGTTTCAAGTCCGACGTTTATGTCTACACTTCACAAAAAATTCTCTAAACTTTTAAATTGTTTCTCTTCCTTCATTTTGTGGCTTTTATCTCTCTTGGGACAAAGGTTAACGATTTAGAGCTGAAATACTGAATGAGATGGGTAGCATTTTTATGTAGCTTCACTATATCCTATATATGTGTGCTTTTTTTCCCTCTTGCTTTTTCCACCAATTTCCATAGGAGTACCTGATGACTTTTAATATTGATTGGTGGCGCAGTCAGGTGGTTGGAGGGGAGGGCAGCCAGCGAGGGTGTGCAATGCAAGGTCAGCCGTCAGATGCCTGGGTACAAGACCATCAATGTATTATAGTCTGGCCTGACCTGGGTGAGCTGCTTTTTTCAAGTATTGTTATGTACATATAGTAGTTCACCCAGCCTTACTGTAAAACCCTCCAAACAGGTTATTGAGTAAGATGTGCTTTGAGAACTGAGGGCAAATATCATCTGCAATCCATTCGTGACACTAAGCAATGTCCTGGACAATATTTTTGAAACTTCATCTCATTGGATGTTTTTCACATATTAAGAATTTATAAATAACTTAATGTTATCTTAATCGGGAAAATGTTGGAATCCATTGTTAAGGAAGTAGTAAAAGGACACTTAAAAATATGATAAGGCAGAGTCAACATGGTCCTATGAAAGGGAAATTGTGTTTGACAAATATATTAGAGTTCTTTGAGGATGTAACTAGCAGGGTAGATAAAGGGAAACCAGTGGATGTAGTATATTTGGATTTCCAAAATGCATTCAATAAGGTGCCACATGAAATGTTGTTATGCAAGATAAGGGCTCATGGGGTTGAGGGTAATATATTAGCATGGATAGAGGATTGGTTAACGGACAGAAAACAGAGAGTAGGGATAAACTGGCCATTTTCAGGCTGGCAGGGTGGGGTGCCACAAAATCAGTGCTGTGGCCTCAGCTATTTACAATCTATATTAATGACTTAGATGAAGGAACTGAGTGTAATATAACCAAGTTTGCTGATGATACAAAGCTAAGTGGGAAAGTAAGCTGTGAGGAGGACACAAAGAATCTGCAAAGGGATATAGACAGGTTAAATGAGTGGTGAAGAAGGTGGGAGATGGAGTGTAATGTGGGGAAATGTGAAATTATTCAATTTGGTAGGAAGAATAGAAAAGCAGAATATTTTTTCCACTGGTGAGAAATTAATAAATGTTGGTGTTCAGAGAGATCTGGGTGACCTCGTACAAGAAACACGGAAGTTGGCATGCAGGTACAGCAAGCAATTAGGAAGACAAATGGCATGTTGGCCTTTATTGCAAGGGGGTTGGAGGACAAGAGTGAGGAAGTCTCGCTTCAGTTGTACAGGGCGTTGGTGAGATCACTCCTGGAGTACTGTGTACAGTTTTGATCTCCTTATCGAAGGAAGGATGTACTTGCCTTGGAGGCGGTGCAACAAAGGTTCACTAAATTGATTCCTGGGATGAGAGGGTTGATCTATGAAGGACGATTAAGTAGAATGGGCTTATACTCTCTGGAGTTTAGAAGAATGAGAGGTGATCTCATTGAAACGTATAAGATTCTGAGGGGGCCTGACAGTGTAGATTCTGAGAGATTGTTTCCCCTGGCTGGAAAGTCTAGAACTAGGGGGCATAGTCTCAAGATAAGGGGTCGGCCATTTAAGACCGAGATGAGGAGGAATTTCATCACTCAGAGGGTTGTTGAGCATTCAAGGCTGAGATAGATAGATTGTTGGACTATAGCGGAATCAATGGATATGAGGATCCGGCAAGAAAGTGGAGTTGAGGTTGAAGATCAGCCATGATCTTATTGAATGGCGGTGCAGGCTCGAGGGGCCATATGGCCAACTCATTCTCCTATTTCTGATGTTCTTATGTTATGTTCTTATGTGCTCATTGTTTACTTCTCTTCTTTATCCTGTCTTAGCAGTGGGTCCCTATAAACAGTGGCCGAATGCATACAAAGACTGTCCTGCCTAGGTCACACGCGTTTTCTCAGCATTCTTCCACTGATAGTCAATGGGACCACATACAGGGATTCATTATAAATTCCAATCCAATGATAACCCAAGAAAACAATCACCACGTACATCTGTTCAGTGAATTGAAAATCCAAGCCATACATGACTCATTGTGGATTTTTTAATAAAAACTCAGACTTTATTAGATATTATTTTCCTCTAATTCCAAAGAAAAATGGTACCAGAACAGTTACCACTGTGTTCACATGCTGATATTGTAGAATGTTCCCAATAAGTCGTCATAGTGATATTTAGGAAACATAGAATCATAGAAGTTACAACATGGAAACAGGCCCTTCGGCCCAACATGTCCATGTCGCCCAGTTTATACCACTAAGCTAGTCCCAATTTCCTGCACTTGGCCCATATCCCTCTATACTCATCTTACCCATGTAACTGTCCAAATGCTTTTTAAAAGACAAGAATGTACCCGCCTCTACTACTGCCTCTGGCAGGTCGTTCCAGACACTCACCACCCTTTGAGTGAAAAAATTGCCCCTCTGGACCCTTTTGTATCTCTCCCCTCTCACCTTAAATCTATGCCCCCTCGTTATAGATTCCCCTACCTTTGGGAAAAGATTTTGACTATCGACCTTATCTATGCCCCTCATTATTTTATAGACTTCTATAAGATCACCCCTTAACCTCCTACTCTCCAGGGAAAAAAGTCCCAGTCTGTCTAACCTCTCCCTATAAGTCAAACCATCAAGTCCCGGTAGCATCCTAGTAAATCTTTTCTGCACTCTTTCTAGTTTAATAATATCCTTTCTATAATAGGGTGACCAGAACTGTACACAGTATTCCAAGTGTGGCCTAACTAATGTCTTGTACAACTTCAACAAGACATCCCAACTCCTGTATTCAGTGTTCTGACCAATGAAACCAAGCATGCTGAATGCCTTCTTCACCACCCTATCCACCTGTGACTCCACTTTCAAGGAGCTATGAACCTGTACTCCTAGATCTCTTTGTTCTATAACTCTCCCCAACGCCCTATCATTAACGGAGTAGGTCCTGGCCCGATTCGATCTACCAAAATGCATCACCTCACAATTATCTAAATTAAACTCCATCTGCCATTCATCGGCCCACTGGCCCAATTTATCAAGATCCCGTTGCAATCCTAGATAACCTTCTTCACTGTCCACAATGCCACCAATCTTGGTGTCATCTGCAAACTTACTAACCATGCCTCCTAAATTCTCATCCAAATCATTAATATAAATAACAAATAACAGCGGACCCAGCACCGATCCCTGAGGCACACCGCTGGACACAGGCATCCAGTTTGAAAAACAACCCTTTACAACCACCCTCTGTCTTCTGTCGTCAAGCCAATTTTGTATCCAATTGGCTACCTCACCTTGGATCCCATGAGATTTAACCTTATGTAACAACCTACCATGCGGTACCTTGTCAAAGGCTTTGCTGAAGTCCATGTAGACCACGTCTACTGCACAGCCCTCATCTATCTTCTTGGTTACCCCTTCAAAAAACTCAATCAAATTCGTGAGACATGATTTTCCTCTCACAAAACCATGCTGACTGTTCCTAATTAGTCCCTGCCTCTCCAAATGCCTGTAGATCCTGTCCCTCAGAATACCCTCTAACAACTTACCCACTACAGATGTCAGGCTCACCGGTCTGTAGTTCCCAGGCTTTTCCCTGCCTCCCTTCTTAAACAAAGGCACAACATTTGCTACCCTCCAATCTTCAGGCACCTCACCTGTAGCGGTGGATGATTCAAATATCTCTGCTAGGGGACCCGCAATTTCCTCCCTAACCTCCCATAACGTCCTGGGATACATTTCATCAGGTCCCGGAGATTTATCTACCTTGATGCGCGTTAAGACTTCCAGCACCTCCCTCTCTGTAATATGTACACTCCTCAAGACATCACTATTTATTTCCCCAAGTTCCCTAACATCCATGCCTTTCTCAACCGTAAATACCGATGTGAAATATTCATTCAGGATCTCACCCATCTCTTGTGGTTCCGCACATAGATTACCTTGTTGATCCTTAAGAGGCCCTACTCTCTCCCTAATTACTCTTTTGCCCTTTATGTATTTGTAGAAGCTCTTTGGATTCTCAGTTTGTCATTTGAGAGTTAATGACATATTTATCAAAAATGAAGTCCAGTGCTGCCTTAATTATAATTGGTGGTAAACTTATTTTTGGGGGGAATGTTATTGTTTCCCTTCTGATTAAATGCACCTTTATCAATTGTGGGGGGGGGCGGGACGCGGTGGAGGGGGAATTTCATTCTTGGCTGATCCAACAGATAGTTTCAGCCCTAGTGCTTGTACCATTTGCCTTTGTCCCTATTCCCCTGGATCCTTCTGTTGACTAGGAAGCACCCCTGATATCAGCAGTTACAGTGTTGATTATCTAACTTCCCAGTTAAGGGCACCTGAGAAAGACAGGCATCAACAAGAAGATAAATTAACAGCTATTGAAAGAAAGAATTGCATGTATATCACGCCTTTTTAAATGTTTCAAAACACTTTGCATACAACTTTTGAACTGCAGTGACTTGTTACTTGTTACAGCAGCCATCTTTCAGGTAACGAGTGTGCAAACCGTGATCAGAAAAATAACAAACTGATTTTTTTTTTATTATTCGTTCATGGGATGTGGGCGTCGCTGGCGAGGCCGGCATTTATTGCCCATCCCTAATTGCCCTTGAGAAGGTGATGGTGAGCCGCCTTCTTGAACCGCTGCAGTCTGTATGGTGAAGGTCCTCCCACAGCACTGTTAGGAAGGGAGTTCCAGGATTTTGACCCAACAACGATGAAGGAACGGCGATTTATTTCCAAGTCGGGACGGTGTGTGACTTGGAGGGGAACGTGCAGGTGGTGTTGTTCCCATGTGCCTGCTGCCCTTGTCCTTCTAGGTGGTAGAGGTCGTGGGTTTGGGAGGTGCTGTCGAAGAAGCCTTGGCGAGTTTCTGCAGTGCATCCTATGGATGGGACACACTGCAGCCACTGTGCGCCAGTGGTGAAGGGAGTGGATGTTTAGGGTGGTGGATGGGGTGCCAATCAAGCGGGCTGCTTCGACCTGGATGGTGTCGACCTTCTTAAGTGTTGTTGGAGCTACACTCATCCAGGCAAGTGGAGAGTATTACATCACATTCCTCACTTGTGCCTTGTAGATGGTGGAAAGGCTTTGGTGAGTCACTTGCCACAGAATACCCAGCCTCTGACCTGCTGTTGTAGCCACAGTATTTATGTGGCTGGTCCAGTTAAGTTTCTGGTCAATGGTGACCCCCAGGATGTTGATGGTGGGGGATTAAGCGATGGTAATGCCGTTGAATGTCAAGGGGAGGTGGTTTGACTCTCTCTTGTTGGAGATGGTCATTGCCTGGCACTTGTCTGGCACGAATGTTACTTGCCACATATGAGCCCAAGGCTGGATGTTGTCCAGGTCTTGCTGCATGCGGGCTTGGACTGCTTCATTATCTGAGGGGTTGCGAATGGAACTGAACACTCTGCAATCATCAGCGAACATCCCCATTTCTGACCTTATGATAGAGGGTAATGTTTTGGTAATGTTGGTTGAGGGAGGAATATTGACCAGGGCCCCTGTACAATGCAATCTTCGACATGCAGCTGAACCAACCAGCACAAGAAGGAAGGCAGGGCCTTGCCTTAATCTCTCATCCATAGGAAGGCTCCTCCAACAGTGCAGCATGCCCTCAGTACTGTACTGAAACATTCCTTAGATTATATGCTCAAATTCTGGAGTGGGCATGAAATCACAACCTTTTGGTTCAGGGGTGAGACGCTTAGCAACTGAGCCAAACTGACAGAAAACAGACAGGTATGCTGCACCAGCCATGATATTATGCTGAAAAGAAGGAAGGTCTATCTGTATGTAGTTTACTCAGCCAAAAGTTTTCCCAATTTGGGCAACTCCAACTCAGCTCTCAGGACAGTTTGAAGTCACAAATCACATTTAGTTCAGTGGAGATTTTCTGAGATATCTACCCATTGGTGACGTCGTAGAGTGGCCTAACTGTGAAGAGACGGGGGTAATTTTAACCTTACTTTGGTTACTTCCATTGGAAAGTAAAATCATGCGGTTGCAAAACAGGTGGCTGATTCAATCCCATTAGTTTCCCACAGGACGGGTTGGGCTAAGATTACCTCCAAGATCTGGTGTAATAATAGAAGTTTGAAAAAAAAAGTCGACAAATATTTTTATCATTTTGATCCATTATAAAGTGGGGAAAGTATTTTGGATGAAAAGTGCCACTTTCCCTTTAATGGAGCTCCTAACTTCAATAGATTAGGCAAATCAGAAGTTTTAATTTGCCTAATTGATGTTAAATGTACTTCATACAGGATACGATCAGAGCAACAGTAAATAACAGCTGTTTATCATGTACCTTTTAAAACTAATCGCATTATAACTTGTCCACAGGAGTCTGAGCCCAGTCAACAACTTAAGGAACTGCTAGCATCTGAGGACTTGGATGAAATCGATACAAATTTTGTAAGTTATTATCTGATGCGTAAATATCAACATTACATTTATACAGTAAAAGTTTTAGTTGGTTGTATTGCTCAGTGTGTTGTGCCGGAATGGTTGGAGACAAGACAGCTCTAATGATTCTTCACGAGCTGAGTTCTAAATCTGAGCCACCTCATTTACACCTCCCTCCTAAAGAATCGCTGCTTGGGTGAGGTACAGGTGGCCTTCCTACCTCCATGGACTGTACCCCAATAAGAGTCCACACCTTCAAGGGAGGAGGGGAAATAATTGGAGAGAGGAGGGGAGAATTTTAAAAAGTGTGACTTAAGTTGAAGATTTCCATTCTAGTGCCATGCCAGAAGCCATTATGCGCATGCTTACCATTCTTTATGCACCAAAACAACAAGCACTGAGCTGCTGAGATACACAACTAGAGGGATAAATGTTAGCAGTAGAATTGTTATGCAGCAGAGTTACAAATTGAAACTGATTCTGTGACAAGTGATTTTTAAAATGGAGATGTCCTTTGGTTTATAGAACTTGTTCTCCTCTTCATTTTTAAAATCTCATTGATTAATAATTGAATCAGCCCGAAGCTCATGAAATGAACATTTTTGCAGTTGACAGGAGAACCTTTATGTGGAGGATCTGATCTGTCCTGACCAGCACAGTGATCGGATAAATGTTTGCACAAGTTAGGCTGACCGGATAAAATGTGAGGGGGTTATAGCCATTGTAGCCTATAGATGACTGGCAGTGAAATACAAAGCAATAACATAAACTGAATAAAGAGATTTCCACAGCTTCATAAATCACAAAATCTCATCTCAAGTGCTTTATTACTGTGTTAGAACCTTGGAACAATTACCACCTTTTGTCTGCCAAGCCATGTTTCAGAGCTACATTTTTTATAACATCCTCTCATTTTTGTGATTTAAATTTTAAAAAAATAACTTTTATGATGAATTCCAAAATCAGTAGCTTCCAAATTTTAGCCAAACATTCCTCAATTTTTTGGTAATAGGAGTGGTTTCTAAGGCACCCAGAAAATTCAGGTAAGTTGAGGTTGAAGGTATACAGATCATGTGATTGGTACCATAGCGTTACAGTTGTTTTGGTAGCACATAGAGCGAGTGTTGTGTGTATGTTTGCGTGTGTATATATATATAGTATAATTTAAGCATGTTTAATTTTAAATTGATTACTATATTCTAAAGATGCTTGTTTTAAAAAATGTAGTACTGCTGGGGCTGTGCACCATTTAAATATACGAAACTAACAGGACTGATCCCTCGGCCTGCTTAAAATAAGCTTTTTGAATAATCTTAAAACCCTGGCCTGATTTCACTGCAATCCTTTCATATTCCACATTTCATGTGCAGCAAAATGAAGCACGGGTATGTAATTAAATCTGTTTAAAATGCAGAAGGTGTAGGCGCACACAGCAGAGGAAAAGAGTTAAACCCTCTAACATCTGTTCGGCTCTGCAGGAAGTGACATCGCCACCTGCCAATGGGAGCATGGCACGCCACATCTCTGTTGTTGGGAAGGCATAAAAATATTTGTAAATACTAATGAGTACTCTGTCAGGCTTCATACAGAGCAGTGTGGTCAATTGGGGAGGCATCATACCTGCTTTTTTTTCCTGTCAGTTATTAAGAGCATTGTTACCTTTTTTTTAAAAACTGTCATTAGGAGAGGGTGAACGAATTTTTAGGACAGTGGTTTTTTGGGGTTTTTTTAATCATACATTTGCATTATGTTTCATATTTTGGATTTAAAATGACTTTTTTTGAAAGAAAGAATGAGTCATAGAAACCGTATGCACAACAGAAAACGCTGAAGAGGATGAGAATACATTGGGTTTTACATCTTTCGCAAACCATGGAATTGTGCCATGGTGCAGTAGGCTGTGTTGCATTTCCCACATTGCAAGCTTCCAAACATGCTTGTGCAGTCAGGGAGAGATGCTAAGTTGGAAACTAGCTGCCTACCCCACAGAGAGGGAAGGAAAATCATTAGGCCACTCACCCTGGCTCACTGTCTCAAGAGGGCTTTGATTGGCAGTTAAGAAATCACCTGTCAGTCTTATAGGCCCGGATATGGAAGAAGGAAATAATAAATAAAAATCAAGAGGTGGGGTTGATTTTTTTTTTTGATGCGGTGCACAAATTCAACTGGAGTTTTCAATATTCCTTTGTGTGAATTAACTATTTTAAACTTGTCTGATAGTAAATCTAAGTTAATAATTAGGGTTGCCAACCCTCGAGGATTGCCCTGGAGGCTCCAGGAATTGAAGACTAATCTCCAGGACACTGCTTAGAGCAACCCGGGCATTGAAAAAAATTGTTTTTAAAAAATTTACCTTGAACACTTTTATTTATTAGTTATAACAGGAAAAAAAGCTGCTGGACTGAGTCAAGAATCATCCAATTGGGTAATGATTCTATTCACTTTTCAATTGGTGTGGGAAGGCGGCTCACAGTGAGGATGGTCATGTTAGGCGGGAATGTGGGTCTGGGCAGTTGGAGGCATGAGTTCATCTGATGATACCACCAGGAATATGTCCAACCAGAGTTGGCAACCCTATTAATAATCCCAGTGCTGAATTAATTTGTTGCATGTATTTCTGTGTTTAATTACTCGACATGTTGAAGATTCTAATTAGCTAAAATTATAATGCTGATTTTTTTTTCGGTGGGGGGGTTAAATTCTATTTCCTGCATTGATGCCTGTCTGACAATTGTGCATCAATGAATGTTAGGTGTGCGCGTTGCAATATAGTTTGGCTTAAGTTCAGAGGTGGGTACTGAGTCGAATACTCATCTGCAGCAGTTGATGCCAACAGGTCAGATTTCACAAATGCCAACTGGTGGTTTTGGCCACTGGGCATTGCAGGCAAGGGAGCAGGTAAGGGATTTGCAGCCTGCCATTTAAGTTGAAGTGGAATCTGTTTGGATAAGTGTCTTATCCAGCAGTCAACTCCTTCCCTTAAATTTCCTACCTCATTCCAGAATTGATGACTGTAAAGGAGTTGTGGATGCTGTCGGGTTAATTGGCATCACATATTATCAACACAGTACTGTGAAATGCCTTTCTTATTAGAGTAGATGGGCAACATAAATAACAGCTGTTTATGGATATAGTTGATCAAACCCAAAGTTTTTGCAAAGGTTTGGGAAATTTAAGATGTATGTGTTTGTCCTGAGTAAACCAGTGGTAATGAGGAATTATCAGGTTTTGGATTAGTGCCTCAATTAAAATAGCTGACAAAGGAATGTCGTCTTACAAGCATGTTAAGCATCTGGATGCTAATCTCGCACAACATAATGTCGTCCCTTTTAAGTTCTCTGATTTCTGCATTGTCCTACTGGTGTAAATGAAGGAAAGAAACAACTTGCAGTTATATAGCACCTTTCAAATCCTCAGGAAGTCCCAAAGCACTTAACAGCCAAAAAATTACTTTTGAAGTGTAGTCATTATTGTTATGTAGGCAAGTGCGGGATATATAAATAAGTCGAGAAAAAGATTAGTGAAGACAAATGTAGGCCCCTTACAGTCAGAAATGGGGAAATTATAATGGGGAACAAAGAAATGGCAGAACAATTAAACACATACTTTGGTTCTGTCTTCACAAAGGAGGACACAAATAACCCCCCGGAAATGTTAGGGAACCAAGGGTCTAGTGAGAGGGAGGAACTGAAGGAAATCAGTATTCGTAAAAAAAATAGTGCTAGGGAAATTAATAGGGCTAAAGGCTGACAAATCCCCAGGGCCTGATAATCTACATCCCAGAGTACTAAAGGAAGTGGCCCTGGAAATAGTGGATGCATTGGTGGTCATCTTCCAAAATTCTATAGACTCTGGAACAGTTCCTACAGATTGGAGGGTGGCAAATGTAACCCCACTATTTAAAAAAGGAGGGGGAGAAAAAACAAGGAATTACAGACCAGTTAGCCTAACATCAGTAGTGGGGAAAATGCCAGTCTATTATAAAGGATGTGATAAGAGAACACTTGGAAGGCATTAACAGGATTGGACAAAGTCAGCATGGGTTTATGAAAGGGAAATCATGCTTAACAAATCTACTGGAGTTTTTTGAGGATGTAACTAGTAGAATAGATAGGGGAGAACCAGTGGATGTGGTGTATTTGGATTTTCAGAAGGCTTTTGATAAAGTCCCACACAAGAGGTTAGTGTGCAAAATTAAAGCACATGGGATTGGGGGGAATATACTGGCATGGATTGAGAATTGGTTGACAGACAGGAAACAGAGAGTAGGAATAAACAGGTCTTTTTCTGGGTGACAGGCAGTGACTAGTGGGGTACCGCAGGGATCAGTGCTTGGGCCCCAGCTATTCACAATATATATCAATGATTTGGATGAGGGAACTGAATGTAACATTTCCAAGTTTGCAGACGACATAAAGCTGGAGTGGAATGTGAGCTACGAGGAGGATGCAAAGAGGCTCCAATGTGATTTAGATAAGTTGGGTGAGTGGGCAAGAACATGGCAAGATGCAGTATAACGTGGATAAATGTGAGGTTATCCACTTTGGTTGTAAATATAGAAAGACAGATTATTATCTGAATGGTGATAGATTGGGAAAAGGGGAGGTGCAACGAGACCTGGGTGTCCTTGTACACCAGTCGCTGAAAGCGAGCATTCAGGTGCAGCAAGCAATTAGGAAGGCGAATGGTATGTTGGCGTTCATTGCAAGAGGATTTGAGTACAGGAACAGGGATGTCTTGCTGCAGTTGTACAGGGTCTTGGTGAGACCACATCTGGAGTATTGTGTGCAGTTTTGGTCTCCTTATCTGAGGAAGGATGTCCTTGCCATGGAGGGAGTGCAACGAAGGTTTACCAGACTGATTCCTGGGATGGCAGGACTGACGTATGAGGAGAGATTGGGTTGACTAGGCCTCTATTCACTAGAGTTTAGAAGAATGAGAGGTGATCTCATGGAAACATATAAAATTCTAACAGGACTAGACAGACTAGATGCAGGGAGGATGTTCCCGATGGCTGAGGAGTCCAGAACCAGGGGTCACAGTCTCAGGATACGGGGTATGCCATTTAGAACCGAGATGAGGAGAAATTTCTTCACTCAGAGGGCGGTGAACCTGTGGAATTCTCTACCACAGAAGGCAGTGGAGGCCAAGTCATTAGATGTATTCAAGAAGGAGATAGATATATTTCTTAATGCTATAGGGATCAAGGGATATGGGGAAAAAGCGGGAACAGGGTACTGAGTTAGACGATCAGCCATGATCATTTTGAATGGCGGAGCACATTTGCACACACCAAAGTCCCACAAACAGCAATGAGATAAATGATCAGATAATCTATTTTGGTGGTGTTGATTGAGGGTTAAATGTTAGCCTGGACACCAGGAGAATTCCACTGCTCTTCTTCAAATAATGTAATAGAATCTTTTACCTCCACCCGAACAGGCAGAACAGGCCTTTGTTTAATGTCTCATCCATTAGACGGTACCTCCTGACAATGCAGTACTGCTTCAGTACTCACTGAAGTGCCACCCTAGATTATGTACTGAAGTCCCAGAATGGGATCTTCTGACTCTGAGGCAAGATTACCACCACTGAGCCAAGATGAGAAATGATTGCAGTGTCTACCCTTAATGCCAACAATATCTTTGACACCTCCTCCCCAGAAAAAACTTGGATGTCAAGATTTTGTGCTGCAACACTTCATTTTGCACTAGCCTCAACTCTCAAAAATATATGTTGAAGCAAAGAACCACTATAGATCACTGTACATTGCATAACAGCAAAAAATGAATACTGCATCAAATACTGCAAACAGTGGAGCTGGAGGCTTTCCGATCACTTGGCGTTTTAGCCATGCGTTTTCTGTGTATTTTACAGTTCTAAAAATATACAAGTGTTAACTATACTTTGGGATAAAAATGCTGTGGGGTCCTAGTATTTGCATAAACCAGGAAACCTGACCCACGTGTCTGTTTTGAAATAATGGAAAATGTTTCCACAATAATGAGAATGCTAACCACGTTGGCAAAATTCCGAAAGTGTTGCTGAGGAGTATTTGTGAGCGACCCCCACCCCCTGTTGCTGCTACCTTTGGAATACATCATAAGAACTCAATCCTGTCCTCATCCAAAGTCCGTTTCTCATATAGCAATCAGGAGTGGGAATCCTGGATTACTTTTTTTTTGCCCTCGTCAGCCAATTGGCACTATGGCCAATTATAGCCCTGTAACTACTTCCCTGGCTTACCATCAGCTAAATCCTCACAGATGGGGAATTAAACTCGGTACACAAGGCAGTTAATGGGAACAACTAATGATACGAATGTTCATTTGTAAATGGGACAGTTGCTCAGGTATCCATCATTTCTCCATAGGTTTGTGCTGTTTACTTAGTGGGAACAATTGGAAAGCTTTTTACTTAATGGATGTTGCCATTAAGAGACTAGGTACACAAGCCCCTACCTACCATGCCAATAATTGTAATTCCATTTGTATGTTTAGAGTTTAAAAAAAAAATGTAATGTTCCATGTCCTGTTAAGCAATGTCATTAACCATCCTAATCAAAAATTGTTCCAATGGGTAAGCATTGAGTCATTTGACAGTTATAAAGTTGTTTATTATACAGTAGAGTAGCTTTACATGGCCAGCCCTCACAGTAACATTTGTGCCTCATTCGGTTCTTTATAAGTACTACCTGACAGGATTCTCTTGAATTTCTTTCAGTAGAAACCCATGCCATATGTTTGGTCTGTTGAAGGCACACATCAAATTGAAATAAAACTGCCAACATTGCATCACCCATTTTCAAATAATGAAATGGGGAAACTGCTGCTGATTCTTCAGAATTCTTTTAGATTAAGTCCTTAAATTTGTAGTCTACAGTCAACTGCTGATTACAAAAATGATTTACAGCACTGCAGTAGTCAGAACAACCAGCCAGGGGGGAAGGGGGGGGATTCTGGATTTTGAGTAAAGTCAGATCCTGCTAACGATCTCAGTATCACAAAAATAGATCCAAGAACATTTGTTTTTTTTTCCTCCCTCGCCCTCCATCTTTTCCCCTTACCTGTTCCCTCCTGAGGGTGATGCCTTTGTCGGAGTACGGTTTCTTGGGCACCAGCAACCCTTCAGTATCTCCTAGCATAACCAGTCCTGTCCACATGCAAATTGCCAGCAGAGTTCAGTGGACAGCAAGAGTGGCAACAGAGGCTTTTTTTATTTTCCTCCCTAGTTTCCCCCCCACAGTGTTACAGCAGTACCATTGCTGTCCTAGATGAGATTGCTCAACTCAGTACATACCTTCAACTAGACCTTTATATGGCTCAATCCCACATCATGTAGTGTCTTACCCACTGCACCATTCAGGGAATCAAGATTAATAATTGAACAGGAATCAGCAAAATTTCAAGCACCACTTTTTTCCCTAAAATTAAATGATTATAGAATGTGAATTACTTTAGAGCCAAGACCAAAGAATATTTCTTAATCAAATATTGTTCATTATTAACAAATGTATTAAAAATAATTGCAGCAGGGCTTGCTCACACTGGCATTTTGGTGTTATTTGAAAGAATGAATGGCCAGTTAACTTACACTTGTTAGCAGCATGCTCCATCTTGCTTTGATTACATTATTCAACGAACATGAGGACCATTTGCCAAATTAACAAACAGGTGGCAGTGCCCGATATTTAGAGGTCGTAGAGAACACTGCATTCGTGTGCCTGAAACTCTGCCATTCCCACTGGATGGCAATGCAGTTGATCAGTTATGTTTTTTTAAATTTAAGATTTTGCCGTGCATAAATATTTCACTATTGTTTAATTTCCAGCATCCTAATATCCTAATGTGCCTTCCTGTTTGGTGGCTCCCTCTGACTGTCCAGCAATATAATGTGAGGAATTGGCGTAAATTTATCTTGTTGCTACCTCTATTAAACACACCACCATATTGTCACTAGATAAGAACATAAGAAATAGGAGCAGGAGTAGACCATACAGCTCCTCGAGCCTGCTCCGCCATTCGTTAAGATCATGGCTGATCTTCGACCTCAACTCCACTTTCCCGCCCGCTCCCCATATCCCTTGATTCCCCTAGAGTCCAAAAATCTATCGATCTCAGCCTTGAATGTACTCAACGACACAGCATCCACAGACCTCTGGGGTACAGAATTCCAAAGATTCACAACCCTCTGAGTGAAGAAATTTCTCCTCATCAGTCTTAAATGGCCAATCCTGAGACTTTGCCCCCTAGTTCCAGACTCTCCAGACAGGGGAAATGGCCTCTCAGCATCTACCCCATCAAGCCCTCTCAGAATCTTATATGTTTCAATGAGATCACCTCTCATTCTTCTTAACTCCAGAAAGTATAGGCCCATGCTACTCAATCTTTCCTCATAGGACAACCTTCTCATCCCAGAAATCAATCCAGTGAACCTTCGTTACACCGCCTCTAAGGCAAGTATATCCTTCCTTAGATAAGGAGACCAAACTGTACGCAGTACTCCAGGTGTGGTCTCACCAAAGCCCTGTATAATTGTAGCAAGACTTCCTTACTCTTGTACTCCAACCCCCTTGCAATAAAGACCAACATACCATTTGCTTTCCTAATTGCTTGCTATACCTGAATGTTAACTTTCTGTGTTTCATGTACAAGGACATCCAAATTCCTTTGAAAACCAACATTTAATAGTTTCTCACCATTTTGAAATATTCTGTCTTTCTATTCTTCCTACCATAGTGAATAACCTCACATTTCCCCATCTGTCACCTTCTTGCCCACTCACTTATCCTGTCTATATCCCTTTGCAGACTCTTTGCCCTCCTCACAGCTTACTTTCTCACCTTGCTTTGTATTGTTAGCAATCTTGGATACATTACACTCTGTCCCTTCATCTAAGTCATTAATATAGATTGTAAATAGCTGAGGCCCCAGCATTGATCCTTGCGGCACACCACTAGTAACACCCTAACAACTGAAAATGACCCGTTTATTCCTACTCTCTATAAATATGTTTATATTTGCTCCGTATATAAGCTGTCACTTTTTTTTTAAAAAAGCACTTTACCAAATAAATAATTTTGAAATGAGTGTTGTTCAGCAAGCAAAATGAAATCAACTTTATTGCAGAAGAACTTTGCACCATTTCAAACTACAAAATCAAGCTGAACCTTTATCCATAAACATTTCTCGAGTGTAATTTAATTCAGCCCATTCTTGTATGAAGATACCCACTAGCATTAAGTAAGAAATTGCTCTCTCTCAAACTGAATCTGCTGATCTTTGATCCAGAATACACAAGCACACCAATGTTCCTCTTCTTCCCCCTCCCCCACCACCAAGTAAACCAACAGTCACACGTTGAATTATTGGAGGCCAGCGAGACAGAGATGATGGGCCAATGGGGCTTAGTGCGAGGTAGGATCTGGGCAGCAGGGCTTTGGAAAATTGTAATTTGTGTAGGGAAGAACTCGAAGTTGGTAAGGGACGTGATAAAGAAAGAAAGAATTTGCATTTATATAGCACCTGATCATATCCTCAAGACATTCCAAAGCATTTTACAGCCAATAAATTACCTTCTATAGTGAATTTGCTGTTGTTTTATAGGCAACCGTAGCAACGAATTTGCACACAAGGTCCTATGAACAGCAAATTAACGAATAACTAGGTAATCTGTTTCTTATGGTATTGGTTGAGGGAAGAATGTTAGCCAGGACACGAGGAGAACCCCCTGTGCTCCTCTGAACAATGCCATGGGATCTTTTGTGTCCACTTAACTAGACCTCCAAAAGATGCTACCTTCAACAACATAGCACTCCCTCAGTACGATATTAAAGTATCAGTTGAGTTTATCTGCTGAAGTTCACAGTGGGGCTTGAACCTTCTGCCTCAGAGGCGAGAGTGCTGCCAACTGAGCCAAGCTCACATTAAGTTGAGAGAAGTCAAGTTGAAGTAACAAAAGCATGCATAGGAATTTTAGCAGTGGTGATGTTGAGGTAGGAGCAGAGGCAGCTGATGTAGAGATGGAAGTTTGCAGCAGTAGTAATGGGTAGGATATGAGTCTTGAAACTTGGCTTCAAGTCCAGCAACACACTGCGATTGCATAACATTTGGTTCAACCTGAGGCAGCAGGCAGGAAGGTACAGAGTTTTAAGTGGGAACTGTATAAGATGGCTTCAGTTTTTCCTATCAGTTTTGACCCATCCACAATTTGATGTCAGATAGGCAATCTGACAGTACAGAGGTGGTTGTAGAATTGTGGCTCGTGATCGAGAGGTAGAGGAGAGTTTTGAATGGGAACCATTGATGACGTTGGAGAGCATTGGGCAAGGGGAGGTAGATGACTATTAAAGCGTATGCTGGAGAGGAGGTTAAGGGAACAGAGGGAGGGTGTCATAGGAAGATGAGTCTTGCGAAGGCTGGGGTGGAAATGATATGAATGTTAGTATATAATTGGAATGCTGATAAACTTGACATTTCAATGATGGGGTGACTACTTCTGCTCAATTAAAACCTCATTTTATTTGAAAAGTATTCCGCAGGTTCTTTGCTCAGGCGTTTGTTCTAGAGCATCTAATGAAATGGTATTTGTGTAAAAAATGTATTCAAGGTTCTTTTTTCTGAATTGTCCATTCAAAGGACTCCATCACTCTTATTCTTATTGTATTCAGGATCTAGGGATTCAAGATCGGGCGGTAGAGAGACACCTGGACATGGAAGCCCTCTCACCTGCATTGGACCTACAACTTACATCTAAGCTAATTGGGTCAAATTTTCTGACACTCTATTATTTTTTTAAAGTCCCCTTTCCTCTTTATAGTTGTACAAGTTCCAAATTCAACTTTACTGAGATATTACATCCTTTTGAGAAGTTCTTTTAAATTGTACAACTTCAGCTTTATCGTTGCAGTGTAGTCTTTTGCAGTGTTTATTCCTGTGTGGGCCCTATGGTTAAAGATGGTGGAGGAATTATCTTTTCCACTCCCCTCCAAATTACTAATTGCCTCTTTTCTCTTTGTTTTGAAGCTGACTCCTTTAGTGAAACCGTTATATTAACCTCGAACTACAATTCATTGTTTCCTTTCATTGTCTGCTCTCAGCCTTCCCCTCTGCCAATGCTGGGAACATTACTAGCTAAAGAATTTATAAATGATCAAGTGTGGCAAAGGATTGGTTCGAATGTTGACCTTCCCCTCGATAGATTTTAGATAAAGCCTTTATGAAATTTGATTTGCATTCCAGTTTAACCTGTCCCTGTCGCCTTGATACTGCCACAAAGTTTTCAGGACCAGCAAGTTTCTAAATTAAATACAGTCGAACTGCAGCTCAGGCCACATAATAACCTACCTGCATGACTCTAACCATTGGTCAAACATGACAGGTTAACAATTAAATAAGGAGCTGATTTAAATGCTCTTATAATTACTAAATTAGCTGGGATACCTCATCCAAGATTTCTAAGTAGTGGAGTAGCCAGAAAAGCATTTCATTTGCCAGCTGGCTGGCAGATGAATGTGGAGAAGAGGTATCCTCTTTAAACTCCTTGACATTTTTATTGAAAGCTTATGAAAAGCAGGTATTCTGCCATGGTTGCGTTTTTTATTGTGGGTGGGCCGAGGAGATTGTTGCTTCATGCGCCCCTCCACTTGTAGACTGATCCCTTTTTCACAGTTATGCATAATACATTGGTTGCAATGGGCTCACTACTACATCATTCATTGTAACTGACCTGGAGATAGCACAGAGGCCAGTGAAGCTAGATAGTCAGAAGGTCCACTGTTCTAAGCATTCCTTAAAGGTTATGCTGGTAAATGCACTGCCCAGTGTGCAACTGAGCCATTGAGGCCAACAAGGTCATAGGTCCCTGATATATGCTGAGTTGGCAGATATTAGCTGGGGTGATGATAAGATTGGTGCCATTGAGCTAGTGATGTGAAAAAGAAAAATCAGACAGAGTTCTTTCTTCTGAACTGCACGTATAGATGTCAGCGAAGACAGTACTAACCTTGACTGTGATGTTCCCCACAGTCGAATGATCCATTGACACTTGGAGGTAAATTTTAACAGCGAGCCGGGAAGGGAGCCGGGACCTGGTGGGGGGGGTGGGGGGAGATTTCTGGGTGGGAAACCCAGAAGGCAAGTGGGTGGCAGATCGCGACTTTAATGAGGCCAATCAATTGCACCTTTGGGTTTCGAGCCTGGCAGCCAGCCTGATTGACAGGCTGGCTCTCAGGCAGGAAGGCCTGCTGCAGCCGGGGATTGGAGGGAGGGAGGAATCATGGGTCGGGAAGAAGATCAGGGGGTCCAAGGGACAGATCGAAGATAGGTGGGGGCCACCATCGGGTGGGGATGTCGGCTGATCGCTGGGGTCATGTTGGCCAGGTGAGCTTGTTGGGCCTGGATGAAGCACTCCTGTTCCTCCGGGCCCACAAGCAGTGCAATAAAGCCACTCACCTCGAGGATCTGGCCCTTCTCGCCTGCTTTCACCTGACGTGAATGGGAAGCGATGGGAAATCCGAACAGTTATGGTTAAAATTGTTTTATTATTCCCATACTCAAAATATTAAGTACTCAAGTATCTCAATGAGGTACATTGCCCTTTTAAGATTGGGCCCGCCAGCTTTAAGTGGGACGGGACTTCCTGGTGTCTGCTCTCCACACATAGACAAACCTGCCTGGGTTAAACCCGGAAGTAGATGTGTTGGAGCCGAGATGCGGCCCTGCTGCGAAAACGCAGGATTTTTGCTCCCCACCTGCCCCAACCCACCCGTTCTTGAGGGTTAAAATTTACCCCTTGCTGTCTAGGCTCTTGTGAAGAAGGGCAATTTAGGCCAAGTGCTGGAGGACAGCTGGAGCCCAAGGAGCCATACCCAGCATAAGTCAGAACCTTTAGGGTAGAAATAATTTTTAAATTCTTTCAGCAGAAGGGACAAAGGTAAGTAATTCTACGTTGCATGTAAGGATGCAGTTTATTTGGAAACTTGATATTGTGGTCTATTTGGGCAATTATTGTCGTGTTTACCCAATACCTTTTTAAAAAGAAGTTGAATTCATCCTAAGGCAACCATTTAATTACAGGTGTGGCAAAGCAGATGATGTTTTCAGAACTTATTTCAGTACTGCATCGTTTGATTTTTTTTTAAATCCACATATATGGTACCCTTTGAAGAAAGTAGAATTTTCCAATCTTGTAGTCTTTTTTTGAACAATATCGTAAATTACTACCGCAGTCCGGAAGGAATTATTTAGTGGGAAACAATCTGTCATAAAAAGCACCAGTTTAATTATATTTTTACGGCATGATGCTGGGGATTCCGTCTGTTGGTTCTGTTTAGAAATTCCCATGACTTGTCAGCTATTTTAGAGGCTTCTATTTCTGGACTGTTCGTCTGTGCTTGCACCCCAAGACCAGATGGCAGAGTCACCTTCTCCCTACTAAAGGGCTGTAAATGAGAACTTGCATAACTGCATTCAATGATATAATGGCATGTACTGTGGTGGCACTAGCAGCTGCACTTGTCTGTCCTAAATGACTAAGGAAATCTCCTCTAACCTTTCAATTAAAAAAAAAATTGTGTGTATTTTTTTATCATCTGGATGAGGGATGCCACTGTTGGGGAACGGAGCATTTCCCATTTTTGGGCATCCAGTGTCAGCATCAACCACTCGTACGTCAGTTAGATTATAGAGTAAAGCTCACTCTCCGCTCTTTTCCCACCAATGTGCCTCAGCTCCAACCTCAGAAGAGCACCCCCTACTGCACTTGTGGCATTTTCTCGTTTCTTTGAGTGAGAATGCCCAAACGTATTTCATGTTAGACTCTTTCAGACAGATGAGACTTTCATCCTTTTCACTCTGGACTGGATTTGAACCCAGAAGTGAGAGGCCAGTGGTTAATCTGCTGCACCACCCAGTACTCTTGCAAGTTACTTAAAAAAAAATTATATTTTTATTGTTTGCTTTTTAACCTAAAGTTCATGGTAACAGCAATTATATACTGAAGAGCAGAGAGTCTGGAACATGTTATAAGGCACTACCACATCCTGGGGTTGAGATGGCATTGTACCCTGATCTGTCAGAGTTTCAACCCTGTCTTGGAACAGTTATTATTTATATTATAAATTGTTGATTTCTTATCATTGAGCATTTTCTATTTTCTGTTTTCTGCTGTCTGAGGTTCCCTGATAGGCAGCGAATGGCAGGTTCTCATGATCAAATGCTGTGATTTTGCAAGCAGAAATTTATTTAATGGAGTTAAGGAAACATCACAGCTCCTTTTATATTATAAAAGCAGCAGCTTGGTTCTTTTGCCATTGTTCTACATAAAGTATATTTATGAAGAGTTTCAAACTTTTTTTTTAAGAAAAGGGACCATAAGGTTGGCCTCACCGTTCTCGTTCTGACCCCAGGTGTAGTATTTTAATATAGATTTGGACTAACTCCTCCCGTAACTGAAAGGAGGGGTATGTAAGCTAGTTTGAAATATTAAAGCCACAATGATTATTCCTCTGCCTTTCCTGAAATGTCTCCTTTTACTGCCTTTCTTATCTTGTCCCTGCTTTTAGATCCCTTTCTCATCTTGTCTGTCACTTTTCTGCCACCTCATTTATTCTGCTAGGTTCTTGCTTCCTTTTTTCATTTCTATTTGATCTCCAAGTGAAAGCTAATAAGAGTTATGCTGTGGGGCGGGAGGGGAGCCACAAACACATGCTTCTCTAGGGTTGTTGAAACCAACATATAAGATTATAGATACATTTCTTCTGTGCTAAAGGATATAAGGGGTAAAGATGAGTTGTGCCTTCTATAGTACTTGTGCTCCTTCACCTGGAAGAGGATATCATAGGTGAGATCAGATGAGGATAAATAAGCGATGAAAGCCATGACGCACTGCTTTTGGGAACAAGCGAAAGGTAGTAAGATTTTGTTAGGGCAGTCAATCCTGCTTTTCTGGGTCGTGAAGGTTCGAAACAAACTACCTATTTAATTATTAAGCTCTTGGTAACAAGCTCTGCTGGTACGTTAGGTGGGAATAGTTCCTCGTGGGGCCTCTTTTGGCTTGTACTGGAGGTTAGGAAATTGAATACCCCAAGGTGTGAGTGGTAGCACTCTCGCATCTGAGTCAGAAGATCATGGGTTCAAGCTCCACTCCAGGACTTGAGCACATAAGTGTAGTATTGAGGGAGTGCTGCATTGTTGGAGGTGCCGTCTTTCAGATGAGATGTTAAACCAAGGCTCCCTCTACCTTCTCGGGTGGACGTAAAAGATCCCATGACATTATTCGAAGAACAGGAGAGTTCTCCTAGTGTCCTGGCCAACAATTATCCCTCAACCAATATTTATCTCATTGCAGTTTGTGGTACCTTGTTGTGCGCAAATTGGCTGCTGCATTTCCCTACATTGAAACAGTGACTACACTTCAAAAGTACTTCATTGTCTGTGAAGCGCTTTGGGGTGTCCTAAGGCACTATATAAATGCAAATTCCTTTTTTAAGTATATGTGGGTTCTAAGATGCCTTTGCCTTTGATGATCAAATGATTCCTTCTCAGCAGTCAGACAATTAAACTGTTAACCATTTTTAACGCTTGCTTAGGCAGAGAAGGTATTAAACAGTTCCTTTTTTTTGGTACATGAAAGTTGTTGAAACCACTATTGTCTGTCAATCTGCATGTACTAACATTTAAATTAAGCTGTTTTGGTCATCAAAGTAACTGTACCTAAATTGGATTCTGAACATGCATTTGTCTCTTTCCCATAGATTGACCATCTGCAGGCTTCCATTTTGAATCTTAGTGAGGGAGGACAACCTTTAACTGTAGCTACTTTTTAAAAATAAAAATAAACCTTAAGAAATAGACACACTTATTTCTCCAAAGCAAAACCATCCAATTGAAACACAATACATTTGGGGTCAAAGTGAGAACATATGTCCAATTTAAATGGGTTATATTGAATCCGATGATTCTGAAAGTTTGAACACACAAGGGATAGAAACATAAACACAATGTTCAGTTAGTAATCCACTTTTGGGAATACTCAACAAAGCGTCTCGTTCTGAGATTGTCAACGGTTAACATTTGAATTGACATGGCATTTATTGTACCAAATTAAACAGAAAGTGGTGGGTTACAGACCTATTTCTGATCTCATCCTTTTTTTTTCAAAAGCAGGAGGAGGGAGACAGCGAAAAGCTAAATGTCAAAGAGGAAGAAAGAAGGAAACGAGCAGAAGCTGCTGAAAGGTAATTCTCAGATAGCTAGAGTCAAACTCCTAGTAGTTTGTATTTGAACTGTCAACACAAATACCAATCCTATGGCCAGGGCTTTATGTTAGTGATGGTCCAGGGCATTCAGATAGTATAGTTTACTTAGAGATACATCTAACACTTGGGGCACTTTCCAGATGGAACAGGTTTTGGTACACTGTGGTGCATGTATGCCTTATTTCCCCAGGACTTGTTTAACTGCACTATTTGGGAATAGATCTAAACCATGTGTTATCCTGTTGTAAGGACCCTCATACACATCCATTTTGATATCACCTTCTATTGTTTGCTATATAATAGAATATTGACAAACTGCTTTTCTATTTTTAATGGTTCTTCTGAAATGATTAAGGAATTTGCAACAAAAAAAGGACAGTAGTTGGAATGCAAACTTTTTCCAAGGAATTCAAATCCTTTAATTTAGTTCCTCATTTAGTATTGATACAAAATTTGTAATTCACTCATGATTTCAATGAGCCCAATTGGTGAGGGAAAAAATGAGCCATTTGCAGTTTTACCTGCATCTATTTCAGTGTGTGCTGACCAGTGGAAGAAACTAAAAAGAAAAACAAAGGCAAAGTACCTTGGTGGCTACTGCCTCTAACATTTGGCTCGTGATCTAAACCTGCCCTACAAATCTTGCCTAAAGCATCCCTTTTGGGATAATGCCATTTTTTTTAATATTAACTTATTTTTAATCAAAATAACCACAGCCATGCCAGAAGGCAACTGTTTAACCTGGGTTACAGACACTCTTTATTTAAATTAGTAACTTGCTGGTTCTGGTAACATTCAGCTACTTTAAAAGCGTGTCCAGTTGAATCAAGGTGATGAACAGCACAAGCTGAACTGCAATATAGATCAAATTTTATAAAGGACAGCTAAAGTCTGTTGATATGAAGATCTGCAGTAGAATCAATCCTTTGAGACATTTGGCCATTTGTAACATCTGTAGCCAGCAGAGGAGGGCAAGAACAGGCAATGAAAGCAAATACACGATACTGCAGTTGAAGTCAATATATTGCTTTCAATGAAATGATTCAGCTTCAAAACAAAGAAAGGAGGGGGAAATAATTTGGAGGGGAGAGGGAAAGGTAAATTCCCCACCGTTTTTAGATTGTGTTTTTTGCACTCTATTCCCTCTGCACTTGCCTAACTCAATATTCTGGGACTCGGGAATCTGGCAGTACCGCTGACAGTAGCTTGTCTGCTATCAGTGCAATACTCGGATGACTGAAGCAGCATAATCTTCATGGAGCTTCCATCAGGAATTGATAATGTGAGAACGATATGATGGTTTGTCATAATAATAGTTTTTTTTGTGCTTGGTCCTTACCCTTTTCCTAAATTCTTATGAAGCGAGAATGAGAAGATTACACATAGTGACAGTCACGACGATGAAAAAGATGAGAGTCTTTTAAGTAATCTGCCAGACAAGAAGGAGGACAATGATTGCCCTAAGGATAATGGAAGTGTAGTGGATCTAATGGCCAGCCAGAAGCAGCCTACTGCCCCTCTGGAACAGTAAGGCTTCTGAACGTAGCTAGAGTCTTGTATATTGTGATTGGATTATGTTATTGCATGGTGTCACTGTGGTTCTTTTTTTGAAGCTGTATGTTTTGTGTATTGTATCTTGCCTCATTTGGCAGCAGGCTGTCCTTAACTACATAGCACTTACTTTCATATTTCGCAACTTTTAAATTAAATTCTATTTCTCCCGTTGATTTTCAACCCACTTTTATCCCAGAAATTAAATACAGGTGATTCGGCTCCTGAACTGACGGAAAGGGTGATTTGGCAAGCAGTTGTACTAAAATCATAGAATCTTAGAGCACAGAAGGAGGCCATTTGGCCCATCCTGCCTGTACCGGCTCGTTGAAAGAATTATCCAATTAGTCCCACTCCCTCTGCTCTTTCCCCTCAGCCCTGTAATTTATTCCCATTCAAATATTTATCCAATTCCCTTTTGAAAGTTGCTATTGAATCTGCTTCTACCACCCTTTCAGGCAGTGCATTCCAGATTATAATAACTCGCTGTGTAAAAAAAAAAATTCTCGGCTTCAGCAGTTGCAGTGAATGATTGTAGTGTTCGTAAAAGTGCCATTTTTGAAAAGTCTAAAAATAACCATTTATGTGGAAGCTTTTAGGGCAAATTTGGCAAAGACTACAAAAAAAGTGTGAGAGATTGCAGCAGTTTCAACCCAATGCCACACCGGATTCTGTGTAATTAAGCGCATCAAGACTTTCTGGTTAGCTGTGGACGATCATCATAAAACTAAAATTCCCAGCTGTTTTAGCTGACACTAAAAAGTATTCGGGCCTTCAATCTTCATTTAATATCTGATGTGCAAAAATATATTTTCTACAGATTTTGACGGTTATCCAGTAGAAATGGAGAAACGCAGATAGCCAACTTGCAGTCATGTCAGCATAAACTAATTCAGTGCAATAGTGTCTGATTTTGATGCTGAAATGTTATCATACTCTACTGTCAGGATTTGGAGGGGTGCTGCTCCAGTTTTTCTGCGTATTCTCAGTTGGGAGCCACAATGAGTGCGGTGGATACTGACTTCGGCGAGGTATTGGAATTGGACAAGTCCCCACTTCAATAGAAGAATGTCAGTTTGACAATTTTTTTAAATTGAGAAACGTAGGTGAATGGTCAAAGCCCACAGTACAGGACATCACAAAGATTCAAACGAATAGACATACTAGTTAGATAGAATCAAGCTTAAGTTCTAATATTAAATAGGGGGAAGGATGGCTACAGGCTGGACCCAACCTATTGGCCTCCTGACCCAGCAGTACAGCCATGCTTCTCGCATCCTAACTCAACTCTGAAGCCAGCCTTCTCACTACCCATCAGATGTACTAGTATATAGTAACTTAACTGGGTATTTTGACATTTCTGTTGACAAAGCAGCCTCAGAATTTACACAGAAATACTGTACCGCTTTTTAAAGTGAGTTTGCTAATCTCACTCTATTTAGCTTCCTTTGTTTACTTTGAAAAACAGACGCATTCATCAAGAGCAAGAGCAAGAGCAAGAGCAAGAACAAAAGAGCAAGGGGCCACTGCAGTTACAGAAATCTATAGAGGAGCCCCAAGGCAAGTTGAGTGAGCAGCTGGAAGTGGAAAAAAATCAGGTAATCCAAGAGAGGAAAGAGCACCTTCGAAAACTTCGAGATGAGTTCAGGCAAGAGGAGGAAGAGCAAGCACAGCAACTTTATCGAGATAAAGAAGACAAACTCAGGTAACATACTCTTGAGAAATTCTGACGGTTATGGGCAATGAGTCCTCATGTGAGAAAACAGCTTTCATTGTTGCCTACCAAGGGTTTGAGCTCATAAAATAAGCTGGCACTTAAGCACTGTACTGATGGAATGCTGCATTATTGGATGTGCCATCCTTCAGATGAAATGTTAAATAAAGCCTACCGTGTCTGCCCTGTTCAGGTGGATATTAAAGATCCCATGGCACTATTTGTGGCCAACATTTCTCCATCAACCAAATGCACCAAAAACAAATTAACCATTCATTCATCTCATTTCAGTTTGTAGGACCTTACTGTGTGTAAATTGTTACCATATTTTTCTACATAACAGCGGTCACTGCATTTTAAACTAACTCATCAGGGGTAATTTTAAGCTAACTCGCCAGATGGAAAACCCACGGGATTGGGTAGCACACCGGTTTTACTCCCCGCCAACATTACTCTCCACTGACTTCAAAGGAGAGTAAAATCGGGCGGGGTATAAAACCAGCTTTGCACCTGATCCCGTCAGTTTCCTGACGGTCAAGTTAAGTTTAAAATTATCCCCATTGTGTACGAAGTGTTTAGATTTGGTCCCAGGAGATCTTTACTCGGTCTTTTCTGATTGACATCAGGCAATATATTTCAGTGATTGAAGCAAAACAATTGCCTGTTAATATCAAATCTCTTGGTTATTGCCTGTTAAAAATGATTGAAAACATTTTTGGAGAGCCTTTTTGGATATATATAATTTGTAACTTACTGCCCCTTTGGTCACAGAAATGACTTTGAGTGTGCAGTACCTCTGAGAGACTTCAGCTTTAGATCTTGTAACCCACTCTGCTACTTCAACCGTGATGATAGTTGCTTATTGCTGTAGCCTTAAACTGCAATTAATATTTGGATGCAGTATTGTGTTTCTAAGTGGCCATCTGTTGTCATTGTACACAGACTTATTATTGGCAGGGATCTGGGATGGCCTTCAGAATCCACCCATTGAAGCAGTTCCAGCAGATCTATTGTGCCAAAGAGTGCTGGCAAGCTATTTGACCATGGAGAGTGTGACTGCCCAACTAAATCCTGCTCTTAAGTCAATGTGAACTTTCAAGCAGAAATTAGTGGAGTCCTGGCTGATTTTTTTTTTTCTCTCTCTACCCCCAAACCCCCCATTCCTCCTCAACAGTCCAGTAACACCCCAATTGGTGCCCTAGCAATCGAACCTGGAACCGTCGGGTCTGTCTGAGTTGCTAGTCAACAACTGAGGGAACTCCAACCCACTGCTCTGGAGATGATAGATATAAATGAAACCTTACGGTTTTATATTTTCAATCTTCAAGGTTATTAAAAGAGCAACTCAGGATTGAGCGAGAGAAAGAGGAGGCACGACTGAAAGAACAACAGAGCGATGGGCTGCTCAAACTGCGAGTCCAGATTAAAAATGAAACTGAGGCAACAGAGAAGGAAATTAGGTAACAAACAGGAAAAGTGTAAAGATGAACTACAGAAAGGTGTCTGTGGTGCTCTTGAATCCTGTTACTCATTTGCCCTATTAAATTGAGGTTTTGAAGCCTGCATATTGTTTTTAAATGACCGTTTTCCTGTATTTGATCTACATTTATTTGCATTACATCAGCCACATACTGTGTCCCTGTGGGTTCGAAAGCAAATGGTGTCGAAGTAGCATGACTGAAGGTGCTCCAGTGCCCTTGACACGGTGGCATGCGGTTCATGTGCATTCAGTGTGTCTGCCAAATATAAACTTCCACATAACAGTTGGTAGCAGAAACCCACTTTTTCTTGGGTCTCCCAACCTGCAGCCACAATACATACAATTATCTTGTTGGCCTACTGACAATTGCTGCATAATGTTGAGCTTGTGTGACTCATTGAGCTGGCTTTGTATCAGTTCCCAGGTCTGCAACTTTGATTCTCTTAAAGAATATTTTTTAATTGGAGAAAAAGAATTTTTGTAAAATGGAAGAACAAAGAGTTGTCCATATTATCCCTTGCCTCTGCTCTCCTCTCGGCCCATATACAGATAACCTGATACTTGCTTTCGGCCTCGAGCAGATTGACAAGGTAGCAGCTACAAAGAGTAATATGAACTTGGAAGAGCAGCTCACAGAAGTCAGTCTGGCATTGCTGTCCTGTAACCAAAACAGAATGTAGAAGGACCTAGGGTAACATCCTGGTTATTGTCATACAATAGACCCATCCGAAGGAGCCCAGTGGGCCAGTTTTCACCCTTTTATCACTCAGTACAAGCCTGCTGTTAAAGATGCTGTAATTGGGAGTTCCTTTTCTTCCAACTGTGCATTGGGATCATAACATGTACTTTTAATGGCATTGGCTTAATAGAAACTGGATAAAAGGAATATTTTGATCACTTCATTGGTGTTGCAATTAAGAGACTCCTGCTATACTGATAAGAAAAATGATTTGCTAATTTGATAGATACTCCAAGCAAAATAAGAAAACTTATTAGTACAAATTGCATTAAATTTGAACCCTGGACATTTTAATATCCATAGTGTTTTTTGTTTATTGATGCATAGCTGAAGTAAAATATTGGGTATTTCCTCAACTGTTTCCTTTGCCCAAGTAGGTTGTTTCTTGGTTTAAGGATGTATACAAGGAAAAGTAAAAAGAAAACTGACTAAACAGCTAGCCCAAAAATATGCTGGTCAAAATGACAACTGAACAGCAGTTGGATAATATTCTCTGTGGCCGTGCGTGACCAAATCTATGGGTTTTTTTGAATGCCGGTTTGCATGTCTGTGATTGTTTTATTTTCTATGTTCCAGAGCAGAGAAGGAGGCTGCACTGCAACAGCTTAGAGACAAACTGGAATCGCTGCGGGCAACTGAGTGGCAAAACTTGGAGGACCATAAGAGTGCTCTTCTGGAGCAGATGAGGAAGGAGACAGATGAAATCTTAAAGGAAGAGAAGGTTTTGCTGGAAAAGAAAAAAGGAAAAGCTCTTGGTGAGCTAAGGGAAAAATTAGAAAAAGAAAGGAAAGAGGTAGGCCTTGGCTCCTGGGTCTAAAGTTGTGGTACTGATGTAGACCATCTTCACTGCACAAATAAATGAAATTCAAGCAATATTACTGACATTTGGCATTACCGTAGCTTTGTGCCTGAGTATTGAGCACCTCTGTATTGTGTAACCTATTACTGTTGGTATAATTAATGTAAGAAAGACTGCCATCCAAGAAAGACAAACAGACCCTTATAAAACTTATTAAAAAATGACTGTGTTTACCAAAATGTTGAATCTTAAAGTCAACAATTCTGGCTGGTAGGCAGGAACTGCTAAGATCGTGTTTGTGTTTTTACTGTCAAATTTGTGCAGAGTACTGAAAAAGTATTCTCCTACAAATCACATTCTTTCACATGAATTTCCAAGTTGATGGAGGTAGTTGCTTCGAGAGTGGGATATATGCTTGAAGCCAATGCCACCGTTGAGAAAATACATCAAAAAGATTCAACGTAAGATCCACAAAGCTGCTTCTGTTTTGTGCCTTTTGGTGTTTATATCCCTCTTGTTTGAAGCTTGTGATGACTTTGTTTTTCTTCAACTGGGTGATGCAGTGCATTAGAAGTGTCCTCCTATGTCTAAGGCCTGGATTTGATTAGTAGTACCTCAAAGAAAGCAAAAAAAATGAACCAGAGCAGTGCCTTACATTTGCTCATTACAATTTTTTCTGGGGTTGTGCAAATCCAGTGAAAGTTGGAAAAAGAAAAATGACTGGAACATTTCAGTATACTTTCCAGGTAAAGGTCAGCGAGATTGTGCTAGCAAGAAACTCGTTACCCATTGGTTACAGCAAATGGATAACTGCAGAAGATTCCCTCCTGATTTACATGACATATGTTAGTGCATTGCCACTGGGATTCAGTGTTGAAATTTGAATATTTTGCTTTCTGCACAATCCAAATCTTGTTCAGACTTTCTGTTCTAGATCAGTGTAATACAGCAGCAAGCTTTAATGCAGTCCATATTTCCATCCCAATTAGATGCCATGTCGATTGGTGTTTCTTAATATCTGTAGATAATCACTATCTGAGTCACAGTAATAGTATAGTTACAATAGCAGCATATCAACATAAGGAACATTTAAGTGGAAGCTAGATAAACACATGAGGGAGTAAGGAATAGAAGGTTAGAGGAAGAGGCTCGTATGAAGCAGAAACACCAGCATGGACCAGTTGGGCCAAATGGCCTGTTTCTGTGCTACACGTGTAACACGTGTAGTGTCTTACAACTGTATATATATACACACGAGTTAGAATTTTCTTCTCAGCTGTTTCTTTAATTTTTATAACTTCATTTCTCCTGCAGGAACTGGAGGAGCTTAAGAACAGACACACTATCGACCTTCAAGTACTGAAAAAAACAAATGAGGAACAACATCAAGAAGTGAGTTTAATAAAAGAAAAACATTAAGAATTGCTAACATTTCAGAAAGGAGAAACTTCTTTCCAGAGAGAAAATCCAATTCACAAAGCTCGGGCAGCTGATGGGGAGGTTAATGGAATGAGAAAACTTGTTTTACACCAGCAAAAAGGAGTCTCTCCACATGACTCTTTACTTCATCCTGGTCCAAGTTCTGCTGTACTTGTAATGCCCTAAGAAGTAAACCCCAGGGTGCAGATGGAGGGACACCCTATGGTGCATCAAAAATAATGAGCACATGGGCTGTTTAAACTCACTATACATCAGAGAACTTTATAAAATCAGTTCTCTCCGAACCATAGCATTTCTGCACTTGTTAATGTGTTTTACTTTGTATTCCTCTGATTGTGTTTTTTTTGCTGAGACACCTTTTCTAAAGGCCTACACTTTTCTGTCCGTTTCTCTTCTTGGTTCTTCCCATGCCATACACCAATCTGTACCATGAGGACAAGCAGTCAATCCTGTTCATGTGCTCCACTTAAAATGGGTACTTGAAAGTGTGTAAAATTAGTCCAGGGTGACTGAATGTCCCACCTTAAATCTCACCCCTTCCTCACCCCATGGGAAGCAGCCAACCTCTGCTCAGCAGGTTCTCAGAATGGCACAGCTGAAGTCAGCATTGCAGCTATGAATGCCTGTGGTGCTATGCCGTTGATTCATCCTATTATGTGTCACGCTGATGCCTCATTTCTGAGTCTAAATCATTTATGTATATGGCACCACTGTTGTTCACCATATACATAAATGATTTGGACTCAGAAATTGGAAGTATGTTGTCCAAATTTGCAGATGATACCAAATTGGGGGTGGGGGCTATAGCTAATAACGTTGAGGACTGCACTAAAATTCTGGAAGATATAAACAGACTGAGAGAATGAGCGGATAAATGGCAAATGAAATTCAATATAGCAAAGTTTGAGGTGTTTCATTTTGGTTGGAAGAAGGGGGGCCACATTCTTTGAAAGGTAAGAAATTAAATAGGGTGGAGGAGCAAAGACATGTTGGAATACAGATACATAAATCACTAAAAGTAGCAACACAAGTTGATGTCATAAAAAGTGCAAAATACTGAGATTAATCTCTGGAGGAATACATTACAAAAGCAGGGAGGTAATGTTAAACTTATATAGAACCTTGGTTAGACCACACTTGGAGTACTATGTGCAGCTCTGGTCTCCATACTACAAAAAGGATATTGAAGAACTGGAGAATGTGCAGAAAAGATTTACAGGGATGTTACCAGAATTGAGAAGATGCAACTATCAGGAAAGATTGATCAGGTTGGGCCTCTTTTCTCTAGGAAAGAGAAGAATAAGAGGACACCTGAAATTATGAAGGGGTTCGATAGAGTGGATGTTGGGAAACTGTTTCCACTTATGGGGGCGTAAATACAAGATAGTCTTAACAGAACAAATAAAGAATTTAGGAGGAATTTCTTTACACAGAGAGTGGTGAGAAAGTGGAACTTGCTGCCGCATGGAGTGGTTGAAGCAGATAGCATTGACAAATTAAGGGAAAGCTTGCTGCATACATGAGGGAGACGGGAATAGAGAGATATGGGGACAGTGTGGGAAGAGGTAATTAGAGTGGGAGGACGTTTGTGTGGAGAATAAACACAGGCATATAGACCATTTGGGCCGAATGGCCGGTTTCTGTGCTTTAGATTCTGTGTAATTCTATGTAAAAGGTGTGCAGTGAGTAATTTTTGTTTGGTCTATTTTATAGCAGACTGATGGACAAAGGACATAGATTTAAGGTGATTGTCAAAAGAACCAAAGGTGACATGAGGAAAAACTTTTTTACACAGCGAGTGGTTAAGATCTGGAATGCACTGCCTGGGGTGGGTGATGGAGGCAGATTCAATCATAGCTTTCAAAAGGGAACTGGATAAGTACTTGAAGGGAAAACATTTGCAGGGCTACGGGGATAAGACGGGGGAGTGGGACTAGCTGGATTGCTCTTGCATAGAGCCGGCATGGACTCGATGGGCCAAATGGCCTCCTTCCGTGCTGTAATCTTTCTATGATTCTAAGATACAACAGAAATGATTTAAAGAGTGAGCATTGTCCTTTTTTATAAAAAAGACTACAAAAGAATTGCCATTAAATCTAAAATTTTCTTATTCATTTTATTCTTTCTATGATTTTACCAAATGTTTTTGTTTCAGCAGTGAGTGCTGATAAGTTCAGGCAAATTGCCTTGGAAGAGCTGCTGACCTTCATGGCCTTAATGAAGCTGAATTAGCATGCACAGTTAAAGCAGAAGCACCCTACATTACTGCTCTAGCTCCAGTAATGTTAATTCAGCTTCCCCATTCTGTTGGACTCGTTTGCTCCTCCAAATCAGTTTCTACATTTATGTCATCTGCATTTGTTGTTAAACATAGCTATACAAAAAAGAGGATCCATAGAAATGTGTAAAGGAGACATGATTTAATGATACAAGCTGAATATCACTGGAAGAGATGCAATGGCACTTTTGCGTTGATATTTTGTTGAGAGTGTCAGGTGAGCAGTACTCCCATGCCGGCAACACATTACCAATGTAAAAGAGGTGAACGCCTCGATTCTGGTGTGCAGGAGCTAATTTTTTGTGCATTCCAAGAACTGCTGTTGCAGTTGGTGCAAAACGCAAATTCCATCACTATTGGAAGAAAAAAATGGTGCTCATAGGTCATGTGATTCCACTTAAATATTGCTCAGCACCCTACCATAACATGAGAGCATCTTAAGAAACTGAAGAGCTTTCAGAGTGAACTTAAAGAAGTAACTACATGGGTCATTGCTCAAGGGGTTAAGAGGACACTCTCGGAACAATTCATTTCTGCTCCTCTCCCAAGTTGCTTTCCAGTCTCCAGAAGCAGATCGCTGACGCCCACAGTGATGAGGCAGCTCATCTACAGGGAGACCTTCAGAAAGCTCAGAGGAAAATACAACAAATTGCAGACTATGAGCGAGAGGTGAGCAACCATGTGTTTTCCTTATTCTTATCTAGGGAAAATGTGAAATCTGATAATGCCTTGTACCTGAACTTGAGTATCTTCTGCATAAATTTAGGTATAAAAATATACTTCAACACATTCTTTTAAAAAAAATAATCCATGTGGATAAGCATTATTTGGACAATTGGCTGCCATTGTACTCTAATTTTAAATTGATAAATGCATGTTGTGGAATGATAGCAAGCGCATGTTTTGTAGCTGCAAGTTCATTCCTGTCATGCAGCATTTTAAACATTAATTAATGAGAATTGGGTCATGTCCCCAGGGTTTGTTCTTGAAGACCAAACAGGCTTTATACAGGCCTGTCACACAAAGTGGCCATTCTGTGTGATGAACCACTGCAATAGTACCGACTTTCCTATATTTGTATACTCTCCGTACATTGAAAACGCATTTCGCAGGGTGAAATAGAAATTCTTTCTTGTGACGCTCAAGTCAATGGTCTGTGCGATATGTTCAGGAAGAGGATTGAAATGCTGTACTCACAGCAGCGGTATGCATAAATGGCGTCAGCTCTCCAACGCCCCACCCCCCCCCCCCCCCCCCATCAAGGGATCAAACAGGAATGCCCCCGTCTCCTCCTCTATTTACCCTGGCCACACAACCCCCTGGCAAAATGCAGCACAGCATGCCTAGCCATCCACTGAGTACAGGCTGGAGAAACTGAGTGCAAACTGACACATGCATGTATCTAACTCCACCACTTCAGCCCCAGTATCTTTCAAAACATCAGAGATTTTGGACAACTCTCAGGTGTAGGCTAAACTACTCTAAAATGGAGAAGGTGGGGTTGAAATTGGACCCCGCGACACCCAGTTTTCAGGTGCAGAACAGGGGCCAAAAAGCACCAAAGTGGGTCGTTGGATTTTTCAGGCATCCCTGGCAGCCACCTAAAACGGGCATTAGGCCCCTTACGTATGTTAATGAGAGGCCAATGCCTCTTTTAGCTTCCCTCCGGGAAATTGGGCTTTCCAGGCATGGATACGGCCTAGCAAGTAGCCGCTACCAAAAAGGTAGCTAACGTTATTTTGTAAAGTTGATACGGAGCAATGAGAAACAGGAGCGCTCCTTCCGGCTCCACAGCATTCCTGGCGGCTGCTGCCAACCTGCGATCGGCCCCTCTCCCGTTGTCCTCTTTCCCCCCCCCCCGGCCTCTGGGCATTACCTGAGGGCTGCTGCCGGCAAGACAAGTCGCCCGAAATTCATCTGCTTCAAATAGGCGAGCTGCCTCTGTCATGACATTACCAATTTCCATCCCAAATCTATTATGCAGGACACTGTTACAAACATATTGGAGTCCATGGCTAGGGACTGGCTTCAGATACCTGGGTGCACAAGTTGTATCAAAACTCAACATCCTGTGTATATAAAAAAAATCCCCTATTTTTCCCCATCCCCAGCAACAATATATACACCAGCCTAATCAAATAGAATAGTCTAACCATATCATTTCTAGATAGGGAAAACACAATACAAATGAATATCCTTGCCCAAATCCTCCACCTAGTCCTGATGTTGCCCATCCAGGTCCCAGCCCTACAGTTCTGAGACCTGGGTAGTTGCGTCTTCATGCTCCTCTAGCTAGGCAAGAAGCTTCGAAAATGCTTCAAGCACCTTCGTATAAAAAAAAGTCTTCTAAGTAGTAGGCAGTACCACTGGCCAGCTCAAATCCAAAGATTGCTACCTGGTCCATGATCTTATAGCAAAACTAATGGCTGGGAATATAGACTGGTATCTCACTACCAACTCCCTTGCACATCCTCCACATGAGAAGATGCCAATAAATGTACATTTGCATCCTTTTATAACATTTAGGACTTTCTGATAACTCATTAAAATATACTCCTTTGTTGATGTATTTTATTCCCTAGTTTGAATGTACATTGATTTTATTACTTAATGGAATATTTTTATTCCTGAAGCTGTATTCAAAGAAGTGGGAAGGCAATTTGATACTATAAATCTATATGCAAATCTTTCTATATGTTATATATCTTCAAAAAAAAATAAGGAACTGTTTGTTCAATAAATGCTTTGCATGGTTATTGCTGTTTAAAGCTGAGTGACTTGCTGAAAGAAAAACGTGAGGAGGTAGAAAAAGACCATGAGCGGAAACTGGAACAGATTAAAGAAGACCATCAACAAACCTTAGATCGGATTAGAGAGGAGTATGAAGAAGAGGTGAGTGAATCAGCTTCTAGCACCCTACTGTACCCAGGTCAAATCCCTTTTTTAATTCTGTTTTTAAAATGTTTAGCCTGTGCACGATTTGAAGATTAGCTAATTGAATTGAGAGTAAAGGTCTATCCAGAGGATGGGATCATAGAAAATTGAGCTATGTTGGGCAAGTGGCTTTATCTCGTTCCTATTCATTACATTTCTCAATGTCTGAGCTGGGAGCAGGGCAGTACACAATTGTATATTAGTAAATAGATGTCTTTTATGAAATCTGATTAAAGATGCTGCAAGCAGCTAAAGATCAGCCATCAGTGTATGATTTAATTTGTCCTGGTCTCATTTCACCGTACTTAAACCCATCTTGTTTCTCAATATAATGCTAGAAATGAAAAGACTCTTGCATTCCTGTACTAATCCATATTTCCGAATCCATCAATTTGCTTGTCCTGACTAATGTGTTTATTGCCACTGTTCAGGAGCGACAGCAGAGAAGCAAACTTCTGAAGCAGCTGCAGGAAGAGCAGGAGCGATTAACTCAGTTCCATGAGCGCGAGACATCAGAGCTTCGTCGGGAGCTGGAGCATCGTCTCGATGAGTTACGAAGGTTACACGGAGAGAAAGTAAGCGCGACAGCAGTTGTGCTCAATGGTTTGCCAAATAAATAGTTTTGAATTTAAGGGTGCAAACATACAGATTAAATACTAGGCAGTCTGGGTGCCTTCCTGGAGGCCAGTACAACATGACTCCCCTCGCCAACTCCACAAAACACCACCACCCACTTCAGGCACCCCGTGAATAGTGACCCAACCCAACAACATCGTCAGACAAGGTAAGGTAACTCCATTGCACTTTTGTCCAGCTAGCTCTTTCTCTTTCCCACCTCCCAAACCCAGTGGCCATCATCAACAAAAGACCCTGATATCGAAGCATGTAACTGACAGTGAATCTGTTGGTATAATTGCATATGCTGCTGTATTACCATGAACAACCAAAAATTGTGGCAATGTATGGTCCCAGAAATGTTGTGCACTCAAAGTTTACAGCATCTACACCAATATGTAAATTATAACATTCTAAAAAAAAATCTATTGGTTACATTATATTAAAAGTCTTCTGAATAGCATGCACTTCCTGTAAATGTTATACACACTTGTGTTCTACTGACATCACACTTCTTTACCATAATTGCAGTACATTTACCCACAAGTTTAGCTTTGGTTTCACATTAATGCTAAACCTGTGGAGTGTAAATTGGGTGTCGAAGAACAACTGGGTCCAATGCTGAAGTGCGACTACCTCCTCCAGAGAGTCTTATTTTGCATTATGTTGGACTCGGACTCCACATTCAGGCTACATTTACACTATGACTGCAGCTTAAGTGCAAAGCAAAACCACTTCACACCAACGCTACAGTATGGATGCGCTCTTACTTATCAATAAATTTGTTTTTGGCACTTTCCTAACAGCTGATTGACAAGTCCAAATAAGTCTCAACAGCCCCACTCCAGCTCTGACCCTGCTCCCAGCTATACTTGTGGCCTATTTGCCCATTCCCTAATGCCACCGCTCTGATCACATTCTTCAGCCTCCTTGGCCTCCTCTATGCCGCACTTCAAAACCATTTCCTCGCCTTAACCGTTGCATGGGTGTGATTCTCTAAAGAGCTTTTCCCAACTTTGTAGAGGCCCCTGTTATTTAGCACGTTTGCAGTTTAAACATAAGGGATCTCCCATAGTTGCAAGGAAGCCTTTCTGGGCATCCCACTCCTGCACTTCAAAAGCCCGTTCCAGTAAAGATTTTTCCATTATTTTGGGGAAGCCCCTGTTATTTACACTACATTTTAAAGTGCCAGATTTTGTTATAGATGTAGAAAAATTCCAAAAAAGTAAAACTATTCATTGACCTGGAGCTTAAAATTTACAAGCAATTAGAACTGCCCTCTGATTGACTTCATTTATAAGGAGTTGCAGTTACCTGAATTTTTCTATTTAGAATTGTAAACAATTTTACAACACCGTTATAGTCCAACAATTTTTATTTGAAATCTACAAGCTTTCGGAGGTTTCCTCCTTCGTCAGGTAAATGTTTACCTGACGAAGGAGGAAGCCTCCGAAAGCTTGTAGATTTCAAATAAAAATTGTTGGACTATAACTTGGTGTTGTAAAATTGTTTACAATTGTCAACCCCAGTCCATCACCGGCATCTCCACATCATTTCCTATTTAGAGCAGCGTGCAAAAGACGAACAAAGTTAGCAGCAAAACATCACTACCATATTCCAGACCTCGGCTTACCTGTGAACAACAGGAAATCTGTTAGTACTTAAGTATATTTATATAAGTACCGCATTTTCTGATTTATTTATGCATCTGCAGGAATTGAAAGTTCAGGAGTCTGAGGAACAGCTGGAGATGAGAGCCAAAGAACTGAAAACAAAGAGCAATCTGCTGCATAACCAGGTAAGTTAGACACCTGGGGCTGTCTAAAGCAGAGAATGAAAGCACAGAGCACAAGAACCAGTTCAGCCTCAGCATGGCAGATTCTGAATCTCAAAGCCGCAGGACCAACCCTTTGTTTGAAAAGACCAAAACAAAACCAGTTCCTACCTTGAGGCTATAATGGTTATTGATGTTGCAATCTCATGTGACCCATTAATGAGTCATAAAGTGCAGTACTTTTTTAATAACTGGGATATGCAATATATACACAGTGTGTATATGTATGTATTATGGAATGCATAACTTTTCCTGTTTCACTACTTCAAGAAAGAATTGGACCTGTTTCTGAAATAAAAACTGAAAATGCTGGACACACTCAGCAGGCCAGGCAGCATCTGTGGAGAGAGAGAAGTAGAGTTAACGTTTCAGGTCGATGACCTTTCATCAGAACTGGAAGATGTTAGGCATTTAACCGCTTATAAACAAGTACAGAGCCAGGGAAAAGGTGGACAGGGATAGAACAAAAGGGAATGGTCTGTGAAAGGGTGGAGCGCAGGAGTGATTAAATGACAAAAGGGATGATGGTGCAAGGCAGAAGCGGGTGAAAATTGGACAAGTAGAATACAAATGATGGGTCCAGAGGAGGTGGAAATGGTTGCAGCAGAATAGCAGAGGGAGAGGGAAGTGTGGAAAATCTGGCAAAGTGGAGAGGTTTGCTGTAGCCTGGGAATGTGGTGGCAGAAAGGCAGGTAGACCTCAGTGGTATGGACCAGTCCCACATCCAGCACCAGCCCACCCATCTTTCACTCCCAGTTGTTCTGGTGCAGCCATCCTCCATTACCAACACCTGCTGAGAGAGAAAATGGCGGTTAAGATCTAAAGTTGTTAAGGACTTGTTTCTGGCTAGGATGGGGATCACCTCGTACAAGAGGTAAGTAGCCAGGGTCTATGTGATCTCCTTGACTAGATTTGATCGCCTAAGGGGATCGAAAAGGAATTTTCCATATTTTTTTTCCCTGCTTGACCTGGGTTTTTGTTTTTTTGCCTCTCCGAGGAGTTTACGGGGTTCCAGATGGGTGCAGAGTGTCTGTATTGTGGCGCACTCGGCATCACACATCGCAACTATATGGGACAGGCTAGATGGATCACTGGGTCTTTTCATGTCCGTCATTTCCATATGTTCATATTAGGTAGAGAATAATTGCATATATTTTAGGATTCCCACTATCTCTGGTAAAAACCTGGATGTATGTTGGAAGTGCTACTTCTTTCACCTAATTCTTCCCTAATGCAATGAACAATATTGTTTGTTTTGTTTTTTGTCATCTTTTCAATAATCTAGGAAAATTGGACATTAGAGGTTACAGCAATCCAAAGGACCGTAACGTGACCATTCATTAAGAAGTCTGTATCATGGACGTTCATCCTGTCTGATTTTCTTGGTTGTTGTACTTAGTTGCCATTTTAATGATCTGGGGCACAATTTTAACTTCAAAGTGCGGGTGAATTGGGGGCAGGGGCCAAACAAAATTGGGCATTTCTGGAGTGGGAAGGAATCCCGACTCCAACCCGCCAAAAAACGCGCACGACCCAGAGCCATCTGAGTGCGCGCACCGTTCCCGAACCCAGAAGTCCCGCAGGCTTTACGATATTTAAACCAACAATTGAAATACTTAAAGTGCTTGAAATCTGTTTTAATGTAATTAATTATGCTGGCAAGCGATTTCAACGCTACCTCAACATGTTTCCCATACTGTGTGAAGCACACCATGGAAAACTAGGTGGGTTGCAGCCAGCAGCCATTTGGACATTTAAATCCCTGTTTGACAGATGGGGATAAAAGGTGAGTTAGTGCAGCAGGGCTTCAGCCAGACGTAGAGGGCAGCGGCTGGCTTCCCACGGCTACAGGGTGCAATCGATTGCATGCATATGGCAATCCAAGCACCTCCACAGGAGCCAAAACTGTTCATCAACAGAAAGGGATATCACTCCATCAACTCACAGCTCGTTTGTGATCACCGGAAAAGATTTCTTCACGAGTGTGCCAGTTTCCCTGGCAGCTGCCACGATTCAGTCATTCTGAGGGAACCCAACAACCCAGCCCTCTTCCACGCACTAAAAAGCCTTAAGGGATGGCTCCTCGGAGACCAGGGATACCCCCTACACACGTGGCTCATGACACCTCTGAGGAACCCCATCAGTGAGGAACAGTGTCAATATAACAACAGTCACGTCTCCACCAGGTCTGTCATTGAACGTGAGATAGGACGACCGAAAATGCAATTTTAGTGCATGGATTGACCTGGGAGGAGCGCTTCAATACGCACCATCCGAGAGTGGTAGAATTATAGTCGTCTGCACAACATGGCACAACAGAGAGGGTTACCGGTTGATGAGACCCCATGCCCTCATCCAACATCCACATCTGCTATCAAATTCAGGAGGAGGAGGAGGAGGAGGAACCCATCGGCAAAGGAGCAGCTCACCTGGCTGCTCGTGAGGCCAGGAAGTCACGGTTCTCATAAGGAGATCACAAAGTGAGATTAGTCCAGTCCTCAGACCACCTGGAAAGAGCAGCGCGAACACCAGCACCCACCCACACCCCCCCCCCCCCCTGCACCGCACAAAACAGTCCTTCAATTACACGTACACCCACTGGGTGACATCAAGTCTCGCCGTTCATGATGAAGCACATGAAAGGGTGCTAACACAAAAAGCAGTCAAGAATGGGCAACTCCACAGCTGCCCCTGCCACCAGTGTTTGCTCGTGATCACTTGTGTGTGGTGACTCACCAGGTGCCAACCCAATTAACTGACCACTAGAACCCACCGAGGTGGGAGTATGTACGCTGGTGGATGGCTCACAAAGATGTGATGGTGAGAAGTATAACATTTAATGTGAATTTAACAAAAAACAAATATAAATGAAAAACATGACAGTTTGTCAAACACCCTTGTGCATACCCTTCGTGATCACAAAACCTTAGCCTTTCTCTTTCCACTACTTCTACGTGGTGCATCTCCTGTGGCTGCAGCAGAAGTAGTGGCAGGTTGCTCATGTTCGCGTCCTGACTGCTGAGATGCTTTCGGCCTACACCCTCTGGGTTTTGGAGCCTATGAGGGCCTCGCCAAAAACTGCTCCGCCTGCCCCTGTGCAGGGGCAGACTTGGCCACTGGGAAAGGAGGCAGCATTGCGGGTAGTGGTTGAGGGGGGGCAACGGGTGAGACGTGAGAGCGCCTTGAGTGGCGTCCCCACTTCCATGTCCCTTTTCGGCGTCATGCCTCTCCTTGGCCAGGCCCACATCAATCCTACCACCCTGCTGGACAACAGTTTGGAGGACACGTGTGATGCCTTGGAAGTCCAGTTGTAAAGTATCTGTCTGCCTGTTTAAGGCGTCAGAATGTTGTTCACCCTGAGTCCAAACTGCCATTGTCAGGGCCTGAATGGACTCATTTGTGAGCCGTGCTTGAAGCTCAATGGAGGCTAGCCTTCTCTCCACCGCAGACATTCCCGCACTTACCTGTGCCATCATTCCACTAATACAGGAGGTGGACTCCTCCATCCTCGCCGCTATTGTGGAGAGTGTGCGTGGCACCTGTTCCAGTACCTCGCAAATGTGCTGCTGTCCCTCGATCATTCTCCTTTTAAAGGACGGGCCCCGGGGTTCAGCATCTGTGTCCAGCTGAGCAGTGCCTGAAGAGGAGTGCGCCCACCGATGCGGACTCTCCACAGCTGCCCCTGCCACCAGTGTCTGCTCGTGGTCACTTGTGTGTGGTGACTCACCAGGTGTCAACCCAATTAATTGACTATTAGACCCCACCGAGGTGGGAGTATCTACGCTGGTGGATGGCTCACTAAGATGTAATGGTGCGCCCTCAGAAACCGGGAACTCCTCTGAGGTATCGCCCTATCCCGTCACTTTGGTCGTTGAAGGGCTTGGAAGAGAACAGAAGGCAATATTAAGCATCATCAAAGATGTGTCATGTTGCGATGAACATACTGAGGTGCTCAACATGCCAATCATTCTTAACATCAATTCATGTTGTGTGTGACGAATGTTAATGTTGTGTCACCACACATTTGTGGGGTGCCAGTCTCAGCGTCCCTGACGGACAGGCACTCGAGGGTGCAGCTGATCTCCAGGGCCACCTCCTCCGCCTCTGTGAGGACCACTATTTATTGTGGCTCCCCTCCAGTCCTCACCCTCTCCCGTGCATTTTGCGCTCTCTTCTACAAAGGGAGAAAGTACGGACGTATAAGTGAAGGTGAAGTGGTTAGCTGACAAATGCATTGCTTTGGGTGAGGCTGACCATGAAAGAGGTGCATCAGAGGGTGAGTATCAGACAGAGACCACATTGGATCAGGATTGGGGTGAGTGGTAGTGGTGGGTTCACAAATGGGGAGGTAGGAAGTGCTCAGGAAGTGAAGGTAAGTTGAGGATGAGTCTTAAGTGGGTGTGAGGAGTGATGTGATGGAGTCGTCTTGGCAGTGCAGAATGATGTAGTGGGGAGGACGGGGGGGTTAAGTGCAACATGGAATGCAGGAGAATCAGTAAGTGTAGTCACTTTTGCTAACCTAGTTAGGTCATTGAAATGCTTCCTGCACTGGACCCAAGTGCGGCAGATGTTGCTCCTACTGGTGACCACCTCTGCCACCTGGAGCCAGGCCTTCTTGGTGGCAGAGGTAGGGCGCTTCCTCCTGTCGGCTGAGTAAAATAGTCCCCCCCTCCTCGCCCCGGCCAGCAGCACCTCAAGTGAGGCGTCACTGAATCTTGGAGCTGGCTTGCCCCTCTGCTGCTCCTTTTTGCTTGCTTGCTCCTTGTTCCAGCAAAAGCCATTGGTGGAAGGGCCCTTTTTAAATTCAGACGCTCCAGCTAACAGCAGGTCATGTGGGTGCGCAGTCCGTCCGCTGCACAGCTTTCGGACGGCAAACCCAGAAATAACTTTAGGGGGCACCAATTAAGTCGCGATCGCGTGGGGAACAGTAAGATTTTAAAATCGTGCCCCTGGTGTCTAACCGTTGCCCAATTTGAGCTCTCTGCCTACACAGATGCAGCTGCAATCTGTTTAGTCTGTCCAAATTATAAATGATGGTCTTGGCAGGATATCAGTCTTGCCACTCTTGCAACATTATTTTTTTTTTAAAGAATTGGACACGAAGAATTTCTTTATAAAAATCCTAAATTTAGTTCAGATTGTTGGTAAAATTGTAATATTGGTTTCTACTGCCGTCAATACCGAATTAAAGCATGTAGTTCCTGTAACGGACCCAGAGAAACTTTAAGGTATAGCATGAATTTTAGCACAAGAGGAGACCAATCAGATCTTTTTGCCTGTGCTGAATATAGTTCCCTCTTAGGAGCTGATTTTACACAGTCTCATTTTCCTGCTTCCTCCCCATACTCTTTTATATTCTTCAAATAATTATCCACTATCTTTTTGAATACTGTAATCACAAACTCGCACAAAATAATTACGAATGAGGAAGGCCATTCCTAATTCATCCATCCGGAGTGAACTTTTGTTGTTTGCGTTTTTTAAATTTCAAAATATACTTTATTTCATCAAATTTTAAAGATACACACAATTCAATGTAAATACACAATTTCAATTCAAAACAACACAATACGGGTTGTACACACTCCAATCCCGTCATTACAATTCAAAGCACAGTACATATCTTCTAACACATTCTGCATAATACAAAGGTGGGATGGCCTTACACAGTGGCCTTTCCCCATAGAGCCTTTGCGTAGGCCGCACCTCGCTTCAGTGCGTCACAATGCACGTACACGTGGACCTTGGAGTGTGCCAGTTGGCAACACTTGGTCATGGACAACTCCTTCAGCTGGAAGACCAGCAGGTTTCGAGCGGACCAAAGGGTGTTGTTTGCTGACCTACATTAGTTGGACATGTTGAGTGTCAACAATCACTATTTGTGGCAAAGCATGCCACATTTCAGTAGCTCTTAGCGTGAAAAGTACTAGCCTCACAACTTTGGAGTCTTAAAGCCATGTTGTTGCCTTTGGGACACAAACTGTTCCTTTTGTGCTATTCAGGAAGTGTCATTGAAGCTGAAAAGACAACAACTCCATGCAGAAGAGGAGCAGTTGGAAAGGCAACGAGCTGTAAGTACACAGCTGATCGTTTTATTTCTGTATGATCTGATTTGCGAGGTGACATATTTGTTAAAAATTGGATATCCAGGTGGTGAAGGACAGAATATTAGAGCCTGGTCTTCAGTTGCATCCAAGCCTTTATTCACCAAGATCCATATTACAAGCTCCACACCCTAGAAAAACTCTCATATAAATAGATACCAGTATCGCCAATTGATATGTACCACCTGAATGCAATTTAACACTAATCATACGATTAACAATACATACTGATAAAAGATCATCTGATTAATATTTTGGGTGTAATCCTTTGCCCAAACCAAAACATTAACCTCCTCTTTCCAATATCGATTGACCTGGTGTGGATTAACACCAATTTCTATTTCTTCAAATTTCCAGCATTCATGATTTTCTTTTACATCTACCTTGGGGAAACCTCATTTCTGATTTATAAAAAAATATAGGCATATACATAAAATTAATATGGTTACTTATGTAGACCATTCAAATGTTTATTGTGTATTTTTACACTGCATTCAAGTACATTTTAAATTTTTTTAGTAAATTAAATTTTAAAACAATTTTCTGTGCATTTATTTTGGTTCTCGTTGCAGGAAATTCTTGTCTCACGACCAAACAAACGAGAAGTGGAACAGTCAAAACGTGAAAATTCCTCATTGCAGGATTCAATCCGTCAGTCCCGCCGGAACTTGGATAAGCTGCAAGACCAACAGGTGGAACTGCAACTGGAGGTTGACACACTCAGGAACGAAAGCCAGCGACTCCAGAAGAGAATCGGGTATCTTGCTGTTGCTAGGTGGAGGTGGAGGGAATGGAAGGGGTGCAAAGAACATTCAGTATTAATACCTAGATTAAATAACAACATTTTGTGATATCCCATCAAAACAAACAATGGATGCAGGATGAAAAGAAAAGGTTTACATTTATATAGTGCCTGATCCCATCTCTGAAATGTCTCTAAGCGTTTCACATACAATGAATTAATTTGAAGTGCGGTGACTGTTCTGTAGGAAACGCAGCAGTCGCTTTACTTACAATAAGCTTCTATCAACAGCAGTGAGACGAATGCCTAGTTAATCTGATTTTGATGGTGTTGGTTGAGGGAGGAATGTTTGCCAAGACAGCAGAAGAATTGCCTTCGCTTCTTCGAATAGTTGCATTGAATCATAATGCCTGCCGGATCCACACAGGCAAGGCCTTGGTTTAACGCATCCATTTTTAAAAAAATTGTTAAAGAAAAAGATGAAATTATATTACAAATTATGCCACCTTCAAATTTTCTTGAGCTGTGCAAGATGTGGGCACTATAGATAAACTGTGTTTAATGTAATGTGATTTTAAGATAAATCATTATATTGCAGTGAGTTGGAGGTGACGATCAAAAAGAAGCAAGAGACCCTAAAAGAAGCACCTTTAATCAGTGGAACCTCTGGTGGTGCGGAAGGGGATGAACTTCATATTGAGGATTTAAATTCGGACATTAAAGCAGTGAGTGAAGTTCGAAAGCAAATGTAACCCTTTTTAAGTCCAGTATTTTTGCCAAAATTGACCCTCATCAATCCAGAATGCCTGAGTCTCTTGTTTTTATGTCCTCACCTTTTTGCCATAAATCTCAGGCTACAAGGTTGGATCAAACTTTTCCACATGTCAAACCACACCTCTATAGTTCGATAGATTTCTGACGTTTGGAGTTCCAAGCCGAGTCTTATTAATGTCAAGTTTAGACATCTTTAGAGACCAGTGCAATTATGCCTTCCATTAAGTTAAATGATAAGCGCTGGAAATAAATAGCAGGTCCACCAGAGTCTAAAAATGGAAAGATATGTTAAGATAGAACCTTAATCAGAAATTGAATCTATTGTCAGATCTCTACTCAAAATATAAACTCTTTCAAGACGCTGAAGACCTGCTATATATTTCATGTAATTTCTGCTTTTATTTCAAATTTTCAATATTCAGTTTATTTTCTTTTAATTCATGGATATCCCTGTTGGGGAATGAAACATTTTTTCACCTCTGTTGCTTGTTATCAGTATCAAGCAGTCCTACATCATGTACGGCACAGCCGGATACAGAGCAAAGCTGCTGCTACTTTTCCTTAGCCTCAAAAGCAGAATGTTTCCTCCTCTACCAGTGCAAAATTTTCCATTTCTCACATCATCCATGCTTATGGCCTGCCCGAGTAAGATTGCCCGTTTCTGCTGAATTGTGGGCAGTTTTGTGCTATAAACCCCCTCCCATTGGATTGAGACTGTCATGCAGGATTGTCATACAGTCAATAGAAAGAGAGGAATCTTTCATTCCATCGATGTGGCCTGTTTTTGACCCAGTGCCCAGACATGAAAGTACAGTTGTAGTAGCCCACTGCATCCCTCAATTCCCCCACCAGCCAAATAGATAATCTTGAGGAACCTGACTTCTATGGTGTGTCCATACAAGTGAATAAAATAACTTTAGATGGTGCTTACTTCTCTGGCTTCATATCTGCCACATAAAGTTCTGTTGCTGGGAGATCATAATGTAGCTGACCATTGCGTAAAAAATCTTCTTTTGCTCACATGTAATTTATCAAGCCTAAACATTTAATTTTAATGTATCAGACAATCACCCATTTGAAATCTAATCTGTACACATTCCAACATATGATCGAATCAATAGTCAATTAATGTTTATCAGCATTTCTAAATCAATTGATAAACTATTTCATTTGTTTTTTTTAAACTCTTTAGAACCCAAATCACAGCATTTCCCCCATTCCCAGGATTGAAGATGAGGATGTCAGCGTAGATAAGTAAGTGTGGATCATACAATATTTTCAGGCCATCTTGTTTTCCTATAATGTATACAAGTTACGCAACTCCATTGTTGCACGCTGAAAAGTAAAAAGCTAATAGCATTACAATGTGAGTCACTATAGACATTTTTATATTATCAACATGGTGCCATGTCATCGGCCCCTATTAGACTCATTGAAAGGTCAATAGGGAGGAGCCCTTGTATTTTGCACGGCTTCTAACAGCAGCACTTGGAACCCATTAAAGTTGGGAGCTGAACATCGTTGGAGGCAGAGTTTGCCTCCTTCATACTGACAGTGCACTTGACAGTGGGAGTACCACGCCCTATTGTCGACAGTCCATTGTCAATGCATAAATGCCATAAAAAATATTATATCAGTCTAGTTATTTACAGGTTTATCTCCTCCCATTTAAAGCAATGAGGAATATATTTAAGAGGATCACAGATTGGAGCATCTTTCAACATTTTTGGCAACCAGCATCAGTAGCTCATACCCCAAATGCAGTTATAGTATGGCCAGATGTTGAATAAATCTCCTTCTGTTCTATCCTACTCTAACCATGTGCCTTTGTGCCAGTTTCTGAAAATTGCCTTTACCACACCATCGGTATTGAGAAACAGATGAAGGGCCAAGGCCAATAATGCAGGATATAAGAGAGAAGGTAAGGTAAATCAAGAAATTGTGATGGGTAATAGCAAGCTAGGGTTTTAAAAGTACGCAGATGGCAGGAAGAAGGGAAGACTTGAGTGAGGTGAAGATTTCACAGTTTTCCGGTCAGAAAAAGAGTCAAAGACAATACAATGAGTTTTGATTTCAACATTGGGAGGAGAAAGAGCAACTTGTGAATTTAATGAAGATTTGAAGCTGACTTCTGTGTTTTGTTCGGTAATTATAATGGACTGGTTAATCTACTTTTACCAGTGTAAGGTACTATATCTCTGCTGAAGGACTGTCCATCGATAAAGCCAAAGAATTCCTCGTGAGACAGATCCGCTCGCTTCGGAAACGGCAAGCTGTGCTCAAGTCAGCTAAGCAGCAGTGGAGGCACAACTTGAGAAAAGCACAGGAAGAGGTGCAAGACCCAGAGAGCTCTCAAATCCTGCAGGATGTCTGGAAAAATCTGGAACAGGTGAGGGGATTAGAATTGAACAACGGCCATATGTAATGATAGAGGAGGATCCTCCCTTTTGTTAGCATTTTGTTGTGTTTCTGCAATCCTGTGGGCCTTCTGTTAGAAGTGCTTAAATAGCTCATGACATTTCTGTGAAGAAAATACAGATTTATGATGTGTTTAAAATGCATAAATATTAACCAACAAGTGTTGAGAGGAAGCATCTCAAAATTTTGAAGGGATATTTTCAGGGAAAGCAGATTAGGAGAGATTTCACATCTAATTTTGTTTCCTCCTCTCCTGGAGTATGGTTTCACAGGCATTGGTGGCTTTTTGGTATTCTTGTCAAATGGTCATTCTTCACTTAATCTCCACAGTCAAATCACAAGTTGAAACATCACAACTGAGCTTGTTTCTGTTCTCACCCTGTCTACATCTGTACACTTTCCAATCTGGATGGCTGGATCAAGACTGAGGATTGAACTTTGGACCTTCTGGTCTTTGTAGCTAACTACCACACCACAGGTCCACTCGGCCATTGGGGAAGTTATTTGCCAAATTCAGAAAGCAGATTAGGAAAATCTAAAGGCAAACTTTCTTTTCATTGATCAGTAGTGATGATGGCCAATAAAGCAGGTGCCTGTAAAGCTGTGAATGTTAGGAGTGAAGAAAGCTATATCTAGCCGTTTGGGTACTTGGCTCATTACTCATGTTCTTCTGCATTGCTTTAGGAAGCCCAGCACCTGGATGAGATGAAGTCAACAATGAGGAAGGGGCAGCTGTTACTACGAAAGAAGGAGGAAAAGCTTAATCAACTGGAATCTTCTCTTGTTGAAGGGGTGGGTTTCCTTTTGAAGACAGCTCACTTGGGTGAACCATGGAGTGGGGGTAGGATATGGGCTCACCCCCATAAATCCATATTTGTAAAATCCCAATTCCTGGGGGAGGGTTGCTAAGTGTGTGCACAGGCTTTCATGGGGAGGGAACACCTGAGGGAAGTTGCCAGTTGCTGCTCTTGCAAATTTATTTATGTACAGAAAAGCTTTGGAAAAATTAAATTACAAGATTGATATTGAATCAGAATCACCAGCATCTCATAGAAAGGTTTATTTATTCCCTGCATTTCCCTTCCCCCACGAATAAGTATTTGAAAATATTTTTTCTGCCATTTTCTTCTCCTTTTCCTGATTATTTGCTGTGGTACCGTTTTCCAGCTTTGCGCAAATGGACGCTCTTCATGCATGAGCCTCCACAGTGAATGTGAGCATGATGATGCGGTATTAACATCAGAGCTAAGCCCAGTCCTGTCCCCACCTGTTGTCCAAATGTATACTTCCCATTGCAATTGGGCAACCTGGCCAGTTATTCCCTCTCTAACCCAGGGGTGTAGTACCCCTAACTGCCACCCTGACTGAGATCAGCCAACTGAGCATATACCACAGAAACTATATTTTTAAATGTTTGCTTGCTGTGGATCCAAGGGTGAATTTAAACTTTTTAATCCATTAGCTTTCAGATGAAGATATACCGAAAGGTACAGGGGGCAAGAAAGCTGTAACCTTTGACCTTACAGACTCCGATGATATCAGCAGCATTGTCAGCATTGATTCACCTCAGCAGAAAAGTGAGCGCAAAAACAAATACTACAACAATTTTTCCCCACTCATTCTAGTTGTGTTTTTAATGTATCGCTTTGCATGTTTATGCAGGTCTGTAGTACGATCGTTGTTTTAGAACTGTTTTACCCTTTCATTTTTGCTTTGTTGACCTTTTATCTATCCTTGGCTTTCCATGAGTGCAGATGACCTGCTTTGCCAATAGACCACTGTAACTAGCCAGTAGCTACTGGATAGTGATCAGGTGGCGGTACCCTGACAGACTCTCCTCATGAACCCAGGGTACCATGGCCAATTGTGATGCACCAGTTGAGATCAGCTAATTCAGCACAGAGAGGGGATTCCATACCTGTGATCTTTCCTGATAGCTCTTCGGATAAATTCGTGGAACAATTGAGGAAGTGGCTTTCAACAAAAATAGTTATATATAAGAATTTTAAATCTCAATACTTGAACTTTTTGAATTAACCTATATTCTTTTTACAGCAGAGTTAAAGGCGGAGTTGCCACTTGCTCAACATGCCAACGTACAGTACCTCAGCGACTCCGTTCAGAAAATTACCAACGACCTTAACAGTGTTCTCTGTGTTCTTGGATCACTGGGGATGCAGCAGTCACCGCTTTTTTCTACAGCACAGACTCTCAGTGTCCCTCCTCCCAGTAACAGTGTGCCTTTGTCTGTGTACACTTCCTTGACAAGGGCCCAGACTAGTGGGTCTTTGCTTTCCTCCAACAGCATTCCCTTGCCTTCGCAATGGAGTTGGAACAGAGGAACAAATACCACCTTCCACCTTCCCACAGCTCAATCTGTGGATGATGCACTAAGTGAGAAGTGGCGCAAGTACTTCCCAGGTTAGATGTTAATCTTTAATCTTTTTGATATTTATTAATCCTTGAGGCTTGTTACCAAATATATTTTAACCCTTTTGACAAAATATTTCATTCTTAAATTGTTTGTGACTTTTATTCCCGTAGTTCTGTTACATTTTATCTGCCATGAGGTTGGGGAGGTCTGAAGTAATGGACTGGTCAGCGATTGCAATCGGAAACACTGTACTGATGGAGTAGGATAACTCTAACTGCTCTTTTGTTTAATTTTTTGGGGAAGAGAACAGGTCTTCCTTCAGAAATGGAGAGCTGCACTACTATGAAGTTAGTTTCTACAGAACAGCCTGACAGCGACTGATACTTCCTTATAGACAGAGTAACCAAATTCAAATTGCAGATGAGGCTGAGATTCAAATCATGGTCTCCACTGTGAGAGATTTGCACTCAACTGTTAAACCTAGCTCGAACTGACACAAAGCATGTTTTTATGCGTTTTAAGCCTAAACGTTTTATGCAAACAGAGTTTGCTCTGTTCCATATGTGCATAGTTAGAATTTGTTGCAGCAAATTATTTGTGAATGTGTTTATAACTTTTATTAGCTAAACTATTTGATGAACAGTCCAAGGATTTATCCTCTTAGTTGACACCACACATTTGTAAGGAGAGATTGTATAGCAAAGAGAATTAAAAATGCTTTCTTATTAAGACTTTTTACGTAGAAGTACCATGGTGGGAATGGTACCAAGAGCAGCAAAGCAATAGAGTGATCAAGGCTGATTCTTGTGGTTTTCAAAATTATGAATGGTTTTGAGAGGGTAAATAGTGAATGGTTATTTCCAATGGTTGGTGAATCAGTAACAAGGTGGCATAGACTCAGGATTATCAATGGCAGGATAAAGTTGAAATTTAGAAGAATGTTTTTTCACACAGAGGGTTATTAGAACATTGAATACTTTGCCGAAAGTGGTGATTGAAGCAGAGACTGTAGGGTAAATTTTACAAGCCCCAGTGCCACTGGCAGGGCCTATCATGCAACCCAGTACATATCCGATGATAATGGGTGTGCCTCCCATGATTTTCCATCCATTGAAATCAATGGACAGGAAAATCTTTCAAAATCCAATCAATACTTCTGGATTTACCTTGTCTACTCTCTTACTGTTTTTAGCTTTGACAGTGTGCTGTATTATGGCGATTTGCCAATGAAAAAAATACAAGTACATAATGGCTTTGGCAGAGATCTGGAGGCAGGTCACCTGCCCATCTTCTTGCACATGGAATGAAGTGTGAAACAGGAAACCTTAAATGAGAGAGAGTGGATAAAGTATACAGTAACTTCAGGAAAAGAAAATTATCGAGGATTTGTCAAACCGGATTTTCATATTCAGCTCAATAGACTTGAGGTCATTTGGTTATAGTGTTGATTGCTTTTGTTTTTAATCTGATAATTTTCTCTTGTGGCCAGGAGGAATACCAACACTAAGTAGAAGTCCTACACCCCTTGAGAGCCGGTTGGGATATGTTTCCGCAAGGTGAGAGCTTAGTATCTAAGGAAAATTTCTTCGGCTTTGTGGTTATTTAGTCAACCGGTTAAAATTTGTTAAAACTTCACTGTACTTGGGTAGCAGGATTGGCTGATTGTGTCCTCCAACATGCTTCTGACTTCATTGCATCATCTTTCACCCAAGAAGGTTGTGAAGTCTAACCTCCAGACCCCTCTAGTAGTCTTGGCCATGATGCTCCATGTTTGGAGTTTCTCTCTCCCCAATGTTGAAGCATTCTGCTGAGCTAACGTCTAATTCAACTACAGACAACAACTCATAGAACCGTAATTAGCGGATTAAGGTGCTGGCCCATCCAGGAGACTTAAAAGCAAGAGTTCATTGCTGTGCTATTAGGCTGTGACATAGTGTTTGTAATCATGGGAGAAAATTTCTTCACCAAAATGAAAAATAGATCGACCTTCAAAAAAAATCTGAATGAATGAAGGTTCTTTGGTTCTGTGTAGGGTTTTGAACTTTTGTTGAAATCTTAACCCTGAGATGGTACAGAAGTTTACTCATGTAGATGTTCCACATTAATAAGTGCATTTTTTTAATAAGTGGTGGCTTTTTGGAATGGACCCAGACTAATTTCTGCCCCATACAGTTTACACATTTAAGCTGACCCTGTAGCACGTGAGGTCACAATGCCATCATAGTCTTCCAATCCGGCATTGGTCATGTTTTGCTCAAAACCCTAGTGCGCACCCAACTTCCTCTCCTCTTTGTCACCTGATGTGAAAGAGGGCAGAAGTTTCTTGTGAACACTTCTTGTACAAGGAACCTATTCAACCAAATTTGTGTAACTATGATCCCTTTTCCAGTAAAAATGATTTGAATAATTCCTGTCATCTGGCTGCTTGTGAAGCAAATAATACGGCACCCTAGTTCTCAGAAAGCCTAGGTGATATGCAAACAGTAATTTGCCAGCAGCATTAGACAGCACAAACGCAAGCAATAACTGACCAATACAGTCAGCGTCCTTCCAGCTAATCCACAGATTTAATTAGTGTTCCAATTGCTAAATATCAGCCTCACAAAGTGTTCAGAAATAGTATATTTTGTTCTTTATATTTTTGTTGTTTTTTTCCCCCCTTAAATGTCAGTTTTCCAAGGCTGTTGCCAATAGAAACGTAGATGAGCAAGATTAGCTCTAGGGGACAAGAATTTTGCACATCACAGAATCTGCACACACTCTTCAGCTTGCTGGCAGATTTTTCAGACACAGAAATAACCAACCTTGGCCTTATGGAAGTATTCTGTAGGATAGTGATGCCATATCTCAGCTCTGTATTTTCTTTTGTGCTAAAATCTCAAGACTAACAATCATCTGAATATAATCTGACCTACACTTTTTAATTTATCTTTACAACGATATGTAACTTGTGACTCTATTCATGAATGTATGATGAGATTTGCTATGTTACTTGACAGTTTTATGCACATACTTTTTTTGCATACAAGTGCGGTCGACTAAAATTTAGATGCATGCAAAAGTAGGTTGTGTATGCTTTTCCTGTCTTGATCCTTTTCACAACAGCCTCAATACAAGATAGACTGTTTGCATACATCCTAGTTTACATATAATTTATCCTCAAACATATTTACATGTAGGCATGTGTCAATGAGCTTCCACTCCATGCCCCAGCTTGTATCTTGCATTTCCAGCTTCCTGCGCTCTCTTCCTGCTCTTTCATTCCTTTTTTTGGTTACCTCTTCACTGCCCACCTTCAATCCCATGTGGTATGTTAGTCAAACTGGCAGCAGTGCTCAGCACTGGTGAAATCCTCTAGAACCTTGGAGCTGTTTCATCTGTGCTAAGCAGCCTGTGACCACCCTTTTCTTTCTGTAACATGATTTCACAGTCTTTATCTCCTCTCACCAGCCTCTGCTGAAACATTCTCTCTGTGCCTTTGTCCCCATTTGGATTACCTGTAACAGAATCCCCAGGGTGTCTCATCAACACAACACTGAACATTGCATCGTACATGTTGACTATATATTTCACACTGATCTATATTAAAAAAAAGTTATTTTTTCTTAATTTGTTAAAAAGTAACTATTGTAATAGAAATTGTTGGAAGTACACAGCAGTTCTACCCACATCTGAAAAGAGAAAAGGCAGGTTAACAGATTGGGTGGTGGACCCTTAGTCAGAATTTCCTCGAACAAGTGGTCGGAGTCCTGGACATTATAGACCAGAATGGTCTACTGCAGTCATTGCTGATGTGGCTCAGAAGGGCAGCTATAAGGGTACTGTAACTGGCCTCAGCGTTCCTGGGTTAGGAGGGAGAGATTGGTCAGGCTTCCTACTCCTGATTGTTATTCAGTGAAAGAGCAGGAAGTGTTGGAACTGTAAGATGCAAGCTGGAATATGGAGTGAAAGCTCACCGACTACTTGTAAACATGTTTGAGAGAGTAAATTGTATGTAAACATTGCTGAACAGTGCACATGTGTGAGCAGGATCAGGCCTGGCTGTGATGGTTCCTTCAGTAAATTAGACCCCACTAAGGGGGCAATTTTAACCTAACCCGCCAATCGGGAAACTGACGAGATCAGATGTAACGCTGAATTTACACCTCGCCTGATTTTACTCTCCAATGAAGTCAATGGAGAGTAATATTGGACAAGGCGTAAAACTGGCGCTCCACCCAATTCCTGATTTCCCGCCTGGCGAGTTAGGTTAAAATTACCCCCCCCCCCAAAAATTGTCTAGAGTCAAAACTTGGGCGAGTTGCAAGACAGTGACCGGTGGCAATATAATTGTACCCTAAGAAGGGGTCAGTGCCTTAAGTGAAGGAGAGGGTAGAAAATTTGCAGAAAAAAGAGAAAAGGGGGGAGAAAAACACACATGCCTATGGTGCTCTTTTAATCCACTTCCACAGATTTGATACCAGGGACTACATCAGCCGCTTACTATTCAGATGTGCCTACAATAAGTACTGTTGTGAAACCACCTAGGAAAGCTGCTTAACCTTGCTATGCAGCCATTTTACAGTTGGTCATTTCTGTGTTGAGTGCTTATTCTGTTAAGGACCAGAGCACATGCATCAAAGCAATCCTAATTTGGAACAGTAAGCTTCTGGGTCAATTGAAATGGGAACCTAATAATCCAAATCTGCAATGATAAAAAAAAAACAGTACCTAGGTAATGGGCACAGTGAAGTATCAACTGGCAAGAAGGGTAATGGGGTGAGTCATCAACATGCCTTAAGATGTTATTTTCCTGTTTTTATCTTTTTGTACTCAATAATGAAGAAGGTAAATTTGTACAACCGATATTTTTATGGTAGATCTCAATTTTCAATTACTGTTTTGTTGGCATTCATTTATTAAATGTTATTTCTCACAGTGACCAGGTGAAAATGTTACACCAATCCCATTCCAAGATTACACAAGGGGACAGAAGCTCCATTCAAGGGATGATCGATGCTAATAAGAAGTGGCTGGAAAGTTTCAAAAAGGACCCAAAAATGTATCCTTTGAAAAATACTAGGGCTCATTAGGTCCAGAGATGTGAATCATTTGAAAGGTCATGGAGTCTGTTCACTTAAAATAAAATGTCTATTAAGTAAAGAATTAATTTAAGAACTTGATTCAATACAGGTAACACAGCACAAAATGCTGGTATTTATTTGTGCCAATCCTTGGTTATTTATGACACTGTTAAGCTAAGGAGCAGAGTTTTTAAAACCAATGTGAAATATTTCTGTAGTAGCGGGGGAGTAGCAGCTGTTGTGGTATCAGAAGAGGGGAAAAAGCACGCCAGCATCTGTTGCTGAGTTAATCCATGGCTCATAGAAATGAAAGATGTCAAAAAATATACCCAGAGGATTGAGGGCATGAGAACAGAGTTGGAATTGCACAGAGAATAATATATATTTTTTAAATCTATATTTTAAACAATGATATTTATTTTTATCACATGAAAAAGTGGCTGGATGATGAGTGAGTTATTGCAGAGATGGGCTTCACTATATACTGGCGTTAGTCCAGCTAGGCTGTGCTCAGTTCAGCAGTATCTCCAGTTTTCTACACATAATTAGTTAAAAGAAATCATAGGTTTAAAGGTATGGCTCGTGAAATTAATCTTTTCTTTTGCCTACTTCATTCCTTGTTCTGGTAGTTAATGATCATTGTGTCTGTAGCTTTATGTGACAAACCCCCAGGACCAGATGGTTTCCATCCCAGGGTTTTAAAGGAAGTAGATGAGTACATTGCAGATGCCCTAACTATAATCTTTCAAAGTTCTCTAGATTCAGGAACTGTCCCTCTAGACTGGAAAATTGCACATGTCACTCTGCTTTTTAAGAAAGGAGAGAGAGGAAAACCAGGGAATTATAGACCAGTTAGCCTAACATCTGTTGTGGGGAAAATGCTGGAGTCTATAATTAAGGATAGGATGTCTGAACACCCCGAGAATTTTCAGTTAATCAGAGGGAGCCAGCATGGATTTGTGAAAGGTAGGTCGTGCCTGACAAACCTGATTGAATTTTTTGAAGAGGTGACTAAAGTAGTGGACAGGGGAATGTCAATGGATGTTATTTATATGGACCTCCAGAAGGCATTTGATAAAGTCCCACATAAGAGACTGTTAGCTAAGATAGAAGCCAATGGAATCGAGGGAAAAGTATGGACTTGGTTAGGAAGTTGGCTGAGTGAAAGGTGACAGAGAGTAGGGATAATGGGTAGGTACTCACATTGGCAGGATGTGACTAGTGGAGTCCCGCAGGGATCTGTCTTGGGGCCTCAATTATTCACAATATTTATTAATGACTTAGATGAAGGCATAGAAAGTCTCATATCTAAGTTTGCCGATGACACAAAGATTGGTGGCATTGTAAGCAGTGTAGATGAGAACATAAAATTACAAAGGGATATTGATAGATTAGGTGAATGGGCAAAACCGTGGCAAATGGAATTCAGTGTAGGCAAATGTGAGGTCATCCACTTTGGATCAAAAACAGATAGAACAGGTACTTTCTAAATGGTAAAAAGTTAAAAACAGTGGATGTCCAAAGGGACTTAGGGGTTCAGGTACATAGATCATTGAAGTGCCATGAACAGGTGCAGAAAATAATCAATAAGGCTAATGGAATGCTGGCCTTTATATCCAGAGGACTAGAGTACAAGGGGGCAGAAGTTATGCTGCAGCTATACACAACCTTGGTTAGACCGCACCTGGAGTACTGTGAGCAGTTCTGGGCACCGCACCTTCGGAAGGACATATTGGCCTTGGACGGAGTGCAGCGTAGGTTTACTAGAATGATACCTGGACTTCAAGGGTTAAGTTACGAGGAGAGACTACACAAATTGGGGTTGTATTCTCTTGAGTTTCGAAGGTTAAGGGGTGATCTGATCGAAGTTTATAAGATATTAAGGGGAACAGATAGGGTGGATAGAGAGAAACTATTTCTGCTGGTTGGGGATTCTAGGAGTAGGGGGCACAGTCTAAAAATTAGAGCCAGACCTTTCAGGAGTGAGATTAGAAAACATTTCTACACACAAGGGTGGTAGAAGTTTGGAACTCTCTTCCACAAACGGCAATTGATACTAGCTCAATTGCTAAATTTAAATCTGAGATAGATAGCTTTTTGGCAACCAAAGGTATTAAGGGATATGGGCCAAAGGCAGGTATATGGAGTTAGATCATAGATCAGCCATGATCTTATCAAATGGTGGAGCAGGCTCGAGGGGCTGAATGGCCTACTCCTATTCCTATGTTCCTATGTTTATCTTGAAGGCATTTCTTTAACTTTTTTTATCCTAATGGGCACATTCTTTTTCTGATAGTTGGTTCGTTTGATTATTCATAGGGCTGTAATTTTGCCTTGGTAAATTTGGGGGGAAATCATGGATTAGTTATGTTAAGGAGAGATTAGAGAAATGGGACCCTTTTCATCAGAACAAAGAAGGTTAAGAGGCGATCTGATAGAGGTGACCAAAATTATGATGGATAAATAGGGAAAAATTATTTCCACTGGTCAGTAACTAGGGGGGCATAAATTTAAGATCATCACCAAAAGAACAAGAGAGAGGCTAAGGGAATTTTCTTTACACACAGTTATTAGGACATAGAATGCCCCAAAAGAAACAGTGTGGAAGCAAGATCTATAATCTCTTTTGAAAGGCAAGTCCGCATGCTGTGTGTATTTGCTTTGCATTGCGTTGTGCAGTGACGGTTCCATCTGTGGCTTGATGGGGAAGAGATGCTGGAGACACTGCTGTATATTGGGGAGGGTCTGAGAGTCTCCTGATTGGTGGTCGGTCTTGTAGTGCAGTCTGTTGATGGAGGGGACAAGACTGTTGCATGTGTAGGTTCAGCAGTCCTGTGTGAACCTTAAGGGCTGTTTATGCTGAGTCAGTTGTTGCTGAAGCCATTGTGGATTTCTGAGGCAGATCCAGACTGGAGATAGAGAGGAATACTGCTGGACATGTGCATTCCCAAAGAGCAATATGAGTTTATTTTAATCCCAACCAGCCTAATGAGTTGTTTCTGCTGGTAAATTTTTTTTTGGAGGTAAGAAGGGCTTTTTGTTAATGGCATTCACCTCATTCATCTGAGCCTCCGTGCAGGGAGTGGAAGGCAGCATTGCTGTCAGGGCTTGATGGGCCCATGTTGGAGAGTGTGAGGCAGAAACTGGCAGGTGACTGAAAAGGACCCCATGAATAAAAATCACCAGAGTGATAATCGTGGGATCCATTACCTCTGTGATACATCATGGATGTTCAAAGAGTAACGGTAACCATTGGTAATTTTTAAATCAAATATTTTTCGGGGAGAGTTGCCATGATGGTACGAATCTCTCTTTTTGAGGCTTTTTCCTGCCCCATTTTCCCTGGCCTTCCTGAGTAAAGCATTAACAGTAGCCATGTGACGCTGCTTCTGGGAGCTATAAATGTTATTTTGTACAAAGTCACTACGAACTGTGCAGTAATGCCGATTAGTGAACTGCTGTGATTTTTCTCCTCTCTCACTTACAGGTACAATCTGTTGCAGTGGGTATGAATCATTCTATGAAAAAAAAGGCACAAGTTTTAATTATTTCCAAATGCAGACTTATTTTTATTTTCAGGTCTTGTACAATTGTAGGGACATTGTAATGCCCACTAAAGCTTGACCTCCACTTGATGCTTCCTCAGAGTAATCTTCCTGAATCCAGGAACTACATGGTATGGAAGGTACTATAGACATGAAGCTTTGTTGAACCACTTTTTTTTAAACCCCTGTATAGGTGTGTCACTTTGTTGCACGCTTAAAAAGAATTAAGCTGCTTTGTGTTTGTTTTTATTTGAGTTAATCTGCACTGGTGGCTTGGAGGAGTCACTGAGCCTAATAGCATGAGGCAGCTAATAAAGATGTAACCCGGGATGCTTCAACTATTTGTCAGTTGAGCTCCTTCACATTGTTTGGCTCAGTAATTCCTCAGTTCTTCTAATGACTTCAGCAGGACTAAAATGTTAAATAATAGGATTCTAAAGGTGATATGAAAATGCTTTTTCCGTTTTATTTCCAGGGCTATTAATAGTGTGACTCCCTCATTGACAATGAGATGGGTAAAAATTTCCTTAATTACTATCGTGAAGTTTCCAATTTGGACAATTAGGGATATGTTTTGAAACACAAACAAAATATAAATATTCGAGTTTTTTTTTGGGTGGAGGAGATTCTAGAAGAAAGACTTGCATTTATATAGCGCCTTATAATGTCTCTCAGAAACCTCTTCAAGCTCTTAACCCACTTGTAAATGCAGCGACTGTTATTGCTATGTAGACAAACATAACCGTCATTTTGTGCGCAGCAAAATCGCAGAAACAGCTATCTCAAACAGATATCAAATCTTGTTACTTTTCCTTTATGTACATGTCAGTCCTCTCTTCACAAGAACAAGCAGGACTCCCTCCACACAAGGTTTAATCCAGCTCGGATTGGATGAAAACAATCAAATCAAAGTCTACCACTTTTGAGAAACTGAGCTCTCCTAACGGTAGTTTCACTGTAGTTTTTAGACGGTACAGTGAAATAATATTCTATCTGATGTATAAACCAGCCCCAAAACCCCTTCTTGCAAGGCACCTATTTCATAAACTATAATGGTAATTAATTTGAATCTGTTACAGTTAGCAATAAAGTATTTTCTACCCAGTATTTTTCTAAGTAACCCAACTGATTATTTAGCATCTTATGTACAAAGTACCAAAAACTGTGGTGGTGGGGGGTCACCATGCTTTCTGCCAAAGGTATAACTGATTGAAGTGTGCATAAAATGCTTTATTTATTTTCAATTGTAATGACTTGATGTTTTCATTTTTTAGGTTTTGTATAATAATGCAGATTTATTGCTGTGTCACTTAATAGCCTGAAAAACCTGGATCTGGACATGCAGGAGAACACAAGTGTTTGCAAATGGACTCTTCTGCTCAGGCTGTATACTCTTCTGCAAATCCAATCTGTGGTTCACATTATATATAAGATCTTGGATTGTAGAGGTTGTGTCCAGATGTCAGGCATACAAGACTTTCAGTATTTCCCTGAATCTGGCTGTTTCTCATTATTTGCCCTGGGTCCTATTTTCCCAAACTTGGAGATTTTGTCTGCAGTACTTTTTTTGTATAATATTGCAGCATACTAGTGTCCTAAGACTGATGTCTGTTCATAGTGGTTACCCACTGTTTCTTTATAAGGCAATACCATCATTTTATTTCTTTTTCCCCGTGATTTTTTTTTTAACCATACCCATTAATTATCTGTGGAACCTTGTCAAAGACTTTTTGAAAATCTAGGCGTATGTGAATTTCATCTCCATGTCTATAATGTTAATAAATCCATGAAAACACCAGTCAAACTCTCATGATAGCCCCGTTGGTAAAGGCACTGTGTCACTGAGCCACTGATTAGAAAGTCCCAAGTTTGATTCCCAATGTTTGCTGAGTTAGTTGGTCTGAGCCATCGTGGCAGTAGAGAACTACAATTGCCTTCAGCTTCTCAGGCTAGGGAGGGAAAAATCAACCTGGGTTTCAACTCATCACTATGCAGTGACTCAAGCTGGAAGATGCATGTGTGGACATCAGTTGAGGACAGAACCGGGCTTGAATGTGAAGACCCCAACATTTCAATAGCTCATTGTCCAGGTCCTCTCACATGAGCAATGATCATGTGGGCGAGTCAACATTCAATCTTCCAGCATCTCTCCCAAGTTTAGGAGCCTCTGCAGGTCGAGTTAAAACTGCACTAATTTCAGTCCCCATCTTCTTGAGCCCTTGTGTGTTGTCCAGATAATATATATTGTCTATTTTAAAAGCAGAAATCTTTTCATAACTGCTGTGGCGTTACACATGAGGAGGGTCATTTTAACCTCCCAGGGCGGGTAGAGGGTTAAATATAAAAATATAGGCAACCCAACTCCAACCCACCCACTTCCAGTTTTAACGGAGGCGAGTCAGTCACTAAAAAATTTTTAAGGAGGCTACGTGCCTCGATTTTAAGTAAAATTTTATTTTTTACGCCTGCAGGCCAGGTTTCCTGGGCCATGGGAAACCCGGCAGATGAAAGGAGGTGAGAAAGGCTGGATCCATCAGGTAAGTGCATTTACAGCACTGCCTGTGGGCCAGGGGGAGCAGGGGTGCTACTCCCGAGCTTCTCTGCTTACCCCCTGCGACCGATGTCCGACCCCCCCACTTCCTCTGATGTTCGATTCCTTTCCCCCTCCCCCCGCCCCGGTGCACTGTCAGACTAACCTGTCATCCATTCCCCGGCTGCTTTCCAGCCCGATAGATAGCCAACCTGTGAAATCTGGCTGGCTGTCGGGCGGGAAACCTGTTGAGGTAATTTTAAAACAGGTCCTGTGGTTAAATTCAGAAAGGCCTGCGGGCAACCCTTACTTCTGGGTTTCCCGTCTGCAAATCCTTCCCTCGCTCTCCTCCCGGCTCGAGTTATTATCGGGCCTGAGGAATCAAGACCGAGTGTAATCTTCAGAAGAGGATGGGGAGGTCAGGTCAGAAGATAATTGGCAGTGCCACGCAGACATAATTCAGTCACAAGTTAGTCATATATTACTCCTTTCTGCCAGTGGTGGGGCTGCAGTGACTGCACTGTGGGGGAGGATGTAATTACAGCATTACAAGTGTGCATAGGCGGTTTCCATAATAAATGTGGATTTAGGAATTTACGATAGAAAAATGGAGAGGAATAACTCTGGGATTTATTTTGTCTGAGTTCCATATTTCTACTAGTACCTTAATTAGTCCAAAACTTTCCCCACTTTATTTACAGCATATATATTTGTAAAATCCTTTACTGTTTCTTGATGTTCTCAGCAATTTTACATCCAATGTTTCTTTTGGCTTCTCTAATATTTTTATCTGCCAATTCCTTTTATATTTTAAAAGTCTTCTGTCTATCCCAAATCCTCTTTATATCTACATTTAACCACATTAACCTCTGTTGCCCTTTAATCTGCTTAGACTTAGCCAGAATGAATATTGAGGGTAATGGCAGCGATAGTTTGTCAAATACTTACTATTTATTTATTGTGAATTATTATCCAGAAGTTTATCTTTTTTCTTGTAAATGTTTCTAAGCACAATCAGAAACTGAAACAAATTCCTTTTGCTTTGAAGTATCTTTTGAGGTACTGTAGAGCTTACATCTCAGATGAAGGAAATAAGCCACACTGTACCACAGAATGGTGCTACTTGCAAGACCCTTAGATGGTTATATACCACAAGAGGTTTCCTTTCACAGCTCATGATGCCATCTGAAGTTCTCAATGGGATTACTGCTATTTAGTTTCTTCTGAGCACCATTATTCTGTGTATTGGTTAACCAGAGAGATTGATAGTCGAAAGGACAGCAGAACAACAGCGGAGATCAAACCAGGCTTTAAAAAATTTAGCTTGAATTCAGCAATTTTAAGAAAACAGGCCTTTTTTGCACTTTCAAGTTGAATTAACAGATAATTCAAAGTAAACAACTTTGAATTAAGGTCATGATGTGGAGATGCCGGTGATGGACTGGGGTTGACAATTGTAAACAATTTTACAACACCAAGTTATAGTCCAGCAATTTTATTTTAAATTCACAAGCTTTCGGAGGCTTCCTCCTTCCTGCAAAAGCTTGTGAATTTAAAATAAAATTGCTGGACTATAACTTGGTGTTGTAAAATTGTTTACAATTGAATTAAGGTGAGTAGACTGTATGCTACTGAAAAAGTTACCCTGAGATTGCTTTAGTTCTTTTGCCCTATATTTAAATAGATACTTCCAGAATACTTTAGAATTAGTTATGTGAGAAAAATAGCACCTTCCCCCAACCCTGTGGGAAATATTTAAATCCTGTATGACTGCGATGAAGAAATCTGTGCATTTCTTATTTATTGCATTACATTTCTGTTGTCCCTTGCAGAGTGGAATTTAAAAGTCAAACCTCATATCTTCATTACCTGACACGTATTAAGCTCAGCCTTGTATGCGGTTTATGGTACCTTGAAGCTACATTGCTCAAGGGTACAAAAATAGACAAGCTGTGCAATACTTTGGAAGGTGTATTAATTCAATTGCCAGGCTTGAAATTAGAAAGAGTACTAATTTCAACATTTCCCAAGGCAAAAGCATGACATAAAATACACCCGACATTATGCATATTTCATTAGGCTCTGCCCTATGTGGAACACGTTTGGCACTCTGACCCTAATTATCATGCCAGTTAAAGTGCTTGCAGCTTCAAAGGTGTGACGAGCCTGATTAGATTTGGAAGAAAAGATGTTGATGGCAAACTATCATTAATTAAGCAGTAATGGACATCTGAGTTTACCTACTGAATTGAGTTGAGCCTGTCAATTTTCCAAGTTCTCCTCCATATACATGAAGTCCAGTCTTGTTATAACACATTGGCTGTTATTTCCTGGTGATCAACTGTTTCTCATCATTTCACGGGGAAGAAATGAGGTACAGCAAGAGAAAAACCCTCAAGATTGCCATATGTAAAATAGAGGGAGTGCTTATGAGGCAAAGAAAAAAGAAAGAACTTGCATTTATATCACGACCTCAGGGTCCCAACGTGCTTTACATCCAATGAATTACTTTAGAAGTGTAGTCACTGTTATAATGTTGGAAACATGGCAGCCAATTTGCACACAGCAAGATCCCACAGGCAACAATGAGATAATGACCAGATCATCTGTTTAGTGATGTTGCTTGAGGGATAAATATTGGCCAGGACACCGGGGAGAACTCCCCTGCTCTTCATAATAGTGCCATGGGGTCTTTTACTTCCATTGTGAGAGGGCCGACGAGGCTTCGGTTTAACGTCTCATCCGAAGGACGGAACCTCTGACAGTGCAGCACTCCCTCAGTTCTGCACTGAAGTGTCAGCCTAAATTATAGTGGGACACTAACCCACAACCTTCTGAGTCAGAAGCGAGAGTGCTACCACTGAGCCATGGCTGACATATCATCCAACATTTTAGGTGCTGATTATATACCACAAGGGGTTTTGCTTTCACGGCTCGTGATGCCATCTGAGGTTTTCAATGACCTTATTTCTATTTAGTTACACCCGAGCAAAATAGTGCATTCCTTATAACGTCTTATAAGTGAAACCTTATAACTTCACAGCGCACCTCATCACAACCATGGATGGTTTAGCATCATAATGTGTTTTTTTGAAACTTCCTGCAATGTGTTGCAAAGTAACTTGGAAAAAATCTGAGACAGTTAGTGGCAGCAACACACGATAAAAATTCCAGTGATAGTAGGCATCCAATATGCATAATTTATCCCATATATTATCCATAATTACTGGTACCAGGGAATAATTTCAAGCATAATCATTGACCAACAGATGAGGTATCATCTGAATTATTCAATGAGGTTAGTACTCTGTATTCATTGCTGGGTTTTCAGTTTATGTGTATAAACCATAACAACCCCATGATTACTGCCTCCTACTCATACACAGTTTTGATTGTTCTTCATAAAAATAACCTTTTGTACTAGACCTTGTGCTGTTTCCTACCTTTGTCCCACAATTACTGAGTTAATGGAGTACATCATTACAACCTCCAGGTTTCTATTTCACCATTCATACCCATTTCAAAATTGGTTCCCACCCAACCTGTAACCATGCAAGAGCAGGCTGAGGTGAATCAAACTCTCTTTTCTCTCTTGTGGCCTCTGTTCTGCACCTCCTTTTATAATTGCAGCCAAGATGAACATCTTACTCTGCCAGGAACTGGAACCATCCGTTCTGTGACAGAGTGCATTGGAGTGTCATCATGCGTCTCTCCCCATTTATTGAAATATTTTTGTGCTGAATGGAATAATTGAGAATACCTTTAAAGCTAGTCCAATTTAGTGCTAATACAAGTTGTCATTGAATTAGATAATGTGGGTGATTAATTGTGGGGTTTGCAAATCTGATCCCACTTCTGGTATGAGATGAAACCGAGTGCTGCAGGTGACCTTGGTGCCCTAAAGCTCCGATGAATATTCGTCTTTAGCTTTGTTGTTACCATCAGATGCCGTGCAAGTTTTATCAGTTTTCACGCACTCAAATTTTCTCTTGCGCTCCACAATTCTCTTGACTTTACTGTAATTACTCGGATGCTGAATAATGTAAGATTCTTAGTAAAACTGTTTGTGTTTTGCCTTCTACAGTAATTTTCCAGACAGTCTGAACTCATCATTATCCCAAAATGTAATCAGATTCATAATTCATCTTCCCTTCAACTGAGTTTCATCTCTGGAGAAATTCTCACCATTAGGAAGAAATGAATCACTGACTGTTTCTCTTGAAAACTGAATTGTAACATTGGGTATCAGATAGGCCATCTTTATACTTTTGCAGTGCCCTTTTTGGTTGCTCATTTGGGTTGGGTTTTCTGCCTTTTTCAAGTTGTGTGATTTGAACCTCTCCCCTGAAAATAGACTGTCTTGAAATGCGAGAAGGAGATGGCCGTTTTTAACTCCGAGTGGGTTTTGGGTGGGCAAGGTGGGCAGCACTTGCTGGGGGAAATTTGAGACACAGGCTATTTTAACTCCCGGGTCTCATTAACATGCTATCAGTCCATTTCCTGCCTGGAACAGGTGGGAAGTGGCTGCTGGCTTCTGGAAAATCGGTCAGTTAAAGGCCACCTGTGGGCATGAAGATAGGTGTAAGGAAGGGGGGTTCTGGGAAGGTCTCTCGAGGCAGGGGAAGCCACAACTTCCCTTGTAGGGTTCTGAGGAGCACTCCTGCTCTTCCTGGCCTCGCAGAGGAAAGTAAAAAACGTACCTGTTTGGACCTCTTCATCTTCCCTGCAGTTCCCGACTTTCTTCAGCCTGGTGGGAAAGCCAAGGTAACGCCCGTCCTCAGGCCGGAATTAAAATCACAGTCAGGGTCTGTGACGTCGTGGATGGGGATTCCTGAGCCTTGGTTCTTGCCAGCCTGCACCAAAGTTCTTGGGAGTGGGAGGAAACATACACTCCATATTAGGTAAATAGTAATTCTATCTCTGTGAATTTCTCAGTAGCTTAGTTTGGACACTATTATACATGGTGATGAGTTCCACTGATGTCAAACACCTGGGTAACCAAAAAAAAAAGTTACGTATTTTGGCCAAGAAATTATACTATGATATTTGCGTGCAGACATTTAACTCGTCTGTACACAATTACTTTGTCCCCTCTTCTAACGGAGACTTTAATCCATTTATTTTTTAACAACTTGAGGTAGAACAGAAAAGTCATTTTACACAAACCCAAGACCCAGTATTGCAGTGTTTAATTTCTGGGCTTTTTAAAAAATCTTTTAAAATGCTTTTTAAAAGAAAATATTCAGCTACGTTTATCTGTTTTTAAATCTGCACAATGCTGACCAGGTAGGTTATGGAGTCAGGACTGATGCAAAAAAAAACTCCATTCAATCAGATTTTCATGTATATGTATGTGGGGGAATCCCCAGTAAATATGGACACTCCTGGGAAATTCCTGTGTCAGCTACCCAGAGCAAAACCGTGCTATAATTGCAGAAAACATTTTTTTTAATATATAAGCAGCAAAAACATGGAATTACATCAATAAACCAGAAAAATAGAGTTCAGAATTCTCAACACACAATAGATCCAGTTTTAGATGGACAGAAATCTGATACTTTGTGCACTCCTGGGATCTCTTTGCAGATCCCAGTTTCAAAACCATACAGCGAAGGATGTAGGGATGACGAATCACTTAAATCAAAACTACATACAAGTGGGCTCCACTACATAAGCAATCTTATCCCAGTTTTAAGCAAATTGCAGTCCAGATGTTCAGTACAAATGTATTCCAATCCATCTGTTCAGCTTTTGTATAATGATTAATGTTATGTGCAATATTTTTCTATCCCAAATTATTGCATATAACATGTATTCCACTATTTACCATCATGTACGTGAACCCAAAACATCAGTGAATTCAAACAAAAAGCCAGGCAAAGCTCAAGCTCCATAAACACCTCCCTCTCTCTCCTCTTCCACATACACACGCACACACACAGATTAAAATCTGAAGTTCAATAATAGATTTTTCAATTGTCTTTGATGTGATCAGGAACATTTGTCTTTAAATCCGTACATCAGATATAACAGGCCCCCACACATTCCACATTAATGTATATGTGAGATCTTTTGAGAGATTGTGATGTTGTGGTAAGTCACCCGCTTTAACTGCTATTCTTGATCACGGGGATTTTTTTTAAATAAGGATTACACCTTCAAGAAATAAAGGACAGGATTAATTTTGTAGTTGTCTTTTTTACTGACTGTGAGTTTTTAAAACTACTTGTTTTATTGTAACGTCATTGTGATCAGAGAGGTAAATGCCTTTTATCTTTGCTTTTGGTTTATTTACTTCTCCTTAGAACACTCCAGCAAAAAGAAACCTGAGAGAAAAAGCAAACGTCTGTTGTAAGTAGGTTTATACCATTTGGAAACGAGTCCAGTATCACCTGTACACAAAATCCAATTGGTTTTATTTAAATTGGAGATGAGCAGTCCAGTTTGCTTATATCTGTTACCCTGATTATATCGAGTCCAGGGGCAGGTGACCGGAATAAGTTTGGTTCCACTCAATGCAGTTCATGGAATTTACCTAACTGCAAACTTGTACCAAATGTTTTTTTGTTTAAAAAGGTCTACCATCCATCCATAGATTGCTGCAACCATAACTCCCTTCCTTCTCTATATATGTACACCCTCTCCCCCCCCCCCCCCACCCCTGCACTTCTATCAAAGGTACTGCCTTAAATTTCCAGCTATCCCACATTCTCAGTCATATTTATTAAACTAGACATAACATTACAGGACTCAAACCAATGTGGAGGAAAATACTACCCATTTTGTTGCAATTATTTTTGCAGCCTGTTTCCCCACCAGCTGGTAGTACAACTTTAACAAACAGAGGCCTGGCAGAATCAGCTGGGAGAATATGCTGAACCAGTTATGTTGTATGTAAATGGGAGTATTTGCATTTTCTGTCACAATGCAGTTTGCAAAGGACAGCATAAAGAAAACAAATTGTGTGAAGGCTTTGTTTCAACATCCATGAAGGAAGCTCTTTCCAATGAGATGGGAATCAAAACACTCATTCTAATGAAGGGTATACACCCAAAATGTTAACTTGTCCTTTCTGCTCTCTGGCCTCTGTACTTCCAGCATATTTTGATTTTATTTCAGAATTCCACCATTTGCAGGGTTTCTTTATTCAAATACTTAGAGGTTGTCTCAAATTGTCAGTTTTACCCCAAATCTGAATAATGAGCACCGATTTTGTAGGTCCCATGGTATTGTGTTTATGTAAAGTTTAGTCACTTTTTTAATCTAATATGGGATCTGCTGGTGGGATGGGTTCTGTTCTGGGTCACTTCAAAATGAAAAAAATACAGTTTTTTTTCTTCTACATACAAACAGCAAATGGAAAACAAGTGCGAATCATGTTTTGGGGTCTGATGAGCATTTTTGAGACAATCCCTTACATTTGGTACTTTGGTTATATGGTTGTAAATGGGGCCACTGGTTTATAGTGACTGCTTTAATTGTATGGTATTAAGAGATTTTTACCTGTGCTTTGGAACTCACAAACCAGCGGCCCTGGTCATAAAGATACAAATATTTAATAACAATTATTTTCATTAGCCCATTTTATCCAATGTGAATTTTATTAGTCGCTATGCTGATGAACATTCTGACCCCTAAAGATTTTGGCATTTAATTTCCTCCGGACATCAATTGTCATTCCCCTGTGGCCAGAGTATAACCTTTCCTGCTTTTATTAAACTATGATTATGTATTTTGTATGTAGAAGAGTTATTTTTATGCTTATATTTTTTAGTAAAACACCAATCTTATGTTACTGTTAATCTAAAGCTGTTTGCACTTTAGTCTGATGGCCCTGTTTATAGAGTCCATTGAAGGCAAGGTTTCCTTTGTAATCAATCTGCACGATTATCCAAACATTAGCATTTTTTTAATCCTATATCATCCATGGAAATAGTTTTCTGAAATGAAATATTCAGATTTTTTTTCTTTCCCTTCAGCCTCTGGTTTAGGCTTTTCCCTCAGGGTTACAGGGTAGCCTCCATCAGATAACTCTACAGCCCCCACCAGTGAGACTCTAAGTGTCCTAGTATTGATTTTGTGTGTTTTTTCCCTCTCCTTTCCCCACCCTATCCAATAAACTGCTTTGATTCGCAGCTCTCAAAGAATTAGTGCGTTTCTACTGGTAAAGGCAGGCAAACTTAAATATTGGCCCCAAATATTATTATCCCCATGCGTGACTCAGAGTGAGAACATTTAGCTTCTGTGACTTTGTAGAAACAAAAAAAAGATTTTAGCAAAGCTGCACAATGCTGATCTGAAAGCACCAAATCCACACAACAGGCTACAAATGTTTTACTGCCGCCATAGACTGCCTGCAAATGGCAGCGAGTAAGGGAGGAAAGTTCGAGGTGCAGTATTAACACATCGTGTGATAACATTTCATATCTCACTGGAGGTGACAACATCTCAATCTCAGCTCACCTCAACGTCAGTTACATAAATGATGTAAGTGCACAAAACTTCATTATAGCCCTCTAGGGGTTAACATTTTTTGCCATGTTGTAACTCCTTGTTGCTCTTCTAATTAGATTTTATTTCTTAAAGCAGACCCCTGCTGGGAGCAAATCACAGACTGCTCCACAACCCAGACCAACACCGAACACGTGTTGTCAACAATGACTCTATAAACAAAGCTAATAGTGTTTACACAAGTGTGTTCTTTAATTGTACAGAGATTTGATGCATTGTAAGAGTTTCACATCTGGAAATAAAATATTTTCGGTTAAATATGCCACTTTTTTTATTGCTAACTGATGCGTGAGTGCTGAATTTCCTCTTGACCTTCAGTGCGTTTACATTTCGTATTGTGAAATCTACAAAAAACAGAACTACTTGTAAATCTGCAATGGTGAACATATTACATGTACGTACAAATCATTTAGCCTCTCCGAGGCTGGACATCTGTTTGACCCTGAGCTTGTTTTCTAGTTCCCGTGATTCTCTTACCAACTATCTCCTCCCTTTCCACGGTCTACGTACCCAAGCACGGTGATGGCTGCTTTTTTTTATGACTGGAGGCAGGAACACAGTTTGCATTTTGTGTGTGCTTATTAATTTTTCGGCCGGAGGATGGATTTTAGTTACGGGAGGGATTAGCCATTTTGTTTTTCCGGGTGGGAGAAATTGTACGCATACATTTTAAGCCTGAATCAATGTGGGACTGACTATATCTAAGGCTCTGAGTCCAACGTGGATTTGTGTCAGTTGATCTTTTATAGTAGATGAAGTAGAATGTAAAGAAATATGTCTCAAATGTTTCTCTAAGAAACATTGCAAATTAATTCATATTTCCATACAATTGTTGGTGTCCAAGGATATTTGAATGTCCTCTTCTATTTTTCATTGCTTAATTGGAAATCCATTGCAACCATCTAGAGAAAAAGATACAGTGTAATAATCGATTACTAGAGTTGGATAATTGCTATATTGATTACCATATCTAATGTTGAATTATTGATCAGATTCATACCTGTATTATCCCAAATAACAGTCTAAAAATATCTTGAGCAATGTGTCAATATTTAAATCTTGCCCAGAATGATTAAATGACAAATTCTTCTCCTTCACGGTTGTAAGGAACTTTTGTAAAATGAGTTTGGGCATTTTCAGCTCACAGCCCATAATTCAGCACCACAATTGTCAACCTCATTTAAAGCAGCCATAAAGATGGTTGGTGTGAGAAATGTAAATGCACAGCTACTACAGTTGCCATTAAGGTACATTGTTGGGGCAATGTAAAAGGAGTTTTACACTGTACCTGACCTGGAAGTGCTGAAAGCTGACTTGACACTGAGGGACAAAAGGAGGGAAATTCCATTATGCAGCACTGTCTCCTTTGTGCAAATATTCACACTTGAATTTGCACAAAGAATTTGATCCATGGAGTAAATTTGCAATTATGCATCAATTCAGAACAAAGGACAACCCAGCTTACCCAACACCAGAGCTCAATACTAAAGTAATTGGCCTGTGCAGATTTTCAGTGTCTCGCACCAGCATATTCAGATGTTTGCAACAGGTCCACTGAAAGAGGAAACTTACTCAGCTGATCACAAGAAGTATAACTGTCGAGATCTTATACTGTATTTATCCTGAATTATTTGGGAGTTTTCAGAGCAAGTTGTTTCAATAATTCAGTTTATCCCAAAACTTCACAATACAATGAGTCTGCTGTTTTAAAGCATTGTAAGTTATAAAGGGTATTGTCCTGTGGAAAGGTAGACCAGACAGTAGTGTTTAATTAGATAGGTGCTTGGGCAGTGTGCAGCATATAAAGTTACCAATAGAAGTTGAGCCTAGAGCATACAGGTTCTTTACTGCCTAACCATTGTTTAATATAATTTAGCACCGCTGTTCCATTATTGCAGAAAGCTTGTCACTGCTCTCACCTCGAGCCTTCAACCTCTCTCCATTACAACCTCTGGTATCCCATTTTGTTGATATTATTATGGTCATTACTCTTCAGAACTTTTTCTTCTCCCTCCTCCCTGCATCTTTCCTACGTTGAATCCAGACTCATCTGCCACTATAACTCATTCTTTTCGAGGGCCTCAGAATTGGAGGATCCCTGGCCTCCATCAGGTTTTCCTTCATTCTATAATATAAAACACAAGCTTATCATCACCTAGCCCCTAATTTACCTAATGTCTTCTACACTTTTCAATCTTGGCAGTTTCCTAAACTATGGACATAATGTAGGAACAGGAGGAGGCCATTCAGCCCCTTGTGCCTATTCCGCCATTCAATTAGATCATGGCTGATCTATACCTCTCATCCGTTTACCTGCCTTTGATCCATATCCTTTGATACCCTTAATTAATAAAAATCTGTTGATCTCAGTCTTGAAAATTTCAATTGACCCGGCATTTACAGCCTTTTGGGGGGAGAGAATTCCAGATTTCCACTACCCTTTGTGTGCAAAAGTGCTTCCTGCTTTCACTCCTGAATGGCCTAGCTCTAATTTTAAGATTGTGCCCCCCCCCCCCCCCCCGCTCCTAAATGCAACTTTACTGCAAATGAGGAGGCACAAATCTTGCATGGTTGTTCCAATGTTGCTGCAAATAGGAACATAGGAACATATTCAGAGTCTGTTCTGCATCATACACCAGCTCAATTCCAATGTAAGGAATCTTACAACACCAGGTTATAGTCCAACAGTTTTATTTGAAAATCACAAGCTTTCGGAGGCTTTCTCCTTCGTCATTGTGATTTTCAAATAAAACTGTTGGACTATAACCTGGTGTTGTAAGATTCCTTACATTTGTACACCCCAGTCCATCACCGGCATCTCCACATCACAGCTCAATTCAGATCACAAGCAGTGCTGCCATTATCATGAAACTGGTTCCACATTTTAAATGGGGCAGAATTGTCCCACCAACCTTATTTAACAACTTTATTTATATAGCACCTTTTAATGTAGTAAAACATCCCAAGGCGTTTCACAGGAACATTAACAAACAAAATTTGACACCGAGCCACATAAGGAGATATTAGGACAGGTGAGGTAGGTTTTAAGGAGCATCATAAAGCAGCAGAGAGGTAGCGAGGCAGAAAGGTTTAGGGAAGTAATTCCAGAGCTTAGGACCTAGGCAGCTGAAGGCACGGCCGCCAATGGTGGAGCGATTAAAATCGGGGACTCGCAAGAGGCCAGAATTGGAGGAGCGCAGAGATCTCAGATGGTTGTAGGGCTGAAGGAGGTTACAGAGATAGAGAGGGGTGAGGCCATGGAGGGATTTGAAAACTAGGATGAGAATTTTTAAAATCGTGGTGTTGCTGGATTGGGACTCAATGTAGGCCAGCGAGCATAAGGGTGATGGGTGAACAGGATTTGGTGTGAGTTAGGATATGGGCAGCAGAGTTTTGGATGAGCTCAAGCTTATGGAAGGTGGAAGATGGGACGCCGGCCAGGAGAGCTTTGGAATAGTCAAGTCTAGAGGTAACAAAGGCATGGATGAGAGTTTCAGCAGCAGATGAGCTAGAAAATGCGAAACTTAAACAAATTTCAAAATAAATTCTGTAAAAATGGATTTTGGTTCAGCCTACTTTCCTACTTGAGACATGCAGGATCTTAATCTGTCAACCATCAGCAAATTTTCTGACTTTCAGTAACAGAATAGTCATCATTTTTTGGAAAATCATTAGTGACAAAATCTATGTAATTGTGGATTTTGATTGTGCAGTTCTGCAAAAAGAAACCATTACTCTCTCATATATATATATATATATATATATATAAAATATAATTTCACTCCTGTCAGTAAAGCACCCATGGAAGGCCTTACTGTTCCCATTACACCATGGTACAAAACAATAACAGTGGTATAAGTTTATTTATCAAATACTTGCTGGTCTGTTGTGGCATTGCTGATGGGTAGAATGGGTTCTGGGGGCAAGGTTGTGATTTTTAGCTGCTAACCAGCAGTCTCGTGCTACTCCTGGTGCCCGAGGCTAATTGCAGCACCCCTACTACGACCAACGGAATCAGCTAAGACCAAGGATCAAACCTGGAACATTTTGGTGAGATTAATATAGAAATTTTCATTCAAGAGGATGAGTGTGAATGTGCCAAGAAAATCACTCTTTCCAGTCGCCAGTGAATATTTCAAATGCAGGTAAGATAGTTTAATAATGTTTTTAATTTAGTTGGTTTTGTTCCCCCTCGCTTCCTCATCCCTCTCCTTTTTGCAAGCCTGCTCTCTTACCTCACATTCTCCAGTACAAAGGTAGGGAAGATGGTAACAGCAAATGAAATAGACCACAGATTCTTATGCATCTGCGGGCCAACATTTGCTTATGATTTAGTCAACAGATGTTGAACTCACCACAGTCTCTCTTATCCCCCAACCCAGAAATTCTCCAGCCTCAGTAAACGGGCCAAGAAACAACAATCCCGTCACAGGACAATCGCTAGCAGATTGAGTTGACTGATGTGTGGCCAGAGTGACATGGCTGCAAACTTCCTTGGCGTGTCTTTAAGAAAGCTATAGATTGAAATATTAAAGCAGAAAGTGATTTCATTTACATCAGGTTCTGTGCTTGTGTGGAAGACGCAGAAATGTATCAACAATTAAGCAACGGTGTCGAAATAAGGATGGGTAATATGCACATCTATTACACATTAAAAATGTTGAGTGGTTACAACGTTCTAATGGAATTGCACCTGCAGGTGGTGGTGTGATGGTCACGTTATATGACTCATTTCATAAAGTGAGATCGTCCCTAACGCTATGTGACAGGCTCCTCTAATGTCTCCCACCCCTCTCGATCTCCAAAAGTGCCATTTATTCAGTTGATTAAGAAGAACCTGCCTTGAAATGACCTCAGAAACTCTTACCTTACCTTAAAACTCTGTCCCTCACCACCACCCCCCCCCCCCTCCCTCCTCCAAGAGGGGTATTATCAGGTCAGGTTCCAGCTCTTAATTATTAAGAAAACTCTGTGGGTGTCATCTGTGATATGACCCGGTTGATCAGACTAGTTTGTGCTCCTCACCCAGGCCATTGAATACTTTGTTAACACTGCATAGGTTCAGACATGAAGAATGGCCACTGGGGCAAGATAACAAAGATTCAGCCAGCATCTGTGGACCTATGAGTCAGCATCTCTGAAAGTGGGGCACAATGGGAGGGCAAAAGCAAGAAATCTATGGACCACAGAGTCCTCATCCAGCTCAACAGAGAATGAAGAGCCCCTCTGTTATAATTCAGGCTCCCTCCCAACACTTCTTACTCACATTCAATGCAAAGATTAGTTTCCGTAGGCAAGTACATTCCTATAAATTAAAACTGCGCCTTATGCACAAAGTGCCCGGGAGAGCAGGCCCCTGGGTGAACAAATGAGCCCTTTTACCACTGGGGTATATGCTGGAAAGTGCAGGTTAAGAAACGGATTACAGCACTTTACTTTCTGTTGTCTCTTCCAAGACAATAAAGACTCCAAAGATTTAGCAGTACCATTAAGTAACTTTTGATCATGAATCAAAAAGCTTTACATAAAAAATGAACCCCACAGACTCCTTGTCAAGTGGCATAATAAAGAGGGAAACTAAAGAACATGGGATGCCAGGCTGCTTATATCTTTTTTGATATGCCAGCTAACCTAAAGATTAATTTTAAAATCCCAGTTAATCAGAACTAACCCACTTTCAATTCTTTCCGATGCCTTGTCAAACAAGATTTGACTTTAGTAGGATTCTGACATCAGACTAAAAGCATAAGCAAGCGACAGCCCAGTGATCAATATCAATAATTTCTATTACCTGGGAGGGTTTTGTGGCATCTAACCCTTATTAAGCAATCACTATAAACTGAGGTGTCGGGTGAAATTTGCATCTAACTACTCGACTAGGTTGTGGATTCTTCACCTTACCCCCGCCCATAGAATTACATAGGATTTACAGCACAGAAACAGGCCATTCGGCCCAACTGGTCTATGCTCCACACGAGCCATCTCCCACCCTACTTCATCCAACCCAATCAGCATAACCTTCTATTCCTTTCTCCCTCATGTCCTTATCTAGCTTCCCCTTAAATGCATCTATGCTATTCCCCTCAACTACCTCCATGCGGTAGCAAGTTCCACATTCTCACCACTCTCTGGGTAAAGAAGTTTCTCCTGAATTCCTTATTGGATTTATTGGTGACTATCTTATATTTTTGGCCTCTAGTTTTGCATTGCCCCACAAGCGGAAACATTTTCTCTAAGTCTACCCTATCAAACCCCTTCATAATTTCAAATACCTTTATTAGGTCACCCCTCAGCTTTCTCTTTTCTAGAGGAAAGAGCCCCAGTCTGTTCATTCTTTCCTGATAGTTATAACCTCTCAGTTCTGGTATCATCCTTGTAAACCTTTTTTGCACCTTCTCCAGTGCCTCTATATCCTTTTTTGTAAGACCAGAACTGTGCACAGTACTCCCAAGAGTGGTCTAACCAAGATTCTATGTGTTAAAATACTAGTTGTAAGCTACTGTAAAAATATATATGTTGAGATCAGCCATGATCTTATCAAATGGCGGAGCAGGCACGAGGGGCTGAATGGCCTACTCCTGTTCCTATGTTCTTATGTTCCTAAGTTTCTATGAGGTTCTTATGTTCTGAAACAAGACAACCGCTGGGTGTGCTACATCTTCATGGCAAAGGTTGCTGCAAGACACAAGTGAAATTAGTTCACACGGTCTCAATACAGTTCGTAATGGATGCGCATTCTTACCCTACCCCAAATTTGATATTAATTGGTGCACTTATTCTGAAAAGTTACATAGGTGGAGATTTTTTTTTCTTTTATTCGTTCACGGGATGTGGGCGTCGCTGGCGAGGCCAGCATTTATTGCCCATCGCTAATTGCCCTCGAGAAGGTGGTGGTGAGCCACCTTCTTGAACCGCTGCAGTCTGTGTGGTGACGGTTCTCCCACAGTGCTGTTAGGAAGGGAGTTCCAGGATTTTGACCCAGCGACAATGAAGGAACGGCGATATATTTCCAAGTCGGGATGGTGTGTGACTTGGAGGGGAACGTGCAGGTGGTGTTGTTCCCATATGCCTGCTGCTCTTGTCCTTCTAGGTGGTAGAGGTCGCGGTTTTGGGAGGTGCTGTCGAAGAAGCCTTGGCGAGTTGCTGCAGTGCATCCTGTGGATGGTACACACTGCAGCCACAGTGCGCCGGTGGTGAAGGGAATGAATGTTTAGGGTGGTGGATGGGGTGCCAATCAAGCGGGCTGCTTTATCTTGGATGGTGTCGAGCTTCTTGAGTGTTGTTGGAGCTGCACTCATCCAGGCAAGTGGAGAGTATTCCATCACACTCCTGACTTGTGCCTTGTAGATGGTGGAAAGGCTTTGGGGAGTCAGGAGGTGCGTCACTCGCTGCAGAATACCCAGCCTCTGACCTGCTCTTGTAGCCACAGTATTTATATGGCTGGTCCAGTTAAGTTTCTGGTCAATGGTGACCCCCAGGATGTTGATGGTGGGGGATTCGGCGATGGTAATGCCGTTGAATGTCAAGGGCATTACCATCACTGTAGAATTTCCAATCATGGTGATTGGAAATTCTACAGTGTTGGGGGCAATCTTCTGAAGCCCTGTTTCAGCTATGTTGCTGGCTTCGTGTGGATAAAGCCCTAAAATTTCAGGAGAATGCTTGACTTCGGAAGTCAATGTGTGATGAAATTGGGGAAATATTCCATTTCCCAACACCGTCGCTCTTCATTTTGATGAGGATATGTAAAAGGACAGCAAGAATATTATGCTATGCAAATACACTGAATTTCCAATATGCTCTGCAGTCTCAGCTGATCCATATTTCATAAGCAATTATCTGTAGAAGCAACATAAGTGTACATTGCAGCTGACCTGTAATGCTATCTGCAATTATTCTAGTTTTAAAGCAACAGCAACCATTGTCCAATAATATTTCATTCTTGTTCAGATCGATTTTTACCTTTTATCAACCAAGCTTTGTACCTGGACTTAGGATAACATTTCCAGCAGTAAAGATGTTTGATGGAAGTAGGTTAAAATAACTTTAAACCTTCCCCTCTCTTCTGAAGCTATCTACTTATCCTTGAGTGTGGTTCCATGGGACCCGATAGCCCTCCAGTATCTCACCCGAGTGGTCACTTTTCATGCGTTGGTAAGGTATCTGACGGGCAAGCCCTATATTACATCCAACAACCATACATTCGCACTTTGGCATCACCGTGGTGTGCCTTGCTGTAATCAGCAGCAGGAATCCCATCTGTATGTCCCCTCCCTAGCCAATTGTAACGCCCACTACTGCTGAAATCTGACTGAGGCACAGGCCAGGAAGTGAACCTGGTTTAAAATATCTATGACGGACAGGAAAAGACCCTCTGGTCCATCCAGCCTGTCCCACGCTACTGCAGTGCTGTGCATCACAATAATAAATGCACTCCCCACCCCAGTCTTGTGATCTCCTGGGAGAGGCAAAAAAAAGTAGATTAAAAACCCAGGCTAATTTGGGAGAAATCTGGAAAATTGCTCTCGGACCTCCCCACCCCCCGCCAAGGTGATCAAAACAAGTCCAGGAGACTACTCTGGCCCTGGTAATTCTGTGCAGTACCTACCTTTTGTGAGAAGTAAGCTCCGCCTCAGCCAGAAGCAGGTCCAGCTCTCGCTTGAAGGAAGTCGGCGAATCAGTGTCCACCATATGAGCCGGCAGCCTGTTCCACAGGTCCATTGTTCTCTGGGAAAAGAACCACCTTCTGACACCCAACTTAGTTCTGGCCATATATAACTTGAAATTGGGACCCTCAGTCCTCCCTAACCTAATTAGTTGAAACAAACTGTCTACACAAACACAATCTATTCCCTTATCAACCTTGATCAAATCACCCCATAAAGGGTATCTACCCTCTCCAAAAAAAATACTTTTTCAAGATTCACCATCCTATCCTTTTCTAATGACTTGCTGCAGCATCTTGTATTGCATTCTGTGTAGGGTGACGACACTGTAAACAGGTTGAGCTATTGAATCTTCCAAAGAATTTTGGCTGCAATATACGTACATCTGTTTATCTATGGGGTTTTTTTTAAACGTAGATATCAGCTGTTGATAGTCAAGAACAAATTGATAATTTCTTAAGGCACATTCTATGATTTGGGTAATGGATTTGAAGAGTTGCTAGTAAATTCGCTGTGGAATCAGAACTGGAAACCTAAAAAAGGTGGGCTTTTTGATTATTTAGTAATCCATATAGATGCAAAAAAAACATTGTGGGAAAAATTAATCTTACTCACTGATTTGCTTTCAACTCAGATTCTCGTTGATTCCGCACTTGCTATCTGGGGTTGAAAATAACTGGTTTTGTTTCTCAACTGATGGACCTTTTTGTTAGCCAATGAAATGGTAGTTTTCTTGGTCCTTTTGCATATTTAAGGAGATAACATAACTATAATCCACTGTTATTGCAATTATGTCAAAGATATAGTTGGCAGTTCCACAATGCCAAGGTGATGGCCTATTGATTAGAAACAGCCTGTTCAAGTTTCATCCTCCACTGAAATTGGCACTTCAGGTTCCCTGGAGGAGAAGCTCCATCAGTCTTAGATACTTGGCTGAGTTACAATAGCACTACGTGTTTCTTGAAGTGTTTCAAAGGTGTGATCTGAGCTTCATTTAAACTATTCATTTTAAATAAATGGTCATAACACGCTTCAGTGAACTTTGCCTGTTTTAACTCACACCCCACCAAATTCAAACAGGACAAGCCAGCAAGTTGAACTCAGCCTGCTCTTTTGACCCATCGCAGGTGCATCCAACTTTGGTCCACATCCATCCAATGAACCTTGGCAAACTGGCCTACTAAGCCTGGGCTTGGTTTATGCTTATAATTCTTACTTGCTGGTTTGTCCTGTTTTGAATTTCGGGGCCTTGACATTTGGAAAAGGCTGTTACCTCATTAAATCAGAACATCTGGACTCCTTCGTATCCGCAGCTTGAGATATATGTAAATTAATGGGAACACTGATCTTAAAGTTTTTATGTGGCCTGCGAGACTCCATGGTTTGAACCCAAGTGGCCAAGAAGACAAAAAGCTTGGCTACTCTGGGTCTATAGCAAGTATTATTGTTCTGCCTTGTTTTTATGATCTACCACTATCTTGGTACAGACATGTCAAGGGATGCTATCAATGTTACTCCTTGGTTGAAGAACTAGATGAGATATCTTGACAATTTACCCATGTTTAACCAGACAATGTCTAAGGCTGGTGTAGCACAACTCCAGTGGAAACCGACCTTGATATTTTTGTTTGTGCATTAATTTTAATGAACCTGTAAGGATGCTATTTGTAAACACATTTATGGACTTGTTAAAACTATTGCACACAGGAAAATTTCTGAGCAGGTATCAAACATGACTCCTCCTCTTCAGGAATGGAACATTTTGGGCACTCGGTGTCCCACTTTTTTTTTCAAAAAATATACTTTATTCATAAAATTTGCAGCAGTTCATACAATACAGTTCTCATATCACATTCCAACATACACAATATCGATTATGCAATTTGCAGGTTACATCAAGTACAGTTCAATGAAACACATTGGACATCATTACAGTTCATGACACTCTAGGGTGCCTCATTGCATCACAATCAATACAGGTGATTCATTACAGATTCATTGCAGATTTATTGCGGGTACATTACATCAATTTTGAATTTTACATTCTGCCCGAGGGGGTTTTTCCCTGATTGCAGCCCCTCGGTATACAATGGCGGGAAGGCTCTAAACGGTTGCCTTTCCCCACAGAGCCTTTGCGGCGGCCGCACCCATCCTCAGTGCGTCCCTCAGCACGTAGTCCTGGACCTTGGAATGTGCCAGTCTGCAACACTCGGTCGAGGACAGCTCCTTGTACTGGAAGACCAGCAAGTTTCGGGCAGACCAAAGGGCGTCTTTCACCGAGTTGATGGTCTTCCAGCAGCAGCTGATGTCCGTCTCAGTGTGCGTCCCCTAGGCACTCGGTGTCCCATGTCCTGTGTTCCATCTATTCTGTCCCAACAATGTGCCTTAGCTCCAACCTCAAAAATGCGCCCCTTACTACACCGAATGGCACATTTACATTTTCCACACCAGCCACACCATCCATCCTGTGGCCTCTTTGAATGAGATTGCCAATTAGGAACATTTCGGTTCTTTGGGCCTATGCCATCTTTTCTTAAGTCTATAACACCATTAAGCCTCTTTTTTAATTAGGGGTAGTGTGGGGTGGGGTTAATGAATATGTGACCAATAATTTGACATCCACAGTCATCTGTGACACCAGGGAATCCCACTTCAGTTTGATGACAGTAACTGCCCATCTTGGTGTAGACTTTCACCTTGCCACCTGGACATAAAACTGGTGCTGCAGACCAGCTGAAATGAATGGAAATGAAAGAGGTTTCTGTAGCCGATCCTCAATGCCAGCTTTACGCATGGGCAGCAAGTTGAAAATCTATCCCCTTGCCTCACAACAAACCTGACTCATCTCATTGAATTTTATTTTAAATTCACAGCAGCTGATGTCCGTCTCAGTGTGCGTCCCCTAGGCACTCGGTATCACATGTCCTGTGTTCCATCTATTCTGTCCCAACAATGTGCCTTAGCTCCAACCTCAAAAATGCGCCCCTTACTACACCGAATGGCACATTTACATTTTCCACACCACTGAATGACGGACATCATTCAGCTTGTGAATTTAAAATAAAATTGCTGGACTATAACTTGGTGTTGTAAAATTGTTTACAATTGTCAACCCCAGTCCATCACCGGCATCTCCACATCATCTCATTGAATCATTCAATATGACTGGGCCACCCTCCCCTTGTTGGCTTTTGAAAGGGTGGGTGGCAGCAAATATAGAATCATAGAATGATATAGCACAGAAGGAGGCCGTTCGGCCCATCGTCCTTGTGCCGGCTCTTCGAAAGAGCTATCCAATTAATCCCACTCACATGCTCTTTCCCCATAGCCCTGCAAATTCTTCCTTTCAAGTGTTTATCCAATTCCCTTTTGAAAGTTTCTATTGAATCCTGTTTACATTGCCCTTTCAGGCGGTGCATTCCAGATCATAAAAATATAAGAAAAAAATTCAAAGGAATCCAAAAAAAAACAGTGCAAAAAGACTTTTTAGTCATTGTGAAAACCGTTGCTTGTAAAAGTATGCCAAGCCTATAAATAATAATTATTTTAATTAACTTTACATTTCAGGAGAATTGTGGTGTTGACACCACATATATAATTTACCCAGTATAGTCAAAACTAGTACTGCAAGTGCCATCCCCCACTCCTCTACAGTAAGGCAAATTACTGCAGTGCAGGCCCTGCATGTGTGGTGCGGTTTAGCAAGTAACATTAATCATCCTTTTACAGATCACTGGGGATCTCGCGTTCCAATACAAATTATGCATAAATAAATAAATGATAACAGCATTGTCAACGGCAAAGAAAGAAATATTTGTACGCCTGTCAACATGATGAACTCAATTATATATTTGATCTGTTGTTTTCACTGCTTGTTTAAAAAAAAAATGATGGAATTCTTTTTTTAAAATGACACTCTAGATCTCTATTGTGCAAGACCCAGTTTCATTGCAGGGTAATTTGTTGTCTTTCATATCGTCAAGGAGAAAAGTATCATCATGTCTCATTGTGGTCAACAGCTCATTAAAGGGTTGGATCTTTGAGTGGTGTCATAAAATGTTTAGACTGTGATGAATCCCCTCCCCCCGCTCTTATTAATATGCTTATATATAAATACTAAATATGACCTGTAGCAAAATTGCTGGGTCAGTCACATTATACTTCGGAAATAATAAAAAATTTTGGTGTTCATTTCCATTATTTTCTTAATGTTTCTTGTGATACTTGATGCTGACTCGTTCTTTTTCCGTAAAAGACCCGAGATCATTTTGTTTCTTTGCACCATTTTATAAGCTATTGATAAAATATTTAGGCAGGAAGTAACTTGGCTTCAAGCTCCGACCATTCCTAACCAGAGCAGTAAAATAATAAAAAGATAATAACAGCAATAAATAAACAAAGTGATATTAAAACACAGGCTTTCCCACCTCTTCCCACAGGGCCCACAGAGGGCCAGTGGCCACAACTGGTGAGGGAATGGAATGAGAACCCTGAGGCAGAGGACAAAGTAGATAGGAAAGTCCTCTCAAGTGAATGTGAGCGACACAGTGGAGTGTGAATCCTTAATTTTGAAACGGAATAGCTATGGTGGAGTTACAAGCATTCTCCAAAGAGCTTGTCTTTAAGGTAAATCTGGAATTGTATTCCCTGTTTACAAAACAGTGGCAGGAGTATTCCATCAGAAATAGTCAGCCAGGAAAATGTCAGGGACACCTCCAGGACATGCAGTAAAATGTACGAACTCTCCGAGGACCAACAAGACAAGGATGCAAGTGTGCCCATGGTGCATGTAGCAGTGGCTTTGCTCACAGATAAACCTACATTCCTTACAAGAGCTGCCTTCTCTCTGCAGCAAATGACAGAATGGAAAGTAGACGGGCTACAGAAGACATTTGATGCACTCGCAGTTAATGTTCTTTTCCAGTCCTGTACAACCCCATGTTCGTATGAGTCTATGCATCAGCAAGCTTATAGGACCTACATGGAGAATTATTCCAAGAAAACTGATAGCTGGACAAGGTGGAAATTTTCAGTGGAGAAATCCATTCCCTATGTTATTGGAAGGATCTCGTAGTTCAGAGTCAGGCCCTATTCATTGGCTTCAGCAGCTTGAACCTTATGGTACAAGGACTGAGGGGAGCAAGTTTCGAACCCACAGGTTATCACAGGAGGTGGTAAAGTGATCTTCAGTCCTAGAAAATCATTCATGCTACCTATGTAACAGAGAGCATAGAAAATATTCTCAAACTGCTGTGATGAAACAACAAAGACAACCTGGAACTCATTATGAACGGTTTCACAATGGGACTGTATGAGTATTGTTAAAGTACAATTTTTTTGTCATCTGCTTCCTGTTCTTGGTCTACTTCCAACAGCCAGCATCAGGAATACTTAACTCCTTACATAGCTTTAGAACCAGGTGAGAGGGTACCTAAATATGTTAATGCTACCTATGCTTGGTGACAAAGCCAAAGGCCACCAGGCATCGAGTCAGCAGGTTTTCACATTTGTACACCCAACATTGCCTCCACTTTGCAGAGTCAGTCTCCACTTTGTAAGGCTCACTTACTACTCTCTACCATGTACACTCCATTTGCATTCTGTATGATATATGTTGTAACCAAACAATTAAAAAGTACAAACCGTAGCTAGTTTGCTTTATGCCGGGGAATCTGTGTCTCAGCTGAGTACCCTCTTTGTGATGTCTTTGTACTCCTCAGTATGCCCCAATGGTAAATACTGGAATACATCTCAAGGGCCTTTGATTATAAGTTAATGAAACTGTTTATCGTCAAGGCGATGTTTGCAATATTATGTAAAATTTTGCCCACCTTTTCAAAAGGACTTCAATGCATTTGAAAGGGTTCAGAGCAGACACACCAGGAGGAAACCAATGTCCAAAATGTTAAATTATGAAGATAGGCTGATGGAATTGAACTTTGTCTCACTGCACAAGAAACAAGATTAAGAGGACACATGATCCAGATTTTTACGACAATGCAAGGTATGGATACTGTGGGTTTATGCCTCCTATTGAACTTGAAAGACAGGGTGATGCAAGGGTTAGAATACTGTCCTTTCATCTCTGGGATTTGAATTCAAATTGAGCATAAACAAATGCAATGAAAATCTCCTTGTCCTGTTGGCAGAATTTGGATGATTTCAACACAATTCTTAGTGGCCACAAGACCACAGCATGAAATTGGAAGCCTTTGTCAGCGAGGCGAGAAGAATGGCTGGTTTGGGGATTGGATAACAGGCATGTTGTTGGGATAGTAAAGGGAATATTACTCTATATCTGGCCTGGGGTATACCTTACCTGGGAGCTATAATGTATACTGGATGCTAAAGTACGAAAGCATTCAATTCCCAACACTAGTATCTCTCATCTTGAAAATATTGATTGAATTTTAACATACATCGAGATTTACCTTCCCTGGTGATTGTTTTAGCAAGAGGTGGAATTGGGCTGTAAAGTAATGTTAGTCTTGCTAACTTGCCCCTTCCCCCAGTATATGCATTGGGGTGGCTTCCTCTTTTCGCTATTTCTTTTAGAGAACTTTTACCATTTTATAGAAGTACCCAACAGAGATATTTTGGTTATATTGATGATGTCATTAACCAATAACAAATAGAAGACATCGTCTCCTCTATCATCGACCCTTCTCCCACGCATCCAGTCTTTCATCACTGCTTACATAGGTTAGGCATATAAAAACACAAGAAGACATGGAAGAAGCAGGCCGTCATGCCTGCTCCTTCCAATCTGTACAATCTGCCCTATCATAAGATAAGAACTTGCATTTATATAGCGTCTTTTATGACCTCAGGACATTCACAGCTAATGAAGTACTTTTTTTTAATGTTGTCGCTGTTGTAATGTAGGAAACACGGCAGCCAATTTGCACACAACAAGGTTCCACAAACAGCAATTTAAAAATGACCAGAAAATCTGCTTTAGTGTTGTTGGTTGAGGGATAAATATTGGCCCAGGAAACCGGGGAGAGGTCCGTTGCTCTTCTTCGAGTAGGATTCTACTCGGTCCACTTAATCTCCGGTTTTAAAGTTCTGCATGAATACTTTCTGGTTGTCAAAGGTGTTCAACCAACAACTCCGAGATTTTCATCTGTCCTTACATTTCAATCCTGTCCTGTTGCCTTTATAATCAACATAGAACCATAGAAGTTTGCAGCACAGAAGGTCATTCAGCTCATGGTGCACGTGCCACCTCTTTGCAAGAACAATCCAAAACTAATCTCAATGTCCTGCTCTGCTCATAGCTTTGCATCTTCCTCCGCTTCAAAGATGCAATGGTCTCTTCTTCAACCATTCCGTGAGGCAAAACATTCCATGTCTCAAAAACCCTCTGCATAAGGAAATGTCTCCTAACATCTCTCCTCACTCTCAGGGGAGTTTCAAATTGATGACTTCCCAACAAGAGGAAATAGCCTTTCCGTATTCACTATATCAAAACTCTTCATCACCTTAATACAGAATCATAATATATACAACATAATGCATGTTGCCCAATGCAATATTCTCACTCTATGCATCCTTCAAACCTGACTCCACTTAACTGTTCAATTGACTGAATGAGGTGAATGGCATTATGATTTATTACCTTTGTTTTGACTGATTACCAGTGACTCGGAAGATTTGGTGTCTGTGTTATTGAGAGGATAATCTGCAGGTTTGTTGCTTGTTCAGAATGTGGTACATGCAGTACTGGGTTTGATGCCAAAAATTTCAGACATTATGTTGCAAACATTTTCTCACTCAGTTTGTTTTAAATGGGTTGGGCTTGATAGGCTTTTTACCTTTAAGGAATAGACCAAGTCTTGAAGTGTATGCAGGGCTATGAATTCAACGTCCTTGAATAACTCACATACACACTTTAAACAGTTAATTAATTCTGCAGCAGTTAATTCTTTATATGTATGATTGAGTCATTTGTCATTGTATCAGCTTCATGTCAACCCTAATGAGATTTTTTTTTTTGGATAGCTTGGTGTCTGACTCAATGCAGAAACCCATCACCAAGTTTAAGAGTCTCCAAGACTGAGAAATCTACACCCACCTGTAGGGTTTCTGTTTGCCCAATGTGGAGGGCATACTTCCTCCCCACACTGACACATTCTACTTGTTAATGTCCAGAGAACTTAGGTACAGTTTGGCAAAGCCAAGGCTTAGGGACCATCAAGTGTGCGCAGAGGTTTTGCTGGACTTTAACCCTGCAACTTACCAGAGCAGATTACTGGTGAGCTTCTTGCAGTTTGTCCAGCTATGACCATCCTACCCATTAGAGCTTTGTCTTGCAGGGATATCTGGAGCCAAGTGAGAAGAATCCCAGCCCCAGTGACAGGTCCACCCTTCCTTTAATGAGCCAGGCTGGCTGGTCAATCATCATGAGCGTCCTGGAGTACTGCCAACCCGACAGGCTCAGGTATCAGATTACCCAAGTCTGCCACAGAAGGTTGACTTGTTTGTGAACTTCCAGTACCATATGTGTCATATGGACCCCAAAGAAACTCTGCCTGCCTAGAGAGAATGGTCCCTAGGTGATTGTTAGACAACTGGCAAGATGCCTTAGTTCCTTGAAATACACCCAGTTTCTTTGTTTTATATGATTTAAATGCATGTTGTAGGGGAAGTAGACGGTACTGTGAATTAGCACACAAGGCCTTTGGCCTCCCGAACCTGGGTGTGAGTCTAGCCCAGGCTGGTGAGAAGAAACTGTTCACTTTGCTGGCTATGAGGGTGCTGTATGGAATGGGTCTGTGCAGTCTCAACCCAAGTTACTAATGGGGATGGACCCATAGCACCAAACTGCCCACCGATTGACTCAAAGTGGTCCTAAATTATCATGCTGGCTGGGCCGAAAGTAGGGGCCTAAAGCCACAAACTGTCTATATGTGCCAACAACTAGCCGGTTCAGTCAGAAGCGCTGAATGAAAACCCTGTTTGAGGAAGATTTTGATGCTTCCTGTGCCAAGGGTATCAGGTTGTTTGCAGTAAAAACCGAAAATGCTGGAAATACTCAACAGGTCAGACAGCATTTGTGGAGAGAGAAACAGAGTTAACGATTCAGGTCGATGACCTATCGTCAGAACCGGAAGAAGTTTTTAAGCAAGTACAGAGCAAGGGAAAGGGGGGAAGGTGGGGTGGGAGGGGGGGAAGAGAGAACAAAAGGGAAGGTCTGTGATCGGATGGAGCGCAGGAGTGATTAAATGACAAAAGGGATGATGGTGCACCCCATTGGATGGAGGGTGGTAATGGGACAAATAAAGAAATAAAAGATGGGTCTAGAGAAGCTGTAAATGGTAACATCAGAACCATTACCAACACTTGCTGTCCGCAAAATTGGGAGCAGTGGTTATGATCTGAAGTTATTGAAATCAGTGTTGAGTCCAGAAGGCTGTACAATGCCTAAACGAAAGATGAGGTGCTGTTCCTCGAGCTTCCATTGAGCTTCATTGGAACAGTGTAAGAGGCCGAGGACAGAGAGGTCAGAGTGGGAGTGGGGCAGGGAATTAAAACGGCAAGAGTCAGGATCAGGCTTGCGGACTGAACGGAGGTGTTCAGCAAAGCGATCACCCAGTCTGCGTTTGGCCTTCCCAATGTAGAGGAAACTGCATCGTGAGCAGTGAATACAATATGCTGTATTGAAAGAAGTACAAGTAAATCGCTGTTTAACCTGGAAGGAGTGTTTGGGGCCCTGGAAGGTGGGAAGGAAGGAGGTGAAAGGGCAGGTGTTGCATCTCCTGCACGTGCACATTTTTTTTAGGCTGCCCCTGACAGCACTTTTTATGTCAGAAGAGACCCTCTAGTATAAAGCGGACTTGAGTGTGTTACAGCATTGTAAGAGGGTCCTGACCACCTGCTCAATATACAGAATGTCCCTGCACATGTTCTTTTTATGGCAGGAAAAATACGTCACCAGCCCCATGTAAGATGGCTTTTGTACATGGTCTTGTAGCTCTATTATTTTCTTTTTTTTTTCAATTTGCTCCCCTGTCTCTTTGACACTGACACCTTGCTGGGCTACAGTTCCATGGGTGTTGTCAGCCCTTCATTTCCTCTCCCAAGTGGCCATTCTTCATCCTATTTAAGATGGAAAGTATTTCAGTTGTGCCTGATGTGTTTTCACTCAATAATCAAGCATGACAATTTTTCACCTGGATAGCTATCAGAAGCAAGAACCTTGGCTGATTTTTTTTTTTCCCTCTCCCTGGCCCAGGGACAGTTATGTTACTGGACTAGTAATCCAGAGGCCTGGAGTAATAATCTAGAGAGTGTCAGTTCAAATCCCACCATGGCAGTTTGAGAATTTTGAATTCAGTATAAAACAAAACCTGGAAATAAAAAGTAGGTATCAGTAAAAGTGACCAGGAAGCTGTCAGATTGTTGTAAAAACCCAACTGGTTCACCAAGAAACCTGAGGTCCTTAATTTGTCTGTCCTATATGTGACTCCAGTCCCAAACTAACATGGTTGACTCTTAACCACCCTCTGAAGTGACCGAGCAAACCACTCAGTGGCAATGGTTCAAGAAGGTGACCAGCACCATCTTGTCAGGGGGCAACTGGGGATGGGCAATAAATGCTGGACTTGCCAGCGACACCCACATCCCGAGATTGAATTTTTAAAAAGGACACTGAAGCTAATTTTCAAATACAAGAGTAAGAAAGTCTTGCTACAATTGTATAGGGCCCTAGTGAGAAATCACCTGGAGTACTATGTACAGTTTTGGTCTCCTTATCTAAGGAAGGATATACTTGCATTGGAGGCGGTGCAACAAAGGTTCACTAGATTGATTCCTGGGATGAGAGGGTTGTCCTATGAGGAGAGATTGAGTAGAATGGGCCTATACTCTCTGGAGTTTAGAAGAATGAAAGGTGATCTCATTGAAACATATAATATTGAGTGGGCTTGACAGGGTAGATGCTGAGAGGATGTTTCCCCTAGCTGGAGAGTCTAGAACAAGGGGGCATAGTCTCAGGATAAGGGGTCGGCCATTTAAGACTGAGATGAGGAGGAATTTCTTCACGCAGAGGGTTGTGAATCTTTGGAATTCTGTACCCCGAGGGCTGTGGATGCTGACTCGTTAAGTATATTCAAGGATGAGATCGATAGATTTTTGGAATCTAAGGGAATCAAGGGATATGGGGATCGGGCGGGAAAGTGGAGTTGAGGTAGAAGATCAGCCATGATCTTATTAAATGGTGAAGCAGGCTCGAGGGGCCGGATGGCCAACTCCTGCTCCCATTTCTTATGTTCTTACTTATCTAACTTCCCCTTAAATGCATCTATGCTATTCGCCTCAACTACTCCATGTGGTAGCAAGTTCCACATTCTAACCACTCTCTGAGTAAAGAAGTTTCTCCTGAATTCCTTATTGGATTTATTAGTAATTATCTAATATACTTTATGACTTATGGGTTTGTGCCTCCCCCGCAACCCCCCCCTCCTTCCTTACATGGCAGTTCATGACCAGGGAGAAGAGTTGGGCAGATACCTCCTTGAAAAAGAGTGGAAACCAGTGGGCCAGTCACCAGAGGGCATTCTCAGTCACCTGTTCATGGCTGGACTCAAGAATGACAGAAATCTGGGAGCAGCTCACTCGTTGGGGTAAGGGCACGTGACACAAGGGGAGAGTGGAGCAGTACCTTATCATAAGATGAGGAAAATACACTGAAAATGAATAGAAGGGTAAACAGTACACTTCATTTAAAACACAAACAGGTATTATCGATGATATATTAAAATTCTTATATCTACATGCACTTCCTGTCTACAAAATCTTACCTCCTGTTTTCAAATTTTTGTCACACTAGTCTCAATTTTTTTCCCCATCATAAGTTCCAATGTCCTCATTTATAATGGGGATTGCCTATGCAAACTAGTCATGCTCGAGCCGAGAACTGGGTGTCATAGCCTCAGGATAAGGGGTCGGCCATTTAGGACTGAGATGAGGAAAAATTTCTTCACTCAAAGGGTAATGAATCTTTGGAATTCTCTACCCCAGAGGGCTGTGGATGCTCAGTCGTCGAGTATATTCAAAACTGAGATTGGTAGATTTTTGGACACTAAGGGAATCGAGGGATATGGGAATAGGGTGGAAAAGTGGAGCTGAGGTAGAAGATTATGACTTTATTGAATGATGGAGCAGGCTCGAAGGGCCCTATGGCTTACTCCTGCACCTATTTTTTATGTTCTTATGCTGTAATTATACCCTCCTACCAGCGATAGTGCTGTCACACCTCGGTTTTGCATCTCACCACTCCTGAGTCGAAACATAGGAACAGGAGTAGGCCATTCAGCCCCTCGTGCCTGCTCCACCATTTGATAAGATCATGGCTGATCTGTGATCTAACTCCATATACCTGCTTTTGGCCCATATCCCTTAATATCTTTGGTTGCCAAAAAGCTATCTATCTCAGATTTAAATTTAGCAGTTGAGCTAGTATCAATTGCTGTTTGCGGAAGAGAGTTCCAAACTTCTACAACCGTTTGTGTGTAGAAATGTTTTCTAATCTCGCTCCTGAAAGGTCTGGCTCTAATTTTTAGACTGTGCCCCCTACTCCTAAAATCCCCATAAACTCCTAAAATACAGCGGGGAAGCTCCAATGCTGCAAGCAACTCTATTTCCTTGCTTCCTAAATTACCATTAAGATTTTGGCTTAAGTGCTACTTAACTATAAATAATAATATAAAATAAAAATGTTATATAAAAATAAAAGTACAGAATGTATGACTTTAATATTGGGAATTGAAGTGCAACTGTGCACCTTGGTCCAATTGTCCCCTGCCCTTTAACCCAGTTTCACTTGAAGATGACAGTGTGGTTTTGACAAACTGTATTTCAATGTCAAGGGAGGTTGACTGACGTTTTATAAAAAAATATAACCACAGTGTTCAGTGTCCTGGGGCCTCACAGAGATAAACCGTAAGGTAGAAATCTTTCCTTAGTCCCAAAATATTGCAAAGTGCGATCATCTGTTACTGTCTCCTAAATGTACTTTGGAGTGTGCTATGGCATAACCTATAGTGTAAGAATACCAATGAACAATAACCATAACTGTACTTCCTTTTTAAAAATGATTAATCATTTTTTGTAAATCATTTTTGGGTCATTTCCTCAATACAGACAACATCCCAAGTAATGGTTGTTCTCTCATTGACATGCTGTCCCCTCCCATTTCACAATACCGGAGTTAACCTTATGGATATTAATAAGACCCAAGGGCTTAATCCAACGCTATTAATTTCTAAATCTGCTTTCAACAGCAAAATCTGAGGCAACATACAGCTATCAAGCATGACATTGTCACTTTAAGCAGCACAGAGACTTCAATAACCTATTGCAGCCTTGTTGAAACAGCTTTATGGAGAATCCATTTAAAGTACATGGTTCTCCAGTTGGTTACAGAGCAACGCTTCCCAGATCCAAGCGTGAAATTCTGACAAATTCACTCTTCATTTGGCCCCATTGCTGCCTAAAGAAAATTCCTGATCCATGGATAATATTTAAATGCCTAATCTTGATCAGGGCATAACATTCTCTTAATCATTTCTGTATTTTCTGAATCTTGGCAATCTTTTGTCTTAAGTCCTCTTGAATGCAAGATAGGCGCCCTCTCCCTTGCCCCTGACAGTCCTACTTTGAAAAAGATTGTTTTTATTGCCATTTGATGAAGTGTATTTTGTTCTGTTTTAACTTAGTAAATTTTTCCCAATTTTTTGCCTTCCTTTCCCGATGTACTCCAAGGCAATCTTTTCCACGAGAGGTTGTTGTTGAAGGCAATCACTCATGGTAAGTGTACAACTGCTGAGCCCCGTCCTGTCCTAACTAGCTGCCACACACATGCATTTTCCAGCAGGAGTCAATGAACAACAATCAGAAATGGGAACAGTGGCTGAATTTTCTCTTCCATCGGCTAAGGAAGCTCTGGCCAATTGTAGTGTCCCTTATTGTTGCTCAAATTAATATGAGCTACCTCAGCTCGACTGGTCTATATGGCTCAATTCTACACTAGCCATTGTACTTACCACCTAAGCCCATTGGGGGATTCACATTTAAATTTAAGTTGTGTTAATGGAGCAGGATTAGTTTACGATCTGGCTGGAGACGGATGAGATTTCACACTGCTGGCACTTGCCTGAATCCCCGTACACACACCAGGTATCTGGCTGACACATGCCCTGTTCTTTTATCTATTTGTTTAAATTGCATAAACAGATGAGAGGAGATTGTTGGGCAGTTGTGCCAGTTTGCTGCTGGTGCCTTGATGTTTAGTTCCCTAGAAATTCAACGGCCGGAGGTAAAAGCGTTTACTCTGAGCTGACATCACACTAAATAACTTTGCACAATTGGCACATGGAGCCTTACTATAAATCGTCTATGAACTGGTGGCAAACACAATTCAGTAGCTGTAGTGAAAGGAAGGCTTATAATTATGTACTCTTTGACTTCTTGTGGTCATGCTCCCAGGTAGTCTGGGGTCTGGACCATGGTTCTAACATTTAGCTGCCTACCTAGCCTGACCTTTTAAGGGAACCGCTCAGATACTTGCTATGGGCTAGTGGTCTAAATAGATCCTGAGGTCAATTGGCAGTTTCTCGAGACTGGTAGTTGGTTGGTTCTTGTTATCTCAGTAACCTCTTCAGGTCATCTCAAGCAGGAAACAGCCAGGTTTCTTTCCCTTTTTCTTTACTTTATTTAAAGGTCTTTCAGTTGTGATTTGTTGGTGTTTTATACAAGGCGTGACATCGGGCGTGTAATATCTGAAGGGTGTTGGATGCTGTCAAAAATTATTAACAAATGAATAGTTGCTGTTTTTATTTTTATTGTTTGTGTTTTTCTTCTGTGGGCTGGGCTAAATTGCTTTTTATTGAAAAGTGTTTGTTAAACTCTTTAATTCACTTTTTGCAATTATGCACTTTGCCTCAAAATGGAGCATAGCTGCTTAGACATGACCCACCAGTGTTTTACTTCATCTCGCTTCCTAATGACAGTGACAGTGTCTCCTTGTTTTTTGTTCTCATTCAGGCAGGGGAGTTTAGAGAAGAGAATGCTTCTACATTTTTTTTTGTGTCCGGCACCAGCCTCAAGAGCAACCAAGACAGATACAGTGCAGCAAGTTGCAGGGCTTATTGTTATGATCTGGAATGTACTGCCTGAAATGGTGGTGGAAGCAGATTCAATAGTAACTTTCAAAAGGGAATTGATTAATACTTGAAAAGGAAAAATTTGCTTGGCTATGAGGAAAGGGCAGGGAGTGGGACTAATTGGATAACTCTTTCAAAGAGCAGGCACAGGCACAATGAGCTGAATGGCCTTTCTCTGTGCTGTAAGATTCTATGATTCTAGGGCTTTATAGTCAGGTGTGGACTTAATAATTGCATATACTGAGTTAAAATCTATGGATCATGACGAGAGAGCTCGGTGTGGATCTTACTGCACTGTTTGAAGCGGGCTGTGCAGGACCAAGTAACTACTAAATGTTCCCGTCAGTAACGTATTGCTAGGACCGCCAAAATCAAACATTTTACAAAAATCAATGTTCACCTTAACAGCCTTCCGTTTTATGGAATGTGATATAATCATGCTATATAACTCTTTAACATTTTCAATGAGTGCCATGACGAGAAAGAAAGTTAGATAGAAAGAAAGAAAGAAGAGAAAGAACTAACTTGCATTTATATAGCACCATTCACAACCTCAGGATGTCCCAAAGTGCTTCACTGCCAATTAAGTACTTTTGAAGTGTAGTCACTGTTGTAATGTGGGGAAATGTACATGAGTTAGCAACCATGGTCCATGAATCATTGTGTTCCAGATCAAGGGGTTCCAAGCAGAGGGATTGGGACATCCCTGCAGGAAAAGCAAGAAGGTCAAAGAGTCACCTCTTGCCGCTCTGGAGTGCCTCCTAGCTGCTGAATTCTGAACGGCATCTGTGGAGGAATGGAAGGAGCAGACCTATCCTCGGAGCACAGAGAAAGTTATCGAATAGGAAGGGGGAGAGATACCTTATAAAAAAGCAAATTATGCCTCTTCCTCCCCCCCCCCCCCCACCCACCTAAAAAGAAAATACTCACACAGGCAGCAGCAAAATTTTCCTGTGGATATTTGTGGTTTTACAGAATACAAGAAAACCAAAGTATGTGTGTGTGAGGGGAAAATAAAGAAAAATAATTGCTATGTTGTCTTCTTCAAGACAATTGGAAACACAATTTGTGACATTGGCAGGGGAGGAGGGATGGAGGAGGAGGAGGAGGTGGGGGGGTGGTTAGAGGAGTGGTGGCATTGCAGGCCTCGCACTAATTACTGCAAAAACTGGACTTTTTGCAACATTCTGGTTAAACAGGTTGACTCATTCAGCCCCTCACCACTTGCACCAACCCTAGTCCTAATTTAATTAAATGATTATAAAACTGTTCCAGGGAGAGTGTTTCTATCCAATTACATTGTGGGCGAAATCCCAGTAGATGTAGATGGGCTGTGTGATTGTTCAGATTAATAGCTATGCCATTGATCCCTATTACCTACCTCTGCCACAGCTCTGAGCTAATACTCCGGCGGGAACCTCACATTCCACATCTATATCTTATAGTGGTTGGATTTTTCATTCGGGCTTGACAAATGATGAGAGTGTATAACATGAAAATGTCACAATGTCCCAGTTTATAGCTCTTTAATATTGTTGCTTCTTTGTGCATTCATACTGGATTGTCAAACATCCAGAAAATTGCCAATAAATGTGGGGAGGGTGGGTGGGGGGGTTTCACATTGTAAATCGCGCAGCTTGGGTTTCTGACAGTAGTTATTTGGGAAGTTTTTTTTTCTTTAGTTATTTATGCTGGTAATTTTAACATTGTTTTCTATTCATCACTGGCATAAAATTGCACTTGTCCTTAAAGTCAAACATTATAGTCTTTCCATTGCTTACTTGGAATTTCATTTTCTCATGATTTAATGCAAATGACATTGTCTAAAATTCTAAAGTAACTAATTGACGTACTGTGGCATTGTACATGGAGAGTTAAGACTAAGTGTAATCTTCAGGTCAAGCAAGGTTAGAGGGTAGTGGGTATTTGGACTAAGGCGTGCAGACACAATTCAGTCCCCATTTTAAAGTCATATATGCTGTCCTTATTTTTATATTTCGATTAGCTCCCAATGTGCACATTTATAATGGAAACAGCCTATGTAAACTAGGCACACTGTAATTACCCATTCCTGCCAATGGTGGCACTGCAGCACCTTCACTGGGGGCGGGGGGGGGGGGGGAGAAGGAGAGCGTAATTACAATGTGACAAGTTTACATAGGCAATTTCCATTATAAATGTGCAGATAGGAATTTATAATAGAAATGCAAACATAGTTTTAATAAACTATATAGATAAAGCTAAAAAAAATTACTTTTAAGCTCCACCCAGTTTCCTCCCTGTACACTGCCTCGTGTGATTGGATGTAGTCAGGAACTTCCACAGCTGGTGTTAACCCTTCTTTATTAGGAGCTGTGATGACTGTAAAACTCCTAAATGATGAAATATCTTAAAATTCAAATGGTATCAGCATCCCGATGGCTCAAGTGTAAATCTAGAGGCTCAGTACTGCACTGGGGTATTAGCCTAGACTATGGGGGTAATTTGAACCTAACCCATCGGGTGGGTTCGGGATATTTGCCCGTTTTACACCCCACCCGATTCTACCCTCCATTGATGGATGTAAAATGGGCGAATGATCTAAACCCACTCCATGGGGCTTGAACACATAATCTTCTCATTTAGAGATGAGAGTCCTACCAACTGAGCCAAGTTGACACTATCTAGTTTGAGTCATCTGTGTTTTTTTTTGCCTTATGTTAATGTTTTTTTCTTTTTAATTGATTTTATTGATCTGTTCTCTCCCTTGCAGTGCCAGAGCTGCCATTTTGGAATCACGGATCAAGTTGGTAAATTACTTCTCATGCTGGGTGAGTTTATATAAATACACCAAAAGATTCCATGCTGACCAGGTCCTGTAAGCATGGAATCACCCTCAACCCCACCTTGATTGAGAAATTGAGCAGGCAACCTCTTCTAAAACCTATTCCTGGTCACTAACTTCAGGACTGATAGGAAGAAAATTGGGCAGGGGAGGAAATGTAAAAAAAATTGTCCAATTTCTTGACTGTAGTAGATATATATGATGTGGAGATATATAGCAACTGGTTTGTCATCTCAAATGGAGTTGACAATAGATTTGTTGGCTAATCTTGCCTTGGTGTCCAATTATGACAGGTTCTGATGTTAAGTCAAAGATTTATTGCCAAGACACAGGGGCATTTCTTTTGGGCATAGGCTTCAAAACAACTATCCATGGAATACAAGTCAACCTGATGTATCACCGTTTTAACCTGAAATATCAGTTGTCATTTCCATGAATTCTTGGAAGAGGAAAATAGGAAACAAACCTTTTTTCAGCCTGTTGCCTACTTTTATCACTACATTGACCTGGATTGACTATGATGTTGTTTTGATGTTAACAACCTGTTATGAATAAATCTGCCTGTGCAATTCTATCACACATCCATGCTGGCTGATAGAAATAATTAATATTAATTACCAGTTGCTGAGGAAGAATTTAGGATTTCTTCTTGACATTTACCTATTGTGACCTGGGACGTAAGAAACTGCACAAACCAAGTGTATTTACTACCACCTTTTTCCATATTTTTATTTCACTTATTTCTATTGTTACATTCATCCAAGAGCTAAAGGACTCTAAGAATTTTGAAACGTTTTGCTAATTTGGTTTCAAAAAATAGCTTAAAGTATTGAGATATGTCAGTTGCAATGTTTTTGTTTATCTGCTTATTTATTTTGCCTCTGTATATATTTTCATCTTACAATAAATAGGATTTACAGCTTAGCCTGAAATATATTGTCAGTCGGTATGGTACCTTTCTGCTTATTGGAGAAATTAGGAATATGTGGTGAATATCCCATACTACTTCTGGTGGCTACACCAGTGGTACAAGGATAGATTGCTCACCCCAAGGCCTGTCACTTCATGCATAATGTTAAATTGTAGTTCATAGGAGGCACAGGTCTGCAGATGGAAGGTTTCCTTGGCAGTGAGCAACAATAAACAGCACTGGGAGAAAGCCCAAATTGTAATCAAGTCAACTATATCCAAGCTTAAATGTCTTTGTAATATGTCACTACCTTCCCAATCACTCCCCATACCTCCCACTGATGAGTATGCAATTAAAATGCGGCAGTATATCATATGGTGAGCATTTTGGGCATTATAATTCAAACAAATGGACCCATTGGCAATAACTATTATATTCTCTATCTACAGGGAGTGAACTCTTTCTTTTTGCAGTGAGAGGAAAATAAAAATATAAAGGACTTCATTCGATTTATGTTATGTCCTGCTTAGTGCAATTTTAACATGCAGTTTTGACTATTCCTTTGATGAGTTGGGAAACGAGCTCAGTTCCTTTTCTTCTGCCTTGCTTTCTCCATGAATGTGAGCCATTTTTTTCCTCCTCTTTCTTTTGTTCCTGGTTAAATAAGATTCACAAATCAGTTTTATATCTGCTATGCCCCCTGGATCCCAAGGAGATTCCATTGCAGATCATAGCAAAAGCCCATTCATCACCTCTGTCCAGTTCAGCTCCCTTTGCGTTTGGCAGAAAGATGCAGTAATTTGATACTGTGTTCAGAAAAATAAAAACCTAAAGATATAAAAATCTGCGACTCTCACTAATGTACCATGGTTGTTCTAGAGGTTGCATAGACACTCTCTTCCTTTATCCCTCAAATATGCCATTCTGGTGATGTACTATCATATCTGTGTTTTTTCTTTATTTTGAGATAAGAATATAGGAACATAAGACCAGGAATAGGCCTTTCAACCCCACCAGCCTGAGAGATGGACTTTCAGTTTCTCTTTCCCCCTCCCCCACCCCTCTCATTAGAACACCATTTACACTATGTGCATTCCCACCTTCGTCTCTGAAGCTTCTTTCAGACACAAAGTTCGGATGGACCATTTTTATGATCAATATCAGTGCCTCTGCGTAATCAGCCACCAGGAGCCAAATTCAAATGCTTATGAGGAACTCAAACAAGATTGAGTTTGCTTTCACATCTCACCCAACTTTCAACATCATGCTTCCACACAGAGCTCCATCTAATGGGCTGACCGTCAACTAACACAACTCACCCCACTAAGGCAAATGAGGTTGAGTAATAAACATGTCCAGGACTCTCACCCTACACCATGGACTCTGTTTTAGATGTTACGAGCAGTTTCATCAACAACAATGTTATAATAAGTTGCTTGAAACAGCAATCCCTCTTTACATATGAACAATAGAAACAGTAGTATCGACAGCTTGACAAGAATATTCATCAAGGGCACCAGAAGAATCCTTGACCCCGTGATCTTAACTCCTCATAGGGGAACCCATCTAAGGATTACCACCCATGCCTCAGAGTGAATGACTTCTAAATTTGTATCATCAAACTGTCTTACATCAACCAGATTTTTTTTTTCGTTCATGGGATGTGGGCGTCGCTGGCGAGGCCAGCATTTATTGCCCATCCCTAATTGCCCTTGAGAAGGTGGTGGTGAGCTGCCTTCTTGAACCGCTGCAGTCCATGTGGTGAAGGTTCTCCCACAGTGCTGTTAGGAAGGGAGTTCCAGGATTTTGACCCAGCGACGATGAAGGAATGGTGATATATTTCCAAGTCAGGATGGTGTGTGACTTGGAGGGGAATGTGCAGGTGGTGTTGTTCCCATGTGCCTGCTGCTCTTGTCCTTCTAGGTGGTAGAGGTCGCGGGTTTGGGAGTTGTTGTCGAAGAAGCCTTAGCGAGTTGCTGCAGTGCATCCTGTGGATGGTACACACTGTAGCCACTGTGCGCCGGTGGTGAAGGGAGTGAATGTTTAGGGTGGTGGATGGGGTGCCAATCAAGCGGGCTACTTTGTCCTGGATGGTGTTGAGCTTCTTGAGTGTTGTTGGAGCTGCACTCATCCAGGCAAGTGGAGAGTATTCCATCACACTCCTGACTTGTGCCTTGCAGTTCAGGGTTATATTAGCATTTACACTACTGACCTCCCATCAAGATCCACACAAGCCACTGAATGAATTATTTAACCCTTTAGGATTAGACTCCTTCGAAGTATGTTGCAGTAAGTGTAGTGTCATTTTACTGCTGGGGCCCGGTTTCAAATCCAGCCTATACTGGTGGGGTGAAAATTTCTTCTCTCTGTCAGCTGGAAGGATCCTACAAAAAATGAATTTTTGACAGTATCAACCCAGTTCCTAGTGGGTATAAGTCCATAGCGCAGAATTGCCTGTAGTAAATTCTCAATCTCACTCAGACAGGTCACAAGTTAGCTAATGTGGGAAATTATGGGGTAGTAAAGGGTTTACTTCTGAGGCCAGCATAGAGGACCTTTGTTGCAGCAGAGTAAAATGAGCTTTGCTTTGCCGCTGGCTGTGCTATATTTGATCTGGATGTGCTTGTTGTTGACACTGATGTCCAAAGTTCTTCCTTATTCATTCCATTTCTACATATAAATGGTTTGGCCATCATCCAAATGGGGCAAAGGCTCTTGGACACTGTCCCTTTAAGAGTCCGGCAGTTTACAAGAGCCATATTAATGAGTTGGAGCGTTTCCAATGTCTGGTGTAATTCAGGTTCAAGAGGAATCAGATAGGCACAAAATAATGAGTAGAATAAAGTATTTTAATTTTAAAATAATGCAAAGGAAGAGAGAAAACCAGGGACTATGGAGTGAAGTCTCCAACAGATTTTCAGGGACAGCTTGTTAAGTAAAGAGAAGGCCAGAGACACACATTGGAAAATAAAAGTCTAAGAGATTACATTCTAAAACAAAGAATGGGACAAAGCTCTAGACGGTGATTATGAGTAACCAAAAGAGCAGATTTTCATGAGAGTGTTTACTCATTTGTTTGTAAGCATGTGACAATAGGTCTTACGTCATCATTAAAAAAATGATTCACAACTCATCACCTTCCCGCATAAAAAAGGCTTTGCTCCTTTAGATAAATACTGGCGGTGGTGTTGGGAGGAGGAGAACATTAAGAGGTCGATATTTCAACAGTCTCTGGACTACAGACAAGATAATAGTGCAATACTGGATAGGAAAGCAAACGTTGAATCAAAAAGAAAGGAGAAAATTATAACTAAAACTCAAAGACTTTACTAAAACCAGTTGGTACACATATAATTTTCTTGTAAGTCAGTGACAGCCATTGAGAAAATTCTTTGAAAATCTGAAGAAGAAAAAAAATCAATAGCCTTCTACACATTTCATCTTTCAAGCAGATACCCTGCTGATTTTACCCGAGATGTTCCGAAGCAAATTCAGGGTCTATGGTTGAGAAGTTAAGTTCAATTCATCACATGTAATATTAATAATATTTGTATTTATATAACACCTAATTGCATTGAAACATTTCAAAATGTTTCACACAATGAAAGTGGTTCTTTTTTGAGGTGCCATAACCAGCCATGAGGTGAATGACCAGTCAGTTTATTATTACCTGGTGTTGGTTGAGGGAGAATTATTAGCCAGGACACTGGGAGAACTCTCTGCTTTTCAAACGGTGCCATTATATTGACCTGAACCACCTGGACAGGCAGGCAGGATCTCAATTTAACATTTTGTTCCAAGCAAGGGTCCTCTGGCAATGCAGAACTCCTTCAGTATTTCATTGGACTGTCAGCTTTGATTTTTGCACTCAAGTCCTGATAATGGGCTAAAATTCACAACTTTAATTGGGAAAATAGTTACTCTTGTACCCTATTTATAAAACTCAAAATTCAATGGCCTTTTTTACGGCTTTATCTACCTGCACTTGCACATTTAGGGAATTATCTATTTGAACCCATACGTCTCTCTGTTCAGGGAGTTGCATCTCTGTTTTTCCTCCTCATCATCATCTTCCTCCTCCTGTGTTCCCAGTTGCTGTGGTGGATCTTTAGGAAAAGAGGATAGAGGCTATGAATGGGTAAGCATTACTCCTTTTGGAATAAGGGGACAGAGAAGGGGGTGGAAGCTTGTGTCTGTGTGGTGCTTCAGAGGGAGATGAGAGCGACAGTGTAGGTGTTCAGTCACTAACCTGGCACCGTCAATATGCCGCTGAGTTCACCAGCTGCCATGGAAAGGTGTTTAAAGTTGGGTATGCCCCCCTTTGGTGAACCCTCGCAGGCATTGTACACCAAGTTCTCCTGCAAAGATATTGAGTAACTGAGGGGAAGGCTGGCAGTTGAGTGTGTGCCAAGTGGCATGAGATGTGGGGGTATCAACCTGTTAAAGTGGAGGAAAGGGGTATTAGGGTTGTGCGTGTAAGTGAGTGCTTTTAGGGGAGATGTGTAGCAATAGTGTAAGATCCTGAGTTATAGCTCCTGCTTAACCAGAGTGCATTCTGAAGGGTTAGTTGTAGAGCTGTTCCTAATAGAGGAAGAAGTGTGTACTGGTGACCAAGGAAGAAAAGGGAGAGTAGCCGATGTGTTACCTTGTCTGCCCTGGTGAGGTCATTGGACTTCTTGCAACACTGGTCTATGGTCTTGGGACTCATAGCCACCTCCCTCCAATGGTCTAACTGACATTTCTGGCATGACTGATGCCATGGACACCCAATTGTCTGTGTAACCTGATCTCAAATTCCTTGAGCAGGGCTTGCAGACCAGACTCTGTGAAATGGTGGCATCTTTTTCTCTGTCTCTGGGCCGTGCCCTGCTATCTTGTTTGGCTGCCTGTGCCAGCTGCTGCTGTGGTAGACATTCTTGAAAAGTGGCAGAAAAGGACACGTAGGACATGCAGTCAAACTAGCCGACAGTCAAGTGACTGAGCTACGCGCGACAACCTTAAGTACCAAGTAAACCCCAGTCTGCTGCTGCAGTGTTCAGCCAGATCTGTCTTTTTAAAGCCTATATAGTGTCCTAAGACAGTGTTGATCCCCCAACCAACGTCACTAAAAAGTGTTTATCTGGTCATTATCACATTGCTGTTTGTGGGATCTTGCTGTGCGCAGATTGGCTGCCGCGCTTCCTACATTACAACAGTGACTACACTTCAAAAGATACTTCATTGGCTGTAAAGTGCTTTGGGAGGTACTGAGGTTGTTAAAGGTGCTGTATAAATGCAAGTCTTTCTTTTCTGTATGGGATTGGGCTCAGCTGCAATTCCATTCGTGGTCGAAAAGCTTGCCAATTCTCACCGTCAAAGCTCACCTATAAAGAATGGCCAATTGGGCCAGGGGCTAGAGGGTGGTTGGCACTGGGGGGAGGCGTAGACCAGCATTGGCCACCAACTTCAGAAAGAGGAAACATTTTAACAAAAACATAATTTCCATCTAGTGTTTTTATCTTGAGGGTGTGTGGGGTAGTGGTGGTGGTGGGAGGTTAAGGTTCATGACTGTGATTGTTCTAAAGTTAAACAAAGCAGATTAAACCACACTAGTTTCTGTGTCTTCCTGTTTCCCAGTCTCCACACTCCCTTTGTTTCGGTGTTGGGATGGTGCAGACATTTCTTGTTCTGACTTGCCCTTTGCAAGTCGGGACTTGTTTTAACGCCGCCTTTAATCCCATTACTGATATTTCGCGCCTCGTTTCTTGATCAAACAATCTCACATCAGGAGTTGACCTCTTTAGTGTGACATTTGAAAAAAAAAAGAACTATTAAAGTGACAGACCATCTTTAAATCAGCTTTATATCCAGACTTTTGATCGGGTGAAGTTATTTTTAATAACCATTTTTGCTCCATGCTTCAATTCGCAAAGCATCAGTGCATTTATTAACTTAACTCTGTATTTTTGAACAGTGTGTGAATACTGTTTAGACGATGTCTTTGGCATCCTTTCTCATATATTTACGGACTTAAAGCTGCAATGTCCTCCTTTGATAGTCCATAATTTCAAACAAAAAATCGTAAATCAAAAAATTGAACCTCACAAAATCAATTTTAATTCCCTTAATTATTAATTAAGTTATTAATTTTGTACTATTGTTTTAATACACGTGGTTCACACCTATTTATGAATCGCAGGCATTAAAACGATGCTGTAAAACCAATAAATTAACAAAAATCACAAGATTATTCTGCAATATCCATTGTATTAAGGCAAAAACCGCATTTCATTGAGCCGCTATTCACAAGTTGATACCCGGACTACACTAATTACAAGACAACGCGTGGATTTAAATTACTATTTTAAAGGACCGATACATTTTCTCAGTAAACTTCAGTTATGTTGCGAAAGTCCGAATTTATTTGACGAACCTTCAATAATATCCATGGTGGGGGGGAGGGGGAGAGCATTTTTATATGAGACAAGAAAGAAAATAAACTGGGCAATGTCTCTTTAAATCGGCCACTCGTCTGTTACTCTACTATTAACCGTCTTGGCAGAAAAATGAATGGAGTCGTTGTGCCGAGTTACTCATTTACAGGTTTCAGTGTCAAATCGTGTGCTCAAAAGTACCAACTACCGGGTTCAGTAATCATGGGATGGTCTTAACACGCTCCAAGAAGAATATATGTATAAAAAAGTATCCACTATTGACTTAAACCTCTGGTTGTTGTAAGCTCATTCGGAAAGAATCCGGTTGATGTATTTAAATAAATGGTTTCTCTTTTTTTCGGTGTATTTTTTTTTTGCACGGATTTTTATTGCATTCCGTCTTTTTTCATCTATTTCTCTCCTGTTTAACTCTAAATATCTGGAATTCGGTTTAAATTAAATAGTAATTTAATTTCAGTCCTTCCCTCATGCAAAGTCGAACACTTGGATTAAAAACGGTTCGTAATTCATTTCTTGAAGGGAGATGAGATTTTTTTTTTTAACTCAGCAAGTTGTGATGATCTGGAATGCGCTGCCTGAAAGGGCGGTGGAAGCAGATTCAATAGTAACTTTCAAAAGGGAATTAGATAAATACTTGAAGAAAAATAATTTACAGAGCTATGGGGAAAGAGTAGGGGAATGGGACTAATTGGATAGCCCTTTCAAAGAGCCAGCACAGGCACGATGGGCCGAATGGCCTCCTTCTGTACTATATCATTCTATAATTCTAGGTGCAATAAAATACCATTTGAAAACACAGATGCTCTATGTACAAATCACTTCCCAGTGTGTTTCCCGTGCGATTGAATTGAACCATTAAATATCTGGCCAGTAGAGGGAGCCCAGACACACGAGGCCATGGGTGAGAAACTTTTTTAAAAGGTTTGAAACTTTCTCACTTCATACTGGGCATCGGGTCAAGACAAGTCCACAACTAGTGTACTATCAGCTCCAATATTATTATGGACCGCTGAAATGTAGTATCTCTTAAAAACATAAATATAACTCTTATATTAATTTTTAAATAACGTGGGAAAATACATCAAAATATTGGACACTAGAATTTTTCTGGGAGGTTTTAGAGACGGTTCACAACTGGATCCTGCCCGGCGCTGAAGGGAACGGTTAAATTCCGCTTATTTTTGCGGCGAGCAGTTGACGTTTAACGGGGGGGGGGGAAATTAACGCCAAATGTTTCACGTGTTCACTTCTTTTGTCAAATGTTTATTTTGCACCTGTTACTGGCGAATGATCAGCGGCTGTTGTGATCTTTCTATTTACTGCGCGTTTGGACCATTTAAAATACACGTGTCTCTCTGTGGGGGGAAAAAATACCATTGCCCCCTTTCGGCTAATGATCTGTGACTCCATCCCGAGCTGTTAACGACTTATTTCCACTTAATGGGTGTCCAATTTTGCATCGTGACCTTTGCCGATGAATGAATTCTTAAATAGATATCGTTCTATTAATGACTATTTTAAATCCAATATTAGCATCTTGTTGACTTTGAAATCTGACAGTGTGGGTTGATAAGAAATCGCTTTAATTGAAAACAGTGTGTTAAAATTCTAATAGGTTTCAGCCCCTCGTTGTGCAATGAAGGCGATGCTTGTGTGAATGTATTTTTTTACTAACTATCAGCTTTTTTCCTACCCCAATTCTCACGAGGTTCGGCTCCCTTTCGGCGCTAATCCACGTATGTCGTTTGTAAGAATTTAAAGGACAACAACGACCAAAAAAAAATATAATCGGACGATCTGGGTTTGTCACACGGTGCTCAGTCCGAGCTGTGACTGTGTGTATTATCTCCAGATTTCTGTAGCTGGGCGGGGCGAGGTGACTCTATCCCACCTTGCCAGTGATGACATGTCCCGGGTAGGCTGGCGTTGGGGGGACCGCCAGTTACCTCCACCTCGCAGACTCCGGCAACCAAAGCGAGGGATCAGAGCTCCACTGCACTGAGATATAAGACACACACACACAGGGAAATAGGTGCTGTTTATGGCATGTGGCTGATCACTCTAATCCTGCTGTACTCTTTAACTCGAGGTATGTCCAATATCTTTTCGAATGGATTAAATAATAATTAAAAAAATACAATGTGTAATTTGCTGTTTCAGTGGAGGGTGTGAGATTTGAAAAAAAAATATGATCCATCCTGTTACTTGTACTCTTTAAACCAATTGTTCTTTTTATGCCAGTGAGCATCTAGATAAGATATTCTAGAGAGGGGGGGGGGATATGGTTTATTTTTAAAATGAGTTTTGAATATGCAGCCTATTGTACCTCCAAATTCAAGGCATGTTTCACTTAAATGTCATAATTTTAATCAGACACAAGTATTAAACCATACACCGCCTCTACTTTTAACATTAGTGATTGTATCGATTTGAAAAAAAAGTGGTCACAGTACATGTAACGTAGCGACTGTATTAAGATTACAGATTTTACTTGCAAAAAAGATGCAGATGTATCTGAGCATCGGTCGGAGTATTGCAGCTGGGGGAGAACCCGCTTTTTAATTCTATCATCACGGGGTTTGCATTGAGTGCTGGTCTCAATTTGTAAAAATATTGTGTCGTTTTTATTTCATTCATGTGCATTAAGATTGATTCGAATTCATGTTTTAAACATTTTTTTTTAAAAATCGCCTTCTCGTGTTATTTTACAGTCCCCTTTTTTTTGCACCCTGGAAAAGTGTTAAGGATGACGAGCTTGGTGCAGGTGCTGAGTGCCCACTGCCTTCCGGGCCCTGATCAGACGTACCCCCAAAACCCCTCGCCCCCTGTCTCTTCCCGGCTGTGATGCGCCTGAGCCGGGCAGACCTGTAAGCCGGGTCCCGGGGTGTACTGATTTGGGGGGAGAATTAGGGTGGAAAAGTGAGACTATAGGGACAAGTCCCTGTATTACTGATACATTTATGTATTTATTGCATGCTGTGTTGCACTGTTTTTATCACATTGATTAATGGCATCTTAACAGTAGCTTAAAGTAGATTTGCTCATTCACGGGAGGTATGGAGTTTGTTCCAGTGATGTTAACACTTTCAGCACTCCTTTTTAAACAGTCGAGTCTCACCGTTCAGTCATTTCTGGGAGTCACACTCCAATGCAGCGCCGTTTGTTTCAGGCAGAGCCCTGGTACGGTCCCTGGGTGATTCTCCCGTTGCTGGTTACACCGGGAGCCCCCGGTTATACAAGGAGTCTTGTCTGAAAGGGTTAAATAATGTTTGTGCAGTCTTTGGTGGGGGGGGGAAATCCAAGAATAATTGTCTCTGAATTATGAATCTGTGTAACGTGCATTTAAATGAAAATATTAAATACGCTCTCTGTGTTTCTAGAGAGTCTGGAGTGTGTTTGAACCGATTTTAAGACACAACAATGCAAGCGTTTATTGTGCAGGGAGCGATGGTTAAATTGGAATAATGTTTTCGGCTTGTTTCTAAATATGTAAAAATTTTTAGATTTTTTTTTTAATTGCCGTGTAAAATTGGGAGTAGATGGAACAGTACCGATGATGGAAGGGGGCGATGGAAAGGTGATTTACTTATCGATCACAGCTAACCCCGTTTGCTAAAGTAGTGCAGTTGGTTCGGATTCAGATTAAGTCTGTCACTGATCACTATCACTACAATCCTTATCTCCGCATCTTCCACAGCCAAATTGCTTTAAAAAACTTATCCACCCCCCCTTTTTAAAAAAAAAACCTTCAGTTGCATTTAAAATAGAGAAATTAATCTCTGCAAGTAAGTGAAAATGCCTGAAATATTTGCCTTTATTCTATGGTCAAGTCACAAACACTTTCTCTGTATCACTGTCTCTCTCACACACTCTACATTATACGGTGTAGCTCACTCTGTCTCAGTCTCTCTCACATACACTCTGCATACAGCCCAGTATTGCACATATGTCCCCGCACGTGTTAAGTTGGATTACCGAGGGCCGAGTTAGGTGCATCTCGTGTGAGCTATCAAAATACACCCGTAAATTATTATCGAAATACACAGCGCAATCCTTTCTCCGGCGATAGTTCGGGATCGATAGAAAAATAATTGATTTTTAACAGAAGTGACTACAGCAGAAAACCCCAGTGGAAATCGTGAAGATTTGCTTAGGGGCGAGTTATACAGTCAGATGTGAAACGGGAAAATTCCTAATTGTAAACAAATTTCCATCAGTTTGTTCCTGTATCCACTGTTCAATGTATGAATTAAGTTATTACCATCGGTTTCTATCCCAAACCCACTGCAGGATTCCTGTTATGTTTCACACAGAAATTTTTAGTATTGACTTGATGGAGATTCAGTGCAAAATAGAGACAATTCGAAATAATTCAAGTTAGGGAGATGATCATACCAGGTGTACAGAAGTACATATTTTTTAAGCTAATAGACATTAATCTCTATTAAGTGCCTTATTTTACAGTGGTCATCTCTATTTCCACTTAGTGTTCAACTACTGGAATCTAACCAGTGTAAATTCTGTTATACTGTAAACCTAATAAACAGTCCTAAATGCTTTAAATATGAAAAAAATGATTGTAACAATTATATGTACTACTGAGAAGTGTATAAAATTGTGGGGAATTGGTTACACTCCCTGCACTGAACGATGCATAATCAGTGTCTTCGGAGTTATAAGATCTTTTGTTTATGAACTGCAGATAAACAGGCATAATCACAAGAAGGTGCAGAATGGAATTTATGCATATCAGCATTTGCAGCCTTACCTGATTTGTAATGGGAGGATGGGGGTCAGAATAGTTAATTGTATACTAATAAATCCCCCCCCAAATTTTTAAAAAAAATTAAATGTTTTGCCACACTTTATTTTTCCGACACACAAACCCTGGGGATGACGCAGCGAGCATGATGTAGGGGCTGCTTGTGCATCTGGGGAATCCCTTTTTATTAGATAATAGAGCGGAGGATTTTCCCATTGTCTTTCTATCCTGTCTTACTGTTTAGAAGCAGGGCCACAGACCAGTATGATATTAAACAATTTAGTCATCTAATTTAAACAGGGGGTGGAAATCCCCCCAAAAATCTTTTAATGTGTGTTTCCATCCATACAGCATATCGATTGAAACCATATTAATATGAACTCTGCAGGAATCAGAATTTGTTTCTTTGCTAAGAAACATAGGTTTTAGTTTTGTTTCTGCACACAACATAACGGTAAATATATAGCTTGAGATCAAAGGAGAAATACACCAGAAGGGTCTGTGTAAGAGTCTGGGGAGGGGGCAGTGGAATCTAGCGTAAAAAAAAAATTACAACTGAAATCTCATTGGGCTAATTTCCATGCTTTGTGTGACTGCTCGAATAGTACTGAGGCATATACACGTCGTCATAAAGGGGATGTGAAACCCATTGATGAATATTCTTCTAACATAGGAGTATCCACACTACAGACATGAAGCCCAGGAAAATCAGATTTAAAAAAAAAATTCCTATGGGCATTGCTGGCAAGGTTGGCATATTACCCATCCCTCGTTCCCCTGAGCTGCAGCCTGTGTGGTGACAGTGCTCGTAGCGGTTTGATGCAATTGAGTGGCTTGCTAAGCCACTTAAGAATCGATCTTGTTGGTGCGGGACTGGGGTCACGTATGGGCCAGACTGGGGAAGGACGGTAAGATTCCTTCACCTAAGGGACATGAAGGAAGAAAGAAAGAACTTGCATTTAAAGATCACCTTTCACAATCTCAGGACATCCCAAAGTTCTTCTGAAGTGCAGTCACTGTTGTAATGTAGGAAATGCGGCAGCCAATTTGCACACAGCAAGATCCCACAAACAGCAATGTGATAATGACCAAATCTGTTTTAATGATGTTGGTTGAGGGATAAATATTGGCCAGGACACCAGAGAGAACTCTGCTGCTCTTCTTTGAAATAGTTAGGTTGTTGTGACAATCTGACAGCTTCATGGTCACACTGACTGATACCAGCTTTTTATTTAAATGAAGTTTAAATTCTCAAACTGCCATGGTGGGATTTGCTGGATTATCCAGACCTTTGGATTACTAGTCCAGTAACATAATCACTACACTACTGTACCCTTATTGTGCAAATATTATCTGCTGGTTTGTCCTATATGAATTTTGTTGGCTTGGTGGTTTGTAAAGGGCTGGTTTTAGTGCTGTTGCCTCATTGAGGAGAAATTGTAAATCAAAATATCAAGATCTGTTAGTATGAACAACCTGACATACATGCAAATTAACAGGATCATGTACTTAAACTATGTGGCCCCTGAGGCTCCATGGCATGCACCTAAATAGCCCATGAAGGCTCAAAGCTTGGATGCACTTGCTCCTTACTTGCATTTGTATCGTGTTCCTCATGTAACACAGATGCCTTAGTGCTTAACAACAAGGACATTATCTTGGTAAGGGGTGGGGGGAGACCAAAAGCGCAGTTGACAAGAAAGGCTTTTGAAGGCAGGGCCAGAGATAGCAAGTCAAGGGATTTTGGAAGGCAATTCCGCAACGCTGGGGCGTAGTGGCTGAATGACGCCCATTTGTTGGTAAGAATGGAGGTGGGGGGGTGGGGGGGTGGTTGGCAAACGAGCAAGAGGGTGCGAGTTGGGACAAATGGTTGGGGATGGAACTTGGGCCTTACAGGATCTGAAGAAGGTGACCAGGATCTTGAAATTGATTTGCTGGAGTATGGGTTCCTGGTTCAGCTTGGAGATGATGGGTTTGCTTACTCAGTTCCTTCTCTGTTGCAAATTATTTTCAGTAGTTTCTTGTTCATCTGGTTGGAGGCCTCTTCTCATTTAATTAGGCCATCTAAGTTGGTACGTCTCGGTATTCAAGTCTTTATGTCTTTCACTCGGCCCACCCACCAGCGCTGCATTTACTTTACTCCGGCTGTTGTCAGCCCTGATTTCAGTTGCAGCATTTTAAGATAAATGAGTGCAATCCACCTGAAGAGGTCCTCGGAGGGAAAATTAATCCAAGAATGGTAATTATTTTCAACAGTTAGAGAGACAAATGAATACTGTCAATATTGTGAAGGATTATTATTTCTCTTACTAAAGATCTGTGTTCGTTCATTTAGGTTTGCCCTTAGATGCCAAGATGTGTTGAGAATGTGGGTGCATGATGCAGAGGCAGCAGTGCCCCTAGTGGCGATCTAAACATTGCTGCAAGAGGTGGAAACAACCATCTTTACTGGTTGCAGGCAAGCTGAACGGCTCAGCCCAACTGTACAGGCCAGTGGTGCATCTTTTCTTGCTCATTGGTCTGTGTGGACCATTCCTGGTGTACTGTCCAGAAGCAGTTTCAAATTGGCAACCTTTTAACAACTGTGCATTCATAATTGTCTTTTTGTTCCAGCTGCTATGGAATTCATCCCACAATATAAACAGAGCAGTTTCCACAGCAACCAGAATCTCGAGCCGTATTGTAGATCCCCCTCCATGAGGTGTATAAATACACTAAGAATAATGTCTAAGGGGTCTGACCATGAGTGCTCAGTTTCTATGCTAGGAATACAGCCATTACATTGTCCACAGTCAGTACTGACAATAATGTAATTAAAAAGTAGGTTTATGAACTATTATTCATGTAAGGAGTTGATAGTTTCTCTCTATCTACCCTATTTCCTCTGGTGGGGGAGTTCAGAACAAGGGGGCATAACTTTAGAATTAGAGCTGTGATGTCAGGAAGCATTTCTTCATGCAAAGGGGAGTGGAAATCTGTAACTCTTCCCCCAAAAAGCTGTTGAGGCAGGGGGGTCAATTGAAAAGGTCAAAACTGAGATTGATAGATTTTTTTTTTTGTTAGGTAGTGGTATTAAGGGTTATGGAACCAAGGTGGGTAGATGGAGTTAAGCTATGATCTAATTGAATGGTGGAACAGGCTCGAGGGGCTGAATGGCCTCCTCCTGCTCCTATGTTCCAAATTAGCACCCAAATTCTCAGTGCACTTTGGGCAAACCAAAATAAGTGAACACAGTGCGTTGGTAAGAGAACTAATAAATATTTATAATTCACTTGTCTGTCCAGTTGTCACTCCCTACCAATAAAGAACTATGTTCATATGTACACTATACTGGTACTAATGGAAGGAGTCTGAAATACAAGTCCATAGTGCAATGACTTATGGCTGAAGTGAAAGCTCATGGGACCCAAGATAAAGTTGTAAATTGGATTTTTAATTGGATAGATAATGGGAAACAGAGGGTAGTTATTATTATTGATCAAGTTTCTAATTGGGTGGCTGTGATTGGTAGAGTCCCATGGGGATTCATTCCGAGACCCCTGTTGTACGTAATCATGAGATCGGGATTGGTGGGGTTATTGCAGTTGGAATGTTTGTGAATGACAGTAAGTGTTGTGAGAAAGTAGAGCATTTGAAGAAAATGACGTCATGATATTGTTTGTGAGAAATCCAGAGGCACTAAACGACTGGGTGGATGAATGGAGAGTGTCATTTAATATCGAGAAATGTAAGAATGCATAAGGCGGGTATTATTAAAGCTATTTTGGGTGTGTTTCCCAAATATTGAAACTATTGTATTGTATGCCAGCAGTTGGCACAGCTAATGGAAAATCAGAGTAGATAAGTACATGTATATCCTATATAGGAACTAATATGGACACTCTAAAACACTGATGAGGCCATACAAAATCATTGAGCTATGAAGAGAGATGAAGGAGCTAAGTCCAGGGATTTTGTTTAAAAGTCCTAAAGGGAGTCCACAGGAAGGACATGGAGTTCTTTTCATGCTGGGTGTCATCACAAGGTAAAGAAACTGAACTGTTGATTTGAACAGAACTTGAGTAACTCCTTCTCAGGTTTACTTAATGTGAAACAGTCTTGCCAACCAGTGCAGTGAATGTGGATCCATTCAAAAAAAATCATCTTCAACTCAACAAGATGCAGAGGGATACAAGCTTGGTGACTAGGCATGTAGATAAATATTATCTTTACTGACTTTGGAGATGAACCGGAATGAATGAAGTGAAAAGGCTGAATCAATTTTCTTTAAAAAAAATTGATGATGAATGTTGTACTCACCAAGGTAAGGGGTGCCAGTGCTTGGGATAGTGCAGTTAGATTCAGAGTAAAGCCTGCTTTACTCCATCAGCAATGTGCCACAGCATCTATCGCAAAGCATACTGTATAGAATAGGTGTGCCATTTTTCCATTCACCACACCAGCCAATTCTGGGGTCTCTCTGAATGAGACTGCTGAATTTGGGGCAGTTTTGTGTTAAGGCCCCTTGTCCACCAGGAAATAGATCAAGACTTCTCAGAACCATTCACGAGAATTACCTTTTCTTGTTTCTGTATTCTTGAATACCGTAGACCTGATCTCAGAGCTCTTTGATACTGGTATCAGACATGTATTGAATTTAAAAATCAAACTAATAGTCTCCTGGTCTAATTCTGATCATCTATTGGGGGGTGGGGGGTCGGAGAGGAATTTCCCAGATTTTTCCCCTCCAAATTGGCCTGGATTTTTATCAGTTTTTTTGCATCTACCAGGAGATCACATGGTTTTAGGTGGGGTGAAGAGTGTATTTATTGTGATACACAGGATATCACAATTGTGTGGGATAAGCTGGATGGACCAGAGGGTCTTTTCCTGTCCGTCATTGTTTGTACATTCGTATGAATTATCCTTGTTTTTAGTTCTTGCATAATAAACTGTGATTGACGGGTAGAGTAGTGAGTTGCAACATGTGACCTTGGTTTGTTCCAGCCCTTGCTGAGATGATTCAAACATCCAACACAAGATGAGCTGGTTAGTGTCAACCCAGTTCACAGCTTGCTTGAGGTCTCAACATAAAAATACCTTTAACTTGGCACTAAACTAATAGCTACTGCTGGCCTTGGCTTTGGACCAGACAGTCTAGAAATTTCTAAATTATAAACCTGGACTTAAAAGTGTTTTTTTTCTTTAAAAAGTCTTGTATTTTTCCTCTTCTCTTATGAAGCAGAGAAGTTAGCTATTGAAGTTTGAGGTGAATACTTATGATTAGCGAGACAAAGATCGGGACTCCAGCTGCGATCATGTCTTCTGGTTTTGCACTTTGCAAGTAGTGGACAGGTAGACCTCGGCATTAGAGAATTGAAAGGTCTTAGCATGAGGTTAGGTTCTGCATTGTTGTTGGAGCAGTACAGAAGTAACTTCTCTGTCCTTCTGACATGTCAGTGCCTGAACATTGACTCTAAATACATTTTTTTCCCCAACACTAATATCCATTTCCCGTTTGAGCTCTTTCTTCTCCCCACAGTACAGGACCATGTGCTACTGACCCCCAGAGCTACGTGTCTGAGACATAGCACCAGGGTCATAAACCCATGACACAAGGATGACCAAGGGATGGTTCCACTAAGGCCATTGTTTCTTTGCAAATCTGAGCTAAGTGCCCCATTTGGGTTTTGCAGAGATTCAAGGAAAATTTGACATGGTCAGACTTGGAAATGCACATTACACAGGATATCTGTAGGTGTCTTCAAGAATGCATTGCCTAGTTTATACTGGCTCTTCAAGACCAAAATTCATATGAAGACGACAGATGCCCGCAGAGTCCCTTGTGGCCAGGTTCTCAATACTATTGAATAATTTTTATCATTTCATATGATGCCAGAGGATAGTTTATTCAGTAAGCAGAGAATCTGTTTTGGGGAATATTTGTCTGTGGTAGTCAACATTGGTCAAATTTTAGTTGATAGCTTTAGCCAACACAAAATATCTGCTTCTGTGTACGGAAAGTCATTGATGGAGCACATTCATCTAGGTAGATAGACCATTGTGATCGGTAGCCATGTATTTTGACTTCAAACAATGAGGCTTCTCTTTGTTATCTGTCATGTTCTTTGTAGTTCTCAACACCCACAAGGAACAATCCCTGTATAATTGGTCTGTTCGTCACAGGTGCTTTGGAGTTCCATAAAGAACAAAGATCTGTGACGAGGTTTTTAAAGATCTGTGCTCATGAGGAATCATTTCGCAATGTCACGTGTGGCCTCTGATTGATTGTACAGCCATTGCCTGGATTTGATGTAGGATTTCTGGCTTCATATATTTGCCGATGTCAAGTAAAATTCAAAGTTGCAGTAAGCGTTTGGTGACAAATATCGACAACAAATCTGGCCATGACTGAAGTGTTTTATTTTTGACGTTGCTTGCCAGTTTTAAGCAGGTCAAGTGCTGGCCAGAGAGAAAACAATGGTGAGATGGTCGCTGAGCTGACAACAGCAGATGAAAGACAACTTGTTAGGGGGATGCAGTGTTGGATAGGCAGAAATCGGACTAGCCCTGAGCCAGGTTTCAGGCAGGCAGTTTGAGCTGGAAAGTGTTGTGACCCTATCAGTGGTAATGTTCTTAATTCTAATCCTCCATGTCCATTCTGACTTTGTCATTATCCTATTTAGATCATTACACAACAAAAAGACATTGCAACAGGATTTTCTTAAAGCACGGCATCAGGGTAGCAGCCTGCAAAATGGCTTCATCCATGAAGAATTTTTTTGAAAAATACCACGCATCTAGTTTATTTATAAAATAAAACTACATTTGGCGACTGACACCCAAATTAGGGTGCTTGGTATCTTTGATAAAAACATGGCATTTTGTCATTCATCGTCAACTCCCACAATTCCCCGCTGCACTGGGAGCAGTGATTGGAGGCAGGAATTCTGGGATTGAGCTGAGTGGGAAGTGGTGTGAGGATGACTAGCCCGGTGAGATGGCTGATTGTTGTTTATGCTTTACGTTTCTTATTGTAGTGGAGGGGAATTTATCAAATGAAAACTCAAGGATTGGGGCTAATGAGGCTTTTTCCTGGAATCTATTCCTTTTTGTGTTAATATGACTTACGTAGGTAGCACTCTCGCCTCCGAGTCAACAGTTCATGGGTTTAATCCCCACTCTAGGACCTGAGCATATAACCTAAGCTGCCACTTCAGTGCAGTACTGAGGGAGTGCTGCATTGTCAGAGGTACCGTCTCGTGGATGAGATGTTAAACTGAACCTCCACGTGAAAGATTCATTTTTCCGAAATCGGGTTAATTTCATAAAATATTACTGACTATTTCATGGGTTGAAGTTGGGTGATCACTTTGTTATCCTCATGTAAAAACATAGTTACAAGTATAGAGCAAATCAGTCAGCATCTGAAAGACAGACTGGTTAATCTTTCAGGTGAGAACCTTTCATGCAAGTTTATTCTTGTACCTGTTACATTATTTATTGTTAAGCTGTATTCACATTGCTATTAGCAGGATGACATTCCATTTTCCAAGGCTTTGGGCTGTTTATGGATATGAACTATCTTGAGTTTTGCATATATGTATTCCTATCTGTGTATGTACAACCCACGTGATAGACTACGTTGCAATGGTTATTGATCCCTATAGTGATCAGAGTTGTAATAATGGAACAACTACAATAGCTGAGTCTATAACCAGACCTCTTCGATTGTAGAAAAATATTGCATCTACTCAACAAGTGTCTCTTAATGATCAACACACAAAGTTCAATAGTTGTTTTACCCAGTTGGGAGTGGTGAGATGCTTTAGCATTAAATGTTTTTTTTAAAGAGGCAGCGTCTTCATAGTCGTGTTTGTGAAACTGGGCTTTGTGTGAGAGGCAGGAGTTGGAAAGCTGTGCAACACTTCCCTTAATAATGTCACACGCAAGTGACACAATGACATGTTTCAATATGATTGTCTTGTGTGTTTGGCAATATGGCAAAAACTTTTCATGAAGACAGTGGGGCAAAGGAGGAATGGCAGGAGATGGGACAATGTGTGGATGGTGCATCTTTTATTTCTAATTGATAAAATATTAGATTTTATAGTAGGTGGGCTTTCGTCCCCCTCCCCCCACCAAATATACAATTTTGAATCCTGCTGAGACATTCATTTCAATTAAAGGGCTCCTGATGCATATCAGGGGCTGCTAGGACAGCCCACTCTGGTCAAGCTCTGCTCCGTTGACTATTAATGGAAGCTCATGCAGAGTTAGCTATTGCAACGTGGTTTTCAAATTCAGTACAGAAAAGTGGGCCGATGTGTTCAGCAACTCAGTAATGACACTACCTCATTTCCACTTCCTCTCCATACAGATGTGGTGCAGCATCTCTCTGGTTGTGTTACCGTAGTCACGGTCACTGATTTTGACTTGAGATTGAGACTTGGGGGATGGGAGAGGAATTATGTCAATCAGCAGAGACACAAAGAGTTGTGGGGAGGTGGAGAACATTGGGGGCAATTTTGCAATTTGGCGCAGAGGTAAAGAAAGACTTAATCCATGCCAAAAATAATTATGGGAGGTGGGGGGGGGGGGAGAAATATCCCCCTCGCCCCATCTTTGATGTTTGTGCCTATGCTAGTTTCATGCGGTACGGAACTATGGTAATTGGTGTCGGGGATGGTGTTGAATTATGACAGTTGGTGTGGGGGCAGAGTCGCCAACTCTGATGGAGAAAAAAGAAAGAAAGCCTTGTGCTTTTCACGGCCTCCAGACGTCCCAAAGTGCTTTACAGCCAATGAAGTACTTTTGAAACATAGTCACTGTTGTAATGTAGGAAATGCGACAGCCAATTTGCGCACAGCAAGATCCCACAAACAGAAATGTGATAATGACCAGATAATCTGTTCTAGTGGTGTTGATCGAGGAATAAATATTGGCCAGGACACCAGGGAGAACTCCCCTACTCTTCTTCGAAATAATGCCATGGGATCTTTTACGTCTACCTGAGAGGGCAGACGGGGCCTCGATTTTATGCCTCATCCGAAAGACGGCACCTCCGACAGTGCAGCACTCCCTCAGTACTGCACTGGGAGTGTCAACCTCGATTTTTGTGTTCAAGTCTCTGGAGTGCTGCTTAAACCCATGACCTTCTGATTCTGAGGCAAGAGAGTGCCACCCACTGAGCCACGGCTGACACCAGAGATTAATGTTTAATTCCTTGAGACTCCAGGACAATCCTGGAGGGGTTGGCAACCCTATGTGGGGGATGGTGCTGAATTATGACAGTTGGTGTGGGGGATGGTGCTGCTCACAGATGGCTACCGATGTTGCTGTGATAACAAAACAGACACTGAAATGTATTTTTGGTCTTTAGCTTGTTAACTGAGCAACCATCAGCTGTGAAAACCAATCTCCACGAGCTGTACTTGATCCAGTGCGACACTATTGCATTGCACTGCTGGGCACGATGGACACATTTTTAACTGTTGAGTTTTGTCCTTATTTTATGCTGAATCGTTATATCCAAAGGCTCAGTTTTTTTACTCTTTGAATAGTTGATGGAATGTTTGGTACGTGATGAGCTCAGCTTGTTATGTCATGAACATGCGTGAAAAGGGGCCGATTTCTGACCTGTCGAAAGCCAGAGCTCCGTGACTCAGTGCAGTTCCAAGTTCTCCAGGCTTGACTCTGCTCTCCTGGCCGACCTCCCACCTTGCACCCTCCGTAAACGTGAGCTCATCCAAAACTCTGCTGCCCGTATCCTAACTCGCACCAAGTCCCATTCACCCATCACTTGCTGACCTACATTGGCTCCTGGTCTGGCAACACCTCGATTTTAAAATTCTCATCCATGTTTTCAAATCCCTCCATGGCCTCACCCCTCCCTATCTCTGTAACCTCCTACAACCCTCCAAGATCTCTGCATTCCTCCAATTCTGACCTCTTGTGCCTCTCCGATTTTAATCACCCCACCATTGGCGGCTGTGCCTTCAGCTGCCTAGGCCCTAAGCTCTGGAATTCCTCCCTAAACCTCTCTGCTTCTCTACTTCTCTCTCCTCTCCTTTTAAGACCCTCCTTAAAACCTACCTCTTTGACCAAGCTTTTGGTCACCTGTCCTAATATCTCCTTATGTGCCTCGATTTTGTTTGATAATGCTCCTGTGATGTGCCTTGGGAAGTTTTACTACGTTAATGGTGCTATATAAATGCAAGTTGTGTAGGTCGCCTACCAATGAGAATTGGTATTCTTTATTTGTCTTACTTTTTATTTTTCTCTTGGTAGTATGAGTGTGACTGCTGTAATAACCAAATAATGTCACCTTTTTATAAAATTCCTTGAAATCCCTTTCTCCACTCACCCCCCCCCCCCCCCCCCCCCCCCCCTCCCCTCCCCTCCCTTATACATTGTGCCTCATTTCCTGGGTCAAAGGGTGATCTACTTCCAGGTCTATTAGGGTGCAACAGTGTAAATGGCCACTAGGAGATGGGTATAATCAGCGGGCATTGAACTGGCCTGTTTTATCCCCCCACGTTGTCACCTTTTACAACTGCCTCAGTCGGGAGAGGGCAACCAAGTGAGGCAAGCTTAAACCAGAAAAACCAAACCAATTTCAGACAACTGCATCTCAACCAACTAGGTTTGGACTCGAATTGCTTCCCATCTCCTCCTTTAGTTCCTGCGAGAAGGTCAAACAATAAAATATCTCTCCGTTATACTCGCTAGATTTGGAAGGGGTGGCCTCACAACACACTGCAGTACTGGGGTTGATGCTTGGCGATGCTCACAATACTGAGCTCTTTATTTGGCTGGTTGGTGCTGGAATTTGTAACACTGTAGTTCTAGTATCACTAATTAAAGAATATTGCTTTCAAGATTAAAGCAGAATATGTAAATTTATGCTTCAGTACCACTTTAAATGAATTCCTCCCCTCCCCCCCTCAATCTCTCCAAATATGGCTAAGTAGGGCATCTGAAGAGCAGTGTACAGATGTGATTGACATGCATAATGTGGCACATTATTTTTTTTATATAATTGTTTTAAAGTGTAATTATAGATCTGCTGCTGCCTGGAAACCACTGAATTACAGCTGGGCTTTTGTAAATGAAAATGTCTCTTAAAGCCATAATACACCATCCATCTTCTTAAAGGGACTGCTCTGCTTTGCTGGGGAGTTCTCCCGCTGCCTCACTTGCTTCCAAAACTGCGTTCAAATCAAATGTGAGAGTGCTCATTCTTTAGCGTGTGTTCTACTTGGTGCAGTGTGAACATTTTAACTGTTTATGTTCAGCTTAAAATTTGCCTGCAAATGTGACGCACCAGTGCATTACTGCTACGTTGTCAGCGGTGCAATTTTTAAAATTTCATTCTCAGGATTTGGGCGTCACTGGCAAAGCCAGCATTTATTGCCCATCCCCATGGATACAACTGAGTGCCTTGCTAGACCACTTCAGAAAGCAGTTTAGAGTCAACCACGTTGGTGTGGGACTGGAGTCACATAGAGCCCAGACCGGGTAAGGAAGGCAGGATTCCTTCCCTAAAGGACATTAATGAACCAGTCGGGTTTTTAAGACAGTCCGACCACTTCATGGTCACTTTTACTGATGTCAGATTTTTACTTCTAGATTTTTAAGAACTGAATTCAAATCCTCAAACTGTCATGGTGGTAACCCATGCTTCTGGGTTCCAAAAATATAACCACTATGCTCCCATTCCCTCCCTAATCTGAGGCCCAGTCAGCTTGTTCTGATGATGTAGGTGGATGGAAGATCCTAAGGCACTACTGGGAGAAGAGTAGGGAGTCCTCACTTGACCAACGCCACCAACAACAGATCAATTGGTCATTCATCTTATGGCTTTTGTGGGACATTGCTGTGCAGAAAATGGCTGCCATGTTTATCTACATAAGTCACTATTTCAGAAGCAACTCATTGTTTGAAACATTTTGATGTGATGAGGTGTTCCATAAATGCAAATCTTATTTATCATTTACTCCTCATTTGCTGAACTTGGTAGGTTGTGTCTTGCGAGCAGCTTCATTTCCCTTTAGAGGATTAACCGTTGGAAGTTGAGATATAACTGATGGCTGGGCACTGGGGTTTCTTACATAGTACTAACTCGCACCAAATACCATTCACCCATCATACCTGTGCTCGCTTATCCCTCACTCCCTTTGCCCCACCTTTGGTGGCCGTGCCTTCAGCCGTCTAGGCCTTAAGCTCGGGAATTCCCTCCCTAAGTCCCTCTGCCTCTCTACCTTTTTTCTCCTCCTTTAAGACACTCCTTAAAACCTCCTCCTTTGACCATGCTTTTGGTCACCAGTGCTAACATCTCTTGGCTCGGTGCCAATTTTTTTTGTCTGATTACGCTCCTGTGAAGCGCCTCGGGATGTTTTACTATGTTAAAGGCGCTGTATAAATGCAAGTTCGTTGTTCTTGCATGGTCTATTAGTAGAACAGAGGTGCCTAAAGTTCCACAATTCTGTTTACTTGACGTTATAACGTCAAAGTTTCTCATCCCATGCTTAAATTATCAAATTTTGAAAGGAAACTATTCGATCTTGTACCTTATTTGGACGTATCTTTCAAAGGGATTTTATTCCTGCCTCGATATCTGTCGCTGTTCCTGAGCAGTGAGCCCATCATATCTGCCCTGTCACTGTCGACTGCCTGGGGAATGAGCCTGGGCTGCACGTGGGTGGAACTGGACAGCTGCAGTTCCGTCTGCCTGGCCGTGTTCAAAGCATTGGCCCAGGAGGGGTCATGGGAAAGCTCCACTGTGTTCAATGGAATATTTCTCTAATGACTTTAAAAGAAGTCTGGCAGATAGTAATATTGGCCAATTGCTAAAAGTATGATTCTGCATTTAAAGTGGACCTGCTATAACAGGGGGGGGGGGGCGGGGGGAGAGACCAGAATGTCTCTCACAAGCAGAGCGAATGACATTTTCTTGATGTGGACACAAGAAAATTTTTCCATTAGCTTTGTGGAGGGTATGTTGTGCATTCTCAATCCCCAGTGTATAATGGCACCGCCCGGTGTGTACACCTGATACCCCCACCCAGGTAGGAATTCATCATGAGAGCCTGGACACTGAATGTTAACAGGCTGCTCGACTGTGTGGGGCATCACAGCTGAGCTTCAAAGTTCTACATCTTTTTAGTAGCTGATCTCATCGGTTGGGGTGGCACAATTAGCTCTGTGCCCCTGGGCTAGAGAAGTGGGGGGCAGATTCCTGCTCCTGATTATAATTCACTGACCGCCTGCTGGGAAGTGCCTATGTGTGTGGACAAGATTAGGCTAGGCTGTGATTCCCTCCACAGTTGAATAGGCTGCCAACACTCACAGTATAGACCAGGGGCAGTCAAGGTTTTTGTCTGTGTGGGTTGCTTGGGTGCATGCCATGGATCATCAAGTTTAAATCCACGTTCCTGTTAATTTGCTTGTACCTTAAATTCTAGAAACTAGCAGATGTCCTGATTTAGGATTTAACCACCAATGATGGAACAGGCTCCCAAGGTTAGTATTGATTCACTCAAATGCAAATTAGATGGATATAATTCATCAAATAGCCTGGGCTTGCATGTGACCCCAGGGCTGCAGGTTGGACACCTCTGGCCTAGGCTCTCAAATGAAGAATGGTCACTTGGGTAAGAGACTGAGAGCTCCTGGTGCCCAGGGAATGGTCGTAAAGAAATACTGCCCTTTATTTCCTTCCCATCCCCACAACCAACCAACCAACTCTCAATGGACTTCTCTCTCAGATCCAAGCTATTTGCATGATCTGGTAAATTTATGACATCATCACAAATGAGCTGGGCCTCTGGAAGTGGGGAGAAATCTTAATCTCCAATTCAGGACATGAGCTTTCAATGCCTTGACTTTTGAGGAGAGACTCATTAGGTGCTGTTAGCTGGGGATCTGCTTTCATAACTTTCCCATGCCTTTATTATACTTGAAATAACTTGAACACGGGCCTGAAAAAAAAAAAGCTGCTCCAGTTTTATTGCCAATTTAAAATATAGATATTGATTTTTTTTTTGGCATGAAACAGGGTTATCACCTCTTTTTAAAAAACCTGACCGTGTTGCTTTGCGAGTGTGTAATTTTCTAGCTTTCCCTAAACAGTTTTATGAAGTATTAATACAGTATATGTTGTGGCGGATGTAAAGCCAGAGGATTAAAGGTTTTACTTTGAGTCTGTCGTACAAATACCAATCGTGAAACTTGCATTAATATTAAAAAAGGCATTAGATGTGACCCAGGCAATGCAGGATGGTATTTCATGCACTTATGCTCCGTAAAGCGCTCTCTGCTGTTTGGGAGCTTTCCTCAGTTAAGTTTTTAACCCATTTCTTGCCGACCAGAATTAGGGCTGCATATGGTGACATCACTATTCGCAGCCAGAATGGAGATGATTGGGTAATTCCCCCGTCAATCACGCCTGGAGACCGCACTGCTGTAAGTGACTGGGATTGATTTTATGCACATAATTTGTATTATGTAACTGTCCTCCACTCACTGCCTTTTGCTGGAGAAATCACCCTGCTTTTATCAGGAGAAGTTGCTGTAGTTTTGTCATGAGTTCTGTTTCCTCTAGTTCGTGAGACTTTTTAAAAATAGACTGTTTGCTGTAGTGCACTGTTGAAACAGATTCTGTTTGCTGAATAAATAGACTTTGTTTGCTGTGAGACCTGCCGTAAGTCCCGCCCCATCTCCAACTCTTTTGGGCTGACACAGTGGTGTCAATAGGCACTCTGTAGAATTAGTTAGTAATCTTTTGCTTGGTTGTCATTTTGAAATTAAATTCCGGGGGAATGAGACACTACTTTTGATGAATCAGAGAAAAAAAAACACTATTTCCCCCTGCGTTGCTTTCCCCTCCCTACCATTTCTAAAAATAAATTCTTACTAAATTTATACAAAATGAGAAAAGGCCATTCAGCCCATCTGGGTTTAAACCATTGTCCAGATCCTTTATCCAGACACCTATTTGAACTGTTTTCCCAATAGGTCTTCCCTTTGCCACAATAAGCAAAATACTGCAGATGCTGGAAATCTGAAATAAAAACAGAAAACGCTGGAAACACTCAGCAGGCCCGGCAGCATCTGCGGAGAGAACCGACATTTCGTGTATGTGGATAAGGCTGGACAAAGGGTCTGTTCTCATCTCAGATGCTCTGTGCCCTGCTGGGTATGTCCAGCATTTTCAAACTTTATGCCACACTCCATTCCTGGGATGAGAGGATCTTTGGTGGTCTCTTTAATGTCAATCTCACACCACATTGGATACTTGGGAGGTGTTATGAGAATAATGTCACCTGGCCCCTCCCTCTTTTATTGAAGTAGTTGGGTTCATTTCTCCTTTCATCTCTGAAACCCAAGTTTGAAGCCATGGAGAGGTGGGATAAAAACCCTTTAATGTATAAGGGTCCTATGGCCTTAATGTGAATTGGAAATGGTTTCAATCCAGTTCCTAATGGACATGGGTAAGATCGCACCAATGTAGGGGCATTTTTGAACTAAATTGGCAATCTCACAGGCCGGAAGAATGGCCAGTTTGGGAAATGGAAAGATGGAGCAAAAGCTTCTCCCCTGAAGTTTGGGCGCTGAATGGGGAGCTTTATCCTGTATCAACAGGTAACTTGGGAATGCTTGATATGGGCATTGGGCACCTTTCACATGACTGGAATTAGTGATTTTGTCCATTTCTTTTCTGGAAGACCATTGGCCGCCTTTAAATGGATAACGGATGATGTCACACTGGTGGTTGACCTGTTATTGTTTAGCTGTGACGTCTTGTCCCATAAAAGGACAATTTATCTTCTGTTTATCGAGAAGGCTCGGGATTCATTTAATATTAACCTCCTTCAGGAATCATTCAGGAAAGGATATCATAACTACGTGGAGACATTTTCTTGCTTATATTGATGACTGAGAAAAATTCAGGGTTTTTTTTTTGAAAGGTGTTCATTTTTCTGTTATTTATGGGGAGGTCTAAAAGGTTGTTGGTTGGCTACACTGTGCGTGTAATTTTGCAGCACTACAGCCTAACATTCCCCCCCCACTTAAGTGAAGGACTAAAAACAGATTAACTGGGCACTCATCTCGTTACTTGTGGGATCATGCAGTGTGCAAAGTGGCCACCGCATTTATCCACATAGCAACAGTCACTACATTCCAAAAATGTAACTCATTGAGTTGAAGGGGCTTTGAGATGTTTCTGAGGGACATGATTCCTTTTTTTCTTCTTCGTCTTTTTATGTAAATGACAAGGCACAGCTGTTCCCGAAGTTCTCGAACCCACCCAACGAGGTGGTTTACATTGGCATCTCCCATGCCAGCTGTGCCCCCTGACTCCTGTGTAAACCACACAGGAGTCAAAGGTTGCCACCTTTTTGAAAGACTTCATCCCTTCTCTGGTTTGGCTCCCCTGCACTAGGGAATTGACAGTGAACTCATTCTCTGAATCATCTTTGTTCTTCTGACCCCTTCCTTGCATTGGCAATTTTTTTTTCAGGATAGTCAAGAATTCTAACGTTCTAATTTGCCCTTCAGTGCAACAGGTTAATAGAAATACTGGTTTGTACTTCTATCCAAAGTATCTTATTTCAATGAGATAATGAAACGTAGACTTAAAAATCAAAATCAATCTCCTATTTAACACATTGATTTTCAAACATTTTGTCTGCAAATACTGACATGGGGGAAGCCCCCTGCCCCCCACATAATATGGAAGCACTCCTGGGAATCGCTGTCCTAACTTTTGAAAGATAAATGTTGGCCAGACAAAGGAAAATAGGGGCATCATTGCAGGAAAGACATATTAGTGTACAGCAAAGGGATTAATGTACGAGCCAGTTAACAAACACAGAAAAATGCAGAAATCTAACAGACTGAAAGAAACCATTTACCTTGAAAGCCCCTCTAGTACCCCATCACTGAACCCCAGGGACCGGGAAACCCCTTTTTGAATGCCTATGTATTAACAAACGATTACATAGTTCAATGTGACCCGAAGGAATTAATAGTGAATGAAGAACAAAAGTTAATGGATGGTGTGGGATTGAGTTTGAAAACAAATCTCACCAAATTTCAATCCAAATGACACTGATTTCCATTATAATGACATAATTCAGTCTCTTTACTGTTAACTTGCTCTCTTCAGTTTATTGATTTTTATCTGATGGATCTTCTTTAGACGTGTTTTATTGCCTCAGTTTTGCAAACTGTAAAACAACCCATGTAAATTGCTGATCATTACCACTGTCCGGCTATTATGTGTACGTTCTTGTCTAACTTTATCACATCTCTCGCCCGACCCGAAGCACTTTCTACGCAATTAATTGCTTTATGATTGTTACACAGGCAAATGCAGTGAACATTTCCTGCACAACAAAACCGCACAAACAGTAATGAGATGTTAATCTGTTATCGGTGTTGGTAACAAGAACTCCCTGATCATCTTTGAATAGTATCATTGGATCATTAACACCCACCTCGAGCACAGAAACGGGCAGATGGGATCTCAGCTTAATGTCCTACAAACATACGAAAATGACGGGCAGGAGAATTCCATCTGGTCCATCGTGCCTGCCCCACACACTCTTGATGCCTGAAACTTGTTGTTAAACACCCCTTACCCAGCCATGTAATCTCCTGGGAGAAGCAATAAAAAATAAAAAACCCAAGGCCCATTAAAGAAAAATCTGGACAAATACTCTCGTCCAGGAGGCCACATCAACCACGTTTGTTATTACCTGGAATTTCACCCACCTTTTACGTGATCTCTGCTCTGGCCAGGGACCGGCCCAGCTCTCTTTTGGAGGTTTGCAGGGAGTCAGCACTCACCGTACGAGCTGACAACTTGTTCTAAAGGTCCATTCTCTTCTGGGAAAAGAAGAACTGCCTAACAGCTAACCTAGCCCTCCCCTCGTGTAGCTTATGTCCTTGAACCCTGGTCTTCACCAATCTATCAAATTGAAATAATTTATCAATAGGAACACAATCTAGTCCTTGAACTATTTTATATACCTCTATCAACTCACCCAGAATTCTACACATCTCTCATCTGAAGACAGCACCTCTAATAATGGACTCACTCGCTGAAGTGTCAGTCTAGGTTGGGCTATGAGAGGTATCTTGGGATATGATATTCCCCAGAAACTGGGATTGGCCAAGTTCACTGCAGTAGTTTTTTTTTCCTGTCCCATACATTTCGATGGTCCTATTTTGAGCTCAAACTCTTGTTACGGTGCTCGAGCCATCCTAGGGTTAATGTCATTGCTCCTCACCTCATTATTTATGGACATTTCAAAATAGTGTACTGTTCCTTTTTTTTAAGAAAAATCCAGCTCAACTCCGATTGCACCGTGGGTTTTCTTAAGCAGGTCTTTTCCGTCATTCTGCACTCTGGTCAAAAGGCTGAGGGTTTGAGTCCCACAGCGGGGTTTAAGCTCATAATCTGACACTCCAGTGCAGTACTGAGGGAGTGCTGCCTTGTTAGAGGTGCCACTATTTGGATGAAACATTAAACCGTTTGCCTGTTTTAGTGAATGTTTGTTTTTAATTGTTCTTGGAGGAGTGATTGTACCACCGACTCCTGATCTGCAGGCCTTGCAAAGAAAGAACTTGCATTTATATAGCGACTTTCACGATCTCGGGACGTCCCAAAGCGCATTACAGTGCTTTGAAGTGTAGAAAAATCAGCAGCCAACTTGCACAAGGTTCCACAAACTGCAATGTGATAATGACCAGCTAATCTATCTTTTCAAGGTGTCTGTTGAGGGATAAATATTGGCCAGGACACTAGGAGAAACTCCCCTGCTCTTCTCCAAAATAAGGCCGTGGGGTCTTTTACATCCACCTGCGGGCAGATGGGGCCTCGTTTCAATGTCTCATCCAAAAGACGACACCTCTGGCCTTGCAGCACTGCATTAGGAGTGTCAGCCTAAATTATGTGCCAATGTCTCTGGAGCGGGATTTGAACTCCGACCTTCTGACTCCGAGGCGCGAGTGCTACCCATCGAGGCACAGCTGACCTGGCAGCAGCTCCTCCGTAAACTTGTAGGACTCCCCCCCAAGCCTTAATGCCAGAAGACTTGTTTTGTTTTAAACCAGGTCTTTCTGGCATCCAGGCTTAGCATATCCGGCAAGTTTACACTGGGGATGTCGCAAGACCTGTGCGATGGACCCCGACAGTGCAGCACTCGTCTTAAGGCCAGTGTGAAAGCAGTTAAAGATCCCATGGTACCATTCCAAGAAAAGCTCGGCATTCTTCCAGTGTCCCAGCCAACGTCCCTCCCTGAACAAATGATCTGGTCCTTCATCTCATCATTGTCTATGGGACGATGCTGGTGAACACAATGGTTTCTGCCTTTTCCTACTAAAAAAAATGTCACTACATCCTTAAAAAAAAAAAGTGATTGTGTGAAGTTCTTTAAGAAAATTTTGCCACTAAAAAAGCACCACTATATAATGAAATTCATTTACCTAAACCATCAGTTAGCAGAGTTTCATCAATTCTGAGAAAGGCCACTAGGTGGAGCACCTTGTGATTTCTGAGGGGTTCATCACTGGTACCTGAGTGAAAGATGTCCCATTAGTATCACATCCTCTGCTAATCAAAATACATGGTGTAAACCACGTCAACAGCTCTGTGTGCAAACTGAACTGAATCCATCATCTCAAATGTAAATTTCCCCGAGTAAAACGCAGGCTGTTTGCTTGATTTGGTCAGGAATTGAATTAAGAACTTAAAAAAAAACTAGAAACAGCCATTGAAAAAGCTCTCGTTATATTTGCACGCTCATTTTTCTCTCCCTGATGATCAGCACTCATGTACTGTCGAACGTGCAGCAATGAGAACACCTTTCTTCGAGGAGAAAATGTCTCTGGCACTCTTTCTCCTCCCCAATTTTAGAAAAAAATACCAGCAGGGGAGTAAATTCCTTGTTAACTCAGTCTTTATATCCTGCCCCTCACAGAGACTTCCTGCCAGGTGGCCTTTTGCACTTCATTTTGTGTGTTTTAAAATTGCACTCTAACCTCACGGAAAATACGTGTGTCTCTACATTACATTTCTCCACAGAGCAGCAATTCCAGCTGGAAGATGCATCTGTCCTGAGCTTTGACAATGTCTGTCCTTTGTGTTCAATCCTATAAATGCCCATCTCCTCATTTTAAATGGATATTGAAATTATTTCATCGCAACTGTAGGTTTTATCTTTCTGGATGGAGAAGCTAAGAGTGGGCTCTGTCATCTCTCTCTTTATCTGGTAATGAATTACAATAAGGTCTTTAAATCAGTCACAAGGTTGTGGGTTTAAGTCCCGCTCCAGAAACTTGAGCATTTAATCTAGACTGACATTCCAGTGCAGCACTGAATGAGTGCTGCAGTGTCAGAGGTGCCGTCTTTCAGATGGGACGTTTAACTGAGACCCTGTTTATCCTCTCGGATGGATGTAAAAGATTGCATGGCACTATTATTCAGAGCAGGGGAGTTCTTCTGGTGTCCTGGGCAATATTTATCCCTCATTCAACACCTAAAACAGATGATCTTGTTATTTATTTCATTGCTGTTTTGTGGGAGCTTGCTGTGTGCAAATTGGCTGCCGCAGTTCTGATATTACAACAGTGACTACACCTCAAAAGTACTTCATCGGCTGTAAAGCGCTTTGGGTTGCTCTCAGGTCATGAAAGGCGCTATATAAATGCAAGTCTTTAAAATGTAGAAACACATAAGAAGCCTGCGAGGTTGTGTATGAGCCTTAGGATTGCACTGGAGTCTCTGGGAATTGAAGATTAATCTGCTGGAACCTCCTGTGAGCAACTTAAGAGAAACATCATCGGGGCATTAAAAAATTCTGTGTTTTATTTTTTTTCTTTGAACATTTTCATGTATTAATTATAAAAAATTTGGAGATGGGGTTGCGGGGGGGAAAAGGTTGTTTGACTGAGAAGGGCAGTTGGCGACCCCAGTAAGCCTGAAGACATCGTGTGTTCATGTCGGTGCTCGACTTTATTTTAATGTTTGTTAGCAATGGTGTAGTTTTGTCACTGTTGTTAATGAAGGTGTTCAAGGGGAGTGAGGCCCTTTATCAGCAGACATCTCATTTCATTCCCATGTGTTTGGGGTGGGAGAGAGGTAGAGACGGAAGAAGCACTGTGGCTCGACTGCACTACCTGTTCCAAGATCTGCTCTTATTAGGGTTGCCAACTCTGGTTGGGCGTATTCCTGGAGGTCTCATCACATGATCTCCCGCCTCCAACCCACCTCTGCCATCGCTCGCCCCTCACATCCATCCTCACGGTGCACTGCCTTCCCGTGGCCAATTGGGAAGCAAACAGATTCTCCCTTACCCAATTGGATGATTCTTGACTGCCGGTCAAACAGCCTTTTTTTCCCATCTCTAACATTTTTAAAAAAACTAATCAAGACAAGTGTTCAAAGAAAACTGGGGGGAAAAAAAACACTTTCAAATGCCCCCTGTGTTTTTTTTTTCTTCCTGGCTGCTTATAGCAGTGTCCTGGAGATTAATCCTTAATTCCTGGAGACCCCAGGACAATCCTGGAGGAGTTGGCAGCCTTAGCTCTCACCCACCAGGCTGCTTCCTCAGGCAAAACTCCTTTAAGGAACGTTTATAAATCTTGAATTCTGAGCACCAAAATAACCAATCTGAGAGTCAGAGCCACAGTGAAGAAAGGCCAATTAAAGGGGAGGACTCTGGAAACAAAGCAATTTTTTTTTTTGAAGGGGCATCTCGGTGATCAGTGTCATTTGCAGCTGTAGCACCCTTTATCCTATGTGTCAGTTTCAGGTCAGTTTCATAAATTGGGAAATAATCCCGGTGTGTGGTGTTGATGCTGCACTTGGCAGCAGTGGGATTGAAGCCCTCGGAAAACGAAATCCATTCAAACCCTTCTCAAATTAAAATATTGCTCATTTTTTCAATGCAAAATCTTCCATCCGTTGCTCTGAAAGAGGAGGAATGGAAAGGGGTGATTCCCCCTCTTTCTTTCATCGATCTTACTCACTGCTCTCACCAACTGAAGTGAGGCTTTGGTGTTTCCTAGTGCATTGACCTGGAGCCTCCAGGAATTGAAGGTTAATCTTCAGGACACCGCTGCGAGCAGCACCCGGGAGAAAAATCATTGGGGCGTTAAAAAGAAATTGTTTTTTTTTTCCATTTTCTTCGAACGCTTTCACTTATTGGTTATAAAAATATTGGAGACTGGGGTAAAAAGGCTGTTTTGAGTGTCAATAGTCATCCAGTCGGATAACAATGTCCGCTTTCCAATTGGCCCTGTGGAGGATGTGCGCAGTGAGGATGGGCGTGTTGGGCAACCAATGGCGGGAGTGTTGGGGGCCAGGGTGGTTGGAAGCAGGAGGTCATGCAATGAAAACTCCAGGAATATGTCCAGGGTTGGTAACATCTGTTTTTGCGTGGGCTGAAATGTGTTTCCCTACGTTCAATTTAAAAGGTTTCTATTTTTGTGAAGTTGTCAACCTAAACTTTATTGATAAACTGCAGTTGGTGAGCTTTCACCTGATGCTTTGTGGGTAAATGTACGGCCTAGTGTGTTGACAAGTAAGGTCCCAGGTTTGGCCCCCAGAATCGGGCTGAGGGAAAATATCAACCAGGGTTCTGACTCCTGAGTGCTATCCAGTGATGTACTTATAACGAAGCAGTTTTATTTTGGACATCTGTGTGCAAACTGGAGATGCAAGTATTAGCAACTTTTTCTAAAAAAAAATGTTAAAGATGTGAGATAATGGAAAGTATTTTCAGTGTAAATATATTTAATTAGGTAAAATTAGAAAAATTGTAGGAAGTTTTCAAATTCTTACTGATTTATTGGACTTCCACCTACCTTTTTAAGGTTTGCCATATTCCACAGGCTGGGAATTAAATTTTAGGATTTGCTATCTTCCATATCAAGACTTTCAAAACCGGAACATTCAAAAGGGAATTGGATATATACTTGAAAAGAAAAAGATTTGGAGAGCTATGGGCAAAGAGCATTGTAAAATGTCCCAAGGCGCTTCACTGGAGCGATTATCAAACAAAATCTGACACCGAGCCACATAAGGAAGTATTAGGACAGGTGACCAAAAGCTTGGTCAAAGAGGTAGGTTTTAAAGAGTGTCTTAAAGGAGGAGAGAGAGGCGGAGAGGTTTAGGGAGGGAATTCCAGAGCTTAGGGCCTCGGCAACTGAAGGCACGGCCGCCAATGGTGGAGCGATGAAAATCGAGGATGCACGAGAGGCAAGAATTGGAGGACCGCAGAGATCTCTGAAGGTTGTAGGACTGGAGGATGTTAGAGATGGGGAGGGAGGTTACAGAGAAAGAGCCTGCGTAGGCACGATGGGCTGAATGGCGGCCGTTTGTGCTGAAGAAACTTGTGCGTTCCCCTTCATAGACTAACAAGAATGACTTGAAGATTAACGAATAAAATCTCTCTCCGTCTGAAACTAATTTTTCTCCCTTTTCCTCTTTTCTCCCCACCCAACAGCACACAGTGAGGATCCTAGGACAAGCTTGTACTTTGTGAATGACTCATTGCAACAGGTGATCTTCTCCAGTTCAGTGGGCACGGTGCTGCCGTGCCCGGCTGCCGGGTCCCCGGGCACCGTCCTCCGCTGGTACCTTGCCACGAAAGACGACATCTACGACGTGCCCAACATCCGCCACGTCCACCTCAACGGCACCTTACAGCTCTATCCCTTCTCCCCATCAGGGTTTAATAGCTTTATCCACGATAATGACTACTTCTGCACGGCCGAAAACGTAGCCGGCAAGATCAGGAGCCCAAATATCCGCGTCAAAGCAGGTGAGACTGTCTGACTAATCGACCTGCCTCTTGTCCTCCTGGGAATTTGGAGGATTTCGTAGGAATGTCGGGAGCGGACCTTAAGTTTTGAAAAGTACCGTACGTGTTACTGTTGTATCTCGTGATGAGTTATAGTGGGACGGAACTTAGAAAACCGTGCTTTCTCCCTGGGTTTGACTGGTGTCCCGACAGGTGGAATGAAAGTCTCCCCACTGACTACAAAATTATAAATTTGTCTTGGGCAGTCGTTCGAAACGAGCGACAACTAATCGATATCCCGTGTTTGAGGCAGTCTCGACGAAGCTGTTACTGGGATAAGATCAGAAAATGCTGGAAAACACTCAACGGGTCAGGCAGCATCTGTGGAGAGAGAGAGAGAGAGAGAGAAACAGGGTTAATGTTTCAGGTCGATTGCCTTTCATCAGAACTGGAAGATGTTAGAGATTTAACGGCTTTTAAGCAAATACAGAGCGAGGGAAAGGGAGGGCTGGGAACGAACAAAAAGGGAAGGTCTGTGGAGGTAGGAGGGGGGCAGGAGTGATTAAATGACGAAAGGGATGATGGTGTTTGGCAAAAGGTGATAATAAGACAAGTAAAGGACTGGGGAAGGGTCAACAACCAAAACACAGCCCGCAATTTGGTAAACATATAAAATTCTAACAGGACTAGACAGACTAGATGCAGGGAGGATGTTCCCGATGGCTGGGGAGTCCAGAACCAGGGGTCACAGTCTCAGGATACGGGGTATGCCATTTAGAACCGAGATGAGGAGAAATTTCTTCACTCAGAGGGCGGTGAACCTGTGGAATTCTCTACCACAGAAGGCAGTGGAGGCCAAGTCATTAGATGTATTCAAGAAGGAGATAGATATATTTCTTAATGCTAAAGGGATCAAGGGATATGGGGAAAAAGCGGGAACAGGGTACTGAGTTAGACGATCAGCCATGATCATTTTGAATGGCGGAGCAGACCCGAAGGGCCGAATGGCCTACTCTTGCTCCTATTTTCTCTGTTTCTATGTAAAAACTAATGCTCGTGAATTCAATTCCTTCTGTGAGCTGAAATTATTGTGTTTGCGTAGATTCCCATCTCTCTTATTTTGCTCCAAACATTAACCTATTTAAAATTAAGCAGGTTACCATCTGCACTAAAGTAATGCAGAGAGGGGATTAAAGCCATAAATTGGTGATTTCATTCAGGATATAAGGAAGACTTGGTATAGGAAATGAAAGTAGCGCACTGGTGCAGAAGGGGATGCTGTTCCGAGTCTACGGTTCAGGCCCCTTGTTTGGACGCGGCAGATGGAATTTCACTCCACAGCCGACCTATGTTGTCACTCACCCGAGTGTGTTCGATACTGACATTGTCAGCCCAGTGTGGTGTTCAATTCTCCAGCGATGACAGCCCTCTGATTGATGGAAATTCACCCCCAAAAAATTCTAAAGTTAAAAAATTCAGAAATTATGTATGAATGGTGGTGTAACAAAACTGCCAATTATTCTAGGGGTTCATGTGGCCTTGTGAGCCATGAGTGCAATGCCAAGTGGTTTATGGCTCTCAACGTGAACCCCTTGATTAAATTATAGCTTTATTATTCGCTCTCCACTATCAGTAATGTATACTTTAGTCTCAGTAAAATAATAAAAGTGGTGTTGAAGGGACATTGATTGAAGAGTAAGAGGCTTTTGTGATGTCATGTTGTAATAATGTCACACCATTATAAGAGAATGTAATGATGGAATTGTTTGAAATCCTACAGTAGGTTTTAAGGCATGTTAGGGCTAGTGTAATATGAGCCTACTGTTAGTGATGTTGGCAAATGGATGCTTAATACTTTTGTACGATAACACTTTGTCCATAATTTGGTGGAGGAGTTAATGAGTGGCTACGTTAAACTAGCGGACAGAGGTATGTCACTAAAAACTCTTCTGCTAATATCAGCAACTGTGATTCCAGACTGTAGACACCAACTTTATAATCTGCTTTACTGTGATACATGGCAAAAGGAGTGCGTGATCTATTCTCGGGTGATCTACCCGTACCGCACGTATGGGTTTGGTCTCCATATGCTGGGTTCCACTGAGTAATGTGAAATCCCGGAGTGCAAACATGTGAGGTTGGCCACCTGCATTTACTGTCCATGGACGGGTGGACTGAACCCAATGACATCTTTATGGCGGTATGATGCTGTCAGTTTCCAGAACGTTAGCTCATTTCCACTAAGGAATCCAGCTGATGTGGGGTGGGGGGTGGGTGGAGAGAGAGCTGGCTGTCGACCTTCAGCTGCATCAGAGTGTAAAAGTACCCAGTCGTTGACAATCGAACTCCTCGCTGGTGGTTTTGTTGAAGGAAAAGAGTGTTTTATTATGGGACGCAATGTTCAGAATCGAGTCCAGGAAAACTGAACGAACTCTTTAGATACGATGTGCTCCCACGTTGGGGAGTTTGCTCATTGCTAAAAAGCCCAAGAAAGTAACATCAGATTTGAAATGTGGTGTCTCCAATAAAGCGGGTTGCCTTGATGATAAAGCATTTGACCAATTTTGGGAGGGAGAAGAGCATATGCCATTTTTTGGTCACAATATTACTTGTAAGAGATATGTTTCAACACGATTTATATTGGTGCGTTGTGTATTTATAAACAAAGTTTTGGCCAACACTTTGTGAGAATGATGAAGGGGTGAAATGCAAGCTCCTTGAGTGACGTAACCCTTTTAAAAGACCTCTTCTTCCCTCCCCCGCTGTGGTCTATGAATTGCTCAGATGTCCACTTACCTGTGGACATCTCCACGGCTATAATCAATCAGCTGACTGGTCGTGGTTTTTTTTTTTTGGGTGGGACTGGTCCTGTCTGTCTGGATGTGTTCACAACCAGTCTTCAAACGACACCTAGAGCAACATCTCCCTTCACTATTGCTGCACTAATAATAACAAATCAGAAGTCTAATAACGGCAAAATGAATATAATAAAATTGTGTGTGTCACACTTTTTTTAAAGTCGTCTTATTAGTAAAACCACAGAAATCGCTCCAGTGTATCTAAATGTCTCCCTTGTATTTGAATGGTATCAAAACAATATGTCTTAGGCCCAATTTTATTGTATTTACTTTCTAGTTTTTGGACCTTTTGGCTTATTATTGGTGATGCAGTCATGATATGTATATTTTTAAACATGAATGCAATATGATATGGAGAAGTGCTACTCTTCAGTCCCTCCTCCTTCCCCCTCTGATACCTCACTCAAAAGGCCATTCGTCTGTGAGCATAGACAGCCAAGCCTGGTCCCAATCCTCAACACACACACACACACACGTTCTGTTCAACAGGGGACATTGAATAGTGATCAGGGGCAGTGGGTTTTCCATCGCTCAGGAACGATGAAGCCAATTACAGCACCTCATCTGTTGCCTAGGATGAGATCGGCTAATTTTGGATGGTACTTTCCTTGTCTGTATGGGTCAGTACCACACTGGACAGTATATTTACCTACTCGGCCATTGAGGGAGCTACCAATTGATTTCCATTGTTGACTACAGGGTGACCTACCACTAAGCTATTTAATACCATAATCTGCAGAAAAATCCTTATTTGATAATGGGCTATTGCAATCATTTGTTCCCTTTTTTTAGTTGAGAGTTTGAAATCCCACAGTCCTAACCATTGCCCTTTTCACAACCATGAACAACGACATCGTTGATAGCATGCATCATGTGACAGGTCGATGATGCTACTTTAGATGGGAACTCACAGTAGGTAGGACAAGGAAATATGCAAATAGACCGTGCTTGTCTTCGTTCATATTCCTCACCGTTCTGCTGATCACTCATCATTTATGTAAATTGTAGGCAAATTGACCCATTCAGACATTTTTGACATTGGCTCTAAAGCTTGGTTCCTGGAAAAAGTAAATCTGGGCCATTGAATACACACTAATTCATAGTATCATAGAAGGTACAGCACAGGAGGTCGTTATTCAGCCCATCGTTTCTGTACCGGCTCTTAGAAGGAGCTGTCCCAATAGTCCCATTCCCCTGCTTTTTCCCCGTCGCCCTGTAAATTTTTTCCCTTCAAGTTGTGGGGATTTTTTTCAGCCCAAGGGGGTTGATTCAGATAGTCACGAGTTCAAACCCTTGGGATGCTTGCCTCGTTGGGAGCGAAGTTTGCAATGTTTTCTAGGCCTGACTGCTGGATAGGGTAGCCCATTGTTGTGAGATGCTCCCTTTTAAGGATATGGGGTGGGGAAGTGAAGAAGACGCTACTTGGTACAATCGGCTAAATATGCTGGAAACCGACCTGCTGATCAATCAAATGATGTTGATGGCAGCTTAAGAATAATCCTGGTAGAAAATATTTGCATCATATGAGGGAGGGGGGCAAATAGCTCCATCAAGGAACAGAACAAAGGGAGGGCATATCCTTAAAATTAGAGCTAGACGGTTCAGGGGTGATGTCAGGAAGCACTTCTTCACACAAAGGGTAGTGGAAATCTGGAACTCTCTCCCCCAAAAAGCTGTTGAAGACTGTGGGTCAGTTGAACATTTCAAAACTGAGATTGATAGATTTTTTGTTAGATAAGGGTAATAAGAGTTACAGAACCAAGGTGAGTAAATGGAGTTATGAATTAGATCAGCCATGATCTAATTGCATGGTGGAACAGGCTCGAGGGGCTGAATGGCCTACTGCTGTTCTGATGTAAACTAACACACTTTGGTCATGGCTGTTTCACAAGTGGAGAAACCATATGAAATCTGGACTAATGGATGCTGTTGAGGGAGCCAGAAGCCATAATTCAATTGAAAGGTACTCTCCTGTCACCAACCGTGAGAGCCCATCTTGAGTGAGCTGTGGCTGTGGGTAAACCTTGAGATTAAATTGCAATCTTCAGCCTTGTTGTGTATATAAGAGCAAAAACCACTTGGCATTGTTGCCCTCAAAGGCTCTTAATTTCACCATGTGGCAACAACAAACATAGTGACCACAACTACTGTTGGCAGTAAACATCCTAGTGAACCAATGACGGCTCTCTGGAAATATTCATTCGACAAAGTGTTATTTCAGTAATAGACACCACTTAGTTCTGATCACTACCCCAGGGGAAAAGGGGACATCATATGACTGTGTTTATTGATTGGGGTTAAGAGGTCATGAAGTGACCAAACACACTGAGTTTACTGTGGCGTGATACTTATGGTAGCTGTGAGTATAGTGTATCGGTATTTAACAGGAGAAAAAAAAACATCTGGAAATGATCACACTAAATGTGTGCATGGTTAGTGGGAGGAGTTTCTGACCCATATTTTTCCAGACCTCTGTCACGAAGAACTGAAGAAAGCATGGAATGAGGAAAGGCCGCAAACAATGTGCAATCCACTCTATCGTGCACTCAACCCAGTCCTTGTAATCTCTCGAGGAAAGGTTTCTCCGTGCCCTCCTCCCCATAGATTAGACAGATATTCTGGAGTGTTGTTTCATTTACCTCGCGTACTATGTTAATTTATTCCTGACTGTTTGCTTTCCTTAGTATGAAACTTCTGGGGTCCCCACAGATCAGGATCCACCTTCAGCTCTGGGAAGCTAGTTCGATGCTTGTAATCAGATATCAAAATGGCTGACGCTACCAGTGCTAACCGTCGAGGGCAATTTGCGAACATGAGACTTGCACATGAATCGATTTTATGCTTAATCCAAATTCACAATTTTGGAGCTCTTCAATGACCGCCATTTACATGCTTTACTTTGTCTCAGTTTTCAGGGAACCCTACACCGTACGGGTGGAGGATCAAAGGTCAATGCGTGGAAGCGTGGCTGTCTTCAAGTGCCTCATTCCTCCTTCGGTGCAGGAGTATGTTAGCGTTGTGTCATGGGAGAAAGATACAGTCTCAATCATCCCAGGTAGGACCAGAAACGCCACAAACAAGATGCCTTGTTCTTGTGCTTCCCTTGTTTTGGTTCGAGTATCCGAATCTTGTGACATTGCAATGAGGCAATCAGTTGTCTCAGTATGACCCCTTAAAAACAAAAGTATGAATCCCAAAATGCCTATAGAGGAAGTACTTTACTGTTCTTTGTTTTCCTTTTCACTGTGTATGGGCTTTACCGGAAGAATGAGAGCCAGAGATGGTTACCATGTTTGAATACATCTATCGTTTTGTTGTCAGCTGAGCTGATGATCTGTCTTTGATTGCTGGTCTGAGGAATTACTAAGCTGGGAAACTGCAGCTTGGAATTACTGCTCAACGGAGTGTTGTGCGTTGTTCAGATGAGAATTCTGAATCGTTGCCTTCAGTGGTTGTCCTGTTATGCCTTGGCCACTTGGCAACTTTGTCTGAATCCTAACCCGTAGATGAGAGCTCAGTTGCCTAAAGATTTGATTTTTAAGGATTTTAATTTCACTATCAAGGTTATATGTCGCAAGGCAAGTTGCACGCACGTGCACATGATACAAATTAGTGTATCATAAGGTCACACAGCATTGTTGCAAATAATAGGTGATTGGCTACAATTATGTAGAAATGGACAGGGGTGGCTGGATGACGGAATTTTTGGTGGATGGCTACAGGCCAAATAGATGTGAGGCTGGGTCAGGCAGATGTGGTCACCACTGTCCACCGAAACACAGCAAATGCTCATTTCTCCCCTCCATCTTTTTAAAGCTAGTTATCAATTTATATTTTGAATTGGTTTCAAAGGGCATTATTGCCCCTGTATTTTAAGTTGGGGAAGATTTTCTTGTATAAACTTACAACATGATGTAATCGCATTGCAAAGTGTCACTGCGTTCCATCAAGTGATCTCCTTGCGTGTAAAATTCCAGTGTTGGTCGCACCCACCTTTTTTTCCTCTGCAAAAGGTCAACAATCCCCTCTGACAACAATTGAATTCCTCCAACTTGACGTTTACCTGAAACATAAACTTTTATTGGATGGAAGTATTGAGCAGTTCCCGACTCCTTCAGCACTGAATGTTCGTTGTTGATGCCAAAAGGCGAGGTGGAAAACAAAAAAACAAACTATTGAGGAAAACCCAGAGCGGCATGACCCAGGAGCCTCTCTGCTGGATTTTTTTTTTTTCCCTTCTACTTCGATAGATCTGGAGACAAAGGCGGATTTGAAGTAAGGAGTGCAAGAGTTTACCAGCCGTCCCCTGAAAGCATTGTCAAGCCACAACACAGTTGGATCTTTCGATGACTGACTATTACTTTTGATACAACAGTCAGTGCTTCGACTGTGGAATTTTGATGGCTCGAGGCCAACATGATATTGGAACTCCAAACAAACACCAGCTTTGCATTGTTCAACCTCGGTTTTCAAAGGTTCAGTGATCATTTGCACCAATTCTGCTGCAGTGCGGCCAGCTTAAACGAACAACCCATTTTGGCACTGAGATTCATTCTGCGGTGTACGACTAAACAATTTTTTTCCAATTGCCTCTGCTAAAACCAGATCAATTCAATGTCCAAGCAGTACAGCAGTTGAGAGCTGGTATCACCTGTATTACGGTGATGGTCTACCAACAATCTCTGCCTGCTAGCCCATCCTTCTTGATCTGCTGATGGTGCCTCCTGCCTGACGCATGCTCATGAGCAACAAAAGCAGCAACTTCTTGCACATGTATGTCCTTTTTGGGGAAGGAAACCTGCCGTCCTTACTCGGTCTGTCCTATATGGGACTCCAGTCTCACGTCAACGTGGTTGACAACTGCCCTCTTAAGTGGCCTGGCTTTCGAACAAGCCACTAAGTTGTACACGGGCAACTTGGGATGGGCAATAAATTCCGGCCGTGCCAACGACTCCCACATGCCGAGAATGAATAAAGCAAAAAAAAAAAATCACCTTCAACATAGAAAAACACAGAGGCATAATAAAAAAAAATGGCGTTAAGGCAAAGAAGGTGATATTAGGAAGGATTTGGTCAAGGAGGTGGGTTTTAAGGAGGGTCTTAAAGGAGGAGAGGGCGGTGAAGAGGCAGAGGAGTTTAGGGAGGGAAGTCCAGAGCATGGGTCCTAGGCAGCTGAAGGCATTGCCACAAATGTTGGGATGAAGGGAGGGTGGGATGCACAAGAGGTCAGTTAGAGGAACAGAGATGGGGGCCCTGAGATTAAATTGGAGCACCAGTTTGTCACAACATGCCAGTAGAACAGCACACTGAGGTGAATTGCTATTCCATTTCCAGCAGTATTTGAGGTTAGGACATGTGAGGAGGCAGCAGTAAGTTTTGAAGAGCAAGTAGAACCTCAGAGTTGATTTTAAAAAAATACATTAGGTAAGAAGGGAAAGCTGGGGAATATGCAGAGTTGGAGGGGCTGAGACACTTGCTGTCTGGATTATTCAATTAATTTAAACAATCTAGACACCATTGGGAGATATAAGGGATGTGAGCAGTGTAATTCCAATCATCTTAAATGGATTAATAAAGTATCAGGTATTAGTTGAAGTTATCTTCACTGTATTTTGATTTTCATTCTATTGTATGGATCTATTTTCTGAAGACCAAAAGCATGAAAACCTACAAGATTCTGTTGAAAGATTTGTTGCCTTGGAAGACCCAATGGGTTATCAGTCTGAAGCTTAATTTAAATCAGAATGGATCCAGTCAAGAGTATTCCAGGTCTTATTTTTTGTTTTGATGAAGTGAAAATCTCTGGTTTGAGGAGATCAAGGACTTTTGGAAGCCTGAACTATTTATTTATTTCCTGTGACAGGTGGTTCTCCACCTCATGGGGGGTCTCTTCTACAGGATCTCCAACATTGGATCTAGACTTTTCTTGCCCCTTTCAGTCTATGTGCACTTACTTCAATTTGATTCCAATGTGACCTTTAAAGCTAGTGCCTTCTTAGTGTGCCCAACAATGAATTATATATCTGACTTGTGTTTTGAAGAGGGTTCTAGAGATAAGGCAGGGGAGGGGGAAAGACTGGGTTGGGGAGAGACTGTCAGATATGTCTATTAGAAGATACTCGACTAACAAAGACATTTGGATCTCATTAAAAGCAATGTTGCTCAACAAAAAGATTTAACATTCAGATCATTTGTAGGATCTTTTCATACTCCTACAGGCTTACAATTTGGAAGAACACCATATACGGCTGACATGTTAAGTGGCACTTGTTTGGAATGAGACTCACTTATTTTGCTTATAAAAGAGTTCAGTATCTTGTCTCTACATGTCTTGCCCTTTCAAAGCAAACATTATATTTCATTGAGGCCGTGACCTATCTTCTTGCACTCGCTGACTGTTATTATTCGGAAAGATCTGCCCATTGATACTGCGATGGGGAGAATGGGTTGCACGAATTCAGTTGCACTTATTTCAGCTTTAATGCTTGGCAGTTGGTAAAAATGCTGCAAGGTTTTTTACCTTTTTGGCGTTGGGTGAGAAATGAATGCAAAATATTCAAGTAAAATGCCTGAGGGGTGGAGGAAGTGTTTAGGGCTGCAGGGTTCCACTGATGATGCTGATCATAATCATGTCTGCCCACTTATGAGATATAAAGCATACATGACGACTCCTCATGGATATTCTCTGTATAAATATCCTCCACATAAATAAAATTCCCAGCCCTGATTTGGTTACCTCCTTTGTGTCTTGGTGAAGTCTGTAATTGCAACAGTGGACACCAAACCTAGTCATACTTACAGGGTTAAAAAAAGAAAAACTTCTCTGGGCCTAACTCAATGCTTTGAATCATTGTGTAAGGCATTGATGTGTGCCTTGCTGCTTAAAGGAGCACTACCACAACCCGGGGGCCTGTTGCTAGTCCGGCCCTGATACTGGAATAAATCAAGTCCGGTTGAGTAAGTCGGCCAGTTGAGTGCTCGATTTATGGCTAAGAGGGTCTTAGGCTGAGTACACCCAGTGGTATTCAAACCCATCATCGCTCCAAGGTGATGAAAGAGCAGCATCTCTTGGAGTCTGTAGGGACTAAGACATTCTTGCCATAGAGTTGCTGCATTGTTTGGATGTTCAACAATGGAAATAGCATCCAGAAGGTGTTTTGTGTCTGGTTTAGATTGGGCGCCATGTATAATCTGCCTCTCTTCCTTTGTCACTCAACCACAGTAACTGGAAGAACCCGTTACTGAAACTCGTGGCATGTTACCGGTTGGGGCATGGTGGGCTTCAATGGACAATCTGCCACTGTATAAAACTTTCCAGTCTGTTAGTTCGCTGTGATAAAACACGTGCAGAGGTAGACTTAGTCAGTGCCATTGTGTCACAATCGTGTCGTCCTGCTCTGGTCAGTTTACAAACCTAATGAAGCGTTTCATTTTACCAGGTGACAGTACTCTTACCAATGTCCAGTTTCCTTTTTTTTAAGCTTATTGCAAAAAGATTACTGTACAACAGATGCAATGTCTATGGGCCCTTGGTTGAACCAACGACTGCATTGTAAATGTGCCCTGGCTGCAAATATGGTGGATGTTAAACAGAGCTTTGAGTGGCCCCTTCCCGGGTTTGCAAGAACTTTGCTTTTAAAAATTTTCTGGTACAATTTAGGGTTCTAAATTTAACATCTTTACACCTGCTTTGTGGGCCTAGAGAGGGTGAGGGAAACGGCAAACATCAGTTCTGTCATAGAAACAAATTGCAATTCCAGTCCTGGCTATGGAGCAATTTTGACAGTTGGAGGAAGACATCTGTAACATAGAGCGTCATTGTGCTTCAGACTGAGAGGAAATGTGACAGCAGGACCCGATATTGGATCAAACATTAGTTTTACAGCTGTGCTATAAATAAAGCTACGAACCACACACACCTGGGATTTCAGATTCAGTCACAACGCACTGAAAGTTGATTGGCTGCTGGGTCTCCTTTGAGGACACTTGGGCTGGATTGATGCTAGCTTGATGTTGTCATGGTGATCAGATGTTCCACTGGCTTCAACCACAGGCCCTGGGGAAGGAGGGTGAGGAGGAGTAGGACTGTATATAAACAGCTCCCACTGTTTGATAAAACAGTTGGGAGAAGGTACGAGGAGGAATGTTACAACATTTTGGAACTGAAATGTCAAAGCATTATGGCCCAACTGTATCTCAGCAGTGATCTACGTGCTTACAGTTCTGCAAATTGAGTTTAGACAGGATAATTAATGACAAAGATCAAAGGTGAAATCTATCAGTTGCTCAGCCTAGTCTCAGCTTGGCAAGACAATAGACATGTGTGTCCATTATTGCTTAATTAATTACCTGTAAGCCTGGAATAATGGTACCTGTGAGTCTCCAGAATGTAGTCATTAAAGAAAGGCGAGTTACAACTTGCAGTGTTGACGCTGAGGCCTTGTGAGCATGTTATTTTGTTAGTAACACTTGTTTTGGCTCTTCCTTTAACCCTTGGCGCCCCTGCGGTTCAGTTGTGTTTTGTATCCTGCTTTCATGTTTGGGGGATGAGTAATGCCATTTTTTTTTTAGATCACACTGTATTTGGAACGTTCCAAATTTAAGTGCCAATAGCTTTTTGCACCTTTTTCCACATGTTTTTTTTTAAATGGGTGAGGTTTTCTTTCTCTCTTTTTCTTGGGTTTGACTATGTCACAAGCCTTCCCTAGCTGAACAGGCAGCCTACTGCCAAGCATCTGCCACTGCCAACATGGGACGTTGGTCTCTTAGGAGATGCAGTCTGCAACAACAACAGCTTGCATTTATATAGTGCCTTTCACACAGTAAAACATCCCAAGGCGCTTCACAGAAGTATTATCAAACTAAATTTGACACTGAGCTACATAAGGAGATATTAAAGACAGGTGACCAAAAGCTTGGTCAAAGAAGTAGGTTTGAAGGAGCACCTTAAAGGAGGAGGGAGAGGGCAAGAGGCAGAGGTTTAGGGAGGGAATTCCAGAGCTTAGAGCCTAGGCAGCTGAAGGCTCTCCAACTCTCCCATAACAAAAGGCCAAAAGGCAGAATATGCGACCCCACCTCCTGACCATTGTAGATCATGATGTGACGAAGGAGGTAGCCTCCGAAAGCTTGTGATTTTAAATAAAGCTGTTGGACTATAACCTGGTGTTGTAAGACTCCTTACATTGTAGGTAAGACTCCTTACATTGTAGATCAGGCACATTTGTCAAGTTTTTCTCATTTGGAGTGAGACTTGGTCATTTTGGTTGATGTATCTGGCTCTCAAAAAAAAAATAAACATAGCTCCACTGTTTTGACTGGGTTTATGATCTCTCACTCTTCACCTCACCCTATTTTCCTCATGTTGTCTGCACTGATACAAACCGCCTGGGAGATGTGTCAAAAAGAGAGAGACTGATGGAAGGTGAAAAATGAATATCCAAAAGCAGAGAAACCTTGGATCACAGTCGTGGGCCTCCCACTGACCGATCACACAACAAAACAACCTTCTGGTAACTGTCATTTTTTGCATCAATAAAAATGGAATTATCCAATAATTTGCATTAAGCAATATAAATAAGATAGGAAAGTGGGAATTTAGTGCTCAAAATAATTAGAATGATCAGATAATTTGAATTAAACAATTTGAATGAAGAATAGGCTGTATTAGTGGAAGCTCGGGGTCAGGAAACTAGGTTGTCCCCTCAGATGAGGGCTGGTGAGGCATCGAGAGAAGGGCACCTACTAATGTAGGGGATATCCTACCAAAAGCAATGGTTTCTCCAACCACCTTTACTACCAACTGCGGCAGAATAATATTTATATTCAGGTTTTTTTTTTGACACGTTTACCGAATTTAAGTTAACGATTAATTTGTGAAAAACATGTAGGCTGTCCAGAAGCAGTTAACGTCTGACTTTTTTTGATGCATGTAACCTTTCAAAGATCTGGAAAAGACTAATATATTACCAGTGGACCACCTGTGGCATTGATCAGTGAGTCAGAGGACACGGTGGCAGTTTATGAGACAGTTGGAGTAAAAATAGGAGAATTAGTTTTGAGTGGCTCAAATTTCCCAAGAATCACTTGAAAAAGAGCGACACATTTTTCTGTGCTGTGGACACATTTAAATTGAGACTTGCTATACACAAGACATTATCATACACGTGTATGCATAATATATATTTGAAAAAATTGTTGAAAGTGACTCCCATGTATATTAGCAAGCCCGTGGTAACACCATTCCAGCACCCTCCCTGGACAAAGTGATTGTTTTCCGAGGATTAACGAGGTATCACGTTTATTAAAATTGTACCTAAATTTTTTTTTAAAGTCGGGGGTTTAGCACAGATCTTTTCCGATAGGGATCTGACACTAATTCCTGCGCCATTATGATCTCAAAGCTGGTCGGAGGGGTGGCCAATTGTATAAGATACCAGAGCATCTATGCACTGCATTGCTGAGCGGCGTCCGTAGGGAACATAGGAGTAGGCCATTCAGCCCATCGAGCCTGTTCTGCCATTCAGTTAGATCGTGGCTGATCTGTACCTTGACTCTATTTACCTGCCTTTGTTCCATATCCCTTGATACCCTTACCCAACAAAAATCTACCGATTCTACCCAGCATCTATAGCCTTTTGAGGAAGAGAATTCCAGATTTCCACTACGCTTTGTGTGAAAAATTGCTTCATTATTTCACTCCCAAATGGCCGAGCTCTAATGATTAAGATTGTGCCCTCTTGCTTTGGTTTCGTCCACCAGCACCAGAGGAAATATCTTCTCTATCTACCCTATGGAATTCTTTTATCATTTTGAACACCTCGACTAAATCACCCCTCAACCTTCTGAACTCAAGGGAATACAAACCAAGTTTATTCAACCTGTCCTCTCAACTTAACCCTTTAAGTGCTGGGATTGTTCTGACGAACTTGCACTGAATCCCCTCCGAAGCCAATATATCCTTCCATAGTCTTGGTGGCCCTAATCCACGCCCAACACACATACTTGAATTCTCTCAAAGTCCTGGCTGCAATGGGCCAGACTTTCTCTGTTTGTTTGACTGTGAGATTTTCTTTAAATGGACAGGTGCTGCTTCAAAAAATGTGTGCATTTTTCCCCTGTTGACGTTGTACGTCTGCTAATACAATTTGGCTCTTGCACGCAATAACCAATTTTTCATTACAGGCAACGACAAAAAAATCAAATTATGCAGGTGTGTATTGCAGTGCTGTGTGTTAAGGCTAAAAGAGCCCTTGAGGCCTGTTAAGATAATTGTTAATTATTTCTTGCTTCCACAGCTGTACAGATGGCAGGTTTTGTTGTCCCAAGAAAATTGCAGAAAATGCAAAGTAATCATAGTGCAACGGACCAAAACGTGGGATAGGATTGTGTGTGTCGGGGGTGACTCTGGTGATTTAGGCAATAACCTATTCAATAGTCGCTTGTATTTTATGGCTTTTAAAAATAAGCTTTTATTTTTGATTTTTAAAAGACTAGCCAGATGTAGAATCTCATGTGAGATCGGTCATAGCTTTTAACATCTCCGTAATTGTTCAAGGGATGTTTCCTGGAAGGGGTGGAGGGGTGGGGACTTAAACTCTCCCATTGAAATGACTGGTTCATCGTTAAACCGGAAGGTTTGAATCTGTTGTACTTCAGGCAATCAACGGTATAAAAATAGAAAGAAAGACAATGATGATATGCTGGTTTCTTCTGACCTGGAGACGGGAATTTATAAGTACCTGCCAATTTGCATACTTCCCTCACCGATAGCAATTACTCACTAATTGACCCCAGGATGTGTCCATTTGCAGCAATCAGACTTTGTGGCTTTAAAGGGACAGACAAGATTAATCAGAACTTCACCTTAGCAGCAGAATATACAGATTGCACGTTTTATGGTGTAATACTCCTGTTGTGACCAACGCAATGCCCTTTGACGTCCCAAAGCACTTTACAGCCAATGAAGTACTTTTGAAGTGTAGTCACTGTTGTAGGAAACATGGCAGCCAATTTCACACAGCAAGGTGCCCCAAACAGCAATGAGATAATGACCAGATCATCTCTTAGGTGTTGTTTGAGGAATAAATATTGGCTAGGACATTGGTTTTGAAAACCATTGTGTGGGTTTATTATTTAAAATATTTTATTTGTTCCATGCAAAATTATTTTGCTGATTTAAAGCTGACGTTTTCTGATTACAAATACATTTTTTGAGCTGAATTTTCTCGTCGTTTGATATTTGACCCAAATTCAGCAAGAAAAGGGACTGAGCTGCAATAAGGGACAGGTAAACTTGGGTTATATTCATTGGAGACGAGCAGGTTAAGGGGTGATCCGATTGAGTTATTTAAAATAATGAAAGGAAATTCTGCATTTAAGGGGAAGCTAGATTAAAAACATGAGGGAGAAAGGAATAGAAGGATATGCTGATAGGGTGAGATGAAGTAGGGAGGGAGGAGGCTCGTGTGGAGCATAAACACCAGCATAGACCTGTTGGGCCGAATAGCCAATTTGACAGGGTAGATAGGGAACGATTCTTCTCCTGGGGGAATCCAGACAAGGGGACATAATCGTATGAATCAAATTCGACCAGTTAAAAGCAATTCCAGGAAAAACTTCTTCACACAAGTGGTTAGGAGAATGTGAAATGTACTGCACACATAAAACCACAGAGGCAAAGGCAATTGAAGTGTTTAAAATGGAGATGGATAACAGCTTACTTGGGAAGTGACGGTATTAAGAGGTATGGAGAAAAGGCAGAGAATCGGGATTAAAAAGAACAGAAATTGCAGAACAGGCTCCACTGGCCGACTGCTTTTCCTGTGAACAAACTTCTTAATAAATAAGGGACAATGTTACAAAACCCCAGTGTAGAGCCACACATACCTACAGTGCATTTGGGATAATCCTGGGGGTGCTCACCATGCTTTTCCACAGGGGGTGGGGGTTCGTGCTGTGCTCTTCTAGTGGGTGATTCTCCAGCCAGGAATGTGACCCTATGGTCCCTAGGAAAGCCACATCCTTTCTTTAAATCTTTGGTCTATTATGGCTCCTCGCTGTAAGTTGGAGTTATAAGGTGATGCTGGCAACTGCACAGTGGCTGGGTGTTTTAGACTGAAATATGTCATCATTCAACGGACAAAAAAAAACTTTGCTTATTATCAAGCCCATTTTTGTTTTATTGTTCGCACCTACAGTTTTTCCAATAAGGAGAGGCCCTGAATTTCAGCTGCACTGGCAGTGGGCGTTGATGAGTGAAGGATTGGTGCTGTGCAAAGCTTTGGCGATGATTGAAGCTTTGGTGCATCATTGTGGGGAATGAACAAGCAAAGGTCATCGTAGGTTGTGCGTGCGTATGCCCAGGGGGCTGGGGACAGATCGCCAGCCTCCCCTCATTTGGGCAGTGGTATCGAGCATGGATAAACGGCCACAACTGGATGTAAAAAAAAAAGGACTTCTTTCCTTTGTGCAAGAATGGCCTAGTTTAAACTTCTTTCTCACATCTCTTATTTTACAATCAGCTAATTATGTCGCTGCAGTAGAGTCATGATACGTGTTGCTGTTTCTTTCCATTTCTCTCTAGCTGATTTAACACTCACACTATCTCACGCCTCCCCCTGTAAGCGTCATTATTTCTCATGCTGATCTCGCTTGGCAACCATGACGATCTCTTATCTCTGTTTCCGTAAGGAATGGTTTGTCTTGGGATCTGTTTCACAAAGTACCGATGGTCAGCTCAAACATGCTGCTAAACGTACTTGTCAACTCGCAGCTAAATTCACCTTCCGGCTCAAGAGTTGCTTAACCCCTTCTGGGTTGGTTAGAAGTGGTTGGTTTGTTTTTAACCCTTCATGAACCACGATCCCTATGGAACAAGCAAAGAGCCATTTGGCCCATTGAAACCCCTCCTGTTAACAAACCCAATTGAGTAAGAGGAGGGGTGGGACCGATTTAGGGAACGAAAATGAGATCTACGCATGGAGGCAGAGGGCGTGGCTGAGATACTAAATGAGTACTTTGCATCTGTCTTTACCAAGGAAGAAGATGCTGCCAAAGTCACAGTAAAAGAGGAGGTAGTTGAGATAGTGGATGGGCTAGAAATTGATAGAGGAGGTACTAGAAAGGCTGGCTGTACTTAAAGTAGATAAGTCACCTGATCCAGATGGGATGTATCCTAGGTTGCTGAGGGAAGTAAGGGTGGAAATTGCGGAGGAACTGCTCATAATCTTCCAATCATCCTTAGATACGGGGGTGGCGCCAGAGGCCTGGAGAATTACGAATGTTACACCCTTGTTCAAAAAAGGTATAAGGATAAATGCAGCAACTACAGGCCAGTCAGTTTAACCTCGGTAGTGCGGAAACTTTTAGAAACAATAATCTGGGACAAAATTAACAGTCACTTGGACAATTGTGGATTAATTGAGGAAAGCCAGCCCGGTATTGTTAATGGCAAATCGTGTTTAACTAACTTGATAGAGTTTTTTGATAAGGTAACAGAGGATAGATGAGGGCAATGCGGTTGATGTGGTGTATATGGACTGCCAAAAGGCGTTTGATGAAGTGCCGCATAATAGGCTTGTCATCAAAGTTGAAGCCCATGGAATAAAAGGGGCAGTGGCAGCATGGATACGAAATTGGTCGAAGTGACAGGAAACAGAGAAGTGGTGAATGGTTGGTTGTTTTTCGGACTGGAGGCAGGTATATAGTGGTGTTCCCCAGGGGTCGGTATTAGGACCACTGCTTTTCTTGATTATATATTAATGACTTGGACTTGGGTGTACAGGGCACAATTTCCAAATTTACAGATGACACACAAAACTTAGTGTAGTGAACAGTGAGGAGGATAGTGACAGACTTCAAGAGGATATAGACAGGCTCATGGAATGGGCGGACATGTGGCAGATGAAATTTATCACAGAAAAGTGTGAAGTGATACATTTTGGTAGGAAGAACGAGGAGAGGCAATATGAACTAAAGGGTACAATTCTAAAAGGGGTGCAGAAACAGATCTAGGGGTATATGTACACAAATCGTTGAAGGTGGCAGGACAGGTTGAGAAAGTGGTTAAGAAAGCATACGGGATCCTGGGCTTTATAAAAGGAGGTTATGATGAACTTTTATAAAACACTGGATCAGCCACAACTGGAGTATTGTGTCCAGTTCTTAGCACTGCAGTTTAGATAGGATGTGAAGGCTTTAGAGGGGATGCAGAAGAGATTTACTAGAATGATTCCAGGAATGAGGGACGACAGTTACGTGGATAGACTGGAGAAGCTGGGGTTGTTCCCCTTAGAGCAGAGAAGGTTGAGAAGCGATTTGATAGAGGTATTCAAAATCATGTAGGGCCTAGACAGTGTAGATAGAGAGAAACTGTTCCCATTGGCGGAAGGGTTAAGAACCAGAGGGCATAGATTTAAGGTGATTGGCAAAAGAATCAAACGAAAGCCATGAGGAAAAGCTTTTTTTACGCAGCGAGTGATTATGATCTAGAATGCACTGCCTGAGGGGGTGGTGGAGGCAGATTCAACTATGGCTTTCAAAAGGATAAGTACTTGAAAGGAAAAAAGTTGCAGGGCAACAGGGATAAGGCAGGGGAGTGGGACTCGTTGGATTGCTCTTGCAGAGAGCTGGCCCGGACTCGATGGGCCGAATGGCCTCCTTCCATGCTGTACCCATTCTATGATTCTATGATATGCTTCCTTGTGCAAATTGGCTGCCGTGTTTGCCTACGTTATAACAGTGATTGCGTTTCAGAAGTACCTTACCGCCGGTGAAGCGCTTTGGTACGTCCTGAGGAAGTGAAAGGTGCTACCTAAATGCAAGTTTTTTTTTTCGCCCACTTCCTTAACCTAAGAAGGGAAGTAAACAACTGCAACTGGAAGTTTCAGGAAGGCAAAGATCAAAGTGTTAGATTTCAGAAGAGAAACTAGGTAGAGTATCAGGACTGTGTCCCAGAGGCTCAGCTACTAAGTATATGGTCCATTGTGGACTTGAGTAGCACAGATCAGGTTTAATCACTGATCTCTGTTGACGTCGTATTAGGGGAGATAAAGTGGACCAGCGATAAGGATGCCACAATTAGCTTTAGCATCCCCGAGCTATGAAGGGGAAATAAAATGGCTAACGTGTTGACTGCTATCCAGTGACTCCTGGTGGAAACTGCACATTTGTGGACTTCAGGACAAGATCAGATTTTGTGGTATTGCCATCCTTTGCCAAGTAGCCTCTTGATGTGGATCTTCAAGGCTCACGTGAAAAATGGTCATTTGGGTTAGGTACTGGAGGGCAGCTGGCAAGGGTGAACCTGTACGCTGCATGAGTCAGCAGAGTAAATTCTCTATCGTGCCCGAGATTGGTGAATTTGCACTTGTGTCTTTGGGAGAGGAAGCAAAACATTATTGTGATAGTATTATAATATAGCTGTCAGCCTTGGCTCAGTGGTAGGACCCTTGCCTCTGAGTCAGAAGGTCGTGGGTTCAAGTCCCACTCCAGAGACCTGAGCACATAATCTACCTCTTTGACCAAGCTTTTGGTCACCTATCTCCTCAAGTGGCTCGGTGTCAAATTTTGTTTGATGACGCTCCTGTGAAGTGCCTTGGGATGTTTTACTACATTAAAGGCGCTATATAAATGCAAGATGTTGTTGTTCCCAGGGTTCAGTTAGATGTTAATGATCCTGTGGCCTTCTTTGAACAAGAGCAGCGAGTTCTCCTAGTGTCCCAGCTAACATTCCTCCCAGCCGACAGCACTAAAATCCATTAAACAGGACATTGCTGTTTGTGGGATCCTGCTGTGTGTAAAATGACTGTAGCATTTACCTATGTAACATCAGTCACTGCATTTTAAAGTAATTGTTCATGAAGTGCTTTTGGACATTTGAGAGTCACGATCAGATGCTATATATTTTCCAGCAGGTCTGACTTCTCTTTTCCTGAGTAGGTGAGTGACCTGCTCCTAGGGCTTATCCCTTCACCAATTCTGCTGTGAGCCAACCAATTTGGAAGACAATGCCTCCTCTCGTCTGCTTGGAGCCTCTAAACTCAGATTTCCCCTTCCCCATCCTGCTAACTGGAAACCCACCTTTCATATTGGTCCTTCAATGCGTTGTACATCATGCCACCTGATGGTAAGACTACCTCTTTGAAGATATTGACTCCTGGTGTGATAACCTCAAGGGTTGGTCAGACCCTGTTAGGAGTAATATATGCAGTTCTGATCTTCCAGTCATGGAAAGGATATTTATTGAGAGGGGTTCAGAGGTGAGCAATGCAGATGATTCCAAATATCTGTAACTTAAATTATGAGGAGCAGTCCAGGTTAGTTTTTATTGGAAAGGAGACATTGAGTTAATTTAATTTGATGATTTGAAGATTATGAAGGGAATTGACAGTTAATCCGGGTGAGTTGTCCGTGGTGGCAAGGCTTTCGAATAACAGAGGCATTAGATAAATTAGGACTAAGAAGGTAAGCCAGATGTAACCTTTTCACCCAAAGGAGATGTGGAATACATTGCTAGGGAAGATTATTGAAACAGAGAGGATCAATGGATTCAAGAGATAATTAGATACATTCCAGAGAGAGCAGGGATTGAGGGATATGGTAAAAAGCTGGTAAGTAGGATGAATCCATTAAAGGTGGATGTGCTTGTTGAGACTATTGCCCTTTCTTTGGTCATAAAAATTCAAGCATTTTTACGATTCAGAAATCGCTTACTCTGCTTCCCTTCTAATATTTTTATGCATTTGTATAATCCATGTGAAGTGTTAAAGAATGATTCTGGGGTGTCTACATAAGAACATAAGAAATCGACCTCTCATGCTCCTTACAGCCCCTCGAGCCTGCTCCGCCATTCAATAAGATCATGGCTGATCTTCGACCTCAACTCTACTTTCCCGTCCAATCCCCATATCCCTTGATTCCCCTAGAGTCCAAAAATCTATCGATCTCAGCCTTGAATATGCTCAATGACTGAGCAGCCACAGCCCTATGGGGTAGAGAATTCCAAAGATTCACAGCCCTCTGAATGAAGAAATTTCTTCTCATCTCAGTCCTAACTGGCTGACCCCTTATCCTGAGACCCTGCCCCTTAGTCCTAGACTCTCCAGCCAGTGGAAACAATCTCTCAGCATTTACCCTGTCAAGCCCTCCCAGAATCTTATGTTTCAATGAGGTCACCTCTCATTCTTCTAAACTCCAGAGAGTATAGGCCCATTCTACTCAATCTCTCCTCATAGGACAACCCTCTCATCTTAGGAATCAATCTAGTGAACCTTTGTTGCACTGCCTCTAAAGCAAGTATAGCCTTCCTTAGATAAGGAGACCAAAACTGTACACCGTACTCGAGGTATGGTCTCACCAAAGCCATGTACAATTGTAGCAAAACTTCCTTACTCTTGTATTCCAATCCCTTTGCAATAAAGGCCAACATATCATTTGCCTTCCTAATTGTTTGCTGTACCTGCATGTTAACTTTCTGTGTTTCACATATAAGGACACCCAAATCTCTCTGAACACCAACATTTAATAGTTTCTCATTATTTAAAAAATATTCTGTTTTTCTGTTCTTCCTACCAAAATGAATAACCTCACATTTCCCCACATTATACTCCATCTGCCACCTTCTTGCCCACTCACTTAAACTGTCTATATCCCTTTGCAGATTCTTTGTTTCCTCCTCACAGCTTACTTTCTCACCTAGCTTTGGATACATTACACTCAGTCCCTTCATCTAAGTCATTAATATAGATTGTAAATAGCTGAGGCCCAAGCACTGATCCTTGTGGCACCCCACTAGTTACAGCCTCCCAACCTAAAAATGACCCGTTTATTCCTACTCTCTGTTTTCTGTCTGTTAACCAATCCTCTATCCATGCTAATCTATTACCCCCAATCCCATGAGCCCTTATCTTGTGTAACAACCTTTTGCGTGACACCTTATTGAATGCCTTTTGAAAATCCAAATATACTACATCCATTGGTTCCCCTTTATTTACCCTGCTAGTTACATCCTCAAAAAACTCTGATAGATTTGTCAAACACTATTTCCCTTTCATAAAACCATGCCCAATCATATTGTGATTTTCTAAAGTGCCCTAACCAAATCAGTATCAGGTCTCATGAAGTTCTGAGCCACAGGCAGGGAGCCTCGACCTCTGGGAGCACATATCAACAAGTCAGGTGCCCGCTGCCAATGATTCTTCAGCCATTTGCACAGAAACAGGCCTTGAGGCCCAACTGGTCTATACCAGTGTTTATGCTCCATGAGTTTTCTCCCACCCCTCTTCATCTAACCCCATCAGCATATCTTTCTATTCCTTTTTCCCCCATGTGTTTATCTAGCTTTCACTTAAATGCATCTATGCTATTCACTTCATCTACTCCTTGTGGTGGCGAGTTTCACATTATAACCACTCTCTGGGTAAAGGAGTTTCTCCTGAATTCCCTATTGGATTTATTAGTGACTATTTTATGAATTGGAATCAAAGATTGGCAGGCAAAACTGTAATTGAACAATGGGCGGCCTTAAAGGAGGAGATGGTTCGGGTACAGCCTAGGTACATTCCCACGAGGGAGAAAGGTAGGGCAACTAAAACCAGAGCTCCCTGGATGACAAAAGAGATGGTGAGTAAGAGGAAGCAGAAAAAAGGGGTGTATGACCGATGTCAGGTTGATAACACAAGTGAGAACCAGGCTGAACATAGAAAGTTCAGAGGGGAAGTGAAAAATGAAATAAGAGGCAAACAGCAAGTATGAGAATAGACTGGCAACCAACATAAAAGGGAATCCAAAAGTCTTCTACAGGCATGTAAACGGGTAGTAAGAGGAGGGGTGGGGCCGATTAGGGACCAAAAAGGAGATCTACTCATGGAGGCAGAGGGCATAGCCGAGGTACTAAATGAATATTTTGCATCTGTCTTTACCAAGGAAGAAGATGCTGCCAGAGTCTCAGTTAAGGAAGATGTAGTTGAGATACTGGATGGGCTAAAAATTGATAAAGAGGAGGTACTGGAAAGACTGGCTGTACTTAAAGTAGATAAGTCACCCGGTCCGGATGGGATGCACCCTAGGTTGCTGAGGGAAGTAAGGGTGGAAATTGCGGAGGTACTGGCCATAATCTTCCAATCATCCTTAGATACGGGGGTGGTGCCAGAGGACTGGAGAATTATGAATGTTACATCCTTGTTCAAAAAAGGGTGTAAGGATAAACACAGCAACTACAGGCCAGTCAGTTTTTAACTTCATTGGTGGGGAAACTTTTAGAAATGATAATCTGGGACAGAATTAGCAGTCACTTGGACAAGTGTAGATTGATTAGAGAAAGCCAGCATGGATTTGTTGAAGGCAAATCGTGTTTAACTAACCCGATGGAGTATTTTGATGAGATAACAGAAAGGGTCGATGAGGGCAATGCCATTGATGTGGTGTATATGGACTTTCAAAAGGCTTTTAACAAAGTGCCGCATAATAGGCTTGTCCTCAAGATTGAAGCCCGTGGAATAAAAGGGGTCGTAGCAGCATGGATACAGAATTGGCTAAGTAATGGAGTGTAGTGGTGAACAGTTGTTTTTTGGACTGGAGGGAGGTGTACAGCGGTGTTCCCCAGGGGTTGGTACAAGGACTACTGCTTTTCTTGATATATATTAATGACTTAGACTTGGGTGTACAGGGCACAATTTCCAAATTTGTAGATGACACAAAACTCGGAAGTGTACTGAACAGTTTTTAGAAGGATAGTGATAGACTTCAAGAGGATATAGACAGGCTGGTGGCATGGGCGGACATGTGGCAGATGAGATATAACGCAGAAAAATGCGAAGTGATACATTTTGGTAGGAGGAACGAGGAGAGGCAATATTTTTTTTAAAAGGGCACAATTCTAAAAGGGGTACAGGAACAGAGATCTGGGGGTATATGTGCACAAATCGTTGAAGGTGGCAGGGCAGGTTGAGAAAGCGGTTTAAAAAAGCATACAGAATCCTGGGCTTTATAAATAGAGGCATAGAGTACCAAAGCAATGAAGCCGTGATGAACATTTATAAACCAATGGTTTGGCCATAGCTGGAGTATTGTGTCCAGTTCTGGGCACTGCACTTTAGGAAGGATGTGAAGGCCTCAGAGAGGGTGCAGAAGAGATTTACTAGAATGATTCCAGGGATGAGGGACTTCAGTTACGTGCACAGACTGGAGAAGCTGGGGTTGTTCTCCTTTGAACAGAGAAGGTTGTGAGGAGATTTGATAGAGGTATTCAAAATCATGTAGGGTCTAGACAGAGTAGATAGAGAGAAACTGTTCCCATTGGCAGAAGGGTCAAGAACCAGAGGACATAGATTTAAGGTGATTGGCAAAAGAACCAAAGGTGACATGAGGAAAAACTTTTTTACACAGCGAGTGGTTGGGATCTGGAATGCACTGCCCGAGGGAGTGGTGGAGGCAGATTCAATTGTGGCTTTCAAAAGGGAACTGGATTAGTACTTGAAAGGAAAAAAAATTGCAGGGCTACGGGGATAGGACGGGGAAGTGGGACCAGCTGGATTGCTCTTGCAGAGAGCCGGCACTGACTTGATGGGCTGAATGGCCTCCTTCCGTTCTGTAACCTTTCTATGATTCTATTTATGGCCCCTAGTTTTGGTCTAAATGCTGAGAAACATGAGGAGAGCATGCTCCCTAATTCTGATAGATGCTCCCAGTGGACGAGATGCCCTAAGCAGTGGGAATTCAAAATTTTGGCTGGAATCAGGAGCTCATCAAAATACAAGCCTCCCATTTGTATTAAACCTCATTAAAGTTCAGATTCTCCAACTGTCCCGTGTCTGGCTTAAGACCCGAGCTTTTTTGGGCCCTAACTGTGCTCAATCTGTCGCTTTGTTCCTTTCCAGTTTTTCTCCCTTTCCTCGGATTCCAGTCCCTCCACCCCCTTCAGTGTCTCGCCCATCTTTGAACATCACAGCCAAGCCTGACCCAGTCCTGCCCCAACGTCTACTTTCCACCAGGGGGTCACCGGACTGCGATCAGGAGCAGGATCCCCGGCTGATCCGCAGCCGAGGTGTGTACAAGCCGATTGCAGCCCTTGCTGAGACTGGCTAACTCGCCATAGACCAGTGATCGAAGCTGGGATCTCCTGGCCTGTGTGCCATGCCACATAGTGCACTTACCCACTGAGCCATCGGAAGCAGTCAGTACTGCTGTTTGAAGGGTAAATTTGTTACCCATTAACAAATTGTCGACCTCAGCAGATTGCCTTTTACACTTTGAACTGCTCCTTGGGAATTGTAATAATTTTAATTTTGTGCGCAGTGAACTTGGATTGCAGGTCAGCAGGAGTGATTGAATTAATAAAGATTGCAAACAGGCCAATTTTTGGAGGATTCTTTACAGGAATAGTTTACACAAATCCATGAGGCGAGCATAAAATTTCTTGGCAAACAAGTGAAGGTTCAGTGGGATTTGGTTTCAGTACAACTTCTGATTTGAGTTTACTTTTCAAATGACTTCTTTCTGGTGCTGTGAATCCCCGATGTAGTCTGTGATTCAGGTGTAAATGTCTCAGCCTAGAAATGACTGGTTGTGAGATTAGCATACAAACACTTGACGTTGATATAAGAACAGGAGTAGACCATTCAGCCCCTCGAGCTTGTTCCGCCATTTAATTAGCTCATGGCTGATCTGTACCTCGACTTCGATTAATCACTGTTGATCCATATCTCTTGATACCCTTACCTAATAAAAAAAAATCTGTTGATATGAGATTTTTCACTCCACTCTTTTAAAACAGGCATTAAGCTCTTTGTTTTAAATGGAAATAATGCCTCTGTTAAAACCACCGAGGAATGCTGTATGCAGGTGCTAACTACTTGTAGGTTAATATCACCAGCAGCCTTCAGTATGTGGCTGAGTTTAGTGACACTACCCGGTGTAATTAACAAGATTTTGTATCAGCACCCCCAGGAAGTGGCAGGACAATAATCACCCAACATATTGCCTGAAATTTGATCCAGCCAAGTTGTAGACTCATTGAAGTTCTCTACATGGCTAGGTTCAATGTGTAATTTGATCCTGTCGTTGTCAGGCAAGGCACAGCGCTGACGCTCCCGATTTCAGACAGCGCTAACGCCCCGTAGTTCAATATGTACACAGGGAAAAGTGTTTGGTCACCTTGGATTTTTCCCAATTGCCACGTTCTTTTTTTGTGAGGGGAGAGGGGCTACGCAAGATGTCTTATTGGGATTGGGGAATGGTACTGAACGCGTGTTGCAGACTGAGAAATTCTGATTACGAATCGAGATCGGGATGAGAGGGAAAAACCCAGCAGCACTTTCTGTTTGTTACATAGTTTTAATTTTCCTGCTCTCCAAAGCCACTGACTTAAGATGGGGTACCGTTCCGCAGTCACCGATAATCCTCTCGTACCCCCCTCAAGATCCCATTCTTCATACGTGACCCCAGTCAGAACATGCTCAGAGACTGTTCAATTGTAGTGGGGGTGGGGCAGTGCATTTGAGCCTGCCCCTGATATCCCCAGCAGGGTGGGGGTCGCTACATGGCGATCATGAGCTGAAAGCCTCTGCACAAATCAGAGATTGATCCTGGCCGAATGGCTCAATGCTTTTACTCACTGAGCCAACATGAGAAGATGATGCAGATCTCGAGCCAGGTAACCAGATATGCGAGTGCTTTTTAAAAATAAAACCTGAAGCCACGCAAAGCTGATGGTATGATCCAATCCATATTTCTGGAATTATACACCGGAAGTTGGGATAAAAGCGTTCTTGCCTTCCCTAAATTTGCCTGCAATTCCAGTTGGATTATCTATGAAATGAAAAATCTTTTTTTTGCATCATGTAAAGTCAGCAATAGCAATTGGTGAGCTGGCCCATTGCCAGAACACAGCCGGGGAGATGAAGACTAATCCTTTAATAATATATACAAGGTACTGGAAAAAAAGACCCAGTCACACTGCAGAAAATAACCCTGCAATGTTCGGTACCTGTCCTGTACCTCCGCTTGCTATTCTCAAACTCTCCCATCTTGTCCCGTATGCCTTCCTCGCAGTCTTGATCTTGCTCTTAGTTTCATATTTCCACTGGGTTGTATGTCATGCAGTTGGCCATTACTGACTGTCCTTACCCAACACCTGCACTTTGCAGAAGTGGTCACGAGCAAATGCAACGAGGAGCAGCAACCCTCGAATCATAGAATCATGCAGCACAGAGGGAGGTCATTCGCCTGTCGTGCCTGTGCTGGCTCTCTGAAAGAGCTACCAATTAGTCCCGCTCCCCTGCTCTTTCCCCCTAGCAACTTGCAAATTTTTCCTTTTTAAGTGTCTATCCAATTCCCTTTTGAAAGTTACTATTGAATCTGCTTTCACCACCCTTTCAGGCAGCGCATTCCAGATCATAACAACTCGCTGCTTTTTAAAAAAAAATTCTCATCTCCCCCCTGGCTTTTTTGCCAATTATCTTACATCAGTGTCCTCTGGTTACCGACCCTCCTGCCAGTGCACACAGTTTCTCCCTATCTACTCTAACAAAATTCCTCGTCGTTTTGAACCTGGTCTGATTTTTTTTTTTCCTCCCCCCCCCCCCCCCCCCCCCCATTTCCTCACCTAACTTATTGCAGCACACTGCTCCTGCTGAAACCATCTAGTTTAACACAGAGTGGGAATTAAATTTGCGCCTGAATAGCTTGTTATCGCACAGGGCAGTGTATCTGGCAAGTGAGCCATTTGGAAGCTCTGGGACTCATTTGGTTTTTAATGAAGGATTACTGACAATCTTTAAACATTTAAATAGGAGCAATCCTAAATATGTACATTGTATGAAATTGAAGGACAGGTTGTCAGTGTATAATATTTGTTGCACATCCTCAATCTTGTTAAAACCTTGCAATAGCCTCCCAGCTATCTGATCCACCCAATAACAGACAATTATAAAATGAATGTTTGGAAAATTGAACAGCTTAGTTTCTCTATCTTGTAAATTGCATTCATGAAGCCTTGAGATATTAAAAATGATTCCAATCTTGTGATTTGATGTGTTTTTAAACATTTCCCTGAAAGCAAGTCTTGGGAGTTAACTGGTTTTGGATATTGTCGGAGCATGTATTCAAAAAAAGATAAACAATTTAAAAAAAAATGATGTATTTAATGAAAGCTGCCTTCACAATAAGGTGAACTAGAGCAGTGCGTGCTTTGTAAATAAACCAATTTCTTTACGTCTTGAATGGAGTCATCTTTTCCAAAATAGAAGGATGCTGGGAGCAGGGGAAAGGCCCATAAATAATGATGGGACGCGCGTGGGTCTTCAAGAAAGAACTTGGATTTATGTAGCGCCATTCACAACCTCAAAATGTCCCAAAGGCAAGGAAGTATTTTTGAAGTGTAGTCACTGTTGTAATGTATGGAAACACGGCAGTCCAATTTGCGCACAGCAAGATCCCACAAACAGCAATGAAATAAATGATCAGCTGTTTTTTTTTTTTAAAGTCCTGTTGGTTGAGGGATAAATATTGGCCGGGGCACTAGGGGAGAACTCTCCTGCTCTTCTTCGAATAGTGCCATGGGATCTTTTACATCCACCTGAAAGGGCAGGTGGGGCCTCTTTTTTTTTAACATCTCATCCGCAAAACGGCACCTCCGATTGTGCGGCGCTCCCGCCGTACTGCGCAGGCGTGGGGCTCGAAGCTAAAACCTTCTGTCTCGGAGGCGAGGGCGCTATCACTGAGCCAAAGCTAACACCATGCAATAATTTGAATGCTCCCTCCACTGGGGATTTAATATTGTTAGATAGTGGTATATGCTGCTGTCCAAGAGAGGCCATGAGGTAACCATTGGGGGAAAATATGTGTCTGTCTTCCCGATGCCATTTTTGCTTGTGCTGCTCTGAGCTGTCCGTCCTCCCCATACAGCAATCTCACTTCTAGACCCATCAACTCTAATAAATTATTACATAGAATGTACAGCACAGAAACAGGCTATTCAGCCCAACAAGTCCATGTTGGTGTTTATGCTCCACATGAGCCTCCTCCCTCCCTACTTCATCTCACCCTGTCAGTATATCCTTCTATTCCTTTTTCCCTCGTGCTTATCCAGCTTCCCCTTAAATGCATCTATGCTAATGGCCTCAACTACTCCTTGTGGTAGCAAGTTCCACATTCTAACCACTCTCTGGGTAAAGAAATTTCTCCTGAATTCCCTATTGGTTTTATTAGTGGCCCCTAATTCTGGTCTCCCCTGCAAGTGGAAGCATCTTCTCTACGTCTACCCTATCAAACCCTTCCATAATCTTAAAGACTTCTGTCAGGTCACCCCTCAGTCTTCTTTTCTAGAGAAAAGAGCCCCAGCCTGCTCAATCTTTCCTGAAAGGTATCAACTCACAGTTCTGGTATCATCCTTGTAAATCTTTTTTGAACCTTCTCCAGAGCCTCTATATCCTTTTTATAATGTGGAGACCAGAACTGTTCAGTGTCCAAGTGGTCTAAATGATAATATTGATGATGACCCTATTGGCTCATTGAGGCATCCTAATCAGACCATCACTGGGTGAATACATTCTCTCCCATTACTGTATTTTAAAATTGATCAGAGAATTGTTCAGGGATGATCCATGGACAGAAACCTTGACCAACTGAACCTTGACGTATTGCCCTGTGAGCTTTGGTGAAATCAAGGGATGGACTTTATACGGCTGTAGATAATAATAAATGGCATGACCTCCCAGTCATATGACTACATTACTGATCTGAATCTGCTCCTCCCACTCACCCCACACAGCCAGAATGTTTTAAAATTTTGTTTTGCAAAGTATTTTGTTCTCTATCTTTCCCAGTGATCTCCCTGCAGTACACACCATCATCATAAGGCAGAAGCTTAAAATTAGAGCTGGGCCGTTCATGGGTGATGTCAGGAAGCACTTCTTCATACAAAGGGTAGTGGAAATCTGGAACTCTTTCCCTAAAAAGCTGTTGAGGCTGGGGGGGGGGGTCAATTGAAAATTTCAAAACTGAGATTGATAGATTTTTGCTTGGCAAGGGTATTAAGGGTTACAGAACCAAGGCGGGTAAATGGGGTTAAGATACAGATCAGCCATGATCTAATTGAGCCTGTTCCGCCATTCGAGAGGCTGAATGGCCTACTCCCTGTTTCTATGTTCTTAAACAGGCGGGAAAGCTGTTCTCTGGCCAATGTCACTCTTTAACCATCTGCAAGGAAATGCCAAAGAGAGACCCAGCGTGACTCTCCTTCTCAATCTTTATTTTCTGGCTCCTGTTGGGAAAGCAGTTGGCCTCTGTTTAACCACCCCTTTCCCTTCCCACCCCACCCCACCCCTAGCTTTTAATGTTGAATTCAAAACTCATCAGAATGAGGGAACGTTCCAAATTGGCTGCCACATTTGCCACCGTAGGAAGGGTGACTACACTTCAAAAACAGTTCATTGGCCGTGAAGCTCTTGGTACATCCTGCAAATGTGAAAGGTGCAAGTTCTTTTCTTTCTCTTTACACTGGTGCAGATCTTGGGAGTAGCTGTACATAAACATTCCTTGTGAATGTGGCTGACAGTTGAGATTTTTAGAATGGGCCATTATGAAACGACTGCCTGAAAACTACCTAAGACTGTAACTTCTCATCCTTTAACGGATTACAGTCATGATAATGAATAGTTTGCTTTTATCCTTGACCCAATTGGTGTGGTTTGTGGTATAAATCTGCACCACTCCTCAATATGCCCAGTTAAATTCAAATACTTTGAGTTTTTTTTTTATTATACACTTTTCCTCCTCTTCTGAAGAAGTTGTGTTTCCGAGATTACTCAACATCCTTCAGTACCTCACTGAGGTGACCGTTGCTCAGTGCGAGCCCAGTCAATTGCAGCAGAAGATGTCGACGCAAGCATCCTTTTGAAGCAGGGTGGCACCGTGTAGCGATCAGGGGTGGGAAACCTGGCTCATTTTTACCCTCACTAGCCCAAGGACACAATCATAGCACCACCACTGTGGCCTGGCTGAGTTCACACAATCATATTTGGAGGCTTTCATGCTCTGCCCTTATTCATAGATGAATTGAGACAGTACTTTAATTATCCTTGTTCCTTATTGACTATTCCAATGCTCAGGTGGCCGGTCTCCCACCTTCCAGCCTCCGTAAACTTAAGCTCATCCAAAACTCTGCTGCCCATATCCTAATTCGCACCAAGTCCTCATTGACCCATCACCTCTGTGCTCGCTGACCTACACTGGCTCCTGGTCCGGCAAAGACTCGATTTTAAAATTCTCATCCTTGTTTTCACATCCCGCCATGGCCTCGCCCCTCCCTTTCTCTGTAACCTCCTCCACTCCTAAAACCATCCAAGATTTCTGCGCTCCTCCAATTCTGGCCTCTTGCGCATCCCCCATTTTCAACGTCCCACCATTGGCGACTATGCCTTCGGCTGCCTAGGCTCTAAGCTCTGGAATTCCCTCTCTAAACCTCACCTCCTCTCTATTTCTCTTCCCTCCTTTAAGACAATCCTTAAAATCTACCTCTTTGACCAAGCTTTTAGTCACTTGTTCTAATATCTCCTTATGTGGTTCGGTGTCAAACTTTGCCTAATAATGTTTCTGTGCAGCACCGTGGGACATTTTACTACGCTAAAGACACTATATAAATGCAAGTTGTTGTTATTCACCATAACAAAAGTCACCACTCTTCCATTTTTTGACGAGGGGCCTTGCTTACCTCCCAAAAGGTCAGGTGCTTGTGGGAACCCAGTACGTCACTTAACCATCCAGGTATAACCAAAATACAACTGATGTAATGATGTTCCAGGATGCACACTCCTGATTATGTGGATCTGCGACCATTCCTTTTCCCAGCTAGATCCATCCTACTCCATTTATTATACAATATACAAAGTGCATTAAACACGGATGCAGTCAGGTGACTGGCTGTTTAGCAGCTAAAAAATCTCAATGGTTAATGAAGTATCACTGCGATGCTGTTGATAATCTGTACAAGGCTAATCCTGTTTGCTATAGTTAACTCAACAGTAGCATCTGTGTTTTGTTTTAAAGGGAGCTTGTGCTTCGTGTACCATAATCCCATGATGTAAAAACCATTTTCATAGAATGGCTACAAAGTTGTTTGAAAGCAGTACTCAAGTGTGATATTTGCTAGTTGTGCATGTCCATAATCTGCATACATGATGGTGCCATGAGGCCTCAAGAAAGCTCCATATGTTCTGTAGAGCTCCATTTTCAGTTGGGTCTGTGTTTGGGTTAGGATAACCTGAACTAAATGCATTTCTTTCTTTTCTTTTTGTTTTTTCTCTTTTTTTATCCCCCTCCTGGGTTTATAGGACGGACCTGTCCTAGAACTGCTTATGAGATGAGAGTGTTTATGTAATTGATTGTTACTCCAACAGAGGTCTGCAGGGGACCTTTTGGACATTTTAGTCTGCAATTATCCTACAATAAGAATGCATGGGCTCATTTGTCATCTCTTGCTTTGCAACTCCAGACTATTTAGCTGAATGTAATTAGTGTGAAAAGACTCAGAAATTACAGCTGTCCCAATTCATCTCCTGGACTGATCTCCAATTCCATTTCCTTGGCCTTTCCCCTTCATATTATTCCTTTTCAAATACTTGTCCAAGTCCCTGTTAGATGATACTGATTATGCCTCAATAGACACTTGTGCTAAACCATACCAGGTTCCAAGAATGCTCTGTGTGAAGGAAATGGCATCTTCCTTCATTTCTCTAGTGATAATCCTTAATCTCAGCTTTCTCATCATGTACAATACTTGGCCAATTGCGATAGTTTATAAATTGATAGCAAGTAGATTCATAACAGGTTTTTGCATTCTTATTGTAGGATAATTGTAGACTAAAATGCCCAAAAGCTCTATGGGACACGGTTCCTGTACTGCTGGGCCAGTGGGGAATCCTGGTTGTAGAGGGTGGAAGTCCTGAGTTGAGCAGTGGATGTGTGTGGGAATGTTTCTTCTAGCAATTTAGTTGATTACCTTTGAAGATCAGGGAGTAGAGTCCACGATAAGGTGTAGATTGCATATGGGCTATGGAAGGAACAGACTTGTTGGCTTATTCACATTTCATGCATTATGTTCTTAAACTTGCAGATTAAATATGAACAGAGTCAAAGGTTCATTGAAAAGTGGAGAATAAGTGAGGAGAGCATCAACAGCTGCTCTACCTGAGTTCACGTTGAATGTTCAAATTCAACATGGCGGAAAGGACTGGTCAACTTATTAGCTTTGTTTGTGGAACCTGGGACAGGGTGATGCATAATAGAAGACTGGCGTTTCACTGCTGGCTTGAATGCATAAAGAGGTAGTTGGTAATACACTTTATTAGTATGCTGACTTCACGAGATGGGTTGTCCAAGGGGACAACAAATGGAGAGACGGTACCTTAGCATTATAGAAAAGGAGTGATCCATCTTCTGGTAATTAATTTGTGGCATTGGCAGAGACCTAAGAAGAGGGCACCATTCTGTACTTTTGGTCAGGAGATGGCATGTGCTGCGGGAAGGAAAGGCAGGGCCCCTTAGATGTGAAAGGATGGTAGCACCTAAAGGGTAGTGTTACATAATTCCTCTCTTCACCTGGTGTTCAGAAGTGATTTGATTTCCTCCCTGCCCAGTCATGTCCATCACCATTTATGATCCGGTGATAGAAGGGGAAGCCCAGTCCCTAACATACAGCTTAATCGGAGATCCACATCTGATATGCTTTTTATCCTTCCCTCATAGGCTGGCAGCACATCATGCAACCATCAATCACGTTCTTTATCATTGTCAACAGTCACTAGTGTGCTGCTGTCGTACAAAACTAGCATTCAGTAAAGAAAGACTTGAAACACTTGCATTTTTATATAGCGCCTTTCACGACCTCAGGACGTCCCAAAGCACTTTACAGCCAATGAAGTACTTTTGAAGTGTAGTTACTGTTGTAGGAAACGTGGCAGCCAATATGTGCACAGCAAGGTCCCACAAACAGCAATGTGATAATGACCAGATAATATGTTTTAGTGATGTTGGTTGAGGGATTAATATTGGCCAGGACACCAGAGAGAACTCCCTTGCTGTTCTTCAAATAGTACCATGAGATCTTTTACATCCACTTGAGAGGGCAGATAAGCCTCAGTTTAACATCTCATCCAAATGACGGCACCTCCAACAGTGCAGTACTCCCTCAGAGTGTCAGCCTAGGTATTGTGCTTATGTTCCTGGAGTGAGACTTGAACCTACAACGTTCTGATTCAGAGGCCCGAGCGCCACCCACTGACCCACGGCTGACAAGTCGTGACAAGCAAGGAATATATTGCAATTCATTGAAGTACTTTTTATACCTGGAACACATTTACTTTTTTGTAAAATACTCCTGTACCATCACCTGCAACACATACTGAGAAGGCAGGCCTGCTGTTGTCAGGCTTCTGCTTGTGGCATTCCAGCCCTGACATCTAGGAGGTGCATAATCAGCAGTGATATGAGTTGACTGGCCCTCCATTTGTCCTCCTCCTCAATTCCTGTGATGCATAAACCTTGCCTCCTTTCAGGTACTCTCTCATCCAGATGGGCTGTCTGACATTGGGAATGACGGGAGGACGACAGTTTTGGGGCTTGTTAACTGACTCCATAAAGCCAGTTTCTGTCATTCATCTGCATGACATTGGCCTGCAAATTGCTCATGAAATAACAGTGAGGCTAACAGGGCTCACCGTCATTTCAGGGCAAATGGAAGAACAAGTTCTGGAGAGTGCAGGTTAGCAGTCAAACGTGGAAATCTGGAAACTCATCTACCATTTGCCCTGCTCATTTGAAAGCTTTGCGTTAAAGAGATCTCGCCAACTGAATGAACACACGTGCTGCACTGCCCAGCGGGAAACAAACTAATCTCTCCATTTTAAAAAAAGGTAGGCTGGGTTTTTTAGGTCTAAACTAATTTGTAACGGCGTAGTAAGTATTAATGACTGCCAAACATCCTCTCTGGCATTGAAAATTAACTTTTAAATGTGGAGTCTCTTTCCTCCCGGTATTTATTGTTGGGGACATTTAAAAAAATTTAAATGTTTTTTTTAAATTCTTTCTGTCTCTTTTACCTCTGTCTTTAATCTTACCCTCTCTTTATTTCACGTTCTCTAACTAATTTTATAGAGAATTTACTAATCTATCTGACACTCCCTGGTTCTTAGTCTGCATGGCTTGTCAATGATGCTTCCAGCTGATAGGTTGAGGGGAGAGAGAGAGATCCTTTCCCCGCTCTCCCAGCTCAGAGAAGCCCAGGAACGACTGCTGCTCTTCTTGCAGATCTCTCAAGTGGGTGAGTTAGTTACTCACGAGCAGCGAGCAGCTTCCATTCACCGCTCAGCAAAATTCCTGGGCCGTTGTGTCTTCCAAGTTCAGCTTTATTCCTGATGCTGGTTCTGTTTGTCATCTTAATGGGGTGAAATTTTAGTGACAACGTCATTGTGGGCACTAATTGTTTCTCTCCGCTCCCAGTGCCTAAGATTAGCAAATGAGAGAATTTCCCTTCTCTGTTCGGTTGATGTATTTCGCATGAATAAGAATTATTCCTCTCTCCACCCATCCCCCAACAAAGGACCACCATTTATTTATTTTTCTCATTTTATTCCTCTTGGTAAGTCAGAGATATCGAACTGTTCAGAAAATTAGTTTCTTTGTGATGCTCGGGGTGATGGGCTCGATTAAGTCGAAAGAGGGATATATGTATTTATAAATCTGGATTTCTTATTGATCCATGAAATTAGAGAGAATATGAGTTCAAGTGTGAGTTTATTTTATGCGGCTTGCTGGTCTGATGTGAATTATTGAGACAGAAGATCAGCTTGTTTCATGACAATTCTGGAAATCAGTGTCAGAAGCCGTCAAGGATCACAGTAATAATATTTTATCTGATGTGACATTTTTCTGATATTGTCTGCAGATGCTATTACACTCGAGAAGCCCCCAGCTATTGTGGCTTTGAATAAAGGCACTAATGTAGCAGAAGTAATTGACGCAACACACCCATTGTTGTTTCCGAGCAGTAAACAAGAGGACCACGTTGGCCAACTCCAGCTCAAAGTAGGGTCCATCTTCCTGCCAACAAAAGGGTTTTTTTTAACCCCCATTTTCCTTTCTTCATTCTCCAGGAATCGTCTTTTGAGAAGGAGATTGCTCTAATAATTAAGTAACAATGGGGAGGATTATTTTCAAATTGCACAGAGGCTGGATGATTGAAGAAAGAGACCAAAAGCTGAGCCCATCGAGCACCCAACAAGTACTCCATTTTCAAATAGGCCACACATTTCAATCTTGCTCCTAGAGGGTGTCTCACCAAATGTTAATGCTAAGGATACTTTTAGTTTGTTATATTTTAGCAGCTACCCATAGTTATTGCAGCACTTTGGTTGAGTCCACTCCAATGCCCTTATTTTGTGGCCTACTTTTAGTAGCTAGTTGGTGTGTTGGGAAGACTCGCCATGAAGCTTTAGCATCACATGACAGGGACGCTCTTGACTCTACCTAGGTATAGTAGCTCGCAATCCACAATGGCATAACCAAAAACCACCAGTCATTGCGTCAACAGGCAAGTGACCCCCAAGTTTGGTGTCATTCCCCAGAATCAGTCTCTCGGGCTGCCTTCAAGCCACTTTGCACAGCTCGCTGATTATCTATGGTATCTTATATATAATTTACCTGGGCTTATTGCCTTTGAGGGCTGGATAACTGTGCATCACCGGGCCTCAGGGCACATAGAAAATTTAAATCCATGACCCCCACTAATTTGCATTTATCTCAAGTTGCTTGTACTAACAGATCTAGCTGTTCCCATTTAGAATTGATCCAGCAATGACCACTACGAATGGCCCTTTCCACGTCTCCAGGCCCCAAAATTCGACCAGGCAAAGCAGTGAAAAAAGATAAATAATCCTAAATAGGACTGAGTTGCTTGGGCTTCAGGGACCAGAATCTCAGGGCTCGGGGGCTGCACATGGTCTATGGGTTGTATATGACGAATGCGATGTAGATTGATATATTGTAATCAAAGAACAACTGCAGTAAAACACCTCTGCATGGCTCCTGTCACACTAACCTGATAACCTCATTGAAGATTGCTTCAGAAAATCTTCATTTGACAATTGAATGTCCCTTATAGACAGATATTCAAATGAGGTAAGATGAAATTATGACTCTTTCGTGTCTCCATCATTTTAAAAATTAATTTGAGGCATTTGATGCCAAGGGTATTCGAAAAGAATCCAAGGTTATTGGCTGAAAATAACATAGGACGTGCTGAATAACTTATCTGCTCCATTCAACAGAGATTTTAATTTATTTTTCTATCCACTTCTGGGTTTTTTTTGCCTCAGAATATTTTTGCTTCAACTGCGTGTGCTGATAGCAAGCAATGTAAAGATGCTCAGATGGGTGACACATTAGTGTTGTGCATTAGTGTTTTAATGTCCAGCCCCTTGGTGGCAGAACTGACTCAGAGGAATTACTGAGCACAACTCTGTGAAGGCATTGAACATGCAGTCATTAAAAGAGAAGGAAAGTCCAGAGGGTGAGCTTGCTGTTCAAAGTGCTCTCGTATGATGGGGAAGAAATAGTCAGAAATACTTTAGCTATCTTTTAAAAAGAAATCTTTAACCTCAGAGGTGTCAGCCTTGCCTCAGTGGGTGGCACTCTCGTCTCTTGAAGGTATGGATCCAAGTCCCACTCCAGAGACTTGAGCACGAAATCTGGGCTGATACCCCAGTGCAGTACTGATGGAGTGCTGCACTGCCAAAGGTGCCGTTTTTTCAGATGAGACCTTAAACCAAGGCCCCGTCTGCCCTCTCCGGTGGATGTAAAAGATCCCATGGCACCGTTTTGAAGAACAGCAGAGGAGTTCTCCCCGGCGCCCTGGCCAACATTTATCCCTCAACCAATCTCACTAAAACAGATTATCTGATCATTATCTCATTGCTGTCTGTGGGAGCTTGCTGTGTGCAAATTGGCTGCCGCGTTTCCTACATTACAACATTTAAAAACAAAGTACTTCATTGGTTGTAAAGCGTTTTTGGGACGTCCTGTGGTTGTGAAAGGCAATATATAATTGGAAGTATTACTTTTTAAAAATCTTTTATCACTGTGATCAGATTAGGCCCAGGGCAGGCATTCATTCCAGGGTTGAAAAAGATACTTGGATAATTGTCTCTTGGCAAGCAAGACTTTTCTCCTCCCCCTACTCTCCTGAGGTACCAGTTTTTGATGAGATATGGCTCTAAGTGTGCTTGCAACTGGTTGTCACTCTTCACGTGCAAGCTCGGACAGTGAGTGCCAGCAGACTGTTTCACTGTGGAGGCTATCACTGCCATACCCAATCTTGCCCTCACTGACTGTCCACACACTTGTATTTCCCATCAAGTGTTCTTGAAAAGCAATCAACAGCGGGAATCATCGCTGATTTCTGTTTTTTTGCCCCCTTTCTAGTCCAGGGACGCTGGGGCCAATTGTACTTCAACTGCTGTTCTGACTGAGAATCGTATATTGGGATCTCCTGTCTAAATACTAGGCAAAGTTTTTATCCACTAAGTCACTGGGCAGTTCTTTGAACTCCCTTAAATTAATACAACGAACATGATTGATTTTAACTTCAGCCAGAGAAAATTGATCATCGTAAGACTCAAATTCAACAAAGGAAATTGTGGGTTGGAGATGGAGGTATAAACTCTAAACCTGATGAATTGTTTGTAGATTATAGCTTCAATCCTGGCTTGTTAAGAGATTGGAATTCTCCAGTATTTGCCCTGGTGTGTTCATAGATTATTTCTTCTCGTCCTTTGGATGAGACACTCGACCCATCTGCCTCTTCAGGTGCATATTAAAGTTCCCTTGACACTATTTGAAAAAGAGCGGGGAGTTCTCCCAGTGTTTGGCCAACGTGCCTCCCTCAACCAGCAACACCAAATATGGATAACCTCACTATCCATCTCATGGCTGCTTGTGGTGTGTTACTGATGCGGACCGATTCCTGCACTCTGGAAAGTAATTAAGATGTTTTATTGTGAAAGTTACTTTATAAACGCAAGTATTATATAATTTTTTAAGAAAATGTTTCCCATTCCCTAATTTCACGTTTATTTTCCTTGAGCATGAAGCGTGCCCAGTTCTTGGGGGTGGGGAAGAGATCGCCAACAGCACAGTTCCTAAGTTGACCACTAGGAGATGCATGAGACCAGCTGTTCAAAGGACAATGAGAATAACTCATGTGTTGGGGGTAAGGGGAGAGGGTGAGAACAGATTACACCTGGATTTTAAAAAAAAACTTCTGTTAGGCCTTCCCTTCACCCCTCCCCAACAGTATGGAAGGAATTAGGAGTGTGCTGTTTGTGCATGATGAGTGTCGACTTGATTCCCACCATGCGTTGGAGTATTAACACACAGTAGAGAGGACTATCCATTTAAACTGTATCTTTGTCAAATTCCTTTTACTCTCTTAAAGGTCCTTCAGGAAATGATACTGGAGCGTTCCAGTACTTATCAAAATCCAGTTAAATGTCTCTATATTCATATATCATTTAAAAATATCCCTGCTGTGTTGATTGGAGAAATACAAAGCACTGTTTCCCACCAGACTCTTCACCATTTTTGAGAGGGGGGGTGGTGTGGGGGTTAAGGTGGACTAATTTCACTGCCTGGTGCGATATTAAGCCTGAGGGACCGGGGAAGTCTCCCGTTCGATCCCCTGCCTGTGCTGAGTTAGTTGGTCTGAAACCCGGTGTGATGAGAGAAGTGTTTTTCAAAGTCACAGACGGCATCCTCTGTGACTGTGACCATGGGGCATTTTCCCTCCTCGTTCTCCTCAACTTTTCTGCAGCCTTTGACACAGTCAAACACGACATCCCCTTCCAAAACATCTCCTCCATTGTCCAGCTCAGTGTGACTGCCCTCATTACATGGGTCCATTTAATGAAAACTTCATGTCAAACTGTTTTGCAGCACCTTGGAAACTCATAGACATCAGAGGATAAACGTTATTTATTTAAATCAGCATTAAAACTCTTATTTCCAATCTCGGTGTTTGGGGGATTGTTTTGCTTTGCCCATTGCAAATGGTATTGGGTGTGGTATAAGAACATTATCAATCAGAGAATCATGCTAACTGAATAAATCAATGGTTTAAAATGTCTCCCTTCACACCTCAGGCACCAATGCTCCAGTGCCTCAGAAGGGAAAATCTATATTGATGCTTTTTTAAAAAAAAACCTTTGCCAATCAGTTCATCAATACGGCCATGTTAAGAATGCTTAAGGGGAGGATTGAATGAGGAGACGCCAGGCAAAGTGAATTGATCAGGAATATAGTTTATGCATTATGTTTCAGACAGTGACCCATTAAGGCAGCTGCTGCAGGATAATATATGAAATGGTTGTTCAAAATGACACACTGCCATGGTGTTTGTGTAATATGCATTTATTGAATTACAGTCAATAGAATACTGCTGCCTTTTTTCCCCTGTCTAATGTAGATGCGACCATTTGTAGACAGCAAGTGACCCAAAATGATTGGGAAAGTCACGTGTATAATATATGATTACACAAGGTCTGTGAGGCAGCAACACAAAGGAACCAAAATGATATCCTAAACCGCAAGAGTTGCAGTCCCTTCGTGATTTGCTACTTTGAAGTGTGATCCAGAATATGGAGATTTGTTCAGTCTCTGGGCAGACTGAAGCCGTTGTTTATTGTCCCCGTCACAAACTCTGCTTCTTTGCTACTCATTTCATCACCCTCCCCTCCTGCTCGTTCAAGCTGAATCAACCCATGTGAAACCTTGGGTCTTTGCGCTCTTCCAGTTCTGGCCTCTTGCACATCCCCGATTTTCATTGCTCCACCATTGGCAGCCGTGCCTTCAGCTGCCCCATTTGTGAAGTGCACCATGTTAATGGCACTTTATAGAACAATGTGTTCTGTGCCATACATGGAAACCCAGTGATTTCTCACCATTGTTCAATTTACAGTGTGAGGTATTTTTATTTCTTGTCAATTTTCTTGTATTCTCCCCTGTTGACTTTTGCTGATGTATGCTGCCGCAACAGCAACAACTTGCATTTATTTAGCGCCTTTAACATAGTAAACCGCCCTAAGGTGCTTCACAGGAGCATTATCGGACAAAATTTGACACTGAGCCACATAAGGAGAAATTTGGACAGGTGACCAAAAGCTTGGTCAAAGAGGTAGGTTTTAAGGAGCGCCTCAAAGGAGGAGAGAGCGGCGGGGAGGTTTAGGGAGGGAATTCCAGAGCTTAGCACCTCGGTAGCTGAAGGTGTCGTGTAGGTATTGAGTATGTTGCCAACGTGGCCATTCTTCGTGTGTGAGCCTCGGTGGTGACTCTTGAAACCTCCAGGATGAAACAGTCTATCAACAGCCAACCTGATTCTGTCCTCACTTGATGTCAGCACACAAACATTTCTTAGCAGGAGTCACCAGCTGTAGATTTATAAATGCAAGTTGTTGTTATGGCATCATACATCAGCAAGAGTCAACACCTTCAGGGGAGGTGGTGAGAAAATTGACAAAGAAATAAAAATAACTCAGACACGCAGTAAATTGGGTAATGGTGAGAAATCACTTGGTTTCCATGTATGGCACAGATCGCATTGTTTTATATTGTGCCATTAACGTGATGCACTTCACAAATGGGGATAGGTTGGGAAAAGCATGAAACAGGTCTTTTTTAATTCCCCTTCCCACTCCTACTCTGACCTCTCTGTCCTCGGCCTCTTACACTGTTCCAATGAAGCTCGAGGAATAGCACTTCATCTTTCATTTAGGCACTTTACAACCTTGATTTCAATAACTTCAGATCATAACCAATGCTCCCATTTTTTCAGTCAGCTAGTGTTGGTAATGGTTCTGCTGCTGCCATTTACAGCTACTCCTGATCAATCTTTTGTTTCTTAACCTGTCCCATTACCACCTTCCTTGCCTTGCACCATCATCCCTTTTGTCATTTAATCGTGCCCTCTACCCTATCACAGACCTTTCCTTTTGTTCTTTCCTTCCCGCCCCTCCTTTCCCTGGCTCTGTACTTGCTCAAAAACTTTAACTCTTTTTAACACCTTCCAGTTCTGATGAAAGGTCTTTGACCTGAAACGTTAACTCCGTTCCTTTCTCCACAGATGCTGCCTGACTCGCTGAGCCTCTCCAGCGTTTTCTCTCTTTATTTCAGATTTCCAGCATCCTCAGTATTTTGCTTTTTGCTTTATTGTTTGTTTAGGCTAATGAACCATTATTTCAGGGAATCCTTTTAATGAAGAAAAGGTTGTAATCCCTCTTAACATTCTTTAACAAACTGCAGTCTGTGAGACGTACAGTAATAGGCACTGGTTACAGTCTCCTCACTAATGAAAAGCCCAGAAGGCCCTTTCTCCCTTTTGCTTGGCTCCTAATGAGTGTGTTAATGGGTGGCGGTCTACTGTATTGTGAAGCTCCCGACATTTCTCCTGCTCCATTTATCTTATAATCAGCATCAGAAAATTTGCCGGAGCATTTATGCTGTATTATTCAATGTCAGGGCTCTAACAAAGGCTTCTTATGCTTCAAAGCTTTTGATGTTTTGACAGGCATGGCAAGTCTCATTGATTCCTGATGACTCTCGCCCTTCTTTAGGCTGTTTCTTGAAAAAGGAAAAAAATTTAAATGATGTATCATTTTATTTCCTTGAATCTGTAGGCTTGGGATTCTGAATTTGTTTCGAAGGTGTGAACAATTCAGCAATTCTCTTGACAGAAATTAAAGCACATAAGCAGTGATTTTAGCCCCTGACACTGGAATAATTTTATTCTATGAAGACTAAGAATAGAGAACGTAAATCTGGAATAATACTTTAAAATATATGTTCTACCCCCTGCCCCACTCTCCACTCCCAGTGGGGAGATGCTTTCAAATGGACCATGGATGGGGTAGTCGTATCTCCAACCTTGACTTCCTTTCAAGTTTGGAACTCTGCAGGGGGATGAGAGGTTGGTTGGTGGGGAATCAGTGAGATTACCTGTATGTTACTCCAGGGCAGCGGTACAACAGAGTACAAGTTTCGGGCGGTTGAGGACAAATTTAGGACAGGCACCAGGAAGTATGTCTGTACGCAGAGGGTGATCAGCGGGGGGTGGCTTGTCAGGAATGATGGTTGAGGCCAACATGCTGGGCTGGTTTAAGAAATGGCTAGATGCTACAATGGGAAGATTGTAGGACTGGTAATCTGTAAGGATGCGGTCAAATGGACCAAAGGGCTGCCTTCGCCTGAACCAATCTGTGATGATGAGGAAGAGAAGCTTTGCAAAAGTTTAATCCAGTAAACTTCCCAAAATTATTTGCTGGAATTTGGCAGCCATTTGTTTTGAGATCTGGCCTAAATAATAAAGTTGAAATCTCTACCACCACAAGAAATAGAACCAATTTACACCTTGTGAGATTGTGGAGAATGCATCGCATCTGAAGCATAGATGTGTCACCTGTACATCTAGCACCAGAGCACAAAAGACCCCATTACTCATGAGTAGCACCCGTGTATGTGCGTTGAGTCTTTCCTCATGAGGAAAAGATCTTGGATCAGGGTCTAGAAGTCCTTTCTCGCGTGTATAGTGAGGTGCTTATAATAGACAGGCTTACGGATGGGTGTCTTGTTTGTTCCAAGTGACCAACTGATATATCCCTTGGAGGTTGACAGTGGAAGAGGAAAGCAGATTAAAGCTTTGTGTACTTTGCACTTGATTTTAAAAGCATTACACTGCAACCACAGCTTTGGTTTGTTGACTTCTTGCTTTTTTTTTGAAGTTCAAGATGATCATGTTTAAATAGATGGCGGTATTATTATGAAAAGCTTTTAAAGGCCACATCTTATCATGTGTGTCTTTATAAATATAGAATTTTTCTTCGGGGTAATTTTATCCCTCTGCACCTGGCAGAAATTGGGCAGGTGGGCAGTTAAAATCGCCCAGGTTGTGACCCGCCCTGGAGCTACCCGGAGCTGACCTTTCCCAATTTTAACCTGCCCTACTGAGCAGGCGACAAGGACGCCCGTCCAAAGCCGACAGGATCCTTTTCTGACGTATACAATTTTAATGTGACGGCCAGAGCTGTGGCTTTGCTGCCAGTTGATGACAGCGGGGAAGAGGATTGGGGCCAAAAGAGGCCCAAGCAAGATAAGTTTGTTTTTACTTTCCTTGTGGGGCCAGGAGGAGAAGGAATGCTCCTCCAGGTCCCACAGTAAAAGTTAAGGCCTCTCCTGCTGCAGACTCGCGCCCCCCCCCCACCATGAGATGCCCGCGGCACCCAATCCCATAACCTACCTGGTGTCAGCAGGAAGCCTCAGGCCTGAGCGATTTTTCACCGATACCCCACTAATTTGTTTTGGTGATAGTTGAGGGATAAATATTGGCTAGGACATCAGGAGAATGTGCCTGCTCTTCCTCAGACGGTGCCTTTGCTTTAAGTCTACCTGAACAGGCAGACAGGGCCTCGTTTCATCATCTCATCTAAAAGATGGCATCTCCAACAATGCAGCACTCCCTCAGTGTCAGCCTAGATTATAAATGCAAATTGTGGAGCGTGGTGGAATTTTAGCCTACAATCTTTTGACGCAGAGGTGGAAGTGCTACCAACTGAACAAAGCTTTACAGTCCTGAGCCATGATTAACTCGGCACAACCCTGGGATCAAACTTGAGACCCTCCTGGTCTGTATGCCTCAGTACCAGACCAGGTGATGCATTTATTCACTAAACCACTGGAATGAAGGGTATTGTGTTCTAGTAAATGTTATTCCAATTTAACATCTTTCAGTTACCTTTACATGAAGTATTATCCTTTACATGAAGTATTATCCTTAAGTGTTAGCCATGGCTCAGTTGGTGGTACCCTCCCCTCTGAGTCAGAAGGTAGTGGGTTCAACTCCCACTCCAGCAACTTGAGCATAAAATCGAGGCTGACACTGTTGGAGGTGCTGTCTTTCGGATGAGACGTTAAACCGAGGCCCCATCTGCCCTCTCAGGTGGACGTAAAAGATCCTATGGTAATATTTTGAAGAAGAGCAGGGGAATTCTCCCCGGCGTCCTGACCAATATTTATCCCTCAACCAACATCATTATAATGATCTGGCCATTATCACATTGCTGTTTGTGGGGCCTTGCTGTGCGCAAATTGGCTGCGGCGTTTCCTACATTACAACAGTGACTATGCTTCAAAAGTACTTCATTGGCTGTAAAGCACTTTGGGACATCCCATTGTCATGAAAGGCGCTATATAAATACAAGTCTTTCTTTCTTTTTAGCATTCCTACCAAAGACCTGTGTGTACACTCATACCCTGGTGTGCTGGACTTTCTGACCAACCATTGCATTCACATGTTTAAATATTGAGGAAGCAATGCCTTTTTAATTCTTAGACGTCTTAATGCAAGACTGGTGGCCTTTTTGTGCAGATTTAGTATAAATGGAGTTTTAACGTGGCTTTGCAGAGCTCGACCAATGCTCTTTAATGGATGCTGCTGTGCCCTTGTTCACTTTTTCAGACCTTAATGGCATTTTCTCCATTGGTTTCTTTTGGAGGGGAGGGTTGTAGTTAATTTGATCTTTGAAGAGAGCAGTAGATTGCTTTTAACATAAATATTCCAAAAAGTAAAATGTAAATAATTAATTCTGAAAGCTTGGACCCATCTGTCCTTCAGAGTGTAGAAATTGGTGAGACTGACAGTGATTATGATGTGGAAATTGCCGGAAAGCTCAGAGCTTTTGATTTTGACCTCTCTCTCGATTTCTTGGATTATTATGGGTGCTCTGGAAAAAAAAACCTTAAAGGGGCAGTATCTCTCTGTTTTTATGATGATGCCATTCAAGTGATACAATGACATACTTTGTCATTGCTGCACCTCTTGAGGTAGATTTTCATCTTTACTGCCTGCCGTTACTCAGAAGGAAAATCAGGCAGGTTGTGTAATGGAGAGGGGATACTTTGTGCCGGATATTCCTCTTTGCGCTCCGCCCAGGCGATGTGTAATGCCAGCTGGTAAAGATGCAAATCTGTCACGTGACGTCATGTCGTAAAACAACATTGAAGTGCATTACTCGTGCATGACGTCACTGTGACAATAGTGACAGACAGCTCTTCTGAAAAGCGTTTCAAGTACTGGGCACAGTTCTCATTTCCATGTTACAAAAGGCACTGGATAAGGTGCAAAGATGATTTTACACTGAGAGGTTATAACTATCAGGAAAGACTGAACAAGTTTGGGTTCTTTGGTCTAGAAAAGAGAAGGCTAAGGGGTGACCTAACAGAGATATTTAACATTTTGAACGGGTTTGACAGGGTAGACAAAGAGAAACTGTTTCCACTTGTGGGGAGACTAAAACTAGGGGTCATAAATATAATAGTCACCAATAAACTCAATTCAGGAAAAAAATCTTTACTTAGAGTGGTGAGAATGTGGAACTTGCTACCACATGGAGTAGTTGAGACGAATAACATAGATGCATTTAAGGGGAAGCTAGATAAGTACATGAGGGAGAAAGATATAGAAGGAAATGCAGATAGGGTTAGATGAAGTAGGATGGGAGAATGCTCATGTGGAGCATAAACATCGGCATCAACCATTTCGGCCGAATGGCCTGTTTCTGTGCTGTAAATTCAATGAATGTAGTCATGCTTCATGAATTCCGTGCACCGTCAACTCTTCTTTCACATTGAAGCTTTTCCTCTTCCTACAGAGGGCTACAAAGTCTGGGTCATGTCCGACAATGATTGGTGCCCATTGAATGTCTCCAATTGTAGGTGGTTGATGATTGCTGGATCTTCTGACCACTTCATTGACACCAAAATCCCCGAGAGGAAATGTCACAAAAAGTATCTGTTTGCCCACTGACCATTCACAGGCACAGTCATGTCCATATTATCAGCAATTGATAGATGATTAAACTTTCCTGCAAGTTCAAAATGTTCACCTAGACATTCAGAGAGGACATCTTAAATGTGTACTGACAGTGGTTAGGCATTGGCCTTCCACCCTGGACCTAGGATCAAATCTAGCCCAGATTGATGAGATGAAAATCTCCCGTGTCCACTGGCTGCATGGTCCTACCTAAAATGAGTTTGAGCAGTCTCAGTTTAGCTTAGAGGGCTAAATTATGAGGCAGGTTGCATAAACTTGGCTTGTATTCCCTTGAGTTTAGAAGATTGAAGTGTGATCTGATCGAGGTTTTTAAGATGTTAAAAGGATTCAATGGGGTAGATACAGAGAAACTATTTCCTCTGGTGCAGGAATCAAGAACGAAGGGACATAATCTTAAAATTAGAATTAGGCCATTCAGGAGCAAAATCAGAAAACACTTTTTTCACACAATGGGTCGTCGAAATCTGGAATTCTCTTCCCCCAAAAAGCTGTGGATGCTGGGACAATCGAAGCTTTCAAGACCGAGATCGATAGATTTTTGTTCGGCAAGGGTATCAAGGGATACGGAGCAAAGGCGGATAAATGGAGTTGAAGTAAAGAACAGCCGTGATCTAATTGAATGGCGGAGCAGGCTCGAGGGACTGAAAGGCCAACTCCTGCTTCTAATGTTCCTAGCTCCTTGTGAGAGTGGGCTCACAGAAGAAAATTTCATCAATTTGGCACTTATTGGCTCTAAATTTGGCAATCTTATTCAGACAAGCCATGGGATGCTTGATAAGTTGAATGCCATGTTGTTCGATGGGGGCTGTGCTGCTGGGGCTGGGATTGAGACTCATTGTTGGACTGGAGTTGGGGGGGAGCCTTGCTCTGCATTTAGCCATGCTACATGTGATCCGGAGCACTTAATGTGGACACCGTGGGTCTCCGAAACAGAAAGCATTCCATTCTCCAGCACCCAACATCTCTCACCTGGTGCACAGAACTTAACAAAGAGAAAATGAAGAGCGGCATTGTTTTTTTGAGGTGTTTTTTGTTTAGTACCTTAATAGCAATCGCTCATTTTTTACATGTTGAGAGGAGGCAACAGCAAGAGAACTGTGCATGTTAACATTTTGTATACTTGCTGACCTATTACCTTGCTCACGGTGAACAGAGGACACTCTGCTTTACAACAATAAGGGTGTTATCAGTAAAGTGTGACATAGGAAGTGTTTACAGGAAGTAAGCATGGCACTTAACAGGAAATGCGTGCTATATGCAGGCCTTTTATAAAAATATTTAAAATGACTATAACTCCAGTAAACTGGATAATGGCGGGGAGGATTTACAAGCTCTCTTCCAGCATAAAAGGGGACTTAATTCCGGTAGGCTCCCTTTATATGAATCACTGATGCAGCTCTCACATTTTTATGGGTTATTCTCTGATATAATTTTTTTTTAAATCACTGTGTAATCCTCACTCTAATGCTCTCTCAGATTTTGATAATACACATCATTTACAGTTCTTTCTGTGACAAAGATCCCCTATTTTTGAAACAAGTTGTGTGGTTCTCAAAGACCTCATTATAAAGGCCGGCCTGCTTTATCTGGAAGTCCATTTGATGTTGCACAGATCTCGCAACTTGGAGAAGAGTTGAAGAAGCTTATTGCATGGTGACAGGTGGCACATGAAGGCCTCGCTTTATTATTTTATTGCACGCTAAAATTGCTTCTCTCTCTCTCTTGAAACAAACTGGGCCATTCTGGGGATGCATCTGTGGTACGTCTCTTTCTGCAGCAACGCTTTTGACTTTAAATCTGGAATTTTCATCTGGAAGCTTCCGGATGTAGACTGCGTTGTTTGCGTTCTTCAAACACAAGTGTGGCTGAAAGTACAGTGTCAGACTCTCATTCTGTTGAGGTGATGTTCAAGTGAAGTGCAGTTTCCCTCGAGAAAGCAGCCTTGAAACGGTTGCATGTCGCGTTCCGACAGCCCATTTGGCACAGTAGCTACTGCTTGGGTCCAAGTTCCAGCATGCTTTAGTTTACAATTGACAGTAACGCCAACACAGGCTACCCACAAAGTGAATTCTCCCGTACTTGCCATCGTTAGTGGTCTGCAGAATCAATCCAATTCTTTTTGGATCCAGGTTGAAACCAGACTCATCCTGGATCCACCTCCTCCGAATCAATACAATCAATAGAATGCTAAGGAAAAGGGGCCATCGAAGCTTTAAGAGTTCAGCTCCACTTGTATGTGATTCAAACTTATTTAAAATATAACTGCACTGTCTTTTTAGCCTCCACGACTTTTTTATGGAATGAAATGACTGTTTTCCACCCTTTTTCTCTCTCTGCATCTCTCACCAAGCCGTGCATTCTCGGTCCTCTCAACTTTGCTCTTCGGTTCACTACTAGATGATGATATTTCTCCCCATTGTTCTTTCACCAGTGGATAGATGTGCGGAGCCCAGGCACCTCCCACTGTGATGTGGCTGAGATTGGGAATGCAATGGAACAGCGCACTGGTGTTTTTTTTTTATTCGTTCACTGGATGTGGGCGTCGCTGGCAAGGCCGGCATTTATTGCCCATCCCTAGCAAGATTTTTTTACAATTGAGTGGCTTGCTAGGCCATTTCAGAGGGCAATTAAGAATCAACCACATTGCTGTGGGTCTGGAGTCACATATAGGCCAGACCGGGTGAGGACGGCAGGTTTCCTTCCCTAAAGGACATTAGTGAACCAGATGGGTTTTTACGACAATCCGGTAGTTTCATGGCCACCATTACTGATACTAGTATTTTAATTCCAGATTTTTTATTTAATTAATTGAATTTAAATTCGCCAGCCGCCGTGGCGGGATTTGAACTCGTGACTCTGGATTTTAGTCCAGGCCTCTGGATTACTAGCCCAGTAACATAACCACTACGCTACCGTACCCGTGTATCCAACATAGTAACATTTTTATAATGTGTTTTTCTCCCCTTTTCTTGAGGCAACCCCAGATGCGATGAAGATTAATTTATCTCCTGTCTTCCATTACCCTAGTCTGGTTCGTAGAAACTATAAGGGAGCTTGGCTACTGCTATTCTGATTAGTGTGAATGGACTTGATCATTTGTGGGTCCAAATAGCTAAACAAAGGGCCCTGAGTGTAATGCAGTACAATTGCAGCATGGGTAAGCAAATATCAGGATGGCCTGTGCAGTATGTACGGAACTGCATCTGGCAGCAGAGAGAGCCTTACTTTGAAGGACGCTGTTCATTTGGTCTAAATGAGAGCATCCGGCAGCTGTTGGTTTCCTAACAAAAGATCTGCAGCTCAACTGTGGTTTACTTTACAGGGTTTCGGTTTCCAGGTTTTTTTTTTAAACAGTAGTAATGAATTTGCTTAATTATCTCGGCTCTGCTGGATGACATCATTCCTAATGCTGCTTTGGAACAAAGTCGCACACTCTCAAGAAAGCAGATTTAAGCTGCATCCCTTGTCTCCCCTCCCTTCCTGTCCCAATTTAGGCCCTTTGCCATCGGCGATGGGTAGTATTTTACACACACACACACACACACACACACACACACACACGTGCACATACAAGGCGTGCAGCCGCATCTCAGCTGTTCTTTGCAAACGCCTGCTGCTGTGTAGCCTGACTGCTGGATTAACTCTTTTGTTAAGAGCCCTTGTCAACATAATGAGAGGAGGCTGCAGATAATAGAGCCGTAAACACAGCTGAGGCCCAGGTTTGGAAGGTCAACTGGGGGTTGGGGGGAAAGGGTGCACAGGGATCCGTTGTACTCGCGTTAATAGACTGCTAAAATGGACCCCGATTATTTGAAACCAGAGCATTTAGGAAGCAGTTTGATTAGAAAATCTTATTTTGTAGAATAATAGAAGGGTGGGTGACAGCAAATATAGAATCATGCAGCACAGGAGGCCATTCGGCCTATCGTGCCTGGGCTAGCTCTTTGAAAGAGTTATCCAATTAGTCCCACTCCCCTGCTCTTTCCCCATAATCCTGCAAATTTCTCCTTTTCAAGTACATATCCAATTCCCCTTTGAAAGTTTATGTTGAATTTGCTTCCACTGCCCTTTCAGGCAGTGCATTCCAGATGGTAACAACTTGCTGAGTAAAACCATTTCTCCTCTTTTGCCTCCTGGATTTTTTTTACCAATTATATTGCCAAATAATTTTGATTTTTTTTGTGTACCCCAGATGAGGGGTGACCATGTAATGTTTGTACTGTCTCGCTACAGAGTGGAACATTGCATGCTCAACGAGAGGGGTTGTAAGTTAATTTCCCACCCAACCTTGTCCCTATCACTTGAACTCGCATCTACTTGTTTGGTCAATCCCATTTTGGAGAATCTCACCAACTGTGATTGATTTATCACAGAGCGGCAGTAATAGTGGCCATGGAGCAAGGTTTCTCCCTTGCAGCTGAAAGAGGAAGCCTGGTAGGAAGGGCAGTCATAGGGGACCAAATGGATGAAAATATAGGGGCCCATTGATGTTGCAAGGCATGGTTTTAAAAAAAAATCCAACGAGCTTCAGATCTCTGTCTCAGGTTCTGCCTTTGTCTATTTCTTTCTTTTTCTCTCTGTCTACCTCTTTCTCTGTTGGAAGTACACCTATGAGGCAGAAGGTTGTGTGTTCAAATCCTGCTCCCAGACTTGAGCACTTAATCTAGACTAGCAATTCAGCGCAGCACTAAGGGAGTACTACAATGTGTCAGTCATAGTTCCGTGGTAGTACTCTTGCCTCTGAGTCAGAAGATTGTGGGTTCAAGTCCCACTCCAGAGCTTTGAGCACAAAATCCAGGCTGACACTCCAGTGCAGTACTGAGGGAGTGCTGCACTGACTGAGGTGCCGCCTTTTGGATAAGACGTTAAACCGAGGCCCCGTCTGCCCTCTCAGGTGGATGTAAATGATCCCATGGCACTATTTCAAAGAAGAGCAGGGGAGTTCTCCCTGGTCTCCTGGCCAATATTTATCCCTCAACCAACATCACTAAAACAGATTATCATGTCATTATCACATTGCTGTTCTGTGGGTCCTGTGCAAAAATTGGCTGCCGTGTTTCCTGCATTCCAACAGTGACTACACTTCAAAAGTATCTCATTGCCTGAAAAGTGCTTTGGGACATCCTGAGGTCATGAAAGGTGTTATATAAATGTAAGCCTTTCTGTCTTTTTACTGTGGACGATGCTGTCCTTTAGATGATACATTAAACTGAGGACTCAATTGCTTGTTTCAATGGTTCAAGTAGAAATGAAAGATCTCAATTTTTAAAGAGCAGAGAGTTATGCCGATGTCCTGACTAACATTGCTGCCTCAACCAACATCAGATAACAGATCAACTGGTCATTCATCTCATTGCTCTTGTGCTCAATGCAAAATGGCTGCTGCATTTGCCTGCATAACAGGAACTGCACTTCCAATTGGAACCCTGATACGACCATGGGGCAAAGTTTCCTATTGACTTTGTAAGGTGTACAATCTCCCCCTCCTGTTTTAAGGCCAGTGTTGGGATGTGTTTTTCCCTGAGGATTTTGAGGGCGTGTAGAAACTCCAATGCAGCCCTATCAATAGTACTGCAGTGAAGTAGTTTGTGTCGCTGTTGAAAGACTTGCAACTGATTCTTTCTTAGAATTACATCGAATTTACAGCATAGAAACAGGCCATTTGGCCCAACTGGCCTATGCCAGTGTTTATGCTCCACACGAGCCTCTTCCCAACTTATTTCATCTAACCCAACAGCATAACCTTCTATTTCTTTTTCCCTCATTTACTTCTCCTGCTTCCCCTTAAAGACATCTGTGCTAATTGCCTCAACTACTCCATGTGGTAGTGAGTTCCACGTTCCAACCACTCTCTGGGTAAAAATGTTTCTCCCGAATTCCTTACTGGATTTATTAGTGACCATCTTATATTCTCAGATAATGAAAATATGAGGAACACGGCAAAGATTTGGGAGGAGGTGACAAACCTCAAATCAGGATGCTTGAAGAGCACGAGTCAACCTCATCATAGCCTTTCAATGGATGATGGTTTGGCCCAAGAACATTGTTAATCACAAAAATGTTTTATAGGGCTGTGCAGGACTCTAGTGGGAATATCTAATCAGTGTATGATATGTGGAGGAATGAATTTCTTCAGACGTTTTATGACTGGAAGTGTGGATGTTTTGAAGGCTGGAAAGGCCATTCCATCCAATAAAAGGTTAAAGAGTGTGATTTGCAATTTCGAACAGCTGTAAATTCGATACATATCCCTGTTTCTTGCTGGGACATTGACCAGGCTTTTGGGAATTAGAAAGCTTTAGGAGAAACTTCAATAACATTGCCACTGCTGGATAGAACGATCTTGAGACATTGGACTCCAAATCTTAAGGTTATTGTGGGCTCCATTCTTTTCTAATCTGGGTACCCCTCCTCCACAAGTACGACTGTTTAACATTGGGCAGGCTGTGAGAGAAAATTGGTGTTGTTTTGAATAAATGTATAGAATTTTTTTTTGGAATGAATCATTGTCCTAATACTCCCTTGATCGATACATCTCTCGATACCAGTAAATGAAGAGAATTAAAATCATAACTTTCTTTTTCAAAATCAATATGCCCGAGTTCCCCTCAGCGCTCTCATTCTTTCCAATTGCCAGTGTTATTTAGAGCAGACAGTGCTGGAAAGGATTTAATTTGATTTGCTAGATTATTGACTAGCATTCTTTCAGCGTAGGGATTTGAAGAATTACATGGGAACAGGAGTAGGCCATTCAGCCCCTCGAGCCTGTTACGCCATTCAGTTAGATCATTGTTGATTTGTATCTTAACTCCATCAACCTGCCTTGGTTCCGTATCCCTTGCCTAACGAAAATCTATCAATCTCAGTTTTGAAATTTTCAATTGACCCCCAGCCTCAACAGCTTTTTGGGGGAAGCAGTCCAGATTTCCACTACCCATTGTGTGAAGAAGTGCTTTCTGACATCACCCCCTGATGTCAGGAGGCCTAGCTCTTAGTATGAGGTTATGCCCCCTTGTTCTGGGCTCCCCCACCAGAGGAAATAGTTTCTCTCTCTCCACCCCATAATTGGATATAAGGAGTAAATTTGTTAATAAATATTTACATTTTAATAACCTGGGAATATCTAATAACATTGTGGTCATGTTTATCCACAAGGGATCTGGTTGCTTTTCCTTCCAGAAGTTAATTTTGAGTAAGATGCCATCCATTCACGAGGTAAAATTTCATGCCGCATCTCTTTCCCCAGAACAACTGGGTCAAGTCTGATTGAAATGGAAAAGTAGAATAACCAGCTGAATTGCCTTACAATGGAGTCACAGAAATCAAGAGATACTATTGATACCCTTTGAAAAGGAGCACTGTGTTCCCCCTTTTGGCACAGTTGACCGTTCCATTGTGGGAACTGAGTCACACAGACCAGTCTGTGCTACACTTGGATTAGGGAAGGGGAGAGGGGAAAGATCAGCCAAGGTTCCTACTCCCGATCATATCCAGTAACCCCCTGTAAAAATTATGATTTCTTTTTTTTAATAGCCTTCGTTTAGTGATGCAGAGAAAATGATCTATCATAAAAGCAGCTCTCCATGCTTGATGCTAGAAGAATAATAGTTAATTCAAAATGGCACCAGTTTTTTTTGCACCAGTGTGACACTTCCTTCTTTTGTCCAGCCATTATTTTAGGCAATCTTTGCCAAATCACAGATCATTTTGTGCTGTGCACTCGTGCACACTAGAAACTGAGTTCAGGTTGTCAAAAAATGCACTCCACTTCAGATCCTTATTATTGGAGGAGGCTTTTTCCCAATCAGTCTGTGCCGGATTCAAATGTTGGTTCCAGCGATGATGGGCCATTATGCCAACACAGTGTGGCCCCTGCCTCTCGTTATCAGGACAGTATGGATTAATTTATTATTGAATTATTCCTGTGCAAAACCAAGAAGTACAGAAAAGGTAGCAAAGACAGTTGTGCCTTTATTGGAGGTGGGTGGGTGGGGAGAGGAAAATATTTCACCTTCTCTAGTCTGGTTAAAATAAAATTTACTGGCGTAATGTTAGATTGATCACCAGGAAGGAAGACGAAGGTGAAAGAAAAATCTATTTAATTGTAAAACCACGTGTTTTCATATTTGCTAGATGTTTTCAAAGGGTTTTTAGTGAACAACAGTACTTTTAAAATAGTGCATTATATATATATATATGATACATAATAAAAAAAAATTACTAGCCTCGACTGCTTTCACTAACAAGCTGTTCTGTCATAGCAATTTAGTTCAAGAGTTGAGTGTATTGCTATCTCTATTTGGAGCGCTCTGTTCTATCTCTGCTGCCGACATAGAATTCCAAATGATGTTTTGGCTGCAGGAATGAGCGTAGATATCAGAATAATGGTTTTCATGGGAATGACAGCAAACATGTGGGAAGCCAAGGGTGCGTCCTGAGGCCCAATCCTTTTATGGATCAGAAACATCCATGTTTTGTGTTCAGGAATATTTTTGTTTTGCTCTTTTTGCCCCTTCAGTTTACCCACATAGCTTTTCAAACTGGGATTCCTGGATCCTAAGGGGACCTACAAGGTCATGGAATTCTGCCTATCATCAGATTTCTATATTTTTCCTGTATTTGTTGACTTACTAGCGCATTAAGTCTGTTGATGTGCACTAATTAATAAAACAAAATCTGCATTGATGGCACTGGATGTGACACTGTCTTTTGAAAGTTAGGATAGGCAGTGCCTGGGAGTGTGTCAGTATTGTAGGAGATTCCTGGGAGTATGTCAGTATTGCAGGGCCCTCTTCCAATACAGAAAGATTTAAAAATCTGATTTATTGCTGCACTATTTCACGACCCGCTATATTAGTGCTGTTCCGTATAAACGCTCCTATCCATATTGATGGCCGCCCCCTCGATCTTGCCACTTCACTTGGCCTTTCCATTCCAATCGTCTCAATGACAGACAAGGCCTGCCCTGATCAATTCTCTCCTCACTACTCATATCCCCCTTCTATCCCCACTTCCTTCTGCTTCCGCCCTTGGAAAAAACTCTTCCCCCAAATAACTTACAACGGCACTTTCAAACGCCCAACAGTCTAGCCTTTGGCCTTCCATTCACCACGATACTTCTGCAACTATCAATCTGCTCAATCACACCCTCACCTCTGTTGTTGATGCCCTTGTCCCCAGTAAAACCCTCACTCTCTCCCACCCTGATTCTTCCGCCTGGTACAGCCTCCATTTTCGCTCCTTTAAGTCCAAGGGGCGCAGACTTGAACGCTTATGGCACCCAACTGGTTTAGCCATTCAGCACCAGATCTGGCTGGGCTACATCAAGCACTATTGGCCCCTGCTCTCCTCTGCCAAAACTGTTCACTACTGCAGGATCATCCTGGAATGCAAAGATAACCACTTGCTTTTCTTTTCCACTATAAATCGTTTCCTTAAACCCTTCTCCTCTGCCTCCTCCTCCACTCCTTTGTCATTAAAATTGAGACCATCCATTCAGCTGCCTCTGCCGCATCCCTCCCTTCCCCTTGCCCACCAAGTCACATATCCCCCCTACCCTAGCCCTGAACTCACATCTTTCAAACTAAAAACAAACGTACAGCCAGGCTAGATAAAAAGAAATGCTGCATTTGAGGCTTTTTGTTTCATCTAACCTATTTGTTGGTTTGATTTACCGGGCGTTTCTGGAAATGTACAGCACGTCAGTCAACATTTGAAGGACCACTGAAAGTTAATGTTTCAGGTCAGACCCTTAATCAGGACACTGTCCTTTTTTTCCATTCTTGTTTTTATCTTTGCAGAAACCCATTTTCTGGGAGAGGAATCCCACCTGAAAATGTTAACCTATCTTTCTCATTTAGGTACCGATTGACCCTGCTGTGCACTTCCAAGAATTTCTTGTTTTATTTCATATAGAACCAGGCTACAACTTCTACTGTGATTTAATGTCACTCATGTCTTCAGGGGGGTGATGCACAGAAAAATCCATATCTGTAGCAAAATGTCACCAGTAAAATGATTGTCACATTCGTACTGCGAGATCCATGTCATGTCATTATATGTGTTTAGTAGGGAAACATTTAATAATTAGAACATCCACCCCAAACAGGAGCACATTGTTCCTCCCTCATTCTAGGAATTGCTGGATGAGGAAAATGTAAGGAATCTTACAACGCCAGGTTATAGTCCAACAGTTTTATTTGAAAATCACAAGCTTTCGGAGGCTTTGAAAGCCTCCGAAAGCTTGTGATTTTCAAATAAAACTGTTGGACTATAACCTGGTGTTGTAAGATTCCTTACATTTGTCCACCCCAGTCCATCACCGGCATCTCCACATCATGGATGAGAAAAGACCAAGGTCTGTCTAGTTCGCTTTCTACCATCCTGGTAGGTGAATGATACAAAGATAGTGGAGTTGTTGCTTAATCAATCTCTGTCAATTAGTCTACAACAGGCCCAGAATATAAGAATTGTGTTATGTAAGTCGTCAAAATTTATATGTTAAGAAAGAAAGACTTGCATTTTATATCACACCTTTCACGACCTCAGGACATCCCAAAGCGCTTTACAGCCAATGAAGTACTTGTTGAAGTGTAGTCACTGCTGTAATGTAAGAAATTACTGTTGTAATGTTGCAGGAGATCCTTCAGCCTAGTCCTGTTTGAATTTGCTGCTTTTCTCAAGTCCCGAAGTCTGTCATTGAGTCTTCTGTGTGTTCCTTGAACTCTGCCTTTCTGTAATCCGACTTAGAATTTAAAACCTCTGTAAAATGTGTCTCATTTGAAACCTGGAAAAGTCTTTCCCTACTCAAAGGGTCAATCAAATGCTTATTTACCTGATGAGTTGACCTTTTAAAAACTTTATTACGGATATTCTGCAGAATATGTGGACGGGACAAAGCTGAGGGAGCCTGGAGGAAGAGAGTTGAATTGTGCTGGGAAAGTTTTACACACACACACACACACACACACACACACAGCTGAACTGTGGAATGGTGCAGAAACCCAGTTCATTGTGCATAATATTCAGTGCACAAAGCAGCTCTCTATATACTCAGATATACTAAACCTACATATACTCACTCACACACATGCAAGCACTGTAGATTATCCAAGTATTGACTGTAGAGAAAGGGGCAGCTTGGTAAAGATATTGACCTCAGTGTTAGAGTGCGTCAGTGATGGGTTTTTAAATAGCCATTTGTTTGACTAAAATCAAAATGCTTGACACATCTCCGGCTGCAGGAACTTTCTCAGGCGACCACCAGCAATGCCTCTTGAATGGAATTTTTGGAGCCGGATATTCCCGGAGGTCAGCATGCTCCCGAAACTCCTCGAAGCTGCAGCAAGACCCCCCACCCCGCTTTTCTTTCAATTGAAATCTTCCTTCGGGACAGGCTGCTCTCCAGTGTATTGTCCAAGTGGTCGTTCTGCCCACGTGAGGCTAGACAGTGACTGTTGACTGTGGGGGGCATCACAACCAATCTGTGCACGTGTGATTTCCAGGAGGAGTCACTGAACACCGTCTGATTTTCCCCTTCACTAGCTAAAGGGGGAACCGATTGTAGTTCCCTACTGCTACCCGGTCTGAGAGATGTTGAATCAGCACAGTCCGGGAATTGAAATTAGAACCTTCTGGTGTTTATGACTTTAGTGGTATACCATTGGGAGCTTTGATCCACCAGACAATCAGAGAGCACCCAGCTGCACTTTTTTTAAGATTCAGAACAGACTACTCTATAGATAATCATCATGTTCCAGCGGGTAGATGGAATTAAGATACAAATCAGCCATGATCTAATTGAATGGCGGAACAGGCTCGAGGGGCTGAGTGGCCTATTCCTGTTCCTATTCCTTCCTTAAACTGCAGGAATGACACCTTTTTGTTTGAAATATTGCTCCTCCTGTCCTGGAGGCACTGACTCATGCCAGAGTTTAGCTCCACATGTTTCAGCCGCCTTCCGGTGAGTCTAGATAACGGGACAGAAATTGCTCGGAGCAGCAAACCAACAGCGCTCGCCGCTCCGTAGATTCAGACTAACAAACTAACTTTTCTTCGGGCACTTCCTCGAATAGCAAGCGGAGAAGGGCCCGGCGTCAGATCAAACGAAGCTAGGACCCTGGGAGAATCAAGTGGATCGCTCTCTCCCCTCGACCAATCAGATTGCCGCATTTTTGTCACGCTACGTAACTCTCTGCAGCTTTCCGATGTTAAAACCAGGACGTGAATAAAAATCTTTGTAAAAACAGTTATAGACAATGGAAAAAAGAGGGTAAAAAATAATTGAAATAAATAAGAGACAGAAGGGAAATTTTTTTAAAAAGTTTAAATTTTTTATAAAAAAAATTTTCATGACCAAAAACTTCAAATAAGGAGTAATGAGGCTCCACATTTTTAAAAGTTAATTTTTAGTTGTTTTACAGTCATTAAGACTTACCACGCTGTTAAAACTTGGTTTGGACCTGGTATTATTAAGCTTGGTGACTTAATTAGTTTCTTCCCAGCTGGGAAGATAAGCAAGTTTGTGCTTTTTCAATGATTTCTCCGACCGCAGCGTGCGATGTCCCTTTTAATTCGAAGCTGTCGTATCGCCGGCGAACCACTAGAAGCAAGTTCCGGATTTCCCGCGTTTCGTTGCGAGCGCCGGAACCTGCTCTCCCATTTCGCCACCAACAACGGAGAGAGCGCTGTTGAGCTCGCCAGCAATTCCTGCCCCATTGCCTCCGTGGGCTATTCGACTGTAGGAGGCGTCGCGGCTGACCTCCAACCCTAACATCGCCCAACGTCTATGCCAGTAGCCTTGCCAGCCGGAGTTACTGACTCGCGATCAGGGACAGGAAGCCCCGGCTGATTTATTTTTTTTCTCTCTGCCTAGCCTAGAGAAGCTAGCAAATGATCTACTAACTAGGGATCGAATCTGGCTCCTCCTTAATCTGTATGGTTCACTGCCACACTGTGGGTAGTGCAGCTACCAATTGAATTGAGGGGTGGGGGTGCTGAAACAGTGCCCCCCCCTTTCCATTATGTGACATCAATGGCATCTTGCAACGCCAGCCTCGAAATGCACTGGAGGCTGACTTTTTATTCCACCTCTCCATTTCAATCAGGTTTAACCCAGTTAAAGCATACATCAGTTCAAACCTGTTTTGAGGGCATTACTAATTGGAAATTTCAGATCCCATCAATCTGAGTTTACCTCACTGTTGAGAAAGAAAAGATGATGATTGCATTCTGTGCTCTTTAGGCTTCAGGATGGGGTTGGAGTGTTCAGGCAACTTGCGTTAATGAGCTCCAGCCCTCTGCTTACAATGAGCCTTTTGGGCAATTTGTTAAATTCAAAATCAACCAAGCAGTGACCTTTTTAGACCTGAGCTGATTCTGTAATTTTTTTTTTGTATAATGTGTTGCACTTTCAATCAATTGATTAGAAAAATAAAAAAACAAGAAAAGACTTTTTTTTTCTTTCAGACTGTACGTGGGTGGGGTGGGGTGGGGGGAGGAATAATTACCGGAGCTTTAATAGGTGATGATGCTGCTTCATAAAGAGCGACAGAGGGTGACAATCTCGATCGTTTTTCCGGTTGAACTGTGGCCTTTCCACACTTTGCCAAACCAAGAAATTCATTCCTCTTAATCGTGGCCTGTAATCTAACCATTTGCCAAGCTAAAGACTTGGAGTTGGTAAAGGCGGCCTACCTCAGGAGTAGACCACAGGTACGGATACCAATTCTGGTTGGACATAACCCTGGAGGTTTCGTCACATGACCTCTTTGCCTCCAGCTGTCCCCGCCCGTTCAAACAGCCTTTTCTTTGCCAGCTCTAATATTTTTACAACTAATAAACATGTGTTCAAAGAAAATGGAAAAAAAAAAGCACTATAATTTTTCTCCCGGGCTGCACACAGCAGTGTCCTGAAGATTAATCTTCAATTCCTGGACACTCTGGGGGCAATCCTGGAGGGTTGGCAACCCAAGCTACAGGCCTTAAGGTTGGCGTGGGTAACCTTTTTTTGCAAGGTCCACAATTGTGGGGAAAAATAAGGTGGGGCTGGGGTGGGCTCATATTTTCAAATCCGATGCTTGCTTCGATGATATTGAATGTTATAATGATTAATGGCCTGCACAACGGAGGACATAGCAGTTAGTGGGGAAAATTGATTTAGATTTTAGAAACCAACGTTTTAATGTCTGGTTTCAGGATTATTTTTCTTTACCTTGTTCTCAGGATGTGGGTGACGCTTGGAAGGCTACATTTTATTGTCCATCCCTAGTTGCTCTGCAGCATTTCCCAGCCGAGGGAGAAGAAAATCAGAGGGGCAAGTTGCACAAGGGTAGGATACAGGGGGCGCTGGTGGCAGTCCCGTCCCCGTGCCTCGGCCTGCAGGCACAAAGCCAAGTTGACGGTAAATGGATTTGGGAGGAAACTTGCCCAAACAGCTCGATGCTGAACTAGATATCTGAAATGGTAAGGTGCTCCATTCCCCAGTACTAACATCCCTCCCTTTAGTGAAGGCAAAATTCACAAAAAGAAGCTGTAATAAGAGTACATGATGGAACTGCCCACTGATTTGAATGTGATGGCTTCGCTAACCAGCCTACACAGCTTCAATTGCCAAGTCCAGATTACTGCCAGGATCAATTGAGGTTCAGGCTGTGAACATTATCTTCCATTAGTAAAGAATGTTCTTTCATGTTGTGTAATATTGAGGCAGCCCATTTCCCCTGTTATATAGGAACAGGAGTAGGCCTTTCAGCCCCTCGATCCTGTTCCTCCATTCAATTAGATCATGGCTGGTCTGCATCTTAACTCCATCTACCAGGCTTGGTTCCGTAACCCTTAGGTGAAAAAGTACAGAGTGTTTGGACTGATATAGGAAACCAAGTGGTTTCAGCAGCTCCTACTTAGACAGCCTTTTATTCCAAAGCAGTCACCTCTTGAAAATAGGATCTGATTGGCATGTAATAGGTGGTTTTTGAGGGGGGGGGTGGGGCCCTGTCACAGATGGCAGTGACCCCACAATAAGCTTGTTGGGCTCACGAAGGTTGGCAGGGACAAAGACCCGGATAAATGGGCCTTCCGACAGCCAGTATCAGTGAATTCTGCAGGATTACTTTGGGGTTGTGGGAGACCTGTGTGTCAGAGGCTGGCAGTATCGACACCCACACCAAACAACAACAACCACCTGCATTTATATAGCGCCTTTAACATAGTATAACCTTCCAGGGCGCTTCACAGGAGAGTTAACAAACAAAGTTTAATACTGACCTGTCCTAATATCTCCTTATGTTGGTGACCAAAAGTTTGGTCAGTTTTAAGGAGCAACTTAAAGGAGGGGAGAGAGAGAGGTAGAGAGGCGGAAAGGTTTAGGAAGGGAATTCCAGAGCTTAGGGCCTGGACAGCTGAAGGCACGGCCGCCAATGGTGAAGTGCAGGAAATCGGTGAGCGCAGAGATCTCGGAGGAGGGTTGTAGGGCTGGCTGGAGGAGGTTGCAGAGATAGGGAGCGGCGAGGCCATGGAGGCCCAAGATAATAACCTATTTTAAGGAGGGAGTTTTCCTCTTCAATACTTTCAGAGCACGTGTTGGGAATTCAGGCACACCCCCCGCAATGGACAGAACAATATTATGTGATTCTTCACAAACTTGATTTCCCAATTTTCGCTTCCAGTGTAGGAAGCTCTACACCAGGAGCACAGAAGTTGTGCACGTACCCCGAAGCTCTTGAATGGGAGCAGAAAACTTTAGCTTTAGATAAGTTGAAGAAACTGCTTTCATTGCTCCCCCTTCCTCATACCTCTCCACCTCCAGTATCTGCTCCTGGTTCCTGGCAGGTATATTGAGCTCGCTTTAGTTCCACATCACTGCCAAGAACAAGTCAATAACTTTTTAAAAAATTCTCAGAAAATGCATTTTTAACAGCTCGTGACTTGCAGCGATGCCAAGTTGAAATCATTGTAAAAATCCAATGTACTGGGCACGATTGGTTGGAATACAAGTTGGAGGTCTGACTTTTTGGATTGGCCGGCGAAAGATAGATTGTGGGGTGCTTTGTGCTTGTGTATAAATGGCACATCCGGTCAAAACTCACACATTGGAGCATCCTGTACATAGGTTTCTAAGACTGTACAGTTCTAACTCATGGGAGGAGACGCACAACACCAGGTTATAGTCCAACAGCTTTATTTGAAATCACAAGCTCTCGGAGCTTTGCTCCTTCGTCAGGTGAAGTTGGGAGGGAATTCCAGAGCTTAGGGCCTGGACAGCTGAAGGCACGGCAGCCAATGGTGAAGCGCAGGAAATCGGGGAGTGCAGAGATCTCGGAGGAGGGTTGTAGGGCTGGAGGAGGTTGCAGAGATAGGGAGGGGTGAGGCCATGGATGCCCAAGATAAAAACCTATTTTAAGGAGGGAATTTTCCTCTTCAATACTTTCAGGCACACCCCCCGCAATGGACAGAACAATATTATGTGATTCTTCACACACTTGATTTCCAAATTTTCACCTGACGAAGGAGCAAAGCTCCGAGAGCTTGTGATTTCAAATAAAGCTGTTGGACTATAACCGGGTGTTGTGCGTCTCCTTACATTTGTCCACCCCAGTCCATCCACCGGCATCTCCACATCATAACTCATGGGACATTTTGATTAATATTTGTCACTCTCCTTTTCTCAAGCAGCACCTGCTTGTCTGTCTCTTTCTCACTTGCTGTCTATCTTTCCCCTTTCCCTCTTCCTGATTGTACATGTGCCACTCACTCTCTGTTTAAGCAGCTTGAATATCTGTTGCCTTTGTCTCTCTCTCTCTCCTCTTCTCTCGCCCTCTCACTTTGTTTTAATTTCCTCTGTATGCTATTTTTAGTGCACTTGTTAACAAGTTTATGTTAAATTCCTGGCTGTGCTATTTTAACACGGCTGTTAACCTGTTTAAAACAAATGGGTTAATGATTGCATTAAAATAGCACAGACAGGAACTTTGGATTGCACTAAAGGATTGCACCTTTCAATGATAGTATTTCACAGAATTACATTGAATTTACAGCACAGAAACAGGCCCTTCGGCCTAACTCGTCCATGCTGGTGTTTATGCTCCACACGAGCCTCCTCCCACTCTTCTTCATCTAACCCTATCAACATATCCTTCTATTCCTTTCTCCCTCATGTGTTTATCTAGCTTCCCCTTAAATGCATCAATGCTATTCGCCTCAACTCCTCCTTGTGGTAGTGAGTTTCACATTCTCACCACTCTCTGGGTAAAGAAGTTTCTCCTGAATTCCCTATTTGATTTATTAGTGACTATCTTATATTGATGGTGAAGTAATATAAAAGAATGACTAATATGTGGAAAAGTTTCCGGTAATTATTTTCCTTCTGCTTTCCCTCTCGCCGTAGCAACACTGAATATAAACAGTGTCAAGTTAGAATTTTAACATGGTCAGAAGCCAATTCCAACCACTCATTTGCCTCTTTATCCAGAAATGAGGTGAGCAACACCAAATGGTTTTGCTCAGATGCTGTCAGTGCCAGTGCATCAGCTCCTGACTCAAGCAGCCGGTGATACACGATGACTTCCAGTGTAGCTCATCACTTATGGTTGTCCTGCTGATAGAGAAACAATTTAAATGTCCTCTGTGTAACCTTCCCTCAGCAGCTGCTTGCTGTTACACCACACCTCTGCTATAAAGCACATTGTTTATGACTTGATGCTAAGGAAACCCCATAAAACATCTGCTCTGTAACCCGCCCCTGGCTAACACACTCCCGTTTGCACCGCGACCTTTGGTACATTTGTTCTTTATGGTTGTCTCACTTAAAGGGACGTTACCTTTATGAAAAATGATCAAGCTGATCTCCATTTGTTTGTAAGTACACATTGTGGTGAAGTAGATGGTATAAAAGAAAGAACTTGAGTTTATAAAGCGTCTTTCATGTCCTCGCCATGTTGCGAAGCATTTTCCTGCCAATGAATTAATTTGGAAGTGCAGTCACTCTTGTTTTGTAGGCAGACGCTGCAGCCAATTGCACACAGCAAGATCCCACAACAACAACTTGCATTTATATAGCGCCTTTACAACGTCCTAAGGCGCTTCACAGGATTAAAAATTGACACTGAGCCAAAGAAGGTTCTCAGAGGGTTTTAGGGCCGGAGGATGTTAAAGTTATAGGGAGGGCTAGGCCAAGGAGGGATTTGAACACGAGGATCCCACAAACAGCAATGCAATAATGACCAGCTAAAATGCTTTGGTGGCATTAGTAGAGGGATAATTGTTGGCCAGGACACTGGGAGAATTTCCCCGCTCTTCTTCAAATAGTGCTATTGGAGTTTTTATATCCACCTGGAAGGGCAGATGGGGCCTCTGTTTAATGTCTCATCCGAAAGTGGTTGTTTGTTGTTGCCATGGAATCTGCCCCAGAATGTAAGTGGGGTGGAATTCTAAGCCTCAGGAGCTCCAACATATCACAGAACCAATAGCAGAAGTAGTTGTGTAATACATCGGGTGGTCCATTATGATCACTGATATAACACGCACTGCTAATGGCCGTCTCTCATTAATAAACATTGCAAAACACCTTTTCCAAAACTTGCCATTCACCGCTATGTGCTTTGTATACGATGCCAGTATATTATTGTCTCCCAAGGACTGTTACAGTGGAGGTCTGCTGGATTTTGATTTTAATTTGTGTAGACTGGTGCAAACACCCGCCCTACAGCTCCCTAAGCTGTCTAAATTCTAAAATTCAGAATTAAAAATCCTGAAAGGGCCCTTTTTGCAGCTTTTGTATGATGGTAAGTGGATGCATTTTGAAAACTACAAAGGATGTTTGATGCACAAAAGGCTTCACGTTACCCTGGGATGGCCGAGGGGCAGGAGAATGGTCTTTGTAATGAAAAGCAAATGACAGCGCTGGGTTTGGAATGGCGTTTTCTAATCATGACTGGGACTCCTTTGAAGCGAATCAACATTTGCAGAAATCCTGACTTTCCAGCAAACCTTGTACTTGTAGTGAGGGTAACTTCAGTTGGTTGTGTTTGGATATTGGTGTACAGTAGTGCAGGCATTGAGTGAGAGCAGTAGTGTGGTGCATCTCTTTTTCCTGAAGTGCTATGGGACTAGAATTCTATTCATTACTCCCCTGTAACTGTCTCCCATCCTGAAGATGCTGATTAATGTTTGCGTATGGTTCCTTGGGTTCTGGCCATCTTCTGGTGCCTTATCCAAGTAAGCATTTTTGTGTGAGCTTAGTGAGTGTTGACGAGGCTTTTCAATCATGGGGTGAGGGGCTTCAGTGCCGAGCCCAATCCAGTTCTCGCTTGTTGTCTACATTCTTGTACTTTCCAGTAGGTGTCATGAAGTGATCAGGTGGCAGAACCTCGGTTGTTTTTATTTTCTTCCTTTGTCTGGCCCCTGGAGGTGCTGAGGCCAATTATAACACAGGCACTGCCAGCAAACGTGAAATCAGCTACCTCGATACAGACTGGGGATGGAACCTGGAACCTTTCTAGTCTCTATGGCTCAGTTACTCACTAACCAGTGTAGTAACCGAACAGGATTCACGACGAGGCTGGGAGTTCAGCACTTAACGCGCCAAGGCACCAGGTGCCCCTCTAACTGACAACATTGCGAAATGCGATGAGGGGGATTTTCTAAATCCCATCAATGCAGAAGAAATGTTTGAGAAGTTGAGCTTTAGTCATTCATTGTAAATCTTCAGGGCATGTTCCTGATAGGTTTTTCATTTAACAAGAATCAACAGTAGTTCCTTTGCTTAAGTGACAAGCCATCAATAATGTTAATACACTCACGATGTGTTAAAGTCCGTGCATGGACCTATTCATTTGTAGGCTTCTGCTCTGCCAGCCGCTCAGCAGTGGCTTTATGCAAGCAGCACTTCCCCTAATCTCCGACTGAATTAGAGAGCTTTTCTACTCTTTGGCTCTGGTGTCTGGGGAAGGCTTAAGGGCTAGAATGGAGCGGGGGGAGGGGAAGCTGGGTAGGTGTCTTGGAGCTCATGGAGCTGCCTAGGAGCTTTAGTTGGGATTGGGCAGAGGTGGGGGGATGCTATTCCCCAAGGTCCCTACAGGAGCACAGATGGTCAGCTCGAAGGGATAAATGTAGTGACATGTGGATCAGCAAGGTCATGTGACCTGTGTGAGGACTATCTCTGTATTGGTTTAATTAGCTAGTGCCCTCTAATGTATTGTCTGCAAGACATCAAATTAAACAATTGTAGCACAAGATTCCTGGGATTTGTTTGTTAATGCTGATGCTGAAGTAATCTCCAAAGATAGCAGGCCAGCATTCGCAATTCTTTTTTACAAATTTTCTCAGTAGATGGTTTGATATGGAGTACATACCATAATATACACTTTACCATACTTGAAAGTGCATGAAGTAAAATTCATGCATTGTGAGACACTTCTATACATTAAGGTGAGGGGTCCTCAGGGGTGGGGCAGCGTTATCCATAGTCAGGTGGAGCTGGGGGCTTGTGGGGGGAACTGAGGTATTATAACAACAACAAGTTGCATTTATGTAGCGCCTTTAACATAGTAAAACTTACCAAAGCACTTCACAGGAGTGTAATCGGACAAAAATTGACACCGAGCCAAAGAAGGCGGCATTAGGACAGGTGGTCAAAAGCTTGATTAAAAAGGTAGGTCTTACAGGAGGAGAAATGGAGAGGTGGAAATGTTTAGGGAGGGATTTCCGCAGCTTAGGGCCTAGACGGTTGAAGGCACGGCCACCAATGGTGGGACACAGGAAATGGGGGATGCACAAGAGGCCAGAATTGGAGGAACGTAGAGTTCTCAGGGGGTTGAGGGGCTGGAGGATGTTACAGAGATAGGGAGGGGTGAGGCCGTGGAGGGATTTGAACTTCAGGATGAGAATTTTAAAATCAAGGTGCTGATGGACCGGGAGCCAATGTAGGTCAGTGAGCACAGGGGCGATGGGTCATTTGGGATACGAAACGGGCAGCAGAGTTTTGGTGAGCTTAAGTTTATGAAGGGTGGAAGATGGGGAGGCCGGCCAGGAGAGAGCGTTAGAATAGTCAAGGGTTTCAGCAGCAGATGGGTTTGAGGCAGGGGTGGAGATAGGTGAAATTACAGAGGTGGAAGTAGGCGGCCTTGGTGATGGAGAGGATATGGGATTGGAAGCTCAGCTCAGGATACCGAGTTTGCAAACAGTCTGGTTCAGCCTCAAGACAGTGGCCAGGGAGAGGGATGGAATCGAAGGCTATGGATCGGAGTTTGTGACAGGGACCAAAGACAATGGATTCAGTCATTCAAATATTAATTACACTAATCTAAGGCATAGAGACCCCAGCACCTGCACAACAGTTGCCTGCTGTTACTTTACCCGATCTAAGGACTTGTTAAAAGGACACTGTCTTCATGAAAAAGCTTTTGGAATTTTTTTGTTTGGGAAGAGAGCCGGGTCTCATGTTCATTGTGATGATTCCAAGTGCAAGCTGTACAGTTACATGTTTCCACATAATTTCATGTGTTAATAAATACTAGATCATATTCATAGGAATGCTACGCATGCGTTAAGTAATCGTCTGCTAATATTTGTCCGCTATTATCACCAACACTAATTCTCACAAGTTAATACTTTCGCCCTGCCTTCCCCATGGAGACAGTGCCCCTTTAAGAAGTGGTTCACTGCTTTGAAATTTTAACTTTAATATCCTTTGCTGTGATATTTTATTTATAATGTTTCAATTTTTTTTTGCCTTCTGCTGAATTTTGCCTTCGTCACTGGGTCCATGGTGACCCCTTGCTCTTCTCTGCTAAGTTTAAGTGCAGGGCTAAACACACTGGTGCTGTGTCTGCCCTTGGAGGGTTAGGATGGGAGAGTAAATTGTACAAAACTCTTCCCTTGCTGCGGACCTCGGTTTGTATTGTGGAGGACTGCTCCATCCCGTTCTGCGCCTTAACAGTGTTTTCATTGATGGGTAGCTTGTTTTAAATTTCGGAAGGGTCAAAGTTCAATGCTACAATGTCACCTTGGAGAGGGTGCAGAGGAGATTTACTGGAACGGTACCTGGGATGAAGGACTTCAGTTATGTGGAGAGACTGAAAAAGCTGGGATTGTCCTCCTTAAAGCAGAGAAGGTAAAGGGGAGATTTAATAGAGGTGTTGATATTTATGAGGGGTTTTGATAATGTAGCTAGGGAGAAATTGTTTCCACTGGCAGGCGGGCCAGTAACCAGAGCACACCAATTTAAGATAATTGGCAAATGAACCAGGGGTGGGTGGGAGAAATGCGGGGAATTATTTTTATGCAGCCAGTTGTTATGATCTGGAACGCCCTGCCTGAAATGGTGGTGGAAGCAAATTCAATAGTAACTTTCAAAAAAAAATTGGATAAATACTTGAAAAGGAAAAATTTGCTAGGCTATGGGGAAAGAGCAGGGAAATGGGACTAATTGGATATCTCTTACAAAGAGCTGGCACATGCACAATGGGCCAAATGGCCTCCTTCTGTGCTGCATGATTCTATGGTAGAAGTAGGCACATGGTAGCTAGAGACCAGTTGTGCAAATGTGTAATGTCTGGCTCTGACAACCCCAGCAGATAGATGATCCCATGGTGTAAGCCTTGATTGAGTGCCAGCCTACATTTATTTTCAGATTGGACTATTATCCTAAGCCCTTACTCGTCTGAATGTGCGCACTTGACTGGAACAGCTCCTATCCATAGGATAGGCACGCGAGGCGGGGATAAAGGCTGCAGGATGAAGAGAATCTCTGCGAGGAAGAACAATAAAGGCAAGAGACTGAGAGCCAGAGAGGAACAAAAGCATGTACCCACAAGCCTGGCTAATCCTCTGATCGAACTAATGCCCACTATAGCTAAACCAATAACTCAACCCGTTGCTTAAACTGCTTATAAGGGAGACGATTGGTGAGGCATCTTTCAAGGAAGCCTAATTAGAATTACTGCCCTGAGTCAATAACCACTTCCCTGTTGGCAATCTGTCTGAAGCTGTAGGAGTGCTAAGTATTATACTTCCCCAGTCTCCCTGCATGAACCATTTCCATTTTAAAGCAACAACATTTCTTCTGATGTTTTCCTTTTAATTCCTAAGATACATTTCATGGTCTATTTCAAATTCTAATTCCCAAAACAAAACAAACCTTATTCAAGTAATAAAAATTGTGAGGGAATGTCAAGCTTGCAAGCCAGAAATTCATGTACACAAGCACAGTAAGGGTTTGGAGACTAAAAGGCAGTGTTGGATGTGTATCTCTGGTGAATGTTACACAGTAGATTCTTTCTGAACCAGTTTAAAGGTTTGCCCTTTCTGTCCCAGCACTATTGAACCTAGGCACCAAGCTCTGGAATTCCCTCCTTAAACCTTTCTGTCTCTCTACCCCTCTCTCCTCCCTCAAGACGATCCATAAAACCTACCTCGAATATCTCCTTATGTGGCTCGGTGTCAAATTTTGTTTGATAATCGCTCCTGTTACACGCCTCGGGATGTTTTACTACGTTAAAGACGCTATATAAATGCAAGTTGTTGTTGCTGCAACCCAGAATCACTTCGAAAACATTGTTTATAAAAATCGTGATTGACTGGGGAATTACCCCATTGTCTCCATTCTGGCGGGATTAGTGGTGTCACTATATGCAGCCTAAAAGAAAGCTGGTGGACGCAACAACAACAACAACTTGCATTTATATAGCGGCTTTAACGTAGTGAAACGTCCCAAGGCGTGTCACGGGAGTGTTACCAGACAAAATTTGATAACATTGACTCCCATGTAAGTTGCCATCCTTGAATCTGCTTACTGACGTTCTGTTTGAATATGATTTGCAACACGATGGAGAGCTAATATGGCAAGTGGGAAGCCGGTTCAAAGGTCTACTCCTCGTCCTTTGTAACAATGGTCCTTTAACTCGATGACATGGACTTAAGCAAAGATTCTATATTTGCCGAATAATTTTAATCTTTAGGCATTATAGCGCCGTCTTGATCAATTCCAAAACACATTCAGCAATAGTTTGTTCCTACAGATTTCTGTTGCAGTCAATGTTTGCAGATATTGTTACCTTTAAGTGGGTACAGAAGGATATTTATTTTGATCCATAGCCTCGAAAAACCATGGTTGAATTTTTTTTAATGAGAAGTTGAATGATCTCTGGCCTGTGTGAGTGCCTGAAGCTGAACTGAATTATGGACAGCTGCCTCGTATCCTGCCTAATTGCAAATCAGGTTGGATTGTGAATGCACACAGCTGGTGCTGAGGAGACGAACAATAACTAGCCACTGAGGACGAGATGGGGCTAATCTGCACTGCAGGCTTAGATGGGCCTCCAGGCTCCTCCTTCCATCAAATTAGAGGCTGAAGAAGCAAATTTATGTCAATTGGCAGAATTTTGGTGTGTTACCCATTCTTCATTATAAAGGTGTCATTCAATCAAATCCAATATGAAATCTGAGGGTGAAGGCTATCCTATTCTTTGAATGCAGATTGCCTTGTACTGCGAGAAAGCCCTACCCTTTTGAACAAACCATGTTTTAAAGGTGTTAATTAGCCAGGAGGAAATTATTAGCAACCCATCTGTGATTTTAAAATGGAAGATTTTTGATTATCTTCCCCATTTAACCATAGTGTAGATATATTGATCTACTATTGTGCATGGCAAAAGTTGAATAGGTAGTAGCTTTGACGTTTTTATGGTCTATCTGTTTATTTGCTGTGTCTGTAAGCCATGCCTTGTATTATGCATTTAGAGAGTATCTTTCATTTGTTGCAGTCGATAGTGATTTGTATTTAATGTGTACTATCTAGGTCTATCTTTGTCATCTCTGTGATTCTAAGCCAGAGTCTTGGAAAAGAAAGAATTTGCATTTATATAGCGCCTCACAACCTCAGGACGTCCCAAAGTGCTTTACAGCCAATGAAGTACTTTTTGAAGTGTCATCACTGTTGTAATGTTGGATCAAAAGCAAAATACTGCGGATGCTGGAAATCTGAACTAAAAACAGAAAATGCTGGAAACACTCAGCAAGTGAGGCAGCATCTGTGGAGAAAGAAACAGAGTTAACGTTTCAGATCGATGACCTTTCGTCAGAACTGGAAAAAGTTGAAGATTAAACAGTTTTTAAGCAAGTACAGTACAAGGGAAAGGTGTGTGGGGGAGGGAGTGGAGGAAAGAACAAAAGGGAAGGACTCTGAGGGTGGAGGGCAGGAATGATTAAATGACAAAAGGGATGATGGTGCAAGGCGAGGAGGGTGGGAATGGGACAAGTAAAGAAACAAAAGATTGGTCTAGAGGAGCTGTACACGGCAACACCAGAACCAATACCAGCACCTGCTGTCCGAAAAAATGGGAGCAGTGGTTATGATCTGAAGTTATTGAAATCAATGTTGAGTCCAGATGGTTGTAAGTGCCTAAACGAAAGATGAGTTGCCGATCCTTGAGCTTCCGTTGAGCTTCATTGGAACATTTGGAGTGTTCCTCGAATATCAATGAGTCTCCTGGTAAGAGATACTGCTCTCTTGGTCTCCAGGTTCGAAAGGGGAACTCCCAGAGTTGAGGCTGCTTGCTTGTGGACACCAACCTCGCCTGTTATCCTGTTGCAGGTCAACTATGATGCTATGTCTTTGAAATTTTCACAGTTGACATATTTGATTTGAGACTGGGCCACACCGAGAAAGTTGTCTTTAGATAATTGTGAGGTGGGGAGTTGTGGGTGGTGGAACGTCTGATGACTTCAGCCCCTATTCAAGGAAGATTCTAATCCTAGAACACGGGCAATTAACTTCCAGAGTTGGACATGTCTTTTTTGTTGCTCTTGCTCCATTATAAGAATTGATGGGACGATTATTTTCGTGGAATGAGCTGCACAATGATTTCCAACCCTCTACTATCCGTATCTCTTTATACAGCTAACAAAAGGGAAATGGGGCTTTGCTTTGTTGCTGGTAGTCCTTGCTTTTCTTCGACTATGTATGGGCTCGATACAAGTGCAATTGGGAAGAAAATCAGTGCATTTAGGACAGTTGGTCTTACCAGTGTATTGTTGTGGACCTGTGGCTCCAGGCATTGCTGATTGCTTGAGATACAAAAACTCCCAAGGACAAATACAACTAAATGGCATTAAAATGGTACGCTCTCCAGGAACTGCTGTTTTCTCTTGTCTGCGAATAAATGTTTCAGACTCTAATAAATAATGCAGCTACAAGGGATATTGCGTGAACATTTATGTAGGTTTGTACGAACACTTGAGTGGGTTTAGTCATGAGGTATATTTTTTCTGTATATATAATTCATTACATTTTGGACATCTCTATACACGTGTTGCTTGGAAAAGCTGAAATAAAATTCTGTTCTGTAGATCGGCAGTGGACACTTGGGAGCCAGAACTCAGAATTGAATTCGCTTGTTGTTGTTTGTTGTAGTTGTAGAACAATTTGCATTTATATAGCACCTTTTAATGTAGTAAAAAGTCCCAAGGCGCTTCACTGGAGAGTATTCAAACAAAATTTGGCACCGAGACACATAAGATGATGTTAGGGCAGGTGACCAAAATTTTGATCAGAGGTAGGTTTTAGGGAGTTTCTTAAAAGAGGAGAGAGAGGCGGAGAGATTTAAGGAGGGAATTCCAGAGCTTGGGGTCTAGGCAGCTGAAGGCACGGCCTCCAATGGTGGAGCGGTTAAAATCGCAGATGAGCAAGAGGCAAGAATTGGAGGAGCGCAGAGATCTTGGAGGGCTGTAGGGCTGGTAGAGATTTCAGAGAAGGGAGGGACAAGGCCATGGAGGGATTTGAAAACATGCAGAATTTCACATAGTGACTTTTCTAAGTTCTGCTCTCTCATCAAAAATGGTTGGAGCACATTGGTGGGCTCAACATTCAGCGGTGCAAATGGGCTGAAAGTCATACGTATTCTTGGGAGAGTTGATCAGCGATTCACGATCGGAAGGAAAAGGGTGAGATGCTGCAGTGCCTGGGTCCACGGGTGGATCTGTGAATCTTTCTCATGCCTCTCCTTGGTCAGTCACCAGGACAGGACCTTATTGGTTCTGGGAAGATGCTTCCCATAACCTCAGATCTCCTTATCTCCTGCCAAATAATTACGTTCTGGGCTTCTTCTGGAGGGAAGATGGAAAGTGACTATCAGTCAAGACTAGATCCCATCTTTGACCTCTCAATTGAACTCCTTGATTGTTGCCACTGAACTATTTATTACACAAAATTGCTTTTTTAACTAATATGTTTCATTCAGTATTTTGTTTGGCCTCAAAGTGATACAAAGGATTTTTGGAGAATGTATTTTTGAATTGAGTTTTACAAAGTGTCGATACACATTTGCACTGTTGTACAACCTGAAGCCTGTAGTGTGGACAGTTGTACCTAGGGATTTTTTTACGCAGTACATTTATTTCCCCAAGTCTTTCTTTCCCCTTTAAGTGTCAGCTTGGCTCACTTGGTAGCACGCTTCTCAGTTTGAAGGTTGTGGATTCAAACCTGACTCTCAAGACCCTGGCACTTGCATGCAGTGCAGAGGCAGTGCTGCATTGTCTGAGGTGCTGCCTTTTGGGTGAGACCTTAGATCGAGGTTCCATCTACTTGTTCAGGTGGACACAAAGGATCGCACGCCACTATTTGAAGAAAAGCAGAGGAGTTCTCCCAGTGCCTGGCCATTCACTACCGTAACCACTTGGCCCATTGAAAGAGTTCCTTCAAGGATAGCTTTATTTTGTGTCCGTGTGGTTGCCAGTGCTCATTAATTACGGCCGTGTAAGATATTTTGAATGTACCTGTACATCTTATTTCTCGCGTAGGAATTTCCATTTGGAGAATTTTTTGCTACGATTACTGTCTTAAACCTTTCACATCTATACATTTCTTGCTGTATGTTTTCTCATAATCTTTAGGCCAGTGCTTGCCTGTGCCTTCTTGCTATTGTATGAGGTTAACCGACCGGCCTAAAAGGAAAGATAAGTCCAATTATACTTTGTTACCTTTCATTTCAAAAGGTCTTCTCTGGATGCAGAATTAGCAGGAGAAACCCTTGTGGTGGCCGCTTTAAATCTGCCGCGGCGGCCGCTGTAAATCCGCTGTGGAAAATTTCCCTCCATTTTAATGCGCTATTTCATTTTTTGTGTTTTCCCTCCCCTCCCCCTTCCTTGTCTGCTGACCTGACTCGAGAGATAGGTGCCAGGCGAGCTCGTAGGTTACTTGCCCATTAGACAAAGGCTAGAAGGAGGTAGTAATCACCCATCAAATGGTTATTGCATGTTTATCGAGTGATAATCAACCAATAGCTGCCGGGATACGCACCAGAGTGGCCACTTGGGTAATTTACAGAAGAGCGGCCCGTTCCCATGGCAAGGAGTCGACGCTTTCAGGGAGAAAAATTGCTGAGAAAGGAGAAGAAAAAAAAAATCTACCATCGGCGTGTGTTTGAAATGAATTCACAACATTACAGTGCAGTCCAAACAATCCAGCAATTTGTTTTTAAATGATGGCCCTCAGTCTCCATCTTGCAGCTATCAAGATGACAGAAAGTGTAACCCTGTCGCAGTGTCCCGTCAATCAAAAAAAAACCTTAGCGCTTGTTGTAAGTCAAATCCCAGGTGCAGCCGAAATGATGTCAAGTGTACAGGCACTGAACAATTTGACAGGCTGCTCGAGCTTGTGGGCTTATCGTCAAGCTGATCCACTACAACAACCTCAGTTAAGTCTTTATGATCCCAAGGTACATAATGCAGGTCTGAGGGGCCTGTGATCAGTCTTTATTGCTTCTCACGTAGCTGGGGATATGTGGTCAGGGGTAATGGGGATATAACTTATAAAGAAAGAAAGAACTTGCGATTATATAGCATCTTTCATGCCCTCAGGACGTTCCAAAGTGCTTTACAGCCAATGAAGTACTTCTGTACAAATTGCAGTGTAGTCACTGTTGTAATGTAGGAAACGCAGCAGCCAATTTGCACACAGCAAGATCCCACAAACTGCAATGAGATAATGACCAGATAATTTTTTTTTTTAAGTGATGTTGTTTGAGGGATAATTATTGGCCAGGACAGTGGGAGAGTTCTTTGAAATAATGCCATGGGTCCACCTGAGAGGGCAGCCGGGGTCTCGGTTTTATGTCTCATCCGAAAGACGGCACCTCCAACAGTGCAGCACTCCCTCAGTACTGCACTGAAGTGTCAGCCTAGGTTATGTGCACAAGTTTCTGGAGTGGGACTTGGACAGAGGTGAGAGAGTGCTATCACTGAGCCATGGCTGACATCTAAATTACTGGTGATTTATGGCCAGAGACATTGTAGGGATACAGGTTATATCCCATGACTATTCACCAGCGGTTGTTTATACACCACATGCTAATATGTTAAAAGTTAGATGTAATTAGGAATCTTAAATACAAATTGCACATTGTGTTGCAGTGTGGAATCTGGAAGAAGTTTTTTTTTCATGCAAAGGTTTATTTTTCACACAAAGGTTCATTAGAAATTGTTTCCACTTGTGAGTGAGTCCAGAACAAAGGACCTGTTAATATAAGATCATAGAAAGATTACAGCACGGAAGGAGGCCGTTCGGCCCATCGAGTCCGTGTCGGCTCTAGGCAAGAGCAATCTAGCTGGTCCCACTCCCCCGCCCTATCCCTGTAGCCCTGCAAATTTTTTCCTGTCAAGTAATTATCCAGTTCCCTTTTGAAGGCCATGATTGAATCTGCCTCCACCACCCCCTCGGGCAGTGCATTCCAGATCCTAACCACTCGCTGTGTGAAAACATTTTTCCTTGTGTCACCTTTGGTTCTTTTGCCAATCACCTTAAATCTACGTCCTCTGGTTCTTGACTCTTCTGCCAATGGGAACAGTTTCTCTCTATCTACTCTGTCTAGAGCTTTCATGATTTTGAATACCGCTATCAAATCTCCTCCCAACCTTCTCTGTTCCAAGGAGAACAACCCTAGCTTCTCCAGTCTATCCACGCAACTAAAGTCCCTCATCCCTGGAATCATTCTAGTAAATGTTTTCTGCACCGTCTCTAAGGCCTTCACATCTTTCCTAAAGTGCGGTGCCAGAATTGAACACAATACTCCAGTTGTCGCCGAACCAGTGTTTTATAAAGGTTCATCATGACTTCCTTGCTTTTGTGCTCTATGCCTCTATTTATAGTGCCCAGGATCCCAATATGCTTTATTAACCGCTTTCTCAACCTGCCCTACCACCTTCAATGATTTGTGTACATATATCCTGAGATTTCTCTGTTCCTGTACCCCTTTTTAGGATTGTGCCCTTTATTTTATATTGCCTCTCCTTGTTCTTCCTACCGAAATGTATCACTTCGCATTTTTCTGCGTTAGATTTCATCTGCCACGTCTCCGCCCATGCCACCAGCTTGTCTCTTGAAGTCTATCACTATCCTCCTCACTGTTTACTACACTTCCAAGTTTTGTGTCATCTGTAAATTTGGAAATTGTGCCCTGCACACCCAAGTCCAAGTCATTAACGTATATCAAGAAAAGCAGTGGTCCTATTCCGACCCCTGGGGAACACCATTGTACACCTCCCTCCAGTCCGAAAAACAGCCATTCGTGATAGCCATGAACAGATCAAATAAAGCATTTAGGAGGAATTTCTTTACACAGAGAGTGGTGAGAATGTGGAATTCGCTGCCACATGGAGTGGTTGAAGCAGATATCATTGGCACTTTTAAGGGGAGGCTTGATGCATACATGAGGGAGAAGGGGATAGAGGGATATGGGGGCAGGGTGGGAAGAAGTCATTAGAGAGGGAGGAGGCTCAGGTGGGGTATAAACACTGGCACAGACCAGATGGCTGAATTGTCTGTTTCTGTGTTGTAGATTCTAAGACTATTACTCTGTGTTAGCCTGAGTGTCTCAGATTCAATAGCCAATTGCTTTGTTTGAAAGGTGTTTAGGTAAAGATTTAAAGGAGAAAAATAGTGAAGAGTTTGGAGATAGAGGAGGACAATGAGATTATCGAGTGGATATCCCCATGGTCCCTATCATGGGGGGGGTTTCAATGGGAATTGCAGTTGGGGATGGGGTTAAGCCCGGGGCAGAGGAGCCCCAGGGGTTCATTGTGGGGCCCTTGGGAGGAGCACTCCTGCTTACCTGGCTCTCTTTTGACCCTATATTCTGTCTGCTGCCAACTTTCCCTGGCAGCTACAGCACTGGGCATCGTGGCCACAATCTCCGGTTAAAATTGCACTGGTGCCCAAATGATGTCATGAGACCTGCCATTCTCTGGAAAAGAGAAGACTGAGGGGTGACCTGATAGAGGTCTTTAAAATTATGAAGGGGTTCGATAGGGTTGACGTAGACAAAATATTTTCACTTGTGGGGGAGACCAAAACTCGGCGTCACAAATATAAGATAGTCACTAATAAATCCAATAAGGAATTCAGGAGAAAGTTATTTACCCAAAGAGTGGTTAGAATGTGGAACTTGCTACCACATGTAGTAGTTGAGGTGAATAGCGTAGATATATTTAAGTGGAGGTTAGATAAACACGTGAGGGAGAAAGGAATAGAAGGATATGTTGATAGGGTGAGATGAAGAGGGGAGGGAGGAGGCTCGTGTGGAGCATAAACATCGGCATAGACCAGTTGGGCCGAATGGCCTGTTTCTGTGCTGTAAATTTTATGTAATTTCAATGGTCCCCACCACTTACCACACCCATGCTTACGGTGGGTAACCGTTTATACCAAATAACGCTCATCATTTTGCCCTTAGCATAGAAATCAATTTCAACGTATTAAACGCACCTTCTATTTCGGGCAATTTAGGAAACTCTTTGCACCTTCGTTGCTGAAGGAGAACATTTGAAATACTCAAACATCCCGACATTTCAGTGGCAAAACGAATTAAACGAAACAAAGGAAAGTGTATGTACTCATTTCTCAATAAAAGAGGCAGTTGCTGCCAATGGGCTGCCCTGGTCAAGTTCAAAGTTCCTGAACTGCTGCCGCCACGTTTGTGAATGTGCTTCAAAAACTAACATTTAACAAGGGGGTGACTGAAATACATTAAAATCAACTCGAGTGTCAGCACTGTTTTAACGATACAGGGGATTTGGAGTGTGGGGTTCGTACGGCCTGTGATGGTTTTACGTTCCAACGCTTATAGTGGGTGAGTCGGATTCACGCCAAAGCAAACTCTTATTAATAACGTCTCCGACTGCCCGCGGTGATTGGCCTCGACATTCACAAACCCGGCAGTTAAAATGGCGGCATCGCGAACACGTCGGGATTGCGGTGGGTTGCGCTCGATCGCCATTTTAACATCCCAGGCCCCACCCCACCTCCGTCCGCACGTTTCACGCTGGACGGTCAGGGTTAAAATTGAAGCCAATTGGCCAGTTGTGGAGCTCGCGCAGGCACAAGTGGGCCACAATGCCCCATTTAGTGCCGAAATTTCTATCATCCATGAATGCAAATAGTTAATTTCTCTCAGGCCATTGTTCCCATTATCTTCACTGATAATCCAGTTTCCACCTCTGTCTTCCCCCTGCCCCGGCCCCCCCCCCCCCGATGTATCCCACTCACTGGGCAAGGCAGGCTTTTACAGCCCCCCCCCCCCCCCCAATCCCTGCCTCTCCGAGCATCCATGGATCCAAATCAGGCTCGCTGCAGGGGAAGATGCCATCTGGGATCATTTGTTCTTTCCAGGTTTAATTTAATTTTATTATATTAAAAAAAACACAATTAGGTTGCTTGTTTCTAAATCTGTGTAACTCTTCACTGTAGGAGACCATGGACTGAAATGATTAACTTTCGAGGACATGACTCAGAAAGGAATACGGCATCTTTAAATGACATCCTCCATTGATGTATAAAGGAAACAGATTGAACGCATTGATTTCCTCAGTGCTGAAGTTTGCTCGGCAGACTGCCTTGTGTGGAAGTCTCTGTTGGCGTATTTTTGGCTGGAATCTGCAGCTCAAAGTGATGGGTGTCTTTTTTAGGCTATTGCAATCTAATTGATTTGCTGCGGCCCCTATTTATAGAATAGAATCATACAGCTCAGAAGGAGGCCATTTGGCCCATCGTGCCTGTGCCGTCTCTTTGAAAGAGCTATCCAATTAGTTCCACTCCCCCGCTCTTTCCCTATAGCCCTGCAAATTTTTACTTTTCAAGTATTTATCTAATTCCCTCTTGAAAGTTACTATTGAATCTGCTTCCACCGCCCTTTCAGGCAGCACATTCCAGATCATAACTCGCTGAGTAAAAAAAAATTCTCCTCATCACTCTCCTGGCTTTTTTGCCAATTATTGTGTCCTCTGGTTACCGACCCTTCTGCCAGTGGAAACAATTTCTTCTTTTCTACTCTATCGAAGCCCCTCATCATTTGGAACATCAATTGGTTGATGTCCATCATCTCCATCCATAGATGACTTCTTGGTGTAGAACTCAGTGAGTTTGTGAGGTATGTCATGGAAGCTATTTGATTTGGCTGATCTCATAATGATACCTTCTACCTAACACTGGGCATATCCGTGCGTCTTAATACCCTCTCCCCTCACCTATACAGGCACACATGTAAACCAAAAATTATGCACCAACATGCTACATGACATAAGCACCCTGCAGACTACTTTGAATCATTGAGAGCCCATTGTCCTGTTGTTGTATTTTGTATTAGTGTCCTGGATTGAGTGAAGACCAGATTGAGCCAACATCCTTGGGTGGTCCAGATAACTGTTCAGAAGTGGCTGTCATGCTGTCAGTTTGTTTGTATTCCTGATGCGTGGCCAGTCTTGTCTTCATTAACCAGCCAATCTGTCCACGAGTGTAATTAGCTTTCATTTTGCTGCTGTCATTGTGTTCTTTGTTTTTATCGTTAATTCCCTCCCTCCAACTACAGAATCAGCTCCCGGTATTTACTCGTTACTTGTGAGCTGTCAACAAAACCAGGGCATGCAGTCAAAGTAGGTCCCTTGTGGTGGTCACTCACTATTGCAACAGGTTCCTTCTTCTTCTGATTTTTGTCAAAGACGCATTATTTAATTTAGTGTCTGAGTTATCGTCTAATTTTGATTTGTACACATGCAGACAAAACAAAAGAATTAATATAAAGATCAAAGAAAAATAACCCAAAAGAAATGGTGCAGGAAGATGCAATGGTGCAGCATGAGGCACATTCCCCTTGGGGTATGGTAGTGTAGTAGTTTATGGTCCTGTTAGTAATCTGGAGGGTGTGAGTACAATTCTCACCACAGCAATTTGTGAAACTGAATTTAATAAATATGGTTCTTTGTGGGCTGGCACCAGGAAACAATGGCCATGAAAGTTATGAGTGTCATTTTTAAAAACACCTTGCGTCCTTCAGGGAAGGAACTTACCACATGTGACTTCAGTCCCACATGAATGAATGAATGAATGAATGAATGGCCTAGTGAGCACTCCATTATAGAAATAATTGCCATCAAGAAGAGGATCCCACCACCTTCACGGGGCAACGAGGAATGGGCAACAATTGCAGCCTTGCCGGAGGCGCCCACATTCTGATAAGAGACCTTCCCGTTTCCTCTCTGAAGGCACTGACCATGTGCCAGGATGCCAGGTGCTTTGCCCAAGTAGGTCACCTTTCATAGCTTCATTGTTGAGCCTGGGCAAATAATGTCAGTGGGGTATTCAACCCAACGAAGGAGGGCATCGGAATGGAACCCAATCTTGTCCCTCACCCAGCTTTCTAGCAAGAGTCACTGGATACCAATATGGAGTTGGAACCTTGGCTGATTTATTATTTACTTTTGGCTCCCGCTTTCTAGCCCAGGTGTCAGTTTTTTTGAAGCAATTGCGCATCCCCCATTTCCTACGCCTTACCATTGGCGGCTGTGCCTTCAGCTGCCTAGGCCCTACGCTCTGGAAATCCCTCCCTAAACCTCTCCGCCTCTCTCCTTTAAGTCACTCCTTAAAACCTACCTCTTTGACCAAGCTTTTGATTATCTGTCCTAGTATCTCCTTATGTGGCTCGGTGTCAAATTTTGCCTGATAACGCTCCTTTGAAGCTCCTTGGGACATTTTACTATGTTGAAGGCGCTGTACAAATGCAAGTTGTTGTTAGCCTTTCGGAGTTTTGTAGGTTGGCATTTATGAGACTGGGTATCGAACTTTGGACCTTGCTGATCCATGTGGCTCAGCGAGCCGTTAGCGCTGTACATTTATCTATCAGGGAAAGTGCAGATGGCGGGGTCTCCTGACATCTGGGCGTGAAATTCCATTTGAACTCACCGATAAATAACTGGCTATTTGAGTGAGGGCAGGCAGCCATCTAATGAAACTCCTGCATGTGAATTATAAACCTAAAATATCCATTCTGCGGAAATGGAGTTATTTGCAGACTTCTGAATAATGCATGTCTTCTGTAGGTCCCTCATATCACATCAGGATTTTCTCAATCTCCAGAGAAATGTAAAATAAGTTAGTTTGAGGGGGGCAGGGGGGAGCATAGTGTTTTTCTAATGAGCGTTCAAGCATCCTGAGAGCCGGGGCTTGTGAAAGTTTGCAGAGAGCACGTCCTGAAAGCACAGAGAGCATTGATGATTGGGAAATAAAGGGCATATATATCTCGGAAAATATACATCAGGAAAAGAAAATATATAATATTCATGTATGAATTTATTTTAATTTTTGTCGTGTGCATGGGGTGAACTTTCTCGGGAAAGAAAATCAAATGTGACTCAAATTTCATTACTTTTGTTTAAAGGGGACATGTTGAGCATTCCAGAACAGGGGCTGCAAATGTTAGGGTTAATCCAGGCTCTGTGGGTGTGTTGCAAATCGAGAGCAGTTAATTTCTTTTTTGTAACCTTACCTTTAAGACATTTTTAAAGGGCCATTAGAACACTGTGAAATTTGAATGGCGTTTTCCTTCTGCTAATTAAATGTGTGTCATGAAAATATCTTTCCCACTGTCTCTGCGTTTTTGTTTTCTCTCTGGATCTTTCCTGCTCTAAAATGCTGCTGATTCCTCTCTTCATCCCGTCCTCTCCCAAAAGCATGGACTCCTGCTGGAATAATGTACTCCCTCCCACCACCCCCCCACCCCCCCCACCGCCCTTCTCCCCAGCCCAAAGGAACTGAAGGCTTTTGTATTGCCACAGTTAATGAGATCAGTCAAGTCAACATAGTCTAGGGATGGAGGCTGTGATCTTCCTTCTACCTGTGACTCATTTCTACACTGGACAATGCGGAGCCATTGAAAAATTAAATTAATTATTAAACTAAACTGTTGGTAAGATTTGTAAGGTTTCTTTTAAGCATTCTTCGTAAAATGTTTTAGTTTAAACAATAACAACTTGCATTTATATAGTGACTTTAACATAGCAAAACATCCCAAGGCGCTTCACGGGAGTTATTATCAAACAACATTTGACACCAAGTCACGTTAGGAGATATTAGGACAGGTGACCAAAAGCTTGGCCTAAGAGGTAGGTTTTCAGGAGTGTCTTAACGGAGGAGAGGTTTAGGGAGGGAATTCCAGAGATTAGGGCCTAGGCAGCTGAAGACATGGCCGCCGATGGTGGAGCGATGAAAATCGGGGATGAGCAAGAGGCCAGAATTCAAGGAGCGCAGTGATCTCATCAACATTAATGACATTGGGGCAGAGGGGGGAAAAGACGACCCATAGGGGGATACAAACCTGATCGAGTGAGGGAGCTGAATTAACATCTGTAACGATATAGTCATCGAGTCTGCGTGATTGCTTGATCTTTTTTGTTTAATTGGGCCTGTTAACTTAGCTCCTTCATGCTGTCAAACTCCAGAACTATCCCTCCCCCTCACCAGTGACATCATCAACATGCATTGTTAAAATATTCTAAACTCTACAAGAAAATTGGATGTTGCATTTGATCATTTTCTTTTATACTCTTCCAATGTAGCTCTCCTTGAAAAGGTCAAGGGGCTCGCTGAGTCCACTGCCATGCTAAGCATGGCTGTCAGTTTTGGGAACAGTTAACCCATCACCATAATTGCCTATGGGGGTGATTGCATCCTTCCAACAGTGAATCTGTTCACATAGACTGAATGGGAACAAATTTCATTATTCCAGTACTGGGTCATGTAACTCAGCTGGAGAATCTTGTCTCATCTCAGAAAAATGTTGAAAGAGACTTTGCTGCAACTCTTCTAGAATATGCTAATTGCGCACATCGGTTACATAACAAAGCCTGAGACAGCAGACGGGCAATAAACAGCGCTTTAGTTAAAAATAAATTCACCAAAACGGATCTGATTGCAAGTCGCAGCCTTGTCCAAATGTTCAGCGTGATTGCTGTAAGGTGAGGCAAGTGCTGTAATGACGGCTGAATCACTGCAATCAGCTGCTGCCTTGATTTGTCAGTGGTAAAATCATGCCACTGATTTCAAATGGAGTTACCACAGCAGTGGCATTTTTACAGATGACTGGATTATTTTAATAATGTGTGTTCAGGAGACTCGATTACTGATCCTGTTTTGAGCTGTAGCCCTCTCCGGCCTCTGAAACCCGCTCCCACCCACCTCAGTCCATCAGATCTCTGAATCTGAACATTTTATGCTTTCCTTTTTTAAAAAAAACCTGTACAAATCTGAGCCACCAGTTATTTGAAAGAAATAACGTGGATTTAGATAGTACCTTTCACATCCTCTTCTGAAGTGTGGTCACTGTCGTTTTGTTGGCAAATGTAGCAGCCAATTTACAGACAACCAAATGGCAATGAGATGAATGACCAGCTGATCTGTGTTTTTGGTGGTATTGGTTGAGGGATGAATGTTGGCCAGGACACCCAGAGAACTCCCTGGTTCTTCTTCAAAAAAGTACCATGGAATCTTGTATGTCCACCTGCACAAACAGGATGTTGGTTTAATATTGCACCTGGAAGATGGCACCTCCGACAATGCAACACTGCAGTGCCAACTTCGATTATGTGCTCAGGTCCTGTGGTGTGGCTTGAACCCATGACCTCCTGACTCATAAACGAGGATGCTGCAGCTGAGCCATGCTGACACGAAAGCGCAATTTCACTCAAGCCACAAATTGGCTCAGTTTTGATTTATTTCCCCCAATTTCCTCTCTTCTCAGCACCCAAACTCATGTTGGGGGTACAGTCCCATTTGCCTCAGGCGCTCACCAACACCTCAACCAAATGGCCATTAATGAGTGAATCCTAGACAGCGAGTGTCAACGGCCTTTTGTCTGCGGGAGTGTCCTAGGCAAGTGTGATACCATCCTCCTCCGGTGTTTGAATCTCCAGACCACTGCAAGCCTCATAATGACAGCTTATAGCTGTGCGTGTTTTTTCACGAATGTCATTTTACGTAGCCCTTCGAATTGCACAGAAACAAATGAATGAAGACTTCAGGTAATCCACCTTCGGTGGCAGATGTGTTTTTACTTAATTTTTAGGAGTGGGGAGGGGGAACAGAGGGACCAGGAGTAGGCCATTTTGCCCCTCCAGCCTGGTCCGCCATTCAATTAGATCATGGCTGATCTGTATCTTAACTCCATTTACCTGCTTTGGTTGTGTAACCCTTAATACCTTTGTCGAACAAAAATCTATCAATCTCAGTTTTGAAATTTTTAATTAACCCCCAGCCTTAACAGCTTTTTTTGGGGGGGAAAGAGTTCCAGATTTGCACTACCCTTTGTCTGAAGAAGGGCTTACTGATATTAACCTTGAACGACCTAGCTCTAATTTTAAGGTTTTGCCCCCCTTGTTCTGAACTCCCCCCACCAGAGGAAATAGGGCAGGTAAAGAGAAACTATCATCTCCTTTAATCACCTTAACCACCTCAATTAGATCACCCCTTAATCTTCTATACTCGAGGGAATACAAGCCGAGTCTGTGCAACCTGTCCTCATAATTTAACCCTTTTAGCCCCGGTATCATTCTGGTGAATCTGCGTTGCACCCCCTCCAAGGCCAATATATTCTTCCAGAACTGAACGCAACACTCTACACGGGGTCGAACCAGAGCTTTATATAATTGTAATATAACTTCCACCCTTTTGTATTTCAGCCACCTTGTGATAAAGGCCTACATTCCATTAGCCTTCTTAATTAGTTTTTTTTTTGTAATTGTCCACTGGCTTTTAGCGATTGTTGCACTTGGACCCCCTAAAGCTCTCTGCTCCTCCAGAGCTCCGAGCTTCCTGGAAGGGGGAAGGTCTGGGAATTGGCAAGTACCCCACATCTGTCAGCTCACGGTGCACGTCAGGCGGTGACGGGTAGGCCGGGGCTGATGGGTCTATCAGGATCGGGCAGCGGCAGGAGAGGCAGCAGTCTGTGCGCCTTCACTTTGTGTAGCCAATCATTTCAGTTACGCAAATGGAAGCTTACAGACAGCGCCTTCAGGCAGCCCCGGGTCAGCCTCAGCAGAGCGCAGCCTGTGCACAAATCTCTCTTCACGCTTGCCTAATCGAGACTGTCAGATGGTTTTACCTGTTTTTTTTTGTGGTGATGGAGATGTTTTAATTCCGCCACGGATAATCGAGCAGCCCTGGCGATCGTTCCTGCTAGGCCCGACACTTTGCCTTCTCCTATGCGTTCGGTGTCTTTCACAATTATTTGTTTTGTTTTGTTTTCCGTGCCTGAATTCTATTTTTAATAACGTTTTTCAAAGAAGCATTGCATTCAACTGAAAGAACTCGTCGAGCTTGCTATCTTTAAATTTCCTGTCAAAAACCACAGTACAATTTTTTTTTTTAGTTTTGACATTCCTGGGGGTGGGGAAGAAATATGTAGAAATACATAGAAGTTACAACATGGAAACAGGCCATTTGGCCCAACCAGTCTGTGCTGCCATTTAACCTTCATGTGAGCAAATAGTTCTAATTGCATTTACCTGCCTTGCTCCCATATCTCATCAACCCTTTTACCTTCATCCACCTATCCAATCTATTCTTGAATGTTAACATAGTTTATGCCTCAACCACTAACCCTGGATGTCAATTCTACACTCTCACAACTCTCTATGTGAAGAAGTTTCTCCTCTGTTCTAAATCTCTTACATTCAATCTTGCTTCCATGGTCTCTTGTTCTTGACCCCTCAATTACTGGAAGCAGTCTGCTTCTATGTACCCCCCCCCTCCCATTCTTTACACTTCTATCATCAAACATAACCTGCGCTTTTCTAACAAAAAAAAAATCCAATTTTTCAAGCCTTTCTTCGCATTTGTACTTTCTCATACCGGGGTAGCATCCTAGTGAATCTGCTTTGTACCCTCTCTCAAGCCTAAATAATCCTTCCTATAGTTTGGAGACCAATATTGTGCACAGTACTCCAACTGAGTCTTCAAGATTTTATTCAGGCTCATCATGCTGGGACACTGCTCCGTTGAAAAAGGATAGGAAAAATAGAATAGATTGAGAAGTCGTGAATAGATGAAGCTGAACTTGAGATTTAAAAATCTGTAGATTGTAGGAGGAACAGAAGATTGAGGGAGGTAAGGATATGACCGTTTTGAGGTCTTGGGTAAAATGGCCTATTTCCACCAGTGTGACCTTTCTGGTCTGTCCTTCTGGCCTTTCTAAATATGATATGTTTTTTATGCAGAGGCCTATGTAAGGGGAAAAAGGTCATAATGTGGGACACTACCCATGCTTGAAAAAATAGAGATGACAAGACAAATCGACAAGTAATGGTTAAGTGATGCTAAGATTGGCTTTTAAAAGCCTGAGTGAGATAGCCCCTTGTGCCAAGCTGTGGGCACTTTTGTGCTGTGGGGTTATGCCCACCAGGGAATAGGCCAATAATACCCGACCTTATTTTACGTAAGAACCTTGCAGCCATCAGACATGAAGCTTTCATCCAATTTATCCAGGTCCCAGAAGTGAAAATATCTACATTCTCCATTTTATAATGGGCATGATGTTTAAAATGATGGAGAGCCGAACAGAGCTCACTGTTATTTAAGGGCAAGTGGAAGAGCATGTGCGCCATCAAATGCACAAATCCGAAAGTTTCTCTACGAGATTCCCTGCTCGTTTGAAAGCTGCGCGGGAAGGACAGCTTGCCACTGGGATGAATGGACCAGCGTGAAGTTGCTCTCCTGCCAAGCTGGAAACAAACTAATCTACACAGAAAAGGGTACGCTGGATTTTATAGGTCAAAACTAACTTTCAAATCGCGATAAGTCTTAATGACCGCCAAACAACCTCTCTGGCACTGAAAATTAAATTAAAAAAATGTGGAGTCTCATTCCTTCCGATTTCAATTGTTGCTGGAGATTTAAACAAAAATTACATTTTTTTTTACTTTTTTATTTTTGTCTTTTAATTCAATATTTCTTACCCTCTCTTTATTTTGCTTTCTCTAACTGACTTTACATTGAATTAACTATTGTAGCTTGCACTTCCTGATTCTGACTGCGTGGCTTGTCAAGGCTGCTTCAAACAGATTGGTTGAGGGAGACAGAGCGTTCCTTTCCCCCCTCGCACAGCTCACAGATTCCCGGGAGAGGACGCTGCACATTTTTGCAGCTCAGCTCACCGTTAGAGGAAGTTCCCACACTGAAGCCCATGGATCGTTTGTGGGCAAGTTTAAATTTAATGAGTGACGGGTGCGTTTGTTCGCTGCTCAGAGCAAATTCCAGACCTAACTGCACATTTGTGAGCACCTCATTAGTAAATGTTTTGTTGACCGAAATTGGGAACAATTTCATTAGTAGTGTTAGTTATAAATTAATAATACATATTAAAACTTTACCAAACGTTGGCCCTGGTTATAATTCTACTGAAATAAATGACTCACTATTGCTATAATGTCCAAACTTAATTAAGCACGTTTATTGTTTGCAACAAAGTCATTGTGATATTAAAATTATTTTATGATGGGGACTGTGACTTTTTACATTAAATTGTTCATCTAGAATGCACATATAGAAGGAAGAATTTGCACTTATATTGTGCCTTTCACGACCTCAGGACGTCCCAAAGCGCTTTACAGCTAGACTACTTTTGAAGTGTAGTCACTCTTGTAATGTAGGAAACTCGGCAGCTAATGTGCACGCAACAAGGTCCCACAAAGAGCAATGAAATAAATTACCAGATAATCTGTTTTTAGGTGTTGGTTGAGGGATAAATATTGGCCAGGATACCCCTGCTCTTCTTCGAATAGTGCCAAAGAATCTTTTACGTCCACCTGAGATGGTAGACAGGGCCTCAGTTTCACGTCTCATCTGAAAGACGATACCTTGGACAGTGCCGTACTCCCTCAGTACTGTACTGGGAGTGTTGGCCTAGATTTTACGCTCAAGTCGTTGGAGTGGGACTTGAACCCACAACCTTCTGACTCTGAGGCAAGAACTGCGACCAACTGAGCCAAGGCTTACATAAAATAAAATGTGGTCTTTTTACATACTTTTTGAAAGGAAGTTTTTTTTTAAGATTGTAGGGAGTGTTTTGGGGAGGGTGTGGTAAGGTGTAATGGTTTTGATTGCTTAGTTTAGTAGCAACTACCAAAATGGTGACCAATGGCTCCACACATAACTATAAACCCTCAAATTGCGAGGTTGTTTCATACATGCAGTCGGGCTTATCTAGGGCATGGATTGAAAATTGGAGCAGAAGAGGTCAGTGGGTTCAATTTGCAGCTCTCCCAAATGTTTCTGGCCATTTAAATCATTAGTTAGAGATCAGGAGTGCTGACCTCCTCACCTGATTGCCTGGGCGAGCAAGACTCTACACTGAGACATAGAAACAGGACTATAGAACAATGGGCATCTGAGATTGATGAGACAACACCAACCTAACCAAAGGACTCAGATGGTGGTGTCAACTGTCAGTGTGAAGCTTGAGCAGTTTCCATTCTCTGAACCCTGAGATTAAATTAATGCCTTGAAATCATTCCAAGCGCTGTATGATTTTATGAAGACAAAGCGAAGTAATCTCTTCCATTTTTGAAAGATGATTAGAAACATTTATTTTTTAAATACCGTTGGCCTGGCTGCCACATTGTCACCCCGAGTCCATTGGGAAATAAATAAACAGTTGGTCACTGGGACATTCAGTGGGCAGTGTGTATGTTAGAAATGATTAAATATGTATTATGTTTATCTTACAGTGATTTGCCTAAATTTTTTTTAATGAGTCTGAGCTTTATCTATTGGAACAAAACAGAAAATACTGGAAACACTCAGCAGGTCAGGTAGCATCTGTGGGACGAAGATGAGTTAACATTTAGGGTGTCAGTTTTGAAAACGCAAACTCCTCTATTCTCTCCACGTATGTTGTCTGATCTGCTGAGCGTTTCCAGTACACTTTTTTTTCAGGTTTGCAGCATCTGCAGGTTTTTGCTTTTTCTTTTGGCCAGGTGCCTGGATCACCCCACAATGTTGCTCAACATAACACTGGTTTCTCTTTGTTCTGGTTTACCCCAAATCTGCAATGGTTGTTCTGTGCGTTGAGACCTAAATACCATCTGCAGTTGGAACAGCTCTTGTTCCCATTGCAAGTGTAACCATAAATATTTTGAGCTATGAAGATCTTGGACGAACGGACATCTTAATCCCAACCGTAGCTGAAGATAGTACATCAGGAGTCTTAGATATTTTGAACTCCAAATCAAGAACATCATGTCGCGGTTACCTTGCGGGCGTATGTTTGAATTATACTTGATTTTAAGTGTTTATATCAATATTACTCATTGTCTAACTCAACTTTTAATAAGTATGGAGGTTTACTTTGTTCCTCCGGTCCTGCTGGTGCTGACTCATGTCGGGGTATGATAATATGACCCTTCAGTACCTTGCCAAGTGACCATTCTTCATGTGTGAATGAGTGAATGTTGGCAGACTATTCAACCAAGCCAAGCTTGTCCCTGTCCTTCACCCAATAGCCACATGCACCCTTGAATTATTGGGTAGCAATCAAGAGCAGGAGTTCTGGCTGGGGCCTAGCCCAGGGTATCGAACTTGGGAGCCTTCTGGTGTATGCAGCTCAGTACCAACTGAGCCATTGAGGATGTGTGTTGTTCAGTAAGACTGTACTACCCTTGTCATGAATTATTAACTGCTGATTGATGTCCAGACTATAATACTGAATTAGTAATATCTCCTGTAAATTCAGGACCATAACCGATTCATTAATGTTTGATAACGCTGTATGACATGCAATGACTTTATAATAAAGACTGGTTGTGAAGCATTTAAAAGTTGGTTTATTGCAATCAGCATTGTTCAAACCTCATCTCTTCCATACTCCTATGGAGTTGCCATTGAAGTAAAGAGGGAAACCTGGTCAATTACCGAATTAATGCATTGATGCTGTTGAAAAGTATATAAAAATGGTCCATTTTTGTGCTCTTTAGGGTAGGGGTGTTGGTGCAGGAAAATGGAACCCTTTTTTCGATTTTGGTCACCCAGTGTCAGTATGAAAAACTCATGGATCAGGCAAACATGAAAACCACCTACGGGGCAAAGCTTTTCCTTCTCTGCTCCAACAATTTGCCTTCATCCTAACTTTAGACTGCCCTAGTGTGACGTTTCAATTTCCCACACCAGCTCTGATTCTCTCTGAGCACGATGGGCCCTTGTGCCAAAGCTATGAGCAGTTTTGTACTGTGGTGTTGTGACTACTGGGAACTGGGCCTGGAATGTCAAGCCTCAACCTTCAGCAGACAGGAAGCTTTCAACCCACCTAATCCAGGTCCCAGAAAGGGAAAAGACCCAAGTTCTCCATTTATAATGTGCATGATATTTAAAACGAGATATTGAGGTAGAAATTGGACCCTGTAATTTCGGGGATCAATGTTAGGTTCTGCACCCCCCTCCCCAGGATGTCTGAGCTGAAATTGGGTCAGGTGATTTTTAAGTCATCCCTGGTGGCCGCCTAACATGTGTTAGGCCCCTTGTATATGTAAATGAGCGGCCTAACACCTGTTTTAGGACCCCTCGGGAAATTGGTGCTTCGCTCAGCCGTACATGGCACGAATGCGGCCTAAGGACCAGCGGCCACCGAAATTCACATGGAACCAGAGGTGCAGAAATTCTCCTCCCAGCTCCAGAGCACTCCGTTCGGGCACTGCTGGCCGCGATTGTCCCCCCTCCCACAATCCTTCCTCCTTCCCGACCCGGCACTCACCTGAGGCCGTTGCCGACGGGTTAGGTGGCCCGAATTTCGTTCGTGCAGAAAGGTGAGCTGGACGGGGAGGTGCGAAAGATGATTTAGATGAGGCCTGAGGCCCAATTTTGAGTCTGCCTCAGGCCTCCCGGTTCAGGCGCTTGTGGCCGCACCTTTGAACCTGACACCAGGTGCGGATGAATTCCTACCCCATTGTTCTGCAGAGACCTGACTATTCATAAATATATGAGCAACTCATTAGGAGACGTTTCATTAGCTGTGTTTATTATAAGGTAATAATATATGTGAAGACATTACCAAACATTGGCCCTGGCTATAATTTTAATGAAATAAATGACTCATTATTTTATTGTTGTAACATCCCGACTTAATTAAGTGTGTTTACTGTTTGCGACAAAGCCATTGTGGTTTAAAATAATTTAATGAAGTGGGCACTATGATTTTTACATTAAACTATTCATCTAGAATGCGCACAAAATATTGTCTTTTTTTACTGTTTGATATTTTCTAAATGGTGAGCGGAGGAGCCAAGAGATTTAGGGGCCAATGTACATAAATCACTAAAAACTGGTGGACAGGTGCAAAGAATAATTAAAAAGGCTAATGGAATGTTAGCCTTCATCTCGTGGGCTGGAATACGAAGGGTTGGAAGTCAGGCTACAGTTGTATAAAGCTCTGGTTAGACCACATTTGCAGTAATACGTTCAGTTCTGGGCACCGTCCCTCAGGAAGGATATATTGGCCTTCGGGGGAGTGCAGTGCAGATTCACCAGAATGATACCAGGTCAAAAGGGTTAACTTACGACAGGTTGCAAAGACTAGACTCGTATTGCCTTGAATATAGAAGATTAAGCGATGATCTAATTGAGGTGTTCAAGGTGATTAAATGATTTGATAGGTAGGTAGACAGAAACTATTTCCTCTGGTGGGGGGGAATCCAGAACAAGGGGGCATAACCTTGAAATTAGAGCTAGGTCGTTCAGGGGCGATGTCAGGAAGCACCTCTTCGCACAAAAGGATATGGAACCAAGGTGGGTAAATGGAGTTAAGATACAGATCAGCCATGAGCTAATTGAATGATGGAACAGGCGCGAGGGGCTGAATGGCCTACTCCTGCTCTTATGGTTATAGAGTGCAAAAATAATACGATCTGAGGAAAAAAATCGAATCCACGGCGTTCACTGTGAGATGCCCCACTCCAGCAATTTCTGGGCCATGATATTTTCCATGGCTTTCCAGCGAGGGAGAGAAATACATCCGAAATCTTGCCAGTCTCAAAGAAAAAAAATAATTTGTATTCATAAATCCAATAAAGGATTCAAGAGAAACTTCTTTATCCAGAGAGTGTTTAGAATGTGGAACTTGCGACCACATGAAGTAGTTGAGGCGAATAATATAGATGCATTTAAGGGGAAGCTAGATAAGTACATGAGGGAGAAAGGAATAGAAGGTTATGTTGATAGGGTGAGATGAAGTAGGGAGGGAGGAGGCTCATGTGGAGCATAAAAACACCGGCATAGACCAATTGGGCTGAATGGCCTGTTTCTGTGCTGTAAATTCAATGAAATTCTATGGTATTGCAGCGCTCCCCTCAGTGCTGCAATGGAGGGTCAGTGTAGATTATCAGGCAGCATCTGCAGAGAACAGGAAAAATATTAACGTTTCGCGTATAACCCTTCATCAGAATGGCACAGGAGGAGTTAATAAGAACATAAGAAATAGGAGCAGGAGTAGGCCAATTGGCCCCTCGAGCCTGCTCCGCCATTTAATAAGATCATGGCTGATCTGGTCCTAACCTCAAATCTAAATTCATGTCCAATTTCCTGCCCGCTCCCCGTAAACCCTAATTCCCTTTACTTCTAGGAAACTGTCTATTTCTGTTTTAAATTTATTTAATGATGTAGCTTCCACAGCTTCCTGGGGCAGCAAATTCCACAGACCTACTACCCTCTGAGTGAAGAAGTTTCTCCTCATCTCAGTTTTGAAAGAGCAGCCCCTTATTCTAAGATTATGCCCCCTAGTTCAAGTTTCACCCATCCTTGGGAACATCCTTACCGCATCCACCCGATCAAGCCCCTTCACAATCTTATATGTTTCAATTAGATCGCCTCTCATTCTTCTGAACTCCAATGAGTAGAGTCCCAATCTACTCAACCTCTCCTCATACGTCCACCCCCTCATCCCCGGGATTAACCGAGTGAACCTTCTTTGTACTGCCTCGAGAGCAAGTATGTCTTTTCTTAAGTATGGACACCAAAACTGTATGCAGTATTCCAGGTGCGGTCTCACCAATACCTTATATAACTGCAGCAATACCTCCCTGTTTTTATATTCTATCCCCCTAGCAATAAAAGCCAACATTCCGTTGGCCTTCTTGATCACCTGCTGCACCTGCATACTAACCTTTTGATTTTCTTGCACTAGGACCCCCAGATCCCTTTGTATTGCAGTACTTTCCAGTTTCTCGCCATTGAGATAATAACTTGCTCTCCGATTTTTCCTGCCAAAGTGCATAACCTCACATTTTCCAATATTGTATTGCATCTGCCAAATCTCCGCCCACTCACCCAGCCTGTCTATATCCCCTTGTAGGTTTTTTATGTCCTCCTCACTCTCTACTTTCCCTCCCATCTTTGTATCATCTGCAAACTTTGATATGTTACACTCGGTCCCCTCCTCCAAATCGTTAATATAGATTGTAAAGAGTTGGGGACCCAGCACCGACCCCTGCGGAACACCACTGGCTACTGGTTGCCAGTCTGAGAATGTACCATTTATCCCAACTCTCTGCTTCCTGTTAGATAACCAATCCTCCACCCATGCCAGAATATTACCCCCAATCCAGTGATTCTTTATCTTGAGCAATAATCTTTTATGTGGCACCTTGTCGAATGCCTTCTGGAAGTCTAAATACACTACGTCCACTGGTTCCCCTTTATCCAGACCAAGGCAGTCTGGTAGAGGGCTGGGCATCCAGCCAGGAGCAGTGGTGGGGAGAACATTGGCACCCTGGTTGTCCAGGCTTTTATTTTGTTCCTTTTGGTGGTGGGGGGGCGGGGGGGTGCGGGGGGATGGTGAATGTAATATTTCTGGTGGCCCAGCGAATGTACAAACACATTGGATGTTCATCCCGAGCGCTTTAAATGATGGAGAGCTGTAAAGCTGAAGAGATTGAAGAGAAGTGATGAGAGTTCTTTCAGAAAGACACAGGAATCCCAGTTTAATTTATTGGCTGAAGGAAGTAGCTACTTGTACCTCCAGGAGCAGCAATTCAGCTGCCATGCTGAAAAGAATGAGGTTCTTGGATGAAGATACATCTTTATAAATTTACCTTTTATGTGATTTAGTTCTGATCTGTAACGGAGTTGCCCACACACCTCCGGTGAAAATGGCTCATTCAATCTGTTTTAATTAACCCCAGAACAGATTGATGCGATTTACCTTCAGCCCCAAAGGTTTGCACAGATCAAATAATTCAATATAACAATCAGTTTAAAAATGTCAGACACTGCTGAGCCTGGCTGATCAGATTAGGTCCTCACAAACAAATGAAACAGTGTGTAGAAGTTGGCTCTTGTGCTCATCTCACTTTCTTGCACTTTCTTTCTTGCACTCTTTTTTTTCCTCTCTCTCTTGCTCTCTCCTTCTTCATCTCTAGCTCTCTCTTACTTTCTTGCTCGCTCTCTCTTTCTCTAGCTCTCTCTCTTTTTCTCTTCTCAGCTGATGTGAACAGGACGTCAACCACAGCTTGCATTTATATAGCGCCTTCAAGGCAGTAAAACGTTCCAAGGCGCTTCACGGGAGCGATTATCAAACAAAATTTGACACCGAGCCACATAAGGAGATATTAGGACAGGTGACCAAAAGCTTGGTCAAAGAGGTAGGTTTTAAGGAGCGACTCGAGCAGAGAGAGGTTGTAAGAAGCAATTGGATGCAGTGATGGTGACTCGAATGGTACGCTTGTTCTGGGAGGACGAGCCATGTTTCTCAACTGTTACCTGCTTTGTGGAACGTTCCCAAGCCTTCATCAAAAATCAGTAATGGATTTGTGGGAATGTGACCTGAAACTTTCCCCCCTCCTCCTCCCGAGAAAGCTGTGACTGAGCGAGCTGCCCCTACCCAACAACAGAGCTGCCTCTTCTGAGATTGTGGCACCTTGCAGCTGGCCTTGACACCCTGGGATCAGAGATGTGCACAGTTACCTGTTCCAGTAATTTTTTTTTTCAAGAATTATTATTATTTGTGGAGGGTTTTCGATGGGAGGCATGGCCTCCTTTCAAAGCCCAAAACCATGTCCTCTTTCCTTTTTGGCTCAGTTTTGCCCTTGATTTTTATTGTCTTGCGCTCGAGGACAGGGATTTGTGCTGTGATTATTTGCTAAGTACTCGTGGCAGAAAATTTGATTTGAAGAAGCATTTTTCTCCCTCAAAAGGCCGAAGGGATTGGGCCTCTATAATCCTCCCTAAACCGCCTTGTACCGTTTGCATTGCAATGTTGGTATCAGCATAGAAAAGGGGATTAGTAAGTGAATGCCTGTGTGATAGCTGCCACAGTTCGAGGGCCTTTGTAGGAGAGATAAGATTTGTGAGGCGGATCTGTTTTTCCTTTTTGAAGGCAGTGTGTAGGACAGGTCCTATCACTTGATTCCTGCATTTGTGTCAATTTTTGCCAAACCTTTACAGTCCTTACACCAGTGTCGACTTGGCTCAGCTGATAGCACTGTTGGCTCTGAATCAAACGCTTGTGGGTTCAAGCCACACTCCAGGACTCAACCACATCATCTAAGCTGACACTCTAGTATTGTACCGAGGGAGTGCTGTACTGGAGTGTCAGCTTAGATGATGTGGTTCGAGTCGGGCAATACACCTCTGCCCACATCCTTTTTACCTACTGTACATGTGAATAAAAATGTGTCCAAGGTGCCATCGAACCCCCTGGAAATTCTCCGTTATTTTCTCCTTCCTTGTTCCCAGAGACTTGAGCACAAAAATCCAGGCTGACACACCAGTGCAGTACTGAGAGAGTGCTGCACTGTCAGAGATGCCATCTTTCGGATGAGACGTTAAACCGAGGACCCGCCTGCCCTCTCAGGTGGATGTAAAAGATCCCATGGCACTATTTCAAAGATGAGCAGGGGAATTATCAACATTTATCCCTCAACCAACACCACTAAAACAGATTATCCGGTCATTATCACATTGCTGCTTGTGGGATCTTGCTGTGTGCAAATTGGCTGCCGCGTTTCCTACATTACAACAGTGACTACACTTCAAAAAGTACTTCATTGGTTGTAAAGTGCTTTGGGATGTCCAGAGGTCATAAAAGTTGCTATATAAATGCAAGTCTTTCATTCCTGCTTTCTCTCATGTCACCTATGGCCAAGAGGGTAGAAAGACCAACCCAAGTTAGTGAATAGAAGGTTCTTGCCAGTCGTAAACACCTGGGTTGCAGACGGACCTGCAGCCAAGTGTTATGAAGGTCCAAATTTAGAGTAGTCAAATCCAATTCAGTAGATAGCCTGATGATGGAGTAACTCTGTGCTAGCTTTGTTACCCAGTTCCAGAGATCAATGTGCTTGAAACCTTTACCTGGATTTGCGTACTAGTACCAGTAAGTGAATTATGTGTGTGCAGCCAGGATGCACAAATTGGGCAACACCCTGGTTCTCTCCTGATAACCATGTAGCATTTTGCATCACTTATACATGCCTGGACTCATGGAGTGGCCCACCGAAACCAGTGACGACCATCCAGTAAAGCTGGGTCTCAGGAATGAGGTTCCAATGTTCAACACACCTCCCATGCATCGCCAAGCTTAATGCAATGAGGGCATCAATTGAGGCTGGGATTGGAACAGCATTTGTTTGCAGGGTAAGCTTAGACTGAGAGGGATGGTCGACATTGGAGATGGTCTACTCTGCAGCCATTGTCAATCTTGCTTCAGACTGAGGGAAGACACTAAAGAGAGACAGACACACAGTCGAACTGCATGCCATTCAGCTTATTTAAACCTTTAAAGTTATGGCTAAACTTTTATAAATTACTGATTAGGCCTCAGCTGGAGTATTGTGTCCAATTCTGGGTACCACACTTCAGGAAGGATGTCAAGGCCTTGGAGAGGATGCAGAGGAGATTTATAAGAATGGTATAAGGGTTGAGGGACTTCAGTTACATGGAGAGACTGGAGAAGCTGGGATTGCTCTCCTTAGAGTAGAGAAGGTTAAGAGGAGATTACATAGAGATGTTCAAAATTATGAAGGGTTTGACCATGTGGATAGGGAGAGACTGTTTCCACTGGCGGAAGGGTCAGTAACCAGAGGACACAGATTTAAGGTAATTGGCAAAATAGCCGGAGGTGAGATGAGAATTTTTTTAATGCAGTGAGTTGTCATGGTCTGGAATTAACTGCTTGAAAAGGTGGTGGAGGCAGATTCAATAATAACTTTTAAATGGGAATTGGATAAATACATGAAGGGAAAAATTTGCAGGGCTATGGGGAAAGGGCAGGGGAGTGGGACTAATTGGATAGCTCTTCTATGCTGTAAGATTCTATAATTATATGTGAGTTATATTAGTGTGCAGCTTGTTATCACAAAATTACAGTATCTCCAGACATCTGCTGTACAAGGTGCCCACACTGCACTTCCTTATTACAACAGTGATTCAATGCTTTGTTTGAACAAGGGCTCACCATCCACCTGTCTAAAATTGACTTTTTATTTGTTTTTCCTGTACCAACAATAACACGACGCCTCTTGACAAAACCTGGATTAAGCAGCCAAGGATCTGTCAGTTGAAAATGTAATTCCTACCACTGCCTGTCTGCAGGGACATGAACTCCAAACCTGTGGGCACATTGGCCTTGATGGTAGAATTGATCCAGTCCTTGAAGCCGATACTACTCTGGTTCACACTAGCAACCATCTGGAGCAGTCCCAAACCAAAGTGAGGGCTGTTGCTAAGGTAACAGTTGTTTATGTTTAACAATGTCCTACAGTCTGTTCTTAGATTTCCAGATGTGGTACGTGCAATTTTTCCCTTTTTAAAAAAATCTTATCCCTCAATTAAAGAGGCAGCATCTTGGTTGCCGGTGAGGGCAGAACCGTGAACATCCCAAGTGTCATTTAAATCACCATGATTTCACTTCCCAGTAGCGGGATGTCTTCATGTCAACACAGTTTGGGTTTTTTGTGCTTGGCAAATGCGGAGGAAAAGTTTGCCAAACAATTTCCTGTGAAGATGGTGTCTCTGAGTTCCTCTACAATCAACCATGTATTATTTTCCGATCAAGAGGGAAGGTTGATGACCTGTTCCCAGGCTTCTTCTGCCAGTGCTGGTACCAATGCTTTTCTAGTCAATAGAGGAGCACCTTCACTGGTGGAGAACCACACCTCACTATGTGTGGAATCATAGACAAGAGACATCATCATTCACATTTATGTCTGAAGTGTTAATAGTGTCTGTTTGTGGGGTTTAAAGCCTTGTTTAAGTACTTTATTGCAGGGTGTGTTTAAGAAATAGCCGTAGGCCAGATCTGGATGATGAATTTACAATATCTGGCCCATGTAGCCCTGGACCATTTGCTTTCTATTTAGGTGTTTGTGAGCATAAGTTTCTTCTCCTGTTGATTGAGTTGCTTTTAATTTGTTTTTTTTTAAGGAATGTACAAGACTACTCCCTCAATTATGGAATTAGAACATTTCTACCAGTCTTTACCAATCTTCCAGGCCTGTGACTGCGACCAACAGAGAAAACAGAAATTAAAGTGAGCAGGCAGCGGAGAAAATAATAGAGGCAGTGGCATAAGGTGGAGCAGGCCAGGCCAGGAATGGGACAGCATTAGTCAGCCTATTTCGCTGTAGGGGGCTTTGATTTTTAGTGTATAAGATCTGATTTTTAGAGTGCAGGGTCTGATTTTTAGTGTGTGTGGGGGGTGGGGTGAGATTTTTACTGCACAAGACCTGATTTAGTATGGGGAGGGGGTCTCATTTGTAGTGTATAGGTTCTGATTTTCTGTGTACGTGTGTTTTCATTTCTGTGTACAGGCCCCTTCTTTTATGATTGCCAGTGGGAAATAATGCTCAAGGTGGCACCAACACTGTCAAATCCTGTGATCTTTGGATTGATTTAGAAATATGAAAATGTTTATTGGGGAAAAAATGGTTAAGTTGGCACTTAGTTGGGATTCTGTCTGGCCCAAAATCAATTTATCACTCATGGTACTCTGTCTACTTGTGCGACATGGATCCGGACCTGTGCTCCAATGGGTTGGACAACCCTGCCATATTGGACCAATTTCCATCACTTCCCTAGCCCAAACCTATATTCCCCTTGTTCCACGTTGAATCTGGAGTAGATTCAGTTCTGAACCAGCATCCACAGCATTAGCCGACAGTTTATTCCACAAGTTAGTGACCCTAAGCATGGACCCTATGATTGGAGGTGGCAGATCAATGTACATGGGTGGACCTGATTGATGAACCTTTGCTTCAAATTCACAGCTGGATCAAAATCTTGGTCAAATTGATGTAAACGGTCTCATTTGAATGTTGATTCACGATTTTAAAAGTCCTATTCTCCTTTGCTAAGCCAGTACTGACTCTTGACGTAATCAGATTTGAATATGGTGAATATGGGAGCCTAGATTTGAATGCTTGCTCCTCACTTGCCAGATTCGGGCCGTGAGTGGAGAAGGAACAGAGTAACGATGAATAGAATATCCAGTACTTGGAAGGCTTCACAGCCAAGTGGAATCTTGTAGTCACTTGATGTGCATGAACGTGCATTTACCAGCAGGGGTCACTGATAGTGATCTGGAGCTGGAGCCCTGGTTAATTCTGCTCCCCACTCCCCCCAACAAGCCCAGGGGAACCAAGGCCGATTGAAGTGACATTATTGCCATCCATGTTGAGAGCAGCCAAGTTAGATCAGGCCAAGGCTCGGACCTGATAACTTTATGGCCTGTATGGCTCAGATCCACACTGAGCAGTGCATTTATCAGTTGAGGTATTGGGGTGACAACTTACTAAGTGCGGTGAAGGGAAACGACAGACGATAGGGCATTCAGAGCCCTTTGTAACGGTTCTCACGAATTACTGACCAAATACCATAGAAGGCTTTTGGACTCTTGTTCCTCCTCTTCCCAAGATTATTCACCTTCTTGTACTGTATGTAGTTCCAGTACCAAAAGCCTGTCATGAATACCATAAATCCTAGGATAATAGATACTTAAGACTGTGTTACAAGGCTGTTACACATCAGAGAGTTCAGGTGCAGTCATCAATCACAAGAGTGACGTCCAAGCTTTTTATGAACAGTTTCTGTCATCTGAACTTCTTGATGTGCCACAGACTTGAAGCATGCTACCATGTATTTTTTTTATTTTATGTATAACCCATGTGAGATTTACTGGAGCATGGATTTTTCTTCTTTTCATTTTCCTGAGGCTTTAGCAATGGGAAATTTGGCTGAGGAGCTTAATGCTGATCTCCTTATGACCAAGAGTGGGGCTGAGTCACCAGCACTCTGAGCATGCAGCAGCAATTTGGTCGGCACTGCACCATGACACCTTAGCTCCAGCCCTACAACCCTCTGAGATCTCTACGCTCCTGGCCTCTTGCACATCCCAGATTTTAATTGCTCCACCGTTGGTGGCCGTGCCTTCAGCTGCCTAGGCCCTAAGCCCTGGAATTCCCTCCCTAAACCTTTCCATCCCTCTCTCCTCCTTTTACGACGCTCCTTAAAACCTACCTCTTTGACGAAGCTTTTGGTCACCTGTCCTAATATCTCCTTATGTGGCTCGGTATCAAATTTTGTTTGATAATCGTGCCTATGAAGCACCTTGGGACGTTTTGCTACGTCAAAGGGGCTATATAAATGCAGGTTGTTGTTGTTGTTGTTGTTGTTGTGAGACAACAGGCCAAAGTACAGCACGACACTGAACTTTGGTCCTTTATACTCAGGGACATTGTACCTTATGTGTGGTCCACCACAGTGAGCCTAACCAGCCAATAGTAATTGGACCAAAGAGGCATTGCCTAGATCGGGTTCAATCTTTGGCCTCAGCTGAAGTTAACTGATGGCAGCCAGATGTGATGGGGTTACAGTCGGTCTCAGTACAATCGGACTAGGGATAGGAACAATCAGCCAGTGTTCCCACTCCTTCACTCTGGCCAGTGACCCCTTCTTGAGAGTGCATGTGTGTGGGACATCGCAGAATCGTTACAGCACGGAAGGAGGCCATTCGGCCCATCAAGTCCGTGCCGGCTCTCTGCAAGAGCAATCCAGCTAGTCCCACTTCCCCGCTCTATCCCCGTAGCCCTGCAAATGTTTTCCCTTCAAGTACTTATCCAACTCCCTTTTGAAAGCCAAGATTGAATTTGCCTCCACCGCCCCCTCAGGCAGTGCATTCCAGATCACAACCACTCGCTGTGTAAAAAAAAAGTTTTTCCTCATGTCACCTTTGGTTCTTTTGCCAATCGCCTTAAATCTACGTCCTCTGGTTCTTGACCCCTCCGCCGATGGGAACAGTTTCTCTCTATCTACTCTGTCCAAACCCTTCATGATTTTGAATACCTCTATCAAATCTCCTCGCAACCTTCTCTGCTCCAAGGAGAACAATGCCAGCTTCTTAGTCGATGCACATAACTGAAGTCCCTCATCCCTGGAATAATTCTAGTAAATCTCTTCTGCACCCTCTCTAAGGCCTTCACATCCTATCTAAAGTGCGGTGCCCAGAATTGGACACAATACTATAATTGTGGCCGAACCAGTGTTTTATAAAGTTTAATCATAACCTCCTTGGTTTGGTACTCTATGCCTCTATTTATAAAGCCCAGGATCTCTGTATGCTTTCTTAACCGCTTTCTCAACCTGCCCTGCCACCTTCAACGATTTGTGCACCTATACCCCCAGATCTCTGTTCCTGCACCCTTTTTAGAATTGTACCCTTTAGTTCATATTGCCTCTCCTCGTTCTTCTTACCGAAATGTATCACTTCACACTATCAGGTGAAGATAGACTTGGTTGTGATGCCTGCTCATTTGCTTATTATTCAAATATGTCCACCCCTATATGGACATAGTGAAGGTCACCAGCGAGAAATCCAAAGGGCAGGAAAATGGGTGGGAACACGGCGGAGCGTGTCTCAGTCCAATTTTTTGCTCATAGGGGTTGGCAGAAGATCCCGGCTTTAGTGCCTAGGCTCATACAGGAAAAATGACAACATCAGCGAGATGGCAGAGGGCAGCGGTGCCTGTGGAACTGTGCCTTAACAAGAGGCAGTGGCTTCACTAAAAGAGAGCAATTTAATAAAAAAAGGATTCTATTGACATAGTAATGTGCCTTGTCAAGCAGTGACATCATGGGGCGTGATACCCAAGATGTTCCTTCCCTTCTACCCCGTTATGTTATTAATTTGTGACACAGGATGTTACATCTATTTAACAGACATGTCAAGCACTAGCAATATAAGCTGCAGGTGACCCTGATTCAGCTTGATCAGTAAATGGGGTTAGGAGAGCGTTCATGAGAAAGTGGGATGCAATGCAAGAACCCTCCAGTGTTGAGACCGTGCCCTTTTCTAACCACGCATGAGAAGATGTGAGTCACCGTAGTCTGCTGCTGCTATAGTTACCATTGGCTCTCAACACAGGGCTTTAAGGTTTGGAGTCTCCAAAGGAAGGTACCAGCTGAAGGAATTACTTTTCCTTAGGGATGCTTGGGCTTCTTATTGAATGACCAAGACATGAACAGATGATTTGCTAGCACAGTGCACTGGAATGTACAAACACACACACACACACACACACACACACACACACACACACACTTCCCGCAATGATACAAAGTCACAGCCCAGTGAAAATGGGTGTCTGACACCACAAAGAAGGACCACGTACCAGGTGTTCTGCTGAATACAGGTGAAAGAAGAAAGGTATCACTCGAGGTTCAGTCTCTCTGCAAACAAAGTATTGGGACAATGACTCACCAGGACGCAAAGTAGTTACATTTCTAAAAAAAACCTGTTAACCACTGAAATTAGAAGATATTATGGGATATGTAATGTGCTTTATCACACCAGATTTGCCACATTTATACTGCAGGCAGATTTTGCATATACACTTACGTAATAGTCATGTACCTGACTGTAGTAACTGCACGCAGATGATCTATATGAAAATAACCTAATAAACAGATATCAGAAGGAGGGGATCATGTCTGACCAATCTCCTTCACTTTGTTTAAGGAAGTGACATGCCAAATGGGCAGCTGGGGAAAGGCTGCTATAAAAGCAAAAGGCAATATGTAAAACCTGGAGGTGGATTAGGAATTGGCTCCATCAGAGGAAACAGCGAGTAGTTGTTAGGGGAGTAATGATGGACTGCCTTTAGGATCAGTGCTGGCACCCTTGCCACTTCTAATCTACATAAGCAACGTGGATTCAGAAAGACGATGCATGTTGGTCAAATCGCAGATGATAATAAACTGGGTGGAGGGGTCAGATGATGGACCTACACAAAATGTGCAAGTGGACAGAAGTGTGGCAGCTGAAATTCAATACAGATAAGTGCAAGGTCCTACATATTGGAAGAAAAAATACTTAATGGTGTCAAATGGTGTTGCATTAACTAAGCGGGTGACTGGAACAGATCTGGAAGTGTTAGGAGACTTGACACCTGGCATGTTCTATCATTGCAAGAAAGAAAGAACTTGCATTTATAAAGCGCCTTTCATGACCTCAGGATGTCCCAAAGAGCTTTACAACCAATGAAGTATTTTTCAAGTGTAGTCACTGCTGAAACAGGGAAATGTGGCGCACAGCAAGGTCCCACAAACAGCACTGAGATAATGACCTCATAATTTTTTTTAGTGATGCTGATTGAGGGATAAATATTGGCCAGGACACCAAGGAGAATTCCCCTGCTCTTTTTCGAACACTAATATGGGATCTGTTATGTGTACCTTAGGGGGCAGATGGGGCCTTGGTTTAACGTCTCTGTCGAAAGACGGCACCTCAAAGTGCAGCGCTCCCAGAATACAAGTCTGAGGACGTCTTCTGAAGCTGTAGAGGATTGTGGTCAGGCCACACTTTGAGTACTGCATTCGGTTCTGGTCACCACAGCACAATAGAAATATCCAAGATATGAAAACAATGCAGAGAATGGCCATAGGTCTGGTCCCCAGTGTTTGAGGACTGAATTATAAGAAAAGATTAGAAAAACTCAAACTCTTCAGTCTTAAAAAGAGTTGAATGAGTGGGAGCGTTACATAAAGAACTAGTTGGAATAGAAAAGGTTAATCCCCATCTCCATTTCAAGTCAAACCATGAATGCCTGATCAAGAGGACATGGGTACAAACTGGGAAAAGGCAAATTCAGGACTTGTAACGGGAAGCACTTCTCACACATAGAGTTTTCAAGATCTATAATGGCCTTCTGGATAGAATAGTGAACGCAAAACACTGGGAATATTCATGAAGTATTTAGATGGGAGAACATTAGGTTACAATGGAAGAATGAGCTCGGTGGGCCAAATAGCCTCCATCATCTGTATTTATCCATGTGATCATGTGTATGCACAGTTGCTCAATTGTCACATTTGGGACTTTATCCTTCCTGGTGAGTGCAGCTCATTTTCACACCAAACTGAACCATTTAGGCACATTCGTTTATCTTAAATAATAAAAAAAAACGATATTCTCTGGCACCATGCCCAATGGAACAATATCTGTTTGAAGCTGGTGTTTGTTGCAGGTGCTCAGCACAGGAAGTAAGGAAAGAATCCTAACTCAATGCAACTTGATCTCAAATCTAAAATGTACCTGTTACAAACTTGGCAAGCATTTTCCTTTTGTGAACAAAAACTTCATTTTCTAGCAACTTAAAACTTGAGGATGTATTGTTACAGCTAGCCAGTCGGTCTTGTATTTTAGACTTCTTTCATTTGAAGGTTTTTGTTGTGTGGGAGCTGAAGGTCTTCTTGCTTTTCCGTTGTCCTTTCCAAAAAAGTTCCAGAAGCCGCAATCATTTTAAAAAATATTTTTGCTTTAAATTGTTTTTTCTTTGAGTTTTAACATTAGGTTTGGTGTAATCCCGCAACCTCTTCCACCATCTAGAAGGACAAGGGCAGCAGGTGTGTGAGAACACCATCACCTCCCAAATTCCCCTCCAAGTCACACACCGTCCCAACTTGGACATGTTCCATCATGGTCACTGGGTGAAGATCCTGGAACTCCCTACCTAACAGCGCTGTGGGAGCACCTTCACCACACAGACTGCAGCGGTTCAAGAAGGCGTCTCATCACCACCTTCTCAAAGGCAACCGGTGATGGGCAATAAATGCCAGCCTTGCGATACCCCCAGAATGAATTTTTAAAAATAGGTGGGGGAGGAGAGGATTGTTTGAAAGTTTGAACGCCTCTTCTCCCTTCCCCAACCCTGGACTAATCTGAATTTGACAACAATTGGATATTAGATTTGGAAGTAGTTCCACAAGTATTCTATGCCTTGGAGTGATGCCATGTGGACTTGTGTCTGTGATTCCTGCCTCTCCCCCCAGAGATTTGGAACTTGCCCATTGGGGAGGTGCCAACCAACCAGCCAGAGTCCAGGCATCCTACATAGGGAGAGAAAGTCAAAGCAAAATCAATCCCCATGTCACTCATCTACACCTTCTAACAGCTGGTATCAGAGTGGCATTGGCAGAGATTGGGAGCAAGTCACCTGCTGCTAACCCTGGCCTGTGCCTTTCAGGCCACTGCTCTAAAAAGGCAAATCTAGGTCATTGACCTCAGTAGTTTAAAAGCAGTTGTAACTACCCATAAACCTCAGGCTCCTGGTGAAGGACCAACTTTATTTTTTAATACTGTTTTGTGATGAAGCGTAATAGATATACACTAGACGCAAGACTATTGATTAATTTTATTTATATATTGACTTGATGGATCAGGCCAGTACTTTTGTGCACTGACCCTTTGCTGATACCAGCATTGGGCTGGAGACTCATCCTACTGGGTTTGGGAATATCCTTTGAAAGGGGACTGCATATCTCGTAAATCCATTTTCTTCATTGAGTGGATGTAAGGCCAACGGTTTGGAACTGTCAGTTGAACGGTAATAAAATAATACTTTGTACTGCTGGAGAAAACCTTTATTTTACATTGGTGACACTTCACCTTGCTTCACCGTGCAAAACCTTTCTTGTGGACGTGAACTCGCGGCTCAGCCATCTTTACCAATGATTTAAGGCTTTGCCGATAAAGCACTAGTTTTATTGACGAGTAGGGCAAGTTCTGCTCGGTCAAGTAGAATCAGTTAACCTTAACTAGACTGAGCCAATACCACTGAACAGTCTTTTGACTGATCTCCTAAGGAAAGATGCTGACACCAAATTTTGCTGAAATTGGAATTGTCTGATTTTTTTTATGTATAACTGCACAAATGGGCATCAAGGAATGAGTTATAGTACCATAAGACAGGGTACAGATAACCTTCCAAACTGCAAGATCAAAGTGTGAATGGTTTGTTACTGTCATCGAACCTCAGGATCACATTAAACTCCCTCTTGGCACTCTTCTTTATTTTCCAAAGAGTATCTAATTTATTTTTGGTCGTTAAATGAGCTGTCCTGTTTAATAAAAAAAAATAATGCAGATCTGAATCCCCTTTTGTTTCTCGTAATTGAGTTTTACTCAGAAGCATAAATAACCCTCATTGATTATCTGTAGTAACAACACTCCATCTTATAATGAATAGACCCTTCTCTTTCCGAATTTGTCATTTGTCCTTTCATGAATCTTTCCAAAGGTATTGTATTTGAGCTTCTGTACCTGAGACCTGGGCAGATGGTGCAGCGTTTAAAAGAAAGACTTGCATTTATATAGCGCCTTTCACAACCTCAGGACGTCCCAAAGCGCTTTACAGCCAATGAAGTACTTTTGAAGTGTAGTCACTGTTGTGATATAGGAAACACGGCATCCAATTTGCGCACAGCAAGGTCCCACAAACAGCTATGTGATAATGACCAGATAACCTGTTTTAGCGATGTTGGTTGAGGGCTAAATATTGACCAGGACACTGTTTCTAAAGCGATACGGAGGGTGAGGGTGGTGGCGTGGAGGGATCGGGCAGGAGAGGACATTGAGGATCAGATGGTGGTAATGCGAGGCATCTGACCTTCCAGCAGAGGATCAGAGCTTATGGCTAATTAATGAAACCGAATGGAAAAGCTGTACCTGCAATAAAAAGCCCACAGATTGCATCAATAATTAACTACACTGCTTTGTCGTCAGGTTGAAACCCAGTATAGTCCGTGAAAGCGAATACCTGGCTCAAGTGTGGGAATACTTTTATTAAAGGGGTAGTGTCATCTTATGGCGGGGGAGTGGGGGTGTGGGGGGGGGCTTGTAGGCTGTCAGGAAAACTGTTCACTGTTGCAGCAAGTTCACACTTGCTGTAGATCTAATCGCTGCAATGATATATTTTGGATCACCAAACACTTGATTCCACTGCCCTGTGAGCACAAATTTGGTCAAGTGTCTCACATGACATATTGCCAGGGTAACAATGCCCCTATTAGGGAAAACACAAATCCTTTTTTTTTTAATTCCCCTCCCATGCCATGTGTGTTCAGCAGCCAAGAAGTGGACACCTGTTCCCAGGCCTCTGTTAGACCACTGCCCAGGTATCATGCCAAGTGGCTTTCCTCTCCTTGCTGACTAAGAAATGCCCGGCCTCTGCTTATCCCTTTCTGATGATGGCATAGCTGAGTTCAGAAACTCACCAATTGCAGGAACAGACAGCGTACCACCACCAAGTCATGCATTGTGTTGGGGGTTCGAAGGGGGGCTGTCCTGCTGTTAACCCCTGAAAATGCTGAGGTATTTTCTTACCACACCCACTGTGTTACCAGAGAAAACATACAAGGGAAACTTCAGGGATACACTAATATGGAGCCTGGTTTAATATTTAAACTTTTTCTTCAAAGGCTCTTGACCCCAGCAACTTCTTGGCTAGAGAATGCTTTGTAACTTCCCACAAGGGTGAAATCAGCCATGATCTAATTGAATGACAGAACAGGCTCGAGGGATGAATGGCCTACTCTTGTTCCTATGTTCCTAAATATCCGGCCTTTTTTTTGCATAGGAATCAGGGGTAAATTATATATTCTCCTTTTAAAATGTTGCAATACGTTAATTGAACTGAAACTTTAAAGCCTGATTTCACAACTATATTAAAGTTTTGTTTATTTTGGAATAATCAGGGCGATTTGTCAGCTCAACTATTTGCCTACAGTGAAAGAAATCCTAGCTCTATTTAAGATTACAAACTAATACTTCTGAGCAAGTCCTGCACAATTCATCTCATCTTTATCTAGGGTATTAATAGTGCTGTCGGACAAAAAAATGAATTAAGGAAAAAATGCTGCTTCACGTCAGGACTGCTTAAAGGGACAGATACTATCTTTAGGAAAATATGTTTTCCAAATTTTATTATGTTGGTCGGTAGAAAAATTACTTAGAAATGACAACACGGAAACAGGCCGTTCGGCCCAACTAGTCTTTGTTAGTGCTTATCTTCCATGTCAGCTGTGGCTCAGATGGTAGCTGTCTCGGCCTCTGAATCAGAAGGTCATGGGTTTGAGTCCCACTCCAGAGGCTTGAGCACAAAATTTAGGCTGACACTCCAGCGTCAGTACTAAAGGAGTGCTGCACTGTTGGAGGTGCCGTCTTTCGGATGAGATGTTAAACCGTCTGCCCTCTTAGGTGGACGTAAAAGATCCCGCGGCAATATTCGAAGAAGAGCCGATGAGATCTCCCCAGTGTCCTGGCCAATATTTACCCCTCATCCAACATCACTTCAAAATAAAACAGATTATCTGGTCATTATCACATTGCTGTTTGAGGGACCTTGCTGTAAGCAAATTGGCTGCCACGTTTTGTACTTTACAACAGTGACCACACTACAAAAGGTATTGCTTTGGCTGTGACACACTTTGGGATGGTCTGAGGTAGTGAAAGGCACTGTATAAATGCAAGTTCTTTCTTTCTTTCTTTCTTTCTTTCTTTCTTTCTTTCTTTCTTTCTTTCTTTCTTTCTTTCTTTCTTTCCACGTGAGCAGTAGTCCTAATCCCATGTGCCGCCTTGTTCCCATAATCCCTGTATCCCCCTTTCCTTCAACCATCCATCTAACCTATTATTAAATGTTGATATGGTCTCTGCTTCAACCACTAACTCCTGTGGTGAATTGCACAGCCTCACACCCCTCTGTTTAAAAAGTTTTTCCTGTTCTCTGTCCCAACGTTCTTGCATTCAATCTTGGACCTATATCCCCAGTCACTAGAAACAGTCTGTTTCTATATACTTGTCCAGTTCCTTTGTAATTTTAAATAGCTCTATCCAATCACCATTCACCATTATGACTTCTTTACCCAGAGAGTGGTGAGAATGTGGAACTCGTACCACAAGCAGTAGTTGAGGTGAATAGCATAGATGTATTTAAGGGGAAGCGAGATAAACACATGAGGGAGAAAGGAGTAGAAGGATATGCTGATAGGGTGAGATGAAGTAGGGAAGGAAGAGGCTTGTGTGGAGCATAAACACCGGCATGGCCCTGTTTCTGTGCTGTACATTCTATGTAATGATGTCATGCACAAGTGACATGGAAATGCCTTTAAATCCAGTTTAAGAACATAAGAACATAAGAAATAGGAGCAGGAGTAGGCCAATCGGCACCTCGAGCCTGCTCCGCCATTCAATAAGATCATGGCTGATCTGATCCCAACCTCAAATCTAAATTCATGTCCAATTTCCTGCCCGCTCCCCGTAACCCCTAATTCCCTTTACTTCTAGGAAACTGTCTATTTCCGTTTTAAATTTATTTACACCAAGTTTGCCAAACACTTTTTTTCATGAAGATAGTGTCCCTTTAAATAATTTCAGTCCATATGCATTGGTAGCCAGTGAATAATGAAATGTTAAAATGTCCCATTTAAATGAACAATGAAAGGGTGTAAATGAGACTATTCTGCTTGTCAATGTTTACAGTGTAAATGGGCAGCAAATGGTGCTTGGAAGTAATGAATAGAAGACATTCCGCCTTTTTCAGAAATGGACAGTCTCACTCATTGTCCCTCTGTAAAAATTAAGCCATTGCAAAGGATTATTGTTTAACTTCAGCACCCTGCCTCTCATTCTCTTCTGTTGATTTATGATGTGGAGATGCCGGTGATGGACTGGGGTTGACAATTGTAAACAATTTTACAACACCAAGTTATAGTCCAGCAATTTTATTTTAAATTCACAAGCTTTCGGAGATTTTCTCCTTCCTCAGGCAAATGAAACATTTGCCTGAGGAAGGAGAAAATCTCCGAAAGCTTGTGAATTTAAAATAAAATTGCTGGACTATAACTTGGTGTTGTAAAATTGTTTACATCTGTTGATTTAGTGAAGGGTGTTGAGTGTAAACAGAGACTGTGGGTGATGCCATCAACAAGCAGCTCTGGCTCACCATTCAGCAGCTCTATCACAAGAAAGTTGAAGTAACCGATATGCTGCAATCCGGGGACTGGGATTAATGAGAAATCAGCTCCCTCACATGGTCAGCCTCAGCAACTCCCTCAAGCCAACTACTCAGCTGGTGTCATCAGCATTTACATTTTATTAAAAATACTCATAAAGTGAACAAATGGATGACAGCATCAGCCATAAAGCTTTGGGGCTAATGTTTTTTAATCTTTTTTTTTCATCTCCTCTGGAAATCTCTTTCAGAACTTCTCAGCCATGCTACCTCTCTCCCAGCTTCAAAAGCCAGCGTCCTCCGGTCAGCCATTGATTTCTTTCCCTCCCCAAGTTCTTCTACTTCCCGCAGAGTAACCATGTGAGTGAGGGGTGGGGTGGAGGGAGGGAGGGGGAGAGAGAGAGGTAGCAAGGTGAAGGGGGTTTGGTAGAGATTTGGAGAAGGCAGGGAGCTAATGGAGTTTAAAGGGGAGAGGGGCATGGTGCAAGGTCCTAAAACCCAGATCTTCTGGAAACCCCTCAATATGGCGCATCCTTCCAGCATTTGGACTGGAAAATAAGGCAGGAGGACCAGTCACACGCTCTCCTGCCTCATTTACATGCAGTAGGTGTAAGCGTTCTCTTCCCCTGCCCCTGGAAAATGACGGAAATTCTAGAGCACAGGAATGATGGGCCAAATGGCCTCCTTCTGTGATGTATGATTCTATGAATATACAGGTGGCGGACAGCTTCTGCCCCGGGTCTCTGCCTCCTTTATCCTTTCGTTTATGCCAGGGAACTGAGCATTCCCCAGGGACATTGGAGAGGAAAATTGCCCCCTCTATCTTTAAATGCACTTGAAGCTGGCCAGATGTACCTATATGAATTTTGCTTATGTTCACATCCCTATCTAGGGCATGAATGGTGCTTCTCAACGGGAGAGGCAGTTAGAAGTGAAAGTGTGTCAATGGACAAAGTACTCAGTGGATCTGTACGGTCGCCTGTTGGGGTCAGTTGCACGTGAGGCAGATCATTTACCAAATGAATGTTTGCTGAAGGAGCTTTCCTTTTAAATTCAATAAATATGCTTTCCATTGATTTATTTCTTTACTCATTGCATTTGTAAGTGCCTTCATTGCTCCCTCCTTTTCAAAAAAAAATTAAAAATTGCTGGCATTTTGGAGGACTCAGAGTGACGCTCATCATTGTCTACTGATGGGGACGGGCAGGTGAGCTGTTTCCAGTTGTCTCCATGTACTGCTCTACAAGCAACCAGCAGCAGTTATCTGATAATGCCTAGAGATAATGATAGGGTCTGATAGGGTAGAAAAGAGAAGGCTGAGGGGTGATCTGATAGGGGTCTTTAAGATTATGTAAGGATTTGATAGGGTAAACATAGAGAAAATGTTTCCACCTGTGGGGGAGACCAAAACTAGAGGTCATATATATAAAATGGTCACTAATAAATCCAATAGGGAATTCAGGAGAAACTTCTTTACCCAAAGAGTGGTAAGAATGTGGAACTTGCTACCACAAGGAGTAGTTGGGAAAATAGCATAGATGCAGTTAGGGGGAAGCTAGATAAGCAAACGAGGGAGAAAGGAATAGAAGGTTATGTTGATAGGGTTAGATGAAGAGGGATGGGAGGAGGCTCGTGTGCAGCATAAACGCCGGCATCGACCAGTTGGGCCGAATGGCCTGTTTCTGTGCTGTAGTTTCGATGTAACTTGATGTAAATCATCAAATTTCAATCATCAATTTTCACATTCCTGCAAAGAAGTGACTCTCCTACGCTTCACGTCTCCTCCTAATGACATGGCCGAAATTTGGACCTCGTTACCTTGGAGATCTGTGCATGCAAGTGTTTGTCCTACCGCGAGTCCTTTAAAAAGGGTGAGCTCTCATTTATTTTCTGAGGCAATGCTGCTGAGATTTGCTACCCCTTAATATTTAATAAACCTGGAGTTGTACACTCCATCTACTTGACATGTAATCTAGAAGATTTTGTCTTCAACAAATGTGGTCAGACTATTGAGTTGCCACCGTACAATCTATCATGATGCTTACAACTTACACCAATAAGTGAGTCAGAAGGCTGATTGATCTTAAGCATTTACTGCCATTAATGTAGCTTTGTGTTTCCTTCCTCCAGAGCCTAGTTCACGCTATTCTTTCCAAGCTTGACTTTCAGAGTAAACTTGGACCTGATGTGACATAGAAAATAGCAGGGACATTTTCCGATCCCTAATGCTGCTTCTCCCAAAGGAAGCTTAATTATACGGAGCTAACCTTGAAATCCTGAGTCAATGGAATACTCAACATCAGCAACTTGCATTTATATAATGCCTTTAACGTACTAAAACGTCCCAAGGCGCTTTGCAGGAGCGTGATCAGTCAACAATTGAACCGAGTCAAAGAATGTGACATTAGGACAGGTGACCAAAAGCTTGGTCAGAGAGCATCTTAAGAGGTTTTAAGGAGCATCTTAAAGGAGGAGAGAGAGGTTTAGGGAGGATATTCCAGAGCTCAGAGCCTATACAGCTGAAGGCATGGTCGCCAAAGGTGGAGCGAAGGAAGTCGGGGATGAGCATGCGACCAGAATAGGGGGAACTCTGAGTTCTTGGAGGGCTTTAGGACTGGAGGAGGTTACAGAGATTGTCGGGGGTGGGGGTGCGGTGGGGGGTGAGGCCATGGAGGGATTTATTCTCTGTGCATCAAGGTAATGAGGCAAGATCGCTTTTGCCATTGGTGAGAAAATCTCAGCAAGGTGGTAATTAGGGGTTTGGGTGAAGAGTTGTTGTTTTTTGAACCGTGCAGGGAACAAGACAGGGGTGGGATTGTAGCTTAAGTCCTGATGCTTTCTGGCTGCTGAGGGAAGTTCGTTTGAAAACCTTCCTAATTAATACCTTCCTGTCATAAAACTTAGAAGCAAAAGGAAAGAACGGTATTTTAAAAACCACACTTCTCGTCCTAAAGATTCGATTATGCCCAAATTGGGGATGCATTAGGCCCCCTATTTGCATATGCAAAGGGCCTAATGCCAGATTAAGGTGTGCGACCTTGAAAGCCCCTAATGTAAGTTAGAACATTTTTAAGTCAGTATGGACTTAGGTGGCAGACTGACTTTTGACTTAACTGGAGTGGAGTGTGTGTAGTTTTTTTTGGTTGTGTGGCTGTCTGACTCAGAGAAAACACAAGAAGGAAGACAAGCTAATGGATTGAGAAGTATTGCTGGATACATGGGGCTAGACTCTGCAGCTAGTCCCGTTTGATTAGAGCCTGGACTATCACCAGGATTGATCTCCCTTTGCCTTCGAGGGCCTGTCTGAATGCTTGCCACATTTCTCAAACAGACCCACCATTGTGTTTGAGGTAGAATTGATTTTTCAAATGATTGCAGTAAGGAGACAGTGAAAAAATGAACTTCTTAACAAAAGGTTGTTCAACTAGCAGAAGTTCCCAATCCTTCCAGCTATGAATCTCTATTTACAGGGATTTGAGCCTTTCCTATGGTAGATGGTAAAACTATAGGGCTTTGGTTAGTATCCTTGTGGTTTCCTCATATATGTCAGCACCTTGTTTTAGCCATGCCATCCGGAGGTAGGGGAAGGGGCATTATTACAAAGCAGAGGTCATGAGGGCAGAGGAAGGAAAACCTTCAGATTAATCACCCCGAGGAGCTTTCTTACGGTTACTAGTGGTGCACAACATGGCAGAGGGCTGGGAGAAGCCACCTTGCTTACTTTTGTTTCCCGACAAGGGGAGGGTTTTATGATCAAAAATTAATATGTTTGTACTTTTTCTCATCCCTGAAATTAAAATCAACTATTTCTGTTAGGTAAGGGTATCAAGGGATAGGGACCTAAGGCGGGCAAATGAGGTACAGATCAGCCATGATCTAATTGAATGGCGGAGCAGGCTCCTGGGGCTGAATGACCACCTCCAGTTCCTATGTTCCTAAATGAAAGATTTGCATTTAATTCTTGCCTCATCATGTCTCTGAAATAAAGCACTTCACGAGTATGAATGACTTGAAAGTGCCATAACCTGTGTCGGCGAATAGCCGCAATTGCACCGAAATTACAGCACAAGAGGAGGCCATTTGGCCCATCAGGACTATGTCGAATTTTATGAACAGCAAGATCCCACAAAGAGTAAATGAGATGAATGACCAGATTTTGGTGTGGTGGTGCTCGATGAAGGAGGGATGTCGACCACGATACCCTGCTCTTTGAATTGTACTGTGGAATCTTTAACATGGCACCTCAGTCATGCAAATAGGCAGACAGAGCTTTGGTTTAATGTCTAATCAAAAGGTTCGCATCTCCAGCAGTGCAATACTGCACTGGACTACTGGAATGTCCAGTGCATTGTTGCATTATTGGAGATGCTAACTGGGAAGCGATTTTGTGATGGTCAACAAAATAGGTATAAGGACTGATTAAAAGTGACTCTGAAACAGTGCAAAATAGAGGTCCATAAGTAGGAACAACTTGCTCAAGATAAGAAAGCACAATGAAAAACCATCAATGAAGGCGCCTCCGACTATGAGGCATGTTGCATTGCTGATGCTGAATGTAAACGCCAGCTAGGAAGTCTCGTCTGAAAAATTGCGATTTCCAACCTGGTGTATCTGGGATCCAGTGTTCACTCTGTGAAGGCTCATTCCAATCAAAAAATGAGTTGATATTCTGGCTGTCTTCGCCGATGTTGAAAGATGGACAATATTCTGGAATGTCAAATTACAGTTAGAAGAAAGAAGAACTTGTATTTATAGTGCCTTTCACGACCTCAGTACATCCCAAAGCATTTTACAGCCAATAAAGTACTTTTTTGAAGTGTAGTCACTGTCGTAATGTAGGAAATGCGGCAGCCAATTTTCACACGGCAAGGTCTCACCAACATCAATGTGCTAACGACTAGATAATCTGTTTTAGTGATGTTAGGGATAAATATTGCCCAGGAAACTGGGGAGAACTCCCTTGCTCTTCTTCGAAATAGTGCCCTGGGATCTTTTACGACCACCTGAGAGGGCAGACGGGACCTCGGCTTAACATCTCATCCAAAAGGCAGCACTTCCGACAGTGCAGCTTTCCCTTAGTACTGAATTGGAGCCTAGATTTTGTGCTCAAGTCTTGTTGGACTTGAACCCATAACCTTCTGACTCAGAGGCGAGAGTGCTACCCACTGAGCTACAATGAATGGCTCATAAGAACAGAAAACAATGAAAATGTAAAACCTCCCAACCAGCATATCAAAGAAAAATATGTTTTGGGTGACTGCAATCTGAGGAATGGTCCCACCCAAGTTCCCCTCCAAGTCACACACCATCCTGACTTGGAAATATATCGCTGTTCCTTCATCGTCGTTGGGTCAAAATCCTGGAACTCCCTTCCTAACAGCACTGTGGGAGAACCTTCACCACACGGACTGCAGCGGTTCAAGAAGGCGGCTCACCACCACCTTCTCAAGGGCAATTAGGGATGGGCAATAAATGCCGGCCTCACCAGCGACGCCCACATCCCATGAACGAATAAAAAAAAATTCTCTTGCAGAAGTTGACTGACCTGCTGTATATTTCCAGCACTTTCTGTTTTTATTTCAGATTTCTGCCATTCCTGTGCTTTTTTTTCCCTCTAGTGAGATTTAGGACTGAGTCCAATATTTTCTATTCTGATGCTCTTCCCTTCAGTTCCTGTCTCACTGTTGTCAGTGCAAAAAAACTCAAGTGTCAAATGAGCGATGTCACTTTGTTCTCCTCCCATGGAAACAGGCCATCTAGTGCCAACTTGTAAATTGGAGATGGCAGGCAAAATGATGGCTGGGGTAGGGAGAATGATCCTTAGAAAATACGGCGGTTGATTGCTGCTTTAGCTCCTTTATTAGGAACATAGGACTTTACAGGACAGGAAAAGCAAAGAAAGAAAGACTTGCATTTATACAGCGCCTTTCACAACCTCAGTACGCCCCAAAGCGCTTTACAGCCAATGAAGTACTTTTGAAGTCAGTCACGGTTGTAATGTAGGAAACGTGGCCTAAAATTTGCACACAGCAAGATCCCACAAACAACAATGTGATAAAGACTGGATTATCTGTTTTAGTGATGTTGGTTGAGGGATAAATATTGGCCAGGACACCGGGGAGAACTCCTCTTTGAAATGGTGCCCTGGGATCTTTTATGTCCACTTGAGAGGGCAGACGGGGCTCTGGTTTAACATCTCACCTGAAAGACGGCACCTCTGACAGTGCAGCACTCCCTCAGTACTGAACTGAAGTGTCAGTCTGGATTCTGTGCTCAAGTCTCTGGAGTTGGGTTTGAATCCACAACATTCTGTCTCAGAGGCAAGAATACTGCCATTTAAAAGACGGTTGCAGTCCATTTCGTGCCCCAAAGTTCAAAAATGTCCCTGACTATACTCTTATCTCATACCCACCTATCACTTTTTGTTTTCCAAAGAAAACTATCCAGCTTCCTTATGGATTTGCTGACACCATAGCAGGGGAGTTATCCCCAGTGTCCTGGCCAATATTTATCCCTCAACTAACACCACTATCTGGTCATTATCTGGCCATTATCACATTGCTGTTTGTGGGATCTTGCTGTGCGCAAATTGGGTGCCGTGTTTCCAACATCACAACAGTGACTACACTTCAAAAAGTACTTCATTGGCTGTAAAGCGTTTTGGGACGTCCTGAGGTCGTGCAAGGCTCTATATAAATGCAAGTCTTTCCTTCTTTCTAACAGATATTTAAATGCTTTAGTCTTTGATTATCCCTGGACAACTAAAAGCCTTTTTATAGTTCAGAAAATATATCTTTTCCACCCGTGACTGAATTGCTGTTATGTCTAGCATTTCCTCTTTTGATGTAGAATTGCAGAATAAAACCAAAGGACTTTTCTGATTCTCTGGTATTCACTGAAGGAGGGGACACATTTTGGAGTTGTATTTTATATATATATATATATTTTGATTTTGATTTCCTGGGAGAGGTGCAGTGAAAGTGCATGGATGGAAAGTAGTTTTCATGTGGAGTTTTTTGTTTTTTAATTAACAAATGTTTACCAACAAACGATTTGCATGATACAAAGTAACAAGAGCACTGGCATTAAGCCACGAGGCAGCCGTTCAATCACACCTCAGAAAAAAGCCTGAACCATTTGTAAAGGTCAGCAGAATTGTGAGATTGAATTGTTGCCTTCAACACTCTGCCCCCTTCCAAGTATCATTGCTCCACCAATTCTGCTGACAGTTACAAAAGGGTAATTAGTTGGCCCCCTGTTGCAATTTGGAACATCTCATGAGATCATCCTTCATCAGAACTTGACTATCCTCAGTCCTTTCTCCTTCCACTCCCAGCTCCACATCACACATTTGCCAGCAAGAAAGCAGGCAATCTGCTCTCCAAGCTGTCTGGCTCGCAGTCCCCCAGCACCTCAAGGGTACACATTTCTGAAGCTGCAAAGAGCTGCAGCACACTAATATTTGAAATCCTCCATATTTTCTCTTCTCCTGTGTCACATTGTTGGCTCGTGCTGGGGTGCGTCTGTGTAGATACTGATGGCCTCCAACACCTCATCAATGCTGAGGAGACGCTCCACAGGTACTGGTGCCGGCTCTTCCTCAGTCCAATCGAGAGTAGCCATGGCACCACCCATCATGAACTTCTCTATCTGAACAGCTCAAAACATTGGGCCTCCTTATCTTTAACCACCCCGATAAAGCGGCAAACAATCTCGCCTCCGTTTCACTCGCGACTTCCCCGACCCTCGGCAAATCCCGGCGGCAGCAGTTAAATTCAGTTCGAGGTCTGAATTGTGTATTAGGAGTTCAATTCAAATATGTTAATGAGCCTCCCGCCTCTCCACAGTGGGAGACTCGGCCGGCCCGATAATCGCTGCTGTCAAAATGGCAACCGCCCCCCCACCCCCACCCCGACCCTCTCCCTCCCATCATAGGGGTTAATATCAAGGCCCCCACGTTTGCTCATGTAGTTATAATTCAATTTGGCGGCTGTGCCTTCAGCTGCCTAGGCCCTACGCTCTGCAATTCCCTCCCTAAACCCCTTCCCCCTCGCTACCTCTCTCTATCCTCCTTTAAGACAAGACCTACCTCTTTGACCAAGCTTTCGGTCACCTGTCCTAATGTCTCCTTCTTTGCCTCAGTGTCAATTACTGAGTGATTACACTCCTGTGAAGCACCTTGGGTCGTTTTACTACGTTAAAGGCGCTATATAAATGCAAGTCGTTGTTGTTATTTGAGGAGGGAATAATGTTTAGTGGAAAATACACCTCCATCTTACAATTATTAAAAAATGACAGAGGCGCGTATCTGTGGTCTTGGCGAGCTCCATGTTTGGGTGCCTTTGGGTTAATGTCCAGTTCAAAGCACCAACTCCTGAATCTCCAAGTGAATGGGGCTGGTGCAGGATGTATGCGGGTCACTTATAGCCTGTAGTACTGGAGTGACTCCGTGAGTAGAACCTAAAATACTGAGCCAACCCGAGAAGGGAAGTGAGTAAATGACTGTGTTGTTGCTGTGTTTTTTCTTCAATTATACAGATGAGGGAAGTACTGTACAGCCCTAGGCTATTCTTCTTCTTAATGCTTCTGTGTACTTACCCAGTCATCTAACTGGTCCATTTCAAGTCAATTTCATTAATTTAAAATTGAGCGACTTGCTGGTCTTTAATGTGCTTTGGTTGATTAGAAGTGAAGGCAATTAACAAATAGTCAATGGCAAAAATAAAAAGCGCTTAAGAGTGCTTCAGAAATCTGTGGATATTTGGGACATAGAAACTCCTGTGGAATAGCTGCTGATTCATTCATTTTAGCGTTTAGTGTCAATCATCATATTTAGGTAGGGGTAGCGATAGGAGTAGTGGAGACTGGAGGGAGGGGAGATATAAAGGAGACTATCTCATCGAAGGCAGAGAGAGTTAGATGAGATGTGAGTGCCAGTTAGGGGGTGTAGAGTGAGATAGAACGTAAGTCAGCGACAGTGAGGAAAGCAGATACTGTCGTCTGATATCTTCCCGAATTGTATAATTGGAATACTTGATGGGAACAAGAGGATGGTGAGGTGATTGTACTTGTGTGAAACACGACTGTCATCATCTATCATTTTCAGTAGGTATATCAAATGCTTGGGTTGTGCGTATTGACTGAAAACATTTTGTCCCATTTCTTTCCTCTGCTGCTGAAGGTGTTTGACTCCTGAGGGTGCTGTTCCATCAGCAACAGCGGTCTTCTGATCCTTTAGTTATGGGCCCAAACAGTGTCAGTAGGCTATTCAACTACAGGAGGGGATAGGAGCATTGCAGTTGAGTCTATTTCTGGCCTCGCCCAACGTCAAGATGTACGTTTCACAGCAGGAGCTAATGGAACTTTTGATGATTTATTTCCTCCCTCTCTCTAGCCCTGGGATACTGAGATCAGTTAACTCAGCATGAAACTGTAATTGAACCTTCCTGGTCTGTATGTTTTGTTACTACATCATGCAGCATTTAAGGAAAGGAAAGGAAAAGACTTGCATTTATATAGTACCTTCTATGACCTCAGGATGTTCCAAAGTGCCTTACAGCCAATGAAGTACTTTTTGAAGTGTAATCACTGTTGTAATGCAAGGAAACACAGCAGCCAATTTGCACACAGCAAGGCCTGAGATACCTGACCAGATAATCTGTTTTACTGATGTTGGTTGAGGGATAAATATTGGCCAGGACATAGGGGAGAACTCCCCTGCTCTTCCTTGAATAGTACCATGGGATCAGAGGGCAGACAATTCAACATCTCATCTGAAAGACTACACCTCCGACAGTGCAGCACTCCCTCAGTACTACACAGAAATGTCGGCATGGATTATGTGCTCCAGTCTCGAGTGGGGTTTGAACCCACGACCGTCTGACTGAGAGGCAAGAGTGCTACCACTGAGCCAAAGCTGACACACACAGTCATTTATTTGTTATCAGACTGTGCCTCAACGTTACAATTAAATACTGTGGCTGATAAAGTCAAAAATTAATGAGGATAGCGAAATTCCTTAAAACCCTCTAAAATTAATTTTAGAAACAACAGCAAAGTGGCTGGAGGGAGGGAGAGAACAAAAGGACTAATGTGCTGTCCTATGCAGTTGTGGAATGAAGGATCCACTTCCTTTCACCCTCTCCTACCTCCCCCCTTTTTGATGAGCCACGAAATTCAGCTCCCCCACAATGAAAATTTCTTGTGCTTCAAAAGATCCCCCTTTCCCCAATAAATCCTGTCTTTGTAAATTTTATACCTGATCAGCTTATGATGCAAACTGTACAAAAAAACACTAACACACCAAGAGGTCAAATGAAGGGCAGGACCTTACCTATAAACACATGGGAGAAGAGGGAAATTGGAGGGGAAAGTCATTCCCAAGCTGCTCTGATGTGATTCCCAGTGGTGGAGACCTGGAAATGGGCATCTTGCCCTCTGGGCTGCGTTGGTGCAGGTTCTATGGAGATCATGGAGAAAATACAATCAGAAGGGAAGTGAGCTGCATGTGCCCACACAAAATGAAGTGGCACGACATCCCTCTCCACAGGTCCACTGTCTTCAAAGTTCTCAGAACTTTATACTGTTAACCCCACTCCAGAGACTTGAGCACACAATCCAGGCTGACGCTTTTGTGCAGTGTTGAGGGAGTGCTGCACTGTCGGAGGTGCCATCTTTCGGATGAGATGTTAAACCGAGGCCTCGTCTGCCCTCTCAGGTGGGTGTAAAAGATTCCATGTTACTATTCAAAGAAAAGCAGGGGAGTTCTCCCCGATGTCCTGGCCAATATTTATCCCTCAAACAACATCACTGAAACAGATTCTCTGGTCATTATCACATTGCTGTTTGTGGGACCTTTGTGCACAAATTGGCTGCCATGTTTTCTTTGGGATGTCCTGAGGATGTGAAAATTGCGATATAAATGTAAGTTTCTTCCATATTGTGAGTAGGAAAAAGGAGCATTTTCCAAATTTTGGAACTTACTGTCAGTGTCAAACATTCCATTGCTAGGTAATAGCTCAGGACTGATGTAAAGCTTCCTTTACTTCTTCCTCTAGTTGGTTGACCCTAATGGCAACAGATGTGATGTATTCATTACCACGACAGGCCCTGTGCCCAACACCTGGAGAGAGTGAGTGGCAATGATATGGGCTCATTCAGGTTGTGCTACCTGGATATTTACTTATGTTTCTACCTCATTATTTCTAGGTAATTAATTGTTATTGCTCAATAATTCATCAACAATAATTAATCATTCCATATAATATCTGCTATAGTAGCCACTGCCGGCACTAAAATGGTTTGAGGGTACAAAATTCCCCTATGAACTGCACTGCAAGGATGATACCAGAGCTGAGAGGTTATGCTCATCAGGAAAGATTGAACAGGCTGAGGCTCTTTTCTCTAGAAAAGAGAAGGCTGAGGGGGTGACCTGATAGAGGTCTTTAAGATTATGAAGGGGTTTGATAGGGTAGATGTAGAGAAAATGTTTCCACTTGTGGGGGAGACCAAAACTAGTGGCTATAAATATAAGATAGTCACTAATAAATCCAACAAGGAATTCAGGAGAAACTTCTTTACCCCAGAGAGTGGTGAGAATGTGGAACTCGCTACCACAAGGAGGGGTTGAGGTGAATAACATAGATGCATTTAAGAGGAAGCTAGATAAACACATGAGGGAGAAAGGAATAGAAGGTTATGCCAATAGGGTTAGATGAAGAGGAGTGGGAGGAGGCACCAGCATTGACCAGTTGGGCTGAATGGCCTGGTTCTGTGCTGTACATTTGATGTAATTCTATGTAAAATGCTTTACTACAAAGCAGTAATATCATCTCAACCCTGAGGTGATCCCTTGATGAGATTCTGCTGTGTGATGACTCTCACGTGACCACTATTCTCGACTAATATTTTATTTTAATTGAAGTCCTTGATTCTGAATTGTTGAGGTTTGCATTCCTAATATCCAAAAAAAAAAATTAAATTTATAGAGCCTCTTCATTTGCAATCACTGCTTTCCTGGACACCCAAGATTCATAAAACTCCAATCCTGAATGAAAGGCATTGATACCATCCATACTCTTGAAACAAGACTGATCGGAATTGAAATCGGGGGAAGGTCCAGTGTGTTTTTAGTCTCTGTTGAGTTTATATCATATAAACAGAATAGGTTTCAAACGTACAAAACCAGATTATTTTGAAGGGGGAAATCTTTGGGTTGGGCAGCTAAGAGAGAACATCTCTGAGGAACACGTCCATTTCAAAGAGCTGCATGTGTAAAAACTGCAAGCTCATTCAAGATATTTTTGTATATATATATATATTTTTAGAAGGAATTGTTGACCTTTGATAAATTGAACCCAAAGTTCTACATTTTCCCTAAGCACTGGGGTGCTCTCAATATTTTTGGAATGTATAATTTAATTTTAATAAAAATCAATAAAAGTGGCAACAGAACCAAACAGCTATAGCCTCAACATATGTGATCTAGTGCCATTTAAAAAAAAGATTCGATTTGCACGTAGAACCACCGACCCGAGTTCTTTAATTGCCATCATTGGTGATGAACAAATGAACGGCTATTAAGTGGCTGTTTCAATTAAAATAATACATCATTTCTTGCCCTCATTGCTTTGTGTACACAACAAGCACTGTTAAAGGAGCTCAGTGCTGTCATGGTGACATTTGTAGTGGGATTTGTAGAAGGCCGGGGATGTAGAGTGCACCTGAAATTTCGGAGCGAAGCCATGGAGTAGTTGAGGTGAATAGCATAAATGCATTTAAGGGGAAGATAGATAAGTACATGAGGGAGAAAGGAATAGAAGGTTATGCTGATAGGATTGGATGAAGAGGGGTGGAAGGAGGCTCGTGTGGAGCATAAACGCTGGCATGGACTAGTGTGGCCGCAAGGCCTGTTTCTGTGCTGTAGATTCTATGTAATTCTATGCAATGTAATGGGAGTCGCCCTGCAAAGACTGGCTTCACATGATATCAGCCCCTTTAAATCAATAAAACTCAAAATAAATACACTTTTATTGATCTTAAAGGGAAATGTATTCTGCGAAGTTGTCGCATGATTGTAAATGGGCGCTATCCATTGCAATGACTGGCATCTGTTGGTAATCTCAACTTTCGGGAGGAGAAAACATATTTTATGCAGAACCCATTCTAGTCGTGACATTGCGAAGTTGTGCTCCAGTGCCTTGATAACTGAGGACAGTGGTGTAGGGAGAGCACTCTCCCTTCATGGTTTCATTCAAGTGGAACTTGTCGATATCGTGCCAGGGGGTGTTCTGCACACAGTATCTGTGCCGAGGACCCCTCCAATCAGAGGTCTTAGAGCACTAAATCCGCTAACAAAAGGAAACGGAAATATCCACGCAATTCTCTTTTGTTTTCTCTTTTCCTTCCCGATAATTTCCACTCTGTATTAAAAGGTGTTGACTCTTGCTGGGATACAATTTCTTGAGCACCACTGGCCCTCTGCTCACTCAGCCAAGTAATGTTTGTTCATATGTGAGGGTAGTCTAGTGAAGCTTGGCAAGCTAATCGACCATGAAGGGTTTTATGGGCAATCCTATCCTCAACTGATGCCCACGCAGGTGTCACTCTTTAGCAGTTTGGATTGGGAACGCTGGCTGAATTGGGAACCCTGACTGATTTTGTTCCCCCCCCCCCCCACCCCTTTCCTGATTCAGGGTGGTTAAGACTAACTGAAGCCTCAACTGCGCTGGTTGAGATTTCCCCATAGAATAAGGAAAGTTGCAGAAAAATTGGAAGCATTTTTAAAGCCAGAATCCTGGTGTGATCCTCAATAGTTTTTAGTATTGACTTGTGTCTTTGTCTTCAGTAGATTTGATGGATTCGACCACACTTGTTATGAAATATTGATGTGTATGAAAGCCAAAGGCAATATTTTTGCGATTATAGTACAAATGCCTTGATCCATTCACACATGCTACACTGAAGCTGTAGGCCCATGAGGACAAGATCAGGTCATATTAGGTTCATTTGAGCAATTCCTTGGGCAAGAATTGTTTGAAACAGCTAACCTATTATCTTGTTAATTTTTGATTTATTATTTAACGCAATAAAAACTGCCAGTCTCGCGATTATGGGGTTTGAGTGGATTCTGGTTCCAACCCTCAATTCGCCGATCTGACAGAGCGATGTTTCAGGTGTTACCTGCTCCCTCCTTTGACTCCCAAGCTAAAGGAGGTCTGGATCAATTAAATGGAGGGATAACTTTCTTGAAATAGATAATTATTTCAGCCCCCCCACCCCACTCCTGACTTCTCTCCCCTCTCTTGAAGGTGCTCATCCATGCTGGTTTGTAGTTCCGCGGACACTGGATGTACTGTTGCACCAAATGGCTACTCTTCACACGCGAGTCTGAACCACGGTCACCGACTCTGGCTGAATGCATTCCTGGAGATTTCATCGCATGACCTCCTGCTTTCAACCGCCCTGCCCCCACACTCGTGCTATTGGTTGTCCGAAACATCCATTCTCTCAGTGCACCGCCTTCCTGCACCAATTGGAAAGCGAAAACACTCTTCGTTACCCAATTGGACGGTTCGCCAATATTTTCTATAATAAGAAACTGGGAAAAAAAACACACAATTTTCGCAAACCCAAAGGGTTTTTAAAAAAATTCGTTCATGGGATGTGGGCGTCGCTGGCAAGGCCGGCATTTATTGTCCATCCCTAATTGCCCTTGAGAAGGTGGTGGTGAGCCGCCTTCTCGAGGGAGCCTTCTGCTCACAGCAGTGTCCTGGAGATTAATCTTCAATTCCTGGAGACTCCAGGCCAATCCTGGAGGACTGGCGACCCTAGTTTTAACAGCATTAGGAGGCTACTTGAGCGTGGAAGGGTGAGGGAGCTTTATGGCTGGGCCTGGTTCTGTCCTTGCCTGAGTTCCAGGCACGTGCACTTTCCAGCAGGAGTTGCTTGATAGCAATTAGGGGTAGAAACTACAGCTGATTTCCCCCATGTCCCCACTCCAGCTTAAGGGGCAGTGTGGCAGATTGTAGCATCTCCCACTCCGCCACTGCCACTGCAGCAGAGATGAGCGAACTCAACATGGATCAGGGAGCAAACTTGATACCTTTTAATGAAGCCAAGCAGACCAGAAAGATATCAGCCTTGGCTCAGTGGTAACACTCTCACCTCTAACTCAGAAGGTTATGGTTTCAAGCCCCACTCCAGAGATTTGAGCACTAAATCTAGGCTGCCACTTCAGTGCAGTACTGAGAGAGTGCTGCACTGTCGGAGGTGCCGTCATTCGGATGAGATGTTAAACCGAGGCCTCGCCTGCGCTCTCAGGTAACAACAACAACAACTTGCATTTATATAGCACCTTTAACATAGCAAAAGGTCCCAAGGCACTTCACAGGAGCGATTATCAAACAAAATTTGACACCGAGCCACAGAAGGAGATATTAGGACAGGAAGCTTGGTCAAAGAGAGAGGTTTTAAGGAGTGTCTTAAAGGAGAATAGAGAGGCGGAGAGGTTTAGGGAGGGAGTTCCAGAGCTTATGGCTTTGGTGGAACGATTAAAATCGGGGATGTGCAAGAGGCCAGAATTGGAGGAGTGCAGAGTTCTCGGAGGGTGGTAGGGCTGGAGGAGGTTACAGAGATAGGGAGGGTTGAGGACATGGAGAGATTTGAAAACAAGGATGAGAATTTTAAAATCGAGGCGTTCCTGGACCTGGACCTGGACTGGGCTCCCATGGCACTATTCGAAGAAGGGCAGAGGAGTTCTCCCCGGTATCTTGGCCAATATTTATCCCACAACCAACATCACTTTAAAAAAAATAACAGATGATCTAGTCATTTATTTCATTGCTGTTTGTGGGATCTTGCTGTGCGCAAATTGGCTGCTGCATTTCCTACATTATAACAGTGACCACACTTCATAAAGTATTTCAGTGGCCATAAAGCTATTAGGAGACACCCTGAGCTTGTGAAAGGCGGTATATAATTCTCAGTCTAGCTGTGCATTTAGCAACTGAGCCACGATGGGGAGGTTTAGTCACAATGTCTGCCCTGACATGATAGCTTTTTAAATTTTGCCTGTTATGGGAGTGATTGGGTATGTGATTTGCTCTTCGGAGCTCTGAGTTTGTCGGTTTGCGGTGGGATTTTAGCGTAAGATTAGGAAATTGTTTTACACAGTGATTGCCAATGAACCGGGGAGTAAGGAGGCAGGAGAACAGGTTATTAGAACAGCAGAGCTACCATGAAAGAATCTGTATTAAGTGAACTGTGATGAATGGGCCCAGTGGCTGTGGGCAGTGTGCTGTGACAAAAAAATCGATTGCCTAGCTAGTCAGAGGCATTGAGCTCTCTCGCACTAATCTAGAGGAATCACCCACTCAATAGGGGAAACCAGTGTGGCGAAAACGGAAGGGAATTCTTCAGAATAATGATGTGGCCTTTAACAGAAAGGGAAACAGCTCTGAGCATATGTCACATCTGGATATGAGCAGCCTTGTTGTGGGGGGGTGGGGGTGGGGTGGGAGTTGAGGAAGGGATGGAGCTGGCTTGCAAATTTGGACATGTGTATGCTCGTGTTGCCTGGCTTGTTGATGGGCTACTGGATGATAAATTGCGTCTGTTCCTATTTTCACTTTAAATCAATGGTGTTTCTGTGTAACAAGACAATTTCCAGGGAATGGCTGGAAAGCTAGATTCTATCTTCTAGAGGTATAAAACAAACATACAGTGTCAGCCTTCTGGGTGTAGGTTAATTATTGGGGTAGAGTTCAAAAGTGGCACAGTATCTCGTCTCTTTGTTAGTATTCCTTTTCTTAGCCACATTCAATACAATTATTGTTCTTGCCCAGCCATTTTTCTTCGGCTGGGCAGTCGATGTTTTTTTTAGATAATCTGCCCGTTTTTATTTAAATGTGAACCAAGCAGCAAATGTCTGAGTCTTAGGTGTTTCTCTCTTGTATTTTTTTTTGTCTTGCTTTTGGCAGATATATTGAATGGCTACAGTAAAATATCAGAACTACTGCAGCAGCTGCAAAACCAGCAGGGTCTGGGGATAAAGTTCAGCCTATCTCAGCTACAGAAATATATGATTGGAAATAGATAAATATATAGATAGATATATAGAGATATAAACAGATATGAATAGATATGTAAATAGATATATAGATGATGTATAGATATATAAATATCATATATATTTATATTTTCTCTCTATATATATATATATTGAATAGTAGAGAGACTAATACAAAAACTGAGGACATAAATTAATATGAAATATAACATAAATATATACAAAACAATGAAACACGGTTTCACTGTGACTTTAAAGTTCAAGTTTCAATGTGGAGTCAGATCAGTGATTGCTCATCGCACTGGCAACTCAAACAACAGCTGGAGGTTTTAAACCAGAATTACGGATCCCCTACTGCAGTGTAAACATGGTCTCCATACCGACAGCAAACTCGAGAGTGATTTGTTCAGTTGGCTGTTTGCAGTGTAAATACACTCGGAATCTGCAAGATCTAAACAGAGGCAGGACTCAGGAAACACTGCAACAAGAGGGAGAGAAAGACTGCATTAAAATGTTGAGATCACATAATAGTTAAGATAATTTGCTTCAATACCATTTTTAAAATGTTTGTTTCCTAAGCTACATCCCCGGGCCTTATACAGTCCCTCCCCGTGCAGCCCTGCCCTCTGCGCTGTTGGTACTTGGCACTAAGTGCCAACCATAAGTGTAGTATCACATGGCAGGGTTCTGTGCCATCTGTATCCTAGTTTACAATGCTGTGGTTTGATGCAAAAATAATCAATTGCACATCTTGCAGTTAAGGGGTCCTCACGCCCTGTGCCGGCCCTCGCGCTCCCCCGTGCCTGTCCGTGAAATATGCAAAGTGAGAAAATAACGAGTAACCAGGAGTGAGGTACAGGTGTGGATTTAATCGAGGGGTTTGTTGGTTTATATATAGAATCATGGATACCCTGGAGTGTGTTACAGGCCGGAATTCAATGAAGTGGTTTGGAAAAATTCAAACTGCTTTAGAAATGATGGCTGAACCCCGAGATCACATGACTGTCTTGCAATGGTTCCCTGTCCTGTGCTGTTCTATAATTATATATTGTTTTAGTGGGGAGGACTTTGACCTTGTTTTGATCAGATTTTATACCAGGTGCTGGTTGATGACATTTGTACAAGGTGATACCTGGCTGGTGCCATCATTTCTGCAGCTCTGCCGTTGGATACTGGGAGTCTGTAAATACAGGATACACCACAGTCCATTAAATCATGTACGTTCAACATAACCCATCCATTTATCAAAATACAACTCCTACTCAGGCTGTAAGATACAAGGAGTAATTTCCTGACTTTGTGCTTCCAGCAGGGAGCCTTGTCTGCCGAGAGTACGCAGGAAGTTTGAGAGTGTGCGGTGTACAGTTTTTCCAATATGTGCTCCCAGCAGGTGTGGCTCCCGGGCGGAGGTGTGAAGTCAGAAGATGACCCCCGCAATGTGGAACTTTGGTTGAGAATATTTTATAGCTCTGCTCTTCTCACACGTGCACTGGAAATAATCCAAAGTAATATGAACAAATACCATGAAGGAATAACTGGAATATTTAGGGTGCATTGATACCAGAGCCGTGGTTTTGGTGCAAAGCTGTTTTGTTTCACACCCAAGCTACATTGATGGTATAACTGCTGCCTAAATCGAGACTCCGGGCCAGACCTGACACTGGAACAAAGTGGAATGAGATTCCCTGGAGCCAGACTTGACACTCGACCTATACTACACAAGATTAGCGTTGGTGCAAAAGGAGAAACCTCTTCACACCAACGCTAAAGTCTGGGTCTAAGTACACCCTTAGAAATGGGTTAATGCATACATCTATCAGCTCATAGTATGCTTGGGTGCTCATGATCTGCACCCCAATTCCTCTTGACCCATCGACTTTGGTAGATTTGCTGCTCGTTGTGCCTTTGAACCTCCATTGATGGCCTGTCCAACTATAGGTTGTTCAGCAGCCTGGGATTCAATGATATTCCACCTCCTTTTCTCACTACAAGGGAGCTTGCGTATTCCAGCTTCCAGAGAGCAAGGGCTAGGGACCTACTAAAACCCGACTTTTTTTTCACTTCCTGGGGGAAGTACCCAGCAGTTGCCCCACGCGACAGATGATTGAAATCGGCCACTTACCGGGGTGGGGAATGATGGACACAGAGCCACCATCCCAAAATTCCCCGGCGTGGTACCCTCACCTAACACCGTGGTCGGGATTCTGGCTTTCAACGTAAAGTTAGTAGTGAATGTATGACTGTGAGAGGCTGTTTAACTTTGGGTCTGAGGAACGAAACTCAGAAGAGTGTCCTAAATACTAACTGGTATTTGGAACGAAGAGAAACGGCTGGCAGAGTTCGGATCTCGGGTTGAAAGCTGCTGCTGCTGCTGCGGTTTATGACATCAGTGGGCCCCCTTGATTCATTTACTGCTCGTATCTATTATCAAATATACAAGAGAGAATAGCCCATTAACAAGTTGCAGGTGTTCCCATTAAGAGATGATTAATAGGTTGCCGATGTGTCTGTGTCCCATGATTAACAGTGAATGGAACCTCTGTGCACCAGCGAGTGTGGGGTGTGATTTTAAAACTGGGACATTGCAGGGTGCATGAAATTAAATATATGCATTCTCCATGGGCATGTAACCAGGCATCACCAAACTAGTAATTTTCAATGTATGACTCCCATTGTGGAAGAGCATTTGTGTACAACCGTCTCAGGAAGGTGTAACTATGTCATTTCTTTATTATTTAGCAAAGTACCAGATGGGTTTTTATACTTGATACGTTTTCCGTCTTGTGGAGATACAGGAACATACATTTCAATTATCCTTACCTCAAGAATAGGAAGTTTTATCATTGTGATGGTCAAAATCCAGCAGGTTTTCGGATTGAGGACATCTCCACACCTTTCTGGCATCCTTGGGGCAGGCATTTGCTCTCACCTCGCCTCATGGTAAAAACTCAGAGCCAATGTTGGAAATCTAATTACCTAACATACTTGAAAAGAAAATACTTGCAGGGCTATAGGGAGTGGGACTGATTGGATAGCTCCTTCAAAGAGCTGGCACAGGCACAATGGGCCAAATGGCCACCTTCTGTGCTGTATGATTCTATGAACAGAAAACTTTGGTGACCTAAGGGCAGATGTGTAAGAGGTCACAAGGTCAAAAAATACTTATGGATGAGGAAGGCTATTCATTCCATCTTAATTCACGCATCCAGAATGACTCTACTCTTTCCCCCGTTGCTGCATCTACTTGTTTCTTAAATGAATCCATGGTTTATGCCTCCACCACTCTGCCCAGAAGTCCATGTCAAGTGGTGGTCGCTCTCTGCGTGAAGAAGAACTTCCTGATATCAGTCCTAAAGTTACTGTTTACTTGTCTGAACCTGTATCCCCTTGTCCTACTGCCCTAGTTGAAGTGATAATGTGTTAGCAAGTGGTTTTAGTAATGGCGCTATGTTCAAGACCACCTAGGCCTGGTGCTGGTATCACCAGCGTCAAAAATGGCACACGAAATCAAAAGCAAAATAATGCAGATGCTGGAAATTTGAAATAAAAACAGAAACTGCTAGAGAAGCTCAGCAAGTCAGGCAGCATCTGTGGAGAAAGAAACAGAGTTAACGTTTCAGGTCGAGGTCTGATACCTGTGTGGTATGGGAGACGGAAGTCCCATTCATGGAGTTGCTTGCCCTTGCATCTTTCACCTGTAAACAATTTTACAACACCAAGTTATAGTCCAGCAATTTTATTTTAAATTCACAAGCTTTCGGAGGCTTCCTCCTTCGTCAGGTGAACGATGTGAAAATGAAATCCTCGAAATGAAATCGCATTTATAATTCACAGAACAATGCTTGGTGAGTACAGACAGTTTTTTCAACTGCCTGTTGCCAAGGCAATCAGTGTGCAGACAGACAGGTGTTACCTGCCAGGTCTCAGAATATACAAATCACCAAAAAAAACAACAAACAAAACCTGTGCTTTCACCTGTGCTAACATCTCAAGAAGAGTTGCCACAGAATCTTTCGTCTCTGTTCAAGAACTGAAACTTAAACAATAGGCCTGAAGACAGCAGAGTACAGGGTAGGCTATTAAATTTCAGTGGTTCTCCAATACACGCTGCCATCTATCCTGACAATTAATCTGTTTAAACCATCTATTTTTCATGTTGTGTTGGCACAGTTAAGCTGAATGCAGGATTGATTTACTATGGTCCCCCTGAATATTTTATAGTGATATGATCAGGGTAAGGTTACATTGTACAATGAACATCTGTAGCATCTCCTTGTGCTGTACTGTATTACTCTGCCTTATCAACCATGACTTAATCTTACTGTCCAGCATGGCTCTTTCTAACACTGCCCATCTCTAACTGGTGTTAGTTTTACTCTCTGTGTGTTTGCTCCGGTGCTGTTGCAGCTCTGTTTTACTGTCCTATTTTTTAGATGCCGGTGATGGACTGGGATTGACAATTGTAAACAATTTTACAACACCAAGTTATAGTCCAGCAATTTTATTTTAAATTCACAAGCTTTCGGAGGCTTCCTCCTTCGTCAGGTGAACGATGTGAAAATGAAATCCTCGAAATGAAATCGCATTTATAATTCACAGAACAATGCTTGGTGATTACAGACAGTTTTTTCAACTGCCCGTTGCCAAGGCAATCAGTGTGCAGACAGACAGGTGTTACCTGCCAGGTCTCAGAATATACAAATCACCAAAAAAAACAACAAACAAAAAAAAACAGAGATAGAGAGGTAGAAACATAGAAAAGACAGCAACTGACCCGTTATATTAAAAACAGATAACATTTGTTCGCTGGTGGGGTAACGTGTAGCGTGACATGAACCCAAGATCCCGGTTGAGGCCGTCCTCATGGGTGCGGAACTTGGCTATCAATTTCTGCTCGACGATTTTGCGTTGTCGTGTGTCTCGAAGGCTGCCTTGGAGTACGCTTACCCGAAGGTCGGTGGATGAATGTCCATGACTGCTGAAGTGTTCCCTCCCAGTCGGGGAACACTTCAGCAGTCATGGACATTCATCCACCGACCTTCGGGTAAGCGTACTCCAAGGCAGCCTTCGAGACACACGACAACGCAAAATCGTCGAGCAGAAATTGATAGCCAAGTTCCGCACCCATGAGGACGGCCTCAACCGGGATCTTGGGTTCATGTCACGCTACACGTTACCCCACCAGCGAACAAATGTTATCTGTTTTTAATATAACGGGTCAGTTGCTGTCTTTTCTATGTTTCTACCTCTCTATCTCTGTTTTTTTTTGTTTGTTGTTTTTTTTGGTGATTTGTATATTCTGAGACCTGGCAGGTAACACCTGTCTGTCTGCACACTGATTGCCTTGGCAACGGGCAGTTGAAAAAACTGTCTGTAATCACCAAGCATTGTTCTGTGAATTATAAATGCGATTTCATTTCGAGGATTTCATTTTCACATCGTTCACCTGACGAAGGAGGAAGCCTCCGAAAGCTTGTGAATTTAAAATAAAATTGCTGGACTATAACTTGGTGTTGTAAAATTGTTTACTATTTTTTAGACACAGGCATGCGTTACATCTGAACTCCAAATGAGGTCAAATTTAGTGTCTTCCAAAGATGTCCCGATGGGACCAGTTTGGATTCATACTTTTGATTCAGGCCTTTCATGCTTCTGGCAAACTTTCCTGTTCCTTTGTTAACACAGACTGATCTGCCTATTTTCACCAATCTGCCCTGGTGATTTTTAATCTAAAGTTCTCAACCCACAGTCCACAAATAGAAACTTCTGGCTTGGAAATTGCCCAATTTAATACCCTTCAAATTGCATGCAATAAGATTCCAGTGGACTCCCAGCCCTTTACCACAGTCAGTATCGAAGTTTGCGTTCCCTACGATCCAAACCTGGCTGACGGTACAGCTTCCATCAAACAAGTTATGCCTGCCGTGCCTGGAGGAAATTGGGTATATAAGGCAAAACCTAGAAGATTCTATGGGGGAGGGTGAGGGAAGGAGAGAGAGAGAGAGAGAGATGGAAGATGAGTACTTGGATGTGCACTTGAAGTGCCGTAACCAACAGGGCTACGGACCAAGTGCTGGAAAGTGGGATTAAGCTGGATAGATCTTTCTCGGCCAGGATGGGCCACTTCTGTGTTGTAACATTCCATGATATGCAGTTGCTGACTTGTACCATTGTTACCAGTTATTATTAAGTACGCGCTCCACTATATACATAACTGTGTTTGTAGCGTTGTCTGGAAGAAGTTGAAGACTATTATTCAATGTTTCATAAGATGTAGAATGAGAAAAGGTACAGGCTTGGATGTGTTGCCCCTCATAGTCAAATAGCCTGCTGACAGTATTGGAACATGGCTGATATCTGTGGAACCATACTCCAGCATACGTGTCAGTACCTGCAGGAGAGAAGGGGGCAAAAAACTGAAGGAGATTTTTTTTTTTAAGAAACAGCTGCTTGCTCTTAGAATTGGCTGCATTTCTTCATCGAATTACATAGAATTTACAGCACAGAAACAGGCCATTCGGCCCAATTGGTCTGTGCCGATGTTTATGCTCCACATGAGCCTCCTCCCACCCTACTCCGTCTAACCCTATTATTCTAACACTATGATTCCTTGTGGAATAACTTGAGGATGAATGATTTTGTTTCAGTCATTAAATTATGCATCAAGAAACTTGCTATTCAGCTGGCAATAGAATTTTTAAAAAAAAATATTGTCCATTAATAATATCAAGGTAGAATTGCTAATAAAACATGTGCGCAGAGTTCCACTTGGTGTAATGGACTGTCAGGGAGTTGATATTTCCACCCTGGTAACGTATAACCTGTTAGTGCAGTGCTGTGTGAAGGATGTCAGGGATTTGTTCTGAAGGTTACCGAGATGTGACTTTACATCTGTAAATCCATTCACGCTTCACAGCTCAGGCGGCAGAGCGGACCATGTGACTGTGAGCTGCTCGTAAGTGCAGTCTGCTCTCCAGTCTGTGTGTGTGTGTGTGTGTGTGTGTGTGTGTGTGTGTGTGTACTTTTTTATGTCTTCTGCCGTTGATAAATTAACCCTCCTGTCACCCAGCTGTAGCCTGAAGTGCATTTACCTGGGCTCTGGGCAGACAACGAGTGTGCAATATAGATCCGCATCCCTGCCAACTAGGGTTGCCAACCCTCCAGGATTGTCTTGGGGTCTCCAGGACTTCAAGATTAATCTCCTGGATACTGCTGCCAGCAAACCCAGGAGAAACATCATCGGGGAATTGGACAAAATTGTGTGTTTTTTCATTTTCATTGAACGCTTTTGTTTGAGTTATAAAAAATATTGCAGATGGGATAAAAGGGGCAGTTGAAGGCAGTAGGCCATCTGATAAAACCTCCAGAAATACGTTCAATCAGAGTTGGCAACCCCACTGCCAACATAGTGAGGAATAAGACATTCACAAAAATGCCCAGTTTTAAAAATTCCCATTGCAAAGCAGCAGTTCATAGGGACATCAACATTTTTAGCATCAGTGCAACAATCACTCTTCCCTGGGCAGGAATGTTTTCAGTCCCTGCGCTATGGTGTAGGCCTTTCAGTTTCTCAATAATAAATGTTTTCAGTGTGTGTCAGCTTGACGCTGATAGTTGCACCTGAAACGAGCAAGGATTCCATTCCCCAGCCCTAGAATTCCTCAGTTTAATGAGCACAAAAAGAAATCACATTAAAAAGAAAAATGATTTCTCATTTAGCCCCACCAAAAGCCCTTCCCATTTTAACCCATTATATAGAATTCCAATGGACCAAACCATTTACTATTCAATCTTGTGGCACAGAATTCTATTTTGTTTTCTTAATATTGAGTCGTTGTTGACCTAATGTCAGACTTTAGCAACAGGCAACAATGCAACTTAGGAGTCCGATTACTTTTCGTAGATACTTATGGCACAGAAGGAGGCCATTCGGCCCATCGTGCCTGTGCCGGCCGAAAAAGAGCTATCCAGCCTAATCCCACTTTCCAGCTCTTAGTCCGTAGCCCTGTAGATTACGACACTTCAAGTGCACATCCAAGTACTTTTTAAATGCGATGAGGGTTTCTGCCTCTACCACCTACACCACCCTCTGGGTAAAAAAATTTCTCTTCAATTCCCATCTAACCATTCTACCAATTACTTAAAATCTATGCCCCCTGGACATTGACCTCTCTGCTAAGGGAAATAGGTCCTTCCTATTCACTCTATCTAGGCCTCTCATAATTTTATATACCTCAAATAAATCTCCCCTTAGCCTCCTCTGTTCCAAAGAAAACGACCCCAGCCTATCCAATCTTTCCTCATAGCTAAAATTCTCCAGTCCTGGCAACATCCTCGTGAATCTCCTCTGTACCCTCTCTGGTGCAATCACATCCTTCCTGTAATGTGGTGACCAGAACTGTACGCAGTACTCTAGCTGTGGCTTAACTAGAGTTTTATACAGTTTCAGCGTAGTCTCCCTGCTGTTATATTATATGCCTCAGCGTCTAAAAGAAAATATCCCGTATGCCTTCTTAACTACCTTATCTGCCTGTCCTGCTACCTTCAGGGATCTGTGGACATGCACTCCAACGTGCCGCTGCTCCTTTACACCTCTCAGTATCCTCCCATTTATTGTGTATTCCCTTGCCTTGTTTGCCCTCCCCAAATGCATTACCTCACACTTCTCCGGATTGCATTCCATTTGCCACTTTTCTGCCCACCTGACCAGTCCATTGATATCTTCCTGCAGTCTACAGCTGAGACCTGTTTCTGATTTGTTGGATGATGAAATGAACTGTGATCTTAAGGATTGGCAAATTGGTTGCTTGTATTAAAGTCTATAGACATTCTGATCTGAAAGTAATGATTTTTGGGAGATTGGTTATGTGTTTATTGGGATACAGATGTACGTCATAAACTGATTGATTAACATCAATTGCTATTATGTTTCAGGGTACTAATAATCTGATATTTCTTATGAAACTAGATGGTGATGTGTAATTTTCCTCTGTCTCTGAACACTTTGTACCATTTTGGTGCGATGCAATTGAACCATCATCTCTTCAACTGATTTAGAAATGCTGTGTTTCATATGTCTCCCCTTTTTTGCTTTAAAATAGAAATTAAATACTTAGGTTTATTTAACAAAGGTATTCAAAGGGCCAGGAAATATGGTTGCCCTCAGCTGTCGTGCATTGAGGCCCTCCTGACCTCTGGCCCCAACTACATGATTCTCACTGTTCAGGGACGTATTCTCTTGTGTTCTTATTCTTTTGCATTGAGTTTAGACATGTTCTAAGTCGATGTAGGATCCACTAGTTGTCTTCAATCAATCAGTATTGGCAAGACAAGCCTGTGCACATTAACAAATCTCTTAACGTTAATACCAGCACCAGCCTTGACATTTGAGTGCCTAAGAGATCTTTCGGTCTTTCCTCTTATGAATAGAGATGCCTTCTTGTCAATGGGTTATGTGATACTCCCATGTTTTTTGTATAATCATTCTCCCTTTGGACATAAACAACCGGTTAGGGCTTGTGTTTGTATGACCTTATTTGGTGATGTTGACATATCCTGTTCCTCGTGCATTTGTCAGTAATGACTGCACACATCTCACATCTAACACCCACTCCAGTATAGCGCTGTATTGCTACATTTCAACTTTTAACAAGTGCTATAATGAAGAGGAAAGCATTGTCACATTACGTAGGACGTGTAGGACCTGAAAGTATTTTCAATTTATGACATGGAACCAGAAAATATTGGATCATGTCAGAGGACCTGCAGTGCTGCCAGGTTAATCTAATAGTTTCAGTGACCTTGTAGATATTGCTGTTTAATCTAGAGCTTTAACCTTTTGGAGCAGGAGCCAGTTCCACGAGTGAATAGGCCACACATGATTACGCAGAAATGCAAGCTGCCATACAAAAAAAAATTAGATCCCACCATACCCAAAATAGCAAGACTCCTATTACCAAAAAATCGATGCTACCATACATAAAAAAGACCCTTCAGATACAAATAATTCAAGCCTTCTCTCTCCTTTCTGCCACCTCACCCGATGATCATCATCTTACCTCTCCGCACTCTCCTCACCCACCTCCTCCCAACCTCACCTCACCCATCTTCTCCTCCTTCTTTTCCCTCTCTTTTCCCCCTTCTTTCCATCTGCTTCTCCCTCCTTTCCCCTATCCTAAACTGATATGATCTAAAGTAATATATGTGATTTTTATATTGCCCTTCCAACAATATGAACCGAGCTAATGTTGGATATTAGGAATTTACTTACTAAAAAAATGAGATCCCACCATACACAAAATAAAAATGAGATGCCAGCTGCGGCTCAGTAGGTCGCACTCTCACCTCTGAGTGCGAAGGTCGTGGGTTCAAGTCCCACTTCAGAGACATGAGCTCGTAATCTAGGCTGACACTTTTCAGTGCAGTACTGAGGGAGTGCTGCATTGTCAGAGGTGCCGTCTTTAGGATGAGACGTTAAACCGACGTCTCGTCTGCCCTCTCAGATGGACGTAGAAGATCCCATGGCAGTATTTCGAAGAAGAGCAGGGGAGTTCTCCCCGGTGTTCTGGCCAATATTTATCACTCAACTAACATCACTTTTTAAAAAAAACAGATTATTTGGTCGTTATCACATTGCTCTTTGTGGAACCTTGCTGTGCACAAATTGGCTGTGCGTTTCCTACATTACAACAGTGACCGCACTTCAAAAAAAGTACTTCATTTGCTGTAAAGCGCTTTGAGTCGTTCTGAGGTTGTGCAAGGCGCTATATAAATGCAAGTCTATCTTTCTTAAATCAGATTTTGTATATTGTTTTATTTCATTCTAATCTAACTTTCAAAATGAGATACAGGTAGGGTGCATGAGGCTACTCTGGCAGGAGGTAAGGGTTAATTCTAGGAGAATGGATGAGTGAGCGAGATCTATACCAGGAGAGTACATGAAGAGTTGGGTGGATGGGCAAAGACTGATAAATATAGGTAAGGACAATTGTAGGAGAGAGCACAGGAAGTAACCATAGATTATAGAATGCCTTCCTGAATGTTGTCACTATCTTTATAATATGCATAATTTAGTATAATGCAGCACCTACAAAGATTAAATATCTCAGTAACATATTGCAAAGCTAGTCATTGTTCCACCTACTGTTCCCATTACAAGGAGGACAATGGTTGCCTCCGTGAATTATAAAGCAGCAATCCAATCATAGATTTTAAATTGCATCACAAACTACAAGAGCTAAGCTTGAGCAGCTTACAGACATTATTGGAACCCTTGAGATTCGTTTAGATTCATAAATCCGTTTTGAGCTCTCTGTATTCATTTTATAATGCGTATAAAAGATAGTATACTTTCATTTTCAAATGGTTTTTCTAACATTCTGGTGTGGTCTTGGAATCCATTTGCTTGATGGAAAGTGTCAATGTTTTTGGAATTTTTGGCCATTTGTCCAGGGAAGGAGTTTGGTGTAATTTATGTTAAAATGATGATATGAAATGAAATTCAGCTCAAAAGGGATTAAAATCTACACAGCAGTTTAAGGGATGGGGGTGGGGGGAGTGCTCGGGTATTAAGGCTAGATGGACCAGTTTGTGCAATGTTGCTTCTCACATGCCACTTCAACTTGAGACAATGGGGCCAATTTTAACCTGTCAGGAAACTAACGGGATCAAGTGCAACACATGTTTTATACCCCGCCTGAAGTCAATGAGGAATAATATTGGGTGGGGTGTAAGACCAGTGTTCCACACGATCCGGTGAGTTTCCCGCCCGGCGAGTTAGGTAAAAATTATCCCCAATGAGTCATTAACTCATGCCAGATGGGAGATTGGGTAATGATGCTGATGTGGCTTCTTTCTTGTGAGGCTCCAGGTTCATTATGTTGAGATGATCCTATTCATTGGGGAACTACGGTAGACAGTGCCTAGGAGAACCTTAGTTGAGGGGGTGGGATGGGGGGGTGTTGTTGACTAGCTTAATTGGCAACCTGAACGCATAAACCCCAGACACAGAGAGTTGGAGAAAGTCAGAGGTAAAGCCCTTGAGTGTTGTTATGTAATCAAACTTGGAAGCCATTTTGCATGCAGCAAGATCCTTCAAACATAATTGTCATGAATGACCAGTTTTGGCGGTATTAGTTGAGGGAGAAATGTCAGTCAGGACAGCAGAAGAAGTTCTTGCTCTTCTTTGAATGGTGCCATTGGATCTTTAGCATCCACCTGAACCATCCGAACAGGTAGATAGGATTCCAGTTTAACGTCTCACCTAAAGACACCTCTGATAATGCAGCACTCCGTCTGTCCTGCACTGGAATATCAACCTAGATTATATGCTCAACTACTGGAGTGTCATAGAGTCATAGAGTCATATAGCACGGATAGAGGCCCTTCGGCCCATCGTGTCTGCGCCGGCCATCAGCCCTGTCTACTCTCATCCCATATTCCGGCATTTGGTCCGTAGCCTTGTATGCTATGGCATTTCAAGTGCTCATCCAAATGCTTCTTGAATGTTGTGAGGGTTCCTGCCTCCACAACCCTTTCAGGCAGTGAGTTCCAGACTCCAACCACCCTCTGGGTGAAAAAGTTCTTTCTCAAATCCCCTCTAAACCTCCCGCCTTTTACCTTGAATCTATGTCCCCTTGTTATAGAACCCTCAACGAAGGGAAAAAGCTCCTTAGTATCCATCCTATCTGTGCCCCTCATAATTTTGTACACCTCAATCATGTCCCCCATGATTGAGGTGTGTTAGGTCAAAGTTCAAAGATGATGGAACAATTCATTATGCAAGTATCCGTCTTCCATTATTTTTCTGGGTTGTAAAACCTTTGCCTATTAACTTATTTGTCTTGATAAGAGCTTTTATACAGTCTACTCCAGTGAAGTGTGTACCTGTTAAATGCTTAACTCCTGCCATGTCCAAATCTGACCTTTTTCCTTTCAAATGGAGCATGTTCCATTGAGTGTAGGATAATTAGGATAATTTGCTGTTGAATGTACCATTTTTGCACAGGCTCCATCTCTCTATTCCCAATGCTAATTTAGTTGATGATCGACAAACCAGAATCTATCCACCATAAATGTATTCTAAATTCTTGAAGATATTCTTGTTCTCAAGTGATAATGAAGAAGGAGTGTATGTTTTTTTTTAAAATTTGTTCTTGAGATGTGGCCGTCACGGGCAAGACCACATCTATTGCCCATCCCTAGTTGCTCTGAGAAGGTGGTGGTAGACCTTCTCGTTGAACTGCTGCAGTCCGTCTGGTGAAGGTTCTTCCACAATGGTGTTAGGTAGGGAATTCCAGGATTCTAACCCAGCGATAATGAAGAAGCAGCGATATATGTCCAAATCAGGATGGTGTGTGACTTGGAGGTGAAGGTGTTCCCATGATGTTGCGGCTCTTGTTTTAGTGGTAGAGAAGGGAGGGAGGTACTGTCAAAGTAATGATGAGTTGCTGCAGTGCATACTGTAGGTTGTACATACTGCATCTACCGTGTGCTCGGGATCCTTTAGGCATGTGGTTAAGCCCAATGCTAAAATTGTCATGGCCGCATTGAATCCTCGACAGACGTACTCCTCTCAGTTCTGCTGTTTAGATCTGAGTGTTTTTCAAAATTTTTTTTTCTATCTTAATTTTGTGCTTTCAGGCACTGCCTGTGACTCTCTCAACTTCACAGTAGCAGTTCTGATGCAGTTCGGAGAGTCAATGCTGGTTCTCTGCCAATGTTTCTTTTTATTAGGAAACCTAATTGACAGGTCAAGGACTGTGGTGCAGAAGATCACCAAGGTTGAGGATAGTGAGAGACATGATTAGATAATCAGAAGCATTGGTTCAGTGATGCTAAGCTTGCATTTTTGAAAGCCTGTGGATTGTCGAAGGAGGGAAAGAACTTGCAATTCCAGTGTCTTATCAAATCTCCCAGGATGTCCTAAAGTGCTTCCCATCTGGTGAATTACTTTTTGAAGTGCAGTTGCTATTGTTATAACAATTTGTGTACAGCAAGGACTCACAAACAGAAAATGAGATGATTGACCAGTTAATCTGTTTTTGGTTGTGCTGTTTGAAGGTGGAAGGCTGGCCAGAACACTAGGAGAACTTTGGAATTGTTTCAGGGGATCTTTAACATCCACCTGAACCATTTGAACAGGCAGAAAGGGCCTTGGTTTAATGCCTCCTCCTGAGGACAGCACATCCAACAAGGCTGCACTCCTGGAGTGCAGCTCAAACCCACAATATTCTGATCCCGAGGCGAGAATGCTCGCAACTGAGCTAACCAACGGCTTAAAGGAGGAGTTCCACAGTCTTAAGGGAGTGGATGAGTTTGAATAGGAGATTGTGTCAGTGGATAGCACTCTCTGAGTCAGTAGATTGTGGGTTCAAGTCCCACTCTAGAGACTTGAGGCACAAAATCTAAGCTGGCACTCCCAGTGCCAGTACTGAGGGAGTGCTGCATTGTCGGAGGTGCCGTCTTTCGGATGAGACGTTAAATCGAGGCCATGTCTGCCCTCTCAGGTGACCATTAAAGATCTCATGGCACTATTTCCCAATTGCTCAATTGTTGTTCATGAGACTAGGCAGTGGGCATTGGCAGGCTGCTTAACCGTGGGGGAATTGCGCACACATAGTTTACAGTAGGATCAGGAATGGTAACCGCGTTCTTCACCTCACTGGCCCAAAGGCACTGGAGCATCCCCTACCATAACCCCGATTGAGATCAGTGAGAGCACACTGAGTGCTCTCAATCAGCGGCTCTCATTAAACAGGTTTTCAATAACACACACTCCATTTCCGATCAGTTAGCTAAAGACCAACTCCTTTACACCAAAAAGGAACAATTGCATTTTTCTTTATTATGCACATACAAAATGCAATGTAATATTAGCCTGGAGGATAGTTATCATTTAATCCAATATTACAGCAGAGTGTCAAGACAGCCGCACTGAAAGCTGGGAATGCATGTCAAGGTACAGGGCTGTTAATGAATGTCAGTACATCTCTGCACCGGGTAATGGAAAAAGTGGCATTAGTGTGGCAGGCAAGTTGTAATGAGAGTGAGAATAGGAATCTGCCGATATTACATGTCTTACATTGTTCATCTGCAGACTGAATGCTTTTGGGATTATTAAAATGTCACACGTTGATCTTGTGTTCGAGTTCCCACTGTACCTTCATCTTCCAGCTTGGCTTCCTTCTAAGCCTCTCAAATGAAAAAGCACAGTTGTACAGTGAATAAAGCCATCAGAATTAGCAGTAGGAGGCCTGTCTTTGAGGCTCCTGGACAAGTTACATTATCTGCATTATACTGAGCTGTGCTCCATGTTGTTAGGAGTTACTGGTGCATTAATAAATATATCATTGTGTCTTTTGTACTCCAGCCAGGCTGCCATGGGTTGTAGCAGATTTAACATTCAAACATACAAGAAAAGGATATGAGCAAGATCCAAAATATTTTTTCTTCATTCCAATTATCTCCTTTACCGTGATTTCACGCCCTCCCCACGCCCCATCTCCTGACTTAAATTTGACACACGCATCACTGACAGCCTCCTGGTGTCCCTCTGAGCTGAGATGGAGAAGGTCAGTGGACTATTATAACAACAACAACAACAACTGCATTTATATAATGCCTTTAATATAGTGAAACATCCCAAGGCGCTTCACAGGAGCGATTATCAAACAAAATTTGACACCGAGCCACATAAGGATATGGACGGGTGACCAAAAACTTGGTCAAAGCGGTAGGTTTTAAGGAGTGTCTTAAAGGAGGAGAGAGGTGGAGAGGTTTAGGGAAGGAATTCCAGAGCTTAGGGCCTAGGCAGCTGAAGGCACGGCCGCCAATGGTGGAGCGATTAAAATCGGGGATGTGCAAGAGGCCAGAATTGGAGGAGCGCAGAGACCTCGGAGGGTTGTTGGGATGGGAGGAGGTCACAGAGATTGGGAGGGGCGAGGCCAAGCCAAGCCAAGCCAATCCTGCTCTCACCCATTGTTGCCCTCACCCGATGTCCACACATGCACTTTCCAGGAGGAAGTCACCGTTTAGCGATCAGACGTGGAGCACTTCACCAGTTTTTCTAGCGGAGGTATATTGAGGCCAGTTCTTAACTCCAGCAGTTCCAATGGTGCATTATGCCTTCCAGATGCTTACTTGTCTGTCTGCGAATTGTCTACATTAGTGGTTTCCAAACTTTGTGTTGGGAACCCCTGCAAATATTGGCGCACAGCTGGAGAAACACATCCTAACATCTCAAAGATGGCCAGTTACTGAAAGGAAATCAATGCCTTTCATGCAGAAAAGGTTTATTAGTTAAAGCAATGGAAACAATTACAGAAAAAAATGAGAAAACTGTTGACTGATGAAGAGAAATGTGATGACATCCGGGATCCCTTATTGTTTGGAAACTATGACCTAGACCTGTATATAAACAGGGTGGAAGCCATTCAGCACTGGAAGGATTAAAACTTTGTCCCACTATTCCCTTTATTTGGGATCCGTTTACTCCGTGAATGTTGCACCGCCACTTTTCCAAAATATACCGATTTTTCCGTGTGGACTCGATGCTTCTTGTACATGTTTACATTTAACCAAGGTATTAGGAGTCCCGCCATGCAATGTTGGTCACTACCAGTTGTGAAGCCGTGAGCTGGTGTGACAGAACTGAGGTCCCTGTGACTTGTTAAGAGTGAGGGCATTTGTGACAAATCAAATTAAAGAAAGAAAGACTTGCCTTTATCTGGTGCCTTTCGTGACCTGAGGACGTCTTACAGCGCTTTACAGCCGATGAAATACTTTTGTAGAGTAACTACTGTTGAATGTAGGAAACATGGCACACAGCAAGGTCCAACAAACAGCAATGTGATAATGACCAGATAATCTGTTTGTGATGTTGGTTGAGGGGTAAATATTGGCCAGGACACAGGAGAACTCCCCTGCTCCTCTTTGAAATAGTGCCATGGGATCTTTTACGTCCACCTGAGAGGGCAGACGGGCGCAGCAGTGCCAGCCTGGATTTTATGCTCTAGTCTCTGGAGTAGGACTTGAACCCTCAGACTTCTGACTGAGAGGTGAGAGTGCTACCCACTGAGCCATGGCTGAATAATCATTGACAACAAAAGGCCTATCTTATACAGCATCGCATTTAACTGCTGAAATGATATTTAACAAACCCTCGGTCATGAATATTGCAGAACATGTTGAAAACAAAGCACAGAATGCCATGTCCAATTGCCTGGGTATAGTGTAATCTGGAGATAATGAAAATTCAAACCTCGTTAGATTGTTGTATAAAAACGCAGCTGCATTTCTCGGAGGGGTAATTTAGTCAGGAATCTGTGAATTGGTTTAGCAGTGCTTCAGTTCATAAAAAAATGCACAGAAAAATATCTCCAATAACAGGAAATAGATATCCATCCCAGATTGATTGCAGGGAAGTTGGGAAGTCTAAGCCTCAATGCTAGCATTTATTAAGGAAAAATAATTTTTTTTTTAAAAAGGAGGAATTTATTAACAAGTCTCTTGCTCTCCATCACTCCCTCCCTCTCGCCCAGGATAAAGGCTCATCAATAGTCTGTCCGTCTGTTTTGTTTTTCAGTTGTGGGAGGAGGAGGGTTTCCATCCACGGCAACCAGCAAAATCCACTCGTGACCAATTAGTCCGATGGAAAAGCTGCTTTTTGTGCTTTGGATGTATGTCACTGGTGTACTCTGCCTGTTCCTCTCCCTTCCTGCCTCCTGGAAAAAAAACAGCCCTTATTTCAGAAAATCTCACTTCACCATTTTCTCCAGTTCAAACAAGAATCCAACAATCTCAAAATGTACTCTCGCAGGCATACAAATTAATTTCAGTTCCTCCCCCCCCTCATTCTTCACCCCCCCCTCACTCTCCCCCTCTCATTCTTCCCCCCCTCACTCTTCTCCCCCCTCACTCTCCCCCTCTCATTCTTCCCCCCCTCACTCTTCTCCCCCTTCACTCTTTCCCCCCTCACTCTTTCTCCCCCTCACTCTTCTCCCCCCCTCACTCTTCTCCCCATCTCACTCTTCCCCCCCCTCAGTCTTCACCCCTCTCACTCTTCCCCCTCTCACTCTCCCCCCGTCTCACTCTCCCCCCCGTCTCACTCTTCCCCCCCCGTCTCACTCTTCCCCCCCCCCCCCGTCTCACTCTCCCCCCCCGTCTCACTCTCCCCCCCCCGTCTCACTCTCCCCCCCCCGTCTCACTCTCCCCCCGTCTCACTCTCCCCCCCCCCCCCCCCCCCGTCTCACTCTCCCCCCCGCCGTCTCACTCTCCCCCCCCCCCCCCCCGTCTCACTCTACCCCCCCGTCTCACTCTACCCCCCCGTCTCACTCTACCCCCCCGTCTCACTCTCCCCCCCCCACCCCGTCTCACTCTCCCCCCCCCCCGTCTCACTCTACCCCCCCGTCTCACTCTACCCCCCCGTCTCACTCTCCCCCCCCCCACCCCGTCTCACTCTCCCCCCCCCCGTCTCACTCTTCCCCCCCGTCTCACTCTTCCCCCCCGTCTCACTCTTCCCCCCGCTCTCACTCTTCCCCCTCTCTCACTCTTCCCCCCGTCTCACTCTTCCCCCCTCTCTCACTCTTCCCCCCTCTCTCACTCTTCCCCCCTCTCAGTTTCCCCATTACTCTCCCCCACCCTCACTCTTCCACCCACCCTCACTCTTCCACCCCCCCTCACTTCCCCCCTCACTTCCCTCCTCCTAGCTCCAGTTCTTAAAACCATTTCAAATAAGGATAAGGAATTGAATTGATTTAACCACCAGGATCAGTTGTAGAATTTTCTGAATTTGAAGGGAAAAAAAATCCTCTTGATGCAAGATTTTGAAGGAGGAAAGTGTTCGGGGCTGAGTGGATAACAAATTAATATTCATAGAGACTAAAACTTGAGGAGGGTGAAGCAACATGATTATCAGAAGTTGTGTGATGAGGCAGCATATTGGAATACTAACGGGCTGTGTCACCAAGTGATAGGGTTTGGATTCCTGCTCTCAATCTCTTATATGATGAGTTACCAATCTCAATAAGTGGCTAGTTCCTAGTTGTTCTGTATCTAGCCATGGGGGGGTGCTCAAGGGTGCTTAGGAAACATGGGGCTATAAACTGGGCCGTGTTGAGCCCGTTTTTTTAGGCGTCCAGAATACACACGCACGTGCCAGACGCCATCTTGGTGAAGGTGTTTGCGCATGCGCAGATAACGAATGCCGGTACCATGTAAAGTAAGGAGAATATACATTAGATTAGTGTGCAACACAAATTTAAAGGGATAGATACCATTTTGGCACTCAACACTGCAGCCAACACACTGTCTTTAACCACAAACAGCTGAACATGTCATAGATGGCCTGGAGGACCCCCCACACCCCACCAGCGCTATTTAAAGGGACCATGCAAGATTTACAGGTTAGTTGCTGGTTATTGCTTCTGGCTGCTGATGCATTTATACCTGTTTTTGGAGGTTTCCTATACTTGAATACTAGGACCAGGGGAAATAGCCTAAAATTTAGACCTAGGACTTGCAGGAGTGAAGTTAGGAAATGCTTCTACACGCAAAGGGTGGTAGAAGTTTGGAACATCTTCTGCAAACGGCCGTTGGTGCTAGCTCAATATGTTAATCTTAAATCTGAGATTGATAAATTTTAGTTAACCAAAGGTATTAAGGGATATGGGGCTAAGGTGGGTATATGGCTTTAGGTCTCAGATCAACCATGTTCTCATTGAATGGCAGAACAGGCTTGAAGGGCTAAATGCAGCTGCCACTTGCTGCCTCCTGTTATGCGCCACCTTCTCCTGCAAGAAAGCTGGACGTGTGTCGGTGAGTGTCCTGCAAGATATTTGGTTGATGTGCCTGTCATGGTTGAATAGCTCCCAGTGAATGTGACCTTTGAGTTGTGGGTGTGTGGCTTGCAACAGTGGTAATGTGTGAGGGTGAGAGGAAGCATCTGATTGGAAGAATTGAGTACTGATGGAAAGAGTTTGTTGGTACGTGGGTGATGGGGAGTGTAGTGCCTGGAGCAGTGGATGCGGCTAGTGGTGCAGTTGGTAGGAGATGCCACTTGACCTCTCTCATCTTGACCACTTGTGTCAAAGCATTGAACTGCACTGCATCCATGCTCGTGGTGCTATGCGTCTGGAATTGACTTTGTCCCCTACTGCCTCCCACTGCCTCTTCAGCACATGTCTGGAGGGCCTCTTGCCCCCCTGCGGATGTAGGATGCCCCTCCTTCTGTCCACCTCTTGCACCAAAGCCTCTAGTGTATCAACAAAGTACCTTGGTGCATGCTCTCTTGCAGGCCTGGTACAAACTCAGATCGGCAGATTGGTGAGGTCTGGCGTGCAGATTGGAGGATGTGGGATTTAGTAGTGCGCAACCTTTATTCAATGTTTTAACATAACTCAACAGTTTGTAAACATTGGGACGGGACCTGCATCTGTGTATTACATGTGCGATGTCTGATCTCCGTTCAGACTCCATGTGAACCCATATTTATTTTGCACATAAGAGGTGCAGGCTGCCTTTAAGAGGAGCAGGCTGCCTTTAAGAGGTGCGAGGCACTCACACAATAACGGGCCTCCCTGCTGGTGAGAAGTCATGCAATAGTGCAGCCAGGCCTGGCTGCTCGCACATATCAGGTAAATGACCAGGCTGCATGAATCTCATGTGCTGACTGCAGTGGAACGACCGGGCACGGGTTAATCGTGCACCATGACCCCTGCGTCCGGATTCGGGGGTTATCGAATTTAACCCCCATCGTCTCCAGTTAATTTTGTCACCAGCTCCCTCCTCTCCTACCTTCTCCAAATGGCCCAAGTGATATTGGGCTCATGCCTCACCACCGTGTGGTAGGTACCGTACCTTTGTACACTAATGTACTACCTGGCAATACACTATTGAGTTAATAGTGCATTTCAATTTGGTTGTGTGTACAATACTGGTAAAATGCAAAGGTGCAGCATCAAGTCAAGGTATATAAGAACATAAGAAAGTAAGAAATAGGAGCAGGCGTAGGCCATAAAGCCCCTCGAGACTGCTCTGACCGTCAATAAGATCATCGCTGATCTTTGACCTCAACTCCACCTTCCCGCCCGAGCCCCAGGTCCTATACTGATTCTACTTCCTGATTTTCCGAGTCAAGATCATTTCTCACCGTTGTCCTTATGTCATCCTTTATTAGCAGGGCTACCTCCCTTCCTTTTCCATTTTGTCAATATCAATTCAGTTCTGAGGGACCAAAGCCTAACTAGATGCAATTCTCACTATGAAATATCAGGGTTTTCAACATTAACAGACTGGGGTATTGAAGGCCAAATGTTAATCAAAGTGTGTTTTTGGTACAATGTGGGTATTTAGAACAGTTTTCAGTGGGCTCAATGTTGTTAGGACTTAAGATTCCAACAAACTGCTTCAAAGCCTGATGTGAAACTTCAGAATTAATTACCTACAATTAGTCCACATGTTGTAATGCTGTGAAATACAACATGTTTGGGTCAATCAATTGAGCTCAGTCAGGCAAGTAACCAATTTCTTTTACTGGATTGCACTGTCTAAAACAACCGGGCAAATCACAGATATTGGATGGCTCAGAACAGTCACATGTTCGTTGTAACCCTTATTTGTGAGGTATGAAAGGACTCACATTAAGTCACCCCTGTCCACTGCAACAGTACATCAGTGTGTAAGGGGATCGATAGCAGTCGTTGAACCTCACCTACAGCAATGAGCTTCAGTGAACTGTTTGATTAAGAGAAGCAAGTTGAAAAGTTTCAATTTCAGGTGATTTTCATCTCCACAATTGTCCAGAATTTGTTTGTCTTTTCTTGACTCGTGGTTCTGTTGCTGCTGCCCTCCTGTAACCTAGCCCAAGCAGCCACTCTTCGTTCACAAGCTGTAACGATGAGTTGGGGGCAAGATATCGGGCTGCGGGAGGTAATTGCAGCCAAGCTCAATCCTATCCCCCTGCAAATACAGGTGCTTTTCAACAATTGCAGGACAGTGAAATTCCCTTCCGCAGCTTGGGGCCACTGAGGGGGACTGTAGCACCCTTACCACGACCGCACTGAGATCAGCTAGTTCCGCACCAACTGTGGGTTCAATTTGGAACCTTCCTGGTCCCCGTCGTTCAGTTGCACACTGGGCAGCGTATGTACTAACTGAGTCATCAGAGGAGACACTGGTTAATTTTTTATAACATAAAACTCGGCTCGACATGGAATGCTTGGGTTTTAGAGAAATTGGGTATTAGTGGCTGACTCTGAACTCCCTACCTGCACCCCCTGAAAAAAAACAGCTGGTACAGATGAGATCAGTATGTAGAATACTTGAGCATTTGTGGTGTATGACTTGAATTCACTATTTGCATGATGTACTTACATAAACAACAACAACTTGCATTTATATAGTGCCCTTAATGTAAATCGTCCCAAGGCACTTCACGGGAGTGTTATAAGACAAAATTTGACACCGAAGCCACGGAAGGAGTTGTTAGGACAGGTGACCAAAAACTTGGTCAAAGAGACAGGCTTTAAGGAGCATCTTAAAGGAGGACAAAGAGGCAGAGAGGCTTAGGGAGGGGAATTCAGAGCTTAGGACGTAAGCAATTGAAGGCACGGGCACCAATGGTGGAGTGATGAAAATCGGGGATGCGCAAGAGGCCAGAATTGGAGGAGCGCAGAGATGTTGTGCCTTTGTTTAAGAAGGGCGGCAGGGAAAAGCCTGGGAACTACAGACCAGTGAGCCGGACATCTGTCGTGGGTAAGTTGTTAGAGGGTATTCTGAGGGACAGGATCAACAGGCATTTGGAGAGGCAGGGACTAATTAGGAACAGTCAGCATGGTTTTGTGAGAGGAAAATCATGTCTCACGAATTTGATTGAGTTTTTTGAAGGGGTAACCAAGAAGATAGATGAGGGCTGTGCAGTAGACGTGGTCTACATGGACTTCAGCAAAGCATTTGACAAGGTACCGCATGGTAGGTTGTTACATAAGGTTAAATCTCATGGGATCCAAGGTGAGGTAGCCAATTGGATACAAAATTGGCTTGACGACAGAAGACAGAGGGTGGTTGTAGAGGGTTGTTTTTCAAACTGGATGCCTGTGTCCAGCGGTGTGCCTCAGGGATCGGTGCTAGGTCCGCTGTTATTTGTTATTTATATTAATGATTTGGATGAGAATTTAGGAGGCATGGTTAGTAAGTTTGCAGATGACACCAAGATTGGTGGCATTGTGGACAGTGAAGAAGGTTATCTAGGATTGCAACGGGATCTTGATAAATTGGGCCAGTGGGCCGATGAATGGCAGATGGAGTTTAATTTAGATAAATGTGAGGTGATGCATTTTGGTAGATCGAATCGGGCCAGGACCTACTCCGTTAATGGTAGGGCGTTGGGGAGAGTTATAGAACAAAGAGATCTAGGAGTACAGATTCATAGCTCCTTGAAAGTGGAGTCACAGGTGGATAGGGTGGTGAAGAAGGCATTCGGCATGCTTGGTTTCATTGGTCAGAACATTGAATGCAGGAGTTGGGATGTCTTGTTGAAGTTGTACAGGGCATTGGTGAGGCCACACTTGGAGTACTGTGTACAGTTCTGGTCACCCTATTATAGAAAGGATATTATTAAACTAGAAAGAGTGCAGAAAAGATTTACTAGGATGCTACCGGGACTTGATGGTTTGACTTACAGGGAGAGGTTAGACAGACTGGGACTTTTTTCCCTGGAGAGTAGGAGGTTAAGGGGTGATCTTATAGAAGTCTATAAAATAATGAGGGGCATAGATAAGGTCGATAGTCAAAATCTTTTCCCAAAGGTAGGGGAGTCTATAACGAGGGGGCATAGATTTAAGGTGAGAGGGGAGAGATACAAAAGGGTCCAGAGGGGCAATTTTTTCACTCAAAGGGTGGTGAGTGTCTGGAACGAGCTGCCAGAGGCAGTAGTAGAGGTGGGTACAATTTTGTCTTTTAAAAAGCATTTGGACAGTTACATGGGTAAGATGGGTATAGAGGGATATGGGCCAAGTGCAGGCAATTGGGACTAGCTTAGTGGTATAAACTGGGCGACATGGACATGTTGGGCCGAAGGGCCTGTTTCCATGTTGTAACTTCTATGATTCTATGATTCTATCTCGGAGGGTTGTAGGGCTGGAGGAGGTTACAGAGATAGGGAGGGGCAAGGCCATAGAGGGATTTGAAAACAAGGATGAGAATTAAAGACATATATAAGAAAAATCAAGGTCAAAAGAAGGCCATTTAGCCCATTGAAGCTCCAAAATTATAATCCATTCGGAACTGCGGCTGAGTTTCCCTGGTTCACTTTACTTTAATAATAGAAGGAGTTGTCTCAAAGGGATCAACTATAAGGGGATTAGTCTTCGCACTAGCAGGAAAAGCGAGTCAGGAAATTTGCAGAAGATCAATTGGGGGGCAAACAATATGGATGTAGGAACAAGCAGATTCATTCCTCTTAAAACAGATTACAGGAAAATATCTGGACTATGGAAGAAGGTTGTTGGATTTGGAGAAAGCTTTTGACAAAAGTTACTTAAGAATATGTTTACTGTGTTATTGGAATCAAAGGCAGATAGCAGACCAGAAAAATGAGAGTGCATCATTTCTGTATAACATTTGTCACACTCGGATCCTTTCTTTTGGTCAAGGTCTTTGAGGACACAAAGGATCTTAGCCGGTTGACATGCCAGCAGGGTGTGATGGCCCAGAGACTGCTCCATAGAATGTTTATTTTTGTTGAACTTATTTTGAAACTGTTCTGAGTGTTATATACAATATAAAGTTAACATAGATCAGCTAATTCATTGTATAAGCAGTATATCAACTGAAGTAGACAGAAAGGCCACTTGGCCCAAGAAACGCATTCCTTTGTCATAGATCGTATTTTGGGTACAGTAGCCTCGTGGCTTTGGTACTAGATAAGCAAGCCATCATGGCAAGTTGTGAAATTCAATTCATAATATTTGGTCATTTGTGGGCTGGTACCAGTAAGAAATGACCATGAAAGTTTCTATATTTTCATAAATAACCCAACTGGTTCACAAAGATCCTTCAGGGAAAGGAACTTTCTACATCTATCTGGTCTGACTTACATGTGACTCCAATACCACACTTTATGGTTGACTCTTAATGGCCTCAAGGCAACTAGGGATGGTCAGTAAATACTGCCTTGTTACTGTTGTCCATATCTCAAGAACACATATTTAAAAATCATCACCATTTTCCTCAATATCTTCTCTCTCCAGAAACACATTTAATTGTCTCTTGAACTCTTTTATACTGTCTACTTGAGCAGCTTCATCTAGTAACGTGTTCTGCACATCTATTACCTTTTGTGTAAATAAAGTTCCACCTAATATTCCTTCTGGCTCCGAACACCCTAATATTTAAGTTGTGGTCTCTGGTACCTTTTGTCACATTGAACAATGAACAATTCACTATTTATGTTACTGAAGTTTTCAATATTTATTAATCTTCAGGTCGTGATTCCACTCACTGTTCTTCTTCTATTCTGCCCACCGTCTGGTTTTAGACTTGGCAAAAAGTGATGGCTGTAATGAGAACCTTATACAAGCCAAGCTGGACAGGCTGAATGGACAGTTCTTCTTGTAGTCTTCTTCAGATGGATGACTTTTTAAGCTGGCCAACATAAAGGATCAACACCATATGTTTCAGAAGAGATGCCTTGCCAAGTCCTGCCTTAGTCCTTTGTTGTGATAATGAAAGTTGGACCAGAAAGGAGTAGCTGTACCTGAGAATTAAGCTGAGAATTGGACAAAAGCAGATGGGGTCAAAGTAGGGTTATTATCGAGGATATCAAAAAAGGACCTGGAATCAGCTCAGCTGAGAAGGAAAGGCTTTGGGAAAAACAAGACAGTTTGTGTATACCGGGGTAAATTTTCCAAGTACACGTTCCCAGTACGCACCCTCATCTACCAGAAGCAAATATCGGGAAATTGCCTCTGCGCAGTCCATGGTTTTGCATTCTAATGGAAAAACATGGATTGCATGAGCACCCACGCTCCTGAGGGGTGAGGTTCCACACCAGGAGTGTGCGATTGGAAGATTTACCCTAAGTACATTGACTAAAAAAAACAGGTAGCCAAAAGGAAGCTGGTAACCGAACATAATGCAGAATAGATCAAGGGGGGGATTTTTTTTTGCAACAGGTTCATAGGATAATGCATAATGAATGTCATAGGAAAACAGGACAATTTACAGTACAGCTCAAAGGTTTCTTTTGTTTGCTGTTTGCAGTGAGCGCAGAGAACACAATTCTGATTTCACTATAAATTGCTCAGAGGAAATATTCCAGATGTTGAGAAGCCTACTTCCTGCTTCTGACCTGTCACAATGGCCAAGCCTTGCAATACAAAGCATCGGGAGGAGGGCAATTTGACTATACAATGAGGGGACTTGTGTAATATTTAATGCCCACATCACCAACTTCCCAGATAGCCAATAAGACAGACACCAATCTTTAATGGGTAACTACTTTGGAGTAACTGTTTATGCTAACTGTAGAATCAGTTCAAATATGGCCTTAAACTCACCCAATTCTAAAGTCGTCTAGGGAAAACAGGATGATTGACAGGCCTGCTTTCGACAAATTATCCCATAAAGTTGATGAAGTCTTGATGGGGGTACATCGAGTTACATCAAAACTACTGCACGGAAACAGGCCATTCTGCCCAACTGGTCTATGCTGGCGTTTATGCTCCACACAAGCCTCCTCCCTCCCTACTTCATCAAACCATATCAGGATATCCTTCTATTCCTTTCTCCCTCATGTGCTTATCTAGCTTCCCCTTAAATGCATTTATGCTACTTGCCTCAACTACTCCTTGTGATAGCACGTTCCACATTCTTACCATTCATTGGGTAAAGAAGTTTCTCGTGAATTCCCTATTGGATTTATGACCTCTAGTTTTGGATTCCCCCACAAGTGGAAACATTTTCTTTACGCCTACCCTATCAAACCCATTCATTATTTTAAAGACCTCAATCAGGTCACCCCTCAGCCTTCTTTTTTTCTATTCGTTCATGGGATGTGGGCGTCGCTGGCGAGGCCAGCATTTATTGCCCATCCCTAATTGCCCCTGAGAAGGTGGTGGTGAGCCGCCTTCTTGAACCGCTGCAGTCCGTCTGGTGAAGGTTCTCCCACAGTGCTGTTAGGAAGGGAGTTCCAGGATTTTGACCCAGCGACAATGAAGGAACGGCGATATATTTCCAAGTCGGGATGGTGTGTGACTTGGAGGGGAACGTGCAGGTGGTGTTGTTCCCATGTGCCTGCTGCTCTTGTCGTGGTTTTGGGAGGTGCTGTCGAAGAAGTCTTGGTGAGTTGCTGCAGTGCATCCTGTGGATGGTACACACTGCAGCCACTGTGCGCCGGTGGTGAAGGGAGTGAATGTTTAGGGTGGTGGATGGGGTGCCAATCAAACCTTCTCTTTTCGAGAGAAAAGAGCCCCAGCCTGTTCAGCCTTTCCTGATAAGGATATCCTGATAAGGGTAGGGGGAGGAGAAATCCCACCTCAGACCACCAAGAGTCTTGAAAGTCAGATAATGTCATAATGACTTATAACGAGGGCTGTTCGATTTCCTCTCTCTCAACCCCATTACGGTGCTGAAAACAAACTCAGTGTATCAGTCAGATGCATCAGCACATTGTCTCTTCTGCGTGTGGTTTCCATAGCATGCAATTTGTTTTGGTACAGTATCAGTGAGGTATCGAGCTCTCTTTATAATTTGTCATGGTAACACAGTCTTCAAAAAGCAGTCAACCCAATATCTAAGAATGCTGGCGTGGAATTAACCTCATGAGTGCTGCATTAGCTTTCAAAGCCTCTGTTCTTGGTCCCATTCCTCCCAATATTGGAAGGGAGTATCATGGCGGGGTTGCAGTGCTTTCAGTGCAATGAGTGGCCTCTTCCCATTTTATTAGCATGAAAAATAGCTTTTTGACGGTACTCTTGTCTGTTTCACAGATCTTTCTGTTGACTTGCAAACTCGCAACGTGATTTTAGTTATCATTGCATGGTGATGCTATCTGGATGAAAAGACTGTCAGATTTGTCTTCCTGCCCAGATAGAAGAACATTTCTCTGCACACTTTATCATAGTGATGGTGCATCTTCTCCCCACGTCCAATTTCTTTCCTCTTCTCTCAAGGTTGCAGCCTCTTGTTCGCATACAGTTGCCAGTCATCCAATGGTATCTCACCCCAGTGGTATGTGAGCCTAGCCATGGAATGTTTGTAGGCAGTTAAACTACTGGGGTCATCAGTGTCAAACCCAGTCCTGTCCTTGCATGATATACACTGTTCAACAGGACCCACTGGCCAGCGATAATAAGCAGGAACCATGATGCTTTTTTCTCCCTCTCCAGCCTCAAGATTCAGAAACCAATAATAGGCCCCCATCACCTTCCCGACTGAGATCAGCTAACAACAACAACAGCTTGCAGTTATGTAGCATTTTTAACGTCGCAAAACGTCCCAAGGCGCTTCACAGGAGTGTTAACAAACAAAATTTGACACCGAGCCACATAAGGAGATATTAGGACAGGTGAAAAGGGGTAGGTTTTAAGGAGCGTCTTTAAGGAGGAGAGAGAGGTAGAGAGGCGAAGAGGTTTAGGGAGGGAATTCCAGAGCTTAGGGCCTAGGCAGCTGAAGGCACGGCCGCCAATGGTGGAGCGATGAAAATTGGGGATGCGCAAGAGGCAAGAATTAGAGGAGCGCAGAGATCTTGGAGGGTTGTCAGGCTGGAGGAAGTTACAGAGATAGAGCGGGTCGAGGTCATATACTCGATATACACTGTGGATTAAACCGACCAGCCTGCTCGCTGAGACTCACTGCCATACTGGGAGATGCATTTTCTAGTTGAGCCATCAAGGTATTTCATTTTTCCTCCAGTATGTGCTGATGTCAATGCCACAACCTCGGTTACATCCCACTCTCTCAGCTAAAATATTAGTACTGACGCCACCAAAATTAATTCACATCTATTGATTTCTGTTTTAAAGATGATTTCAGACAAGCTAATCGAGTAATAATTGCTTCTTAAAGGGTTCTGTCCAGTGCAGACATTTCTGCTAATGTCTAGTTCCAAACTAGATAATAGCTTTTGATGCATCATTATTGCTCAGGACCTTGAAACTGTGGATTTTCTTACCTCCCTCAGCCTTCTGCCTCCAGGCTTCTGAAACACAAGTTTGTTGTCAGATAGCCACTACCTTTTGCATTCCTTTTGAAGTACAGTATCAGGTGTGGCTCAGTGGGTAGCACTCTCACCTCGAATCAGAAGATTGTGGGTTCAAGTCTCACTCCAAAGACTTGAGCACATAATCTGGGTTGACACTTCAGTGCAGTACTGAGGGAGTGCTGCACTGTCAGAGATGCCGTATTTTCGATGAGACGTTAAATCGAGGCCCCGTCTGCCCTCTCGGGTGGACGTAAAAGTTCCCATGGCATTATTTGAAGAATAGCAGGGGAGTTCTCCATGGGTGTCCTGGCCAATATTTATCCCTCAACCAACATCACAAACAGTTTATCCGATCAGGTATCTCACTTCTGTTTGTGGGAGCTTGCTGTGCGCAAATTGACTGCTGCGTTTCCTACATTACAACAGTGACTACACTTCGAAAAGTACTTCATTGGTTGTAAAGCAACCAATAATGGGCCGTCATGAGGTCGTGAAAGGCGCTATATAAATGCAAGTTCTTTCTATTGTCCTCTCTTTTCAACCTTGGTGGTGTCCTGTGGGTATTGACCTCTCACCTAGGTTTCTCCAAAATTGTAATTAAAGAAAGCACCTTGATGCAGCTATGAATTCTACTTCCAAGGACCTGATATTCTGCTCCAGTTATTAAGCCTGTACAGCATTTTGTGTGGATGTCCATGTGTGCGTGTGTGTATTACATCGAATGACACAGAATGTACAGCACAGAAACAGGCCATTCGGCCCAACTGGTCCATCCTGGTATTTATGCTCCTCCTCCCACCCCTCTTCATCTCACCCTATCAACATATCCTTCTATTTCTTTCTCCGTCATGTGTTTATCTAGCTTCCCCTTAAATGCATCTATGCTAGTCGCCTCAAGTGCTCCTTGTGGTAGCGAGTTCCACATTCTAACCACTCGCTGGGTAAAGAAGTTTCTCCTGAATTCCCTATTGGATTTATTAGTGACTATCTTATATTTATTGCCCCCCTAGTTTTGGTCTCCCCCACAAGTGGAAACATCTCCACATCTACCCTATCAAAACCCCTTTCATAATAAAGACCTCTGAGGTGTATGTGCGTGTGCACGCGTATAAGCCACTGCAGCACACCTACTGAGACTGTGTGTGCATTAACGCTGCACAGTAAATGCAATGCGACAGCACTGCCTGCTCCCTACACACTGAGTAGGTGATGATCACGAGTTTGTATCAGATTGTGTGTCCATCAATTATGTAACATTCGTGACACACACACTGTGCTGACACACAGGTCCGCACACTCAGACTGAATACGTACACTTTTAGGATGCATGGTTTCTGCATAAAGGGTGGGGTCCTGTCTAGCCACAAATGACAATTATATTTTCACCAGTCAGCCTGATGAGTAGGATATAAATCCCCATTTCAGGATGGGTCGGCTGCATTATATTTATAATCACATCTTCAATATTTTTTGAAGTGAAGTATTTTTTGGATTAAAATAAGCTTACCTGCTTTGTTGATGTCAAGAAGTACAGGGATACAGCAACCGCCCCCTGCTCTTAACTCACTTGGGTCACAGCTCTTTTTGTGTTTTACCTTCCAGGTAATAGAGCCAGCCTTCTGGACAAGTTTGGGGAGTGGGAGGGGGGGATGAATTTTTTTTTCTTAAAAAACTACAGAAATGGAGGAATTAAGAGAAAAGGTAGCGGAAAGTATGAAGCATAGTTTTCATTCTTAAATTGTCTCCTAACGCTGCCTTAATATGTCTGTATATACACCGATAGCTACATTTAGATAGATATAATACAAGTATCACTGTCCATAAATAAAACAGAAAATGGTTAAATGTACAGCAGGTCAGTCAACAACCGAGAGAGAAAAGTTAACATTTCGGGTGGACCTGTCCTTTTCTGTTTTATTTAAAATTCAGATTTCCGGCTTTCGAGGTTCTTCTTCTCCTTTCCCCTTGCATATATTACAGAGGAATTTCACACTCCGTGTGTCTTGCAGGGGAATAGCCAAGGCTGTGTATATTTATCATTGCGCACGTTTTTACACGACCTGGCATCTCTCCGATCCAATCGGAATGCTGCACAGGCTGCATGAGGTGACTTCTAGTTTTGTCACAAGACAATACGGCAAATATTTACCCTCTGTCGCTGGTGTTCAGCAACTATTTAGTCAAACGGAACTGTATTATTCTAAATAAGCATTGACTTTTCTTATGTAAAGGGAAGCTCTCGACTACCAGCTTGCTGTCTTCGACATGCCCCCAGTGTTGAAGACTAGATCTTTATTTTGTCATGAAAATGCAATTGAGAGGTGTGTGAACTCACACTGCGCTGCTTGGCTAGCAATCTGAGCTCCTGCTTCTGTTTGAACAGATTCTTATTCCGCAGATGTCACGTTGTGTTGCTAACCAACAAACGATAACCTTTCTCACAGAGGCTAATAGACGATGTACTGCCCTTGTTATGTAAAAAAATCTCTAGCCTGTAAATGAGTCTGATTTGTAGCAATTCTTTAGCTGGACTTTTTAAAAAAAAATGAGGCTTTCTTAATTTTCTCTCCCATCCTTTCCCGATGACCGTGACCTGTCCTGCTGGTTTGATGCTCCATCTTCAGCACCCACTCTTCAGTACTTTGCCCAAATGGCCATTTTTTCACATGTAACCCTGGAAAGTGAGTAACTGGAATTCTCTTCCCCCAAAAGGCTGTGGACCCGAGGACAATTGGAGCTTTCAAGACTGGGATCGATAGATTGTTGTTAGATAAGAGTATCACGGGATATGGAGTGGAGATGAGGTGCCATAATCTAATTGAAAGGCGGTGCAGGCTCAAGGGGCTGAATGGCCTACTCCTGACCCTAATGTTCCTATGTTGCTATCGCCAGGGTCTGAAGGCAGCGTGGGCCTCACTGCCGAATGCAGTCCAATGCTGATCTGTCTCCCTCGCCTACTCTTTTCCAGCAGCAATCACTAGTTACTGATCAGGACCAGGAACTGACCCCAATTTTTCTTTCCCCTTCCCTAACTCAGAGACTCGTGAGCACTGTAGCATTCCTAATACCACCCCAGCTTAATTCAGCTCAGACGGGTCTGTATGGCTGTTTCACATTAGGCGGTGAATTTACCGATTAAGCCTTTTGGGGGGGCCCTAAACAAGATTTTTATTTGTGTTAAAAAAAAAGTGGGAGGGGGATGGTAGGCAGTTTATTATTGTAGTATTGACGGAGTGCTGCCCTGACAGAGGTGCTGCCTTTTAGATGAAACGTTAAACCGAGGCCCCGTCTGCCCCCTCAGGTGGACGTAAAAGATCACGTGGCACAATTTTGAAGATGAGTAGGGGGAGTTCTCCTCGGTGTCCAGGCCAATATTTATTCCTCAACCAACATCAATAAAACAGATTCTCTGGTCATTATCACATTGCTGCTCATGGGACCTTTGTGCACAAATTGGCTGTCGTGTTTTCTTTGGGATGTCCTGAGGATGTGAAAAGTGCGATATAAATGTAAGTTTCTTCCGTATCATGAGTAGGAAAAAGGAGCATTTTCCATATATTGAGTAGAATGGGTCTGTATTCTCTGGAGTTTAGAAGAATGAGAAGTGATCTCATTGAAACATACAAGATTCTGAGGGGGCTTGACAGGGTAGATGCTGAGACTTTGTTTCTCCTGGCTGGAAAGTCTAGAACTAGGGGGCATAGTCTCAGGATAAGGGGTCAGCTATTTAAGACTGAGACGAGGAGGAGTTTCTTCACTCAGAGGGGTGTAAATCTTTGCAATTCTGTACCCCAAAGGGTCTTGGATACTCAAGGCTGAGCTAGGTCGATAGATTTGTGGACTCTAGGGGAAATTAAGGGATATAGGAATCGGGCAGGAAAGTGGAGTTCAAATTGAAGATCAGCCATGATCTTATTGAATAGCGGAGCAGGCTCGAGGAGCCGTATGGCCTACTCCCGCTCCTATTTCTTGAGTTCTTATATTCCAACTTTTGGAACTTATTGTCAGTAACAAATACTCCAACGCCAGATAATAGCACAGGACTGATCAAAAGCTTCCTTTACTCTACTCCAACAATGATCTGGAATTTCCTCCATAGGTACAACCTGGAAGTTAGACCCGAAAATGCACCCACTCCCATACCCATTCTGCCGATGTCAAGTTGCACTCAAATTTCCTTCGATTCCAGTTCCCAAAACTAGTTGCACGCTGATGACATTAGCTCTTCCCAAAGGAAAAAAGTTAGAGAGAACCGAACTGCATGAGTCATTACTGATGAGAATAGATCTTCATTGATGAGGTCAGTTTTAAAGGAATATTGGTGTGTTTCTCCGCTCAGATTGGATTGGTATCATCAGAGAGAAAGTGAACTTGAAGGAGTTACAGAGCTTGACGCTGTGAGGGGAATGAATCTCAGTGTGAAGTGTTACGGTCATTGACTGAGCAGTGTGGAGGAGCTGGATCAGTGCAGTTACAACTCCCGGGTCAGTTCTCCCCCTCCCCCCTCCCCGTGACATCAGCACGAGAATATTCAAAGAAATCAACTAATCCCAGACAAGAACAAAGAAATCAAAAGCAATATTGCTTTGTAAATGAAGCTGAGACACTCTCCCTAGAGTACTTCTTGTAAAAAAAAAAGCCTGCGTGTTGCATTGGGAAAGAATATTAAAATCCGTTATAGGACCGGTGTTTGAGGAAAGCTGATTGGCATGTGGACCTTTCATCCACAGAGTTAGTGGTGCCTTATTATAGCCTTGTTGACAATTGTAAACAATTTTACAACACCAAGTTATAGTCCAGCAATTTTATTTTAAATTCACAAGCTTTCGGAGGCTTCCTCCTTCCTCAGGTCAATAAACATTTACCTGAGGAAGGAGGAAGCCTCCGAAAGCTTGTGAATTTAAAATAAAATTGCTAGCCTTGTTGACGCTTACTTGCACTTGTGGGTGGGGGAGGGGAAGGAAAGGGGGGGGGGTCTGCCCTTATAGGCTGACACCCCTACTCCCAAGTGACAACAAAACCCACCGCCTAAGGGAAGCTCAACTCAAAATGGCAGTTGTTTCTCTTTGTGCTCCTCAGTGTAGCTTTAAGCAATTTAATGGCTGAAGATTTTGCTTGTGCACTGCTGGGAATTCTGGGACATCTTCTCTCATCTGCTTTAGAAAGTTGGCTTCTCTTTCCTGAGGGCCTGTGTGGTTTCATGTCTTGGATACATGAATGGTAATAACACTGGTATTCATTCAAAGCGCTGCCACACCTGTAATGATTCTTTAAACCTTCCACCTCATAATTCAAACACCTGTTCTAATAACCACGTATCCCCAGGAGACAGCAAACGAGGCTCCCCTTCATTCCCCCCCTCTCTTCCTGTGACTCTTCAATAAAGCTTTCGCCAAATCCTTACAGTAGGGAGTCGAGTACAAGGCACTCCTGGAAAGGTCCTGTTGTTTTCCCGCCCCCCACCCCTCCACCCTTATCCATCTCCGTGTTGCTGCATGAGTCACGATTCTGGGTTTTAAAGGCCTCACCGATTCTCCTAGGGACCGTATGAATTATGAACCCTCCTCTGGTTGCCATGGCGACGTCAGACTTATTTCTCTTCCTAAATCTAATTACTGTCTAATATCCAGCACTTCAGAAAGAACATCAGAGATGTATAGTGCAGAGGCAGCTGGTGGATTGTGGCCAGCCTGCCTAAGCAGCAGCTGTGACAAATGAATAATTTGTATCCCATCAGTCTGAAAGGCTCCTGGAATGTAGATTTTGCCCCATCCATCATAGGGGAGCAGAGCAAACGAGAGAAAACAAAAAAAAAAAGAGTCATTAGGCATTTGCAGATGACAGGATGACTGGGCGAAGGAGAACGAGGGGAGATAGTTGTCATCATTTGTTAGACTGGGGCGGCGTCTGGCAACATTTATATCGTGAGAGACGTACGCTGGTGGGATGCACCTATTTTTTTCGATTAGAGAACTTCTGGTTTATCAGGCGAAGAGAAACATTCCAGGAGTTACTCTCCCCACCCCCCTCCCTCCTCTCAACAAGTCACTAGCAGAATTTTAACCCTACTCACCTCCACTTGTGTTACCTGGACGACGATAATGTCCCAAGTGCAACGTCATGTGTGGTCCCAGTGGTACGCGTGAGACTGCACGAGTTCCCACTCATGCTGGAAGGAGCCTGCTCAGAAGCTGCTCCCCAGGAATTCCCCAGGAAATAAAAAAATGTTAGCGCGAATAACAACCATGATTGATTGCTTCAGTGTTCCCTGTGAGATCGAATTTCTGTTGTTGAAAAATATCAGTGTTTTAGCTTTATGTTATAGTGACAATATGGATCTAGCATCATACCTAGTTTTTTTCTCCCCCTTAAAATGGCTGTTCAAAGAATGATTGGAATCATACAACACAGAAGGAGGCCATTCGGCCCATTGTGCCGGTGCTGGCTCTCTGAAAGAGCTATCCAATTAGTCCCACTCCCCTACTCTTTCCCCGTAGCCCTGCAAATTTTTCCTTTTTAAGTATTATTCCAGTCCCCTTTTGAAAGTTGTCATTGAATCTGCCTCCACCGCCCTTTCAGGCAGCGCATTCCAGATCATAACAATTCGCAGAGTAAAAAAAAAATTCTCCTCATCTCCCCCCTGGCTTTTTTGCCAATTATTTTAAATCTGTGCCCTCTGGCTACCGACCCTCCCGCCAGTAGAAACAGAGTAGATAGGGAGATACTATCAATACCCCTCATAATTTTGAACATCTCTATTAAACCTCCCCTTAACCTTCTCTGCTCTAAGGTGAACATTCCCAGTCTCTCCACCTAACTGAAACCTCTCATCCCTGGTACCATTTTACTAAATCTCCTCTGCATCCTCTCCAAGGCTTTGACCTCCTCCCTAAAGTGTGGTGTCCACAATTGGACACAATACTCCAGCTGAGGCCTGAGCCCATTCTACAAACAATAACTTGTACCAACTTCAGGATGGCCTGGTTCTTGGGTCAGCTTAGTGACACAGTGCCTGACAGCAACATCGGCAAATGGTAAGAGTCACGAGTTATGCCTGTGATTCTCCACAGACTATGAGTTTCCAAACCGTGACATAATGGAGAGAGGCAACAAGCGGAAAATATGGCATTTGGCTGGGTTTTAAATGCTGCTAAAATCTGCAGCCTGGGTTTTCCAATCAGCGTTATTTAAAAGGATTACCACAGGCATTAAGGTAATGCCAATTGGAAAATTCAGGCTAGTGTCTCTATTACCCCGACTGGCAGATTATTCCAGATCTCTAACACTCTTCGACTGAAGAAGTTCCTTCTTGAAAGGAAGGTTGGAGAAGAGCGTCAATCGTTCCCCCCTCCCCTCCTTCTCCTCACTTCCCACCTCCTCATGCAACTCCTTGTAGCCTGTTGCAAAGTGGCATTGACAGGGGCCTGGGATTGCCAACTCTGGTTGGATGTATTTCTGGAGGTTTCATCGTATGACCTGCTGCCTCCAATCGACCCTCCCCTACACCTCTGCCATCGATCACCTAAAGCGTCCTTCCTCGTGGTTTACCAATTTCTCCCACCAATTTGAATTGGCTCTTCATTACTATATTGGATGATTCTTGACTGTCCGTCAAACCACCATTTTATTCCCCCATCCCCAAAAGCTTTATAACTAATAAATAAAAATGTTCAAAGAAAATGAACCCCCCCCTCCCCACCACTTTTTTTTAATGCCCCTATGATTTTTCACCCGGATGTTGCTCGCAGCAGTGTCCTGGAGATTAATCATTAATTCCTGGAGAGGAGGGTTGGCAACCCTTAAAGGGATCCGGGAACAGGTAAACCAGCTCCTTGAAGTTGTCCTCTCGGCCAGGGTGGGGGAAATTTTTTTTTAAAAATCACGGACTGGGAAAATGACTGATCTGAAGGAGGTTTTTGCTGCACAACTGTCAACATTTAGAGCATATGTAATGTAACAAGCCCGAACATGCTGAGGAATTGTGAGACACTGGTGACAGAGCTTGTACGGCTGTGTGTAAGAAATCAAATGACTGCAAATTAAAAGTCGTGCAAAGTCCGGTGGAGTAAATGCTCCAAATTCTGCCCCGAGTCTTACAGATCATAGAACTTTACCTGAATGTATAATTCGATACTGGATTGCAGTATTCACTCAAAATGTAGGTCACATATATCAATGTAAATAATTGGTTTAAGTTTGGGGCACGGCCTATATGCATTATATTTTTCCCTCCGGGAGTAAGGCTCAATCTGGGGGGAAAGAAGTGGCCTACGTGTGGTAAATATGGTCCTTCGATTAGTCTAAAGAGTTCAAAGTGAGTTTCGTTAGCTCCTTATCCAGACATCTCTGCATTAATCATTATTACAAAGTCTTGCTGGTCAGGAACAAAATATAAGGGTGCTTGGTGTGCAGGTGTTCAGTACCACAGATGCAAATTGGCCCCATTCTCAGCCCCCGGTGTGAGATGTGTTGGATGGGGAGATGATGAGTCAAGACTGTGGTATCTCCCAGTTCGGTAGAGAGTGGAAAAATCTGAGGGGAGATTCACACTTGGTGCGGGAGGTGGGCGGGGTGGGAGTGACAGGTTGGGGAGTTGCTGGAGCCTCCTTGGGGACAGTTTGAGGGGCATTGATTGCAGCCGAACTACAGGCCATTAGTCTGTCCTCTTGATGGCAGGGTTGCCAACCCTCCAGGATTGGCCTGGAGTCTCCAGGAATTAAAGATTAATCTCCAGGACACTGCTGCGCGCAACTCAGGAGAAAAATAGGGGCATTAAAAAAAATGTATGCTTTTTTCCCATTTCCTTTGAACTCTTTTGTTTATCAGTTATAAAAAAAATATTGGAAATGGGAGGAAAAGGCTAGTTGACCGGGTGGGGGGGGTCGGAGGCTGGAGGTCATGTGACAAAACCTCCAAGATGCGCCCAACTGGAGTTGGCAACCCTAATGCAGACTGACGGAGATTTAAGAAAAGTGAAATATCACAGGGGGAGAAATGCCCCTATGATCAATACCCACCCCTCTTTGTGTTTTAAATTTAATATTGTTTTCCCAGTTTTGCTGATTTCAGAACATTTTTGATCAAGTCCCGTTTGCTCTTACATTTCGATGCAGGTTACAAAGGGTTTGTGTGTCCGATTAGAACTCCCTGTGATGTGACTCTGTAAACCCACTCCAGTTGTACAAGAACTTGGCCCCTCTGACTGGGTCTCACAGTGCTAAGATGAAGTTGTTATATGTGTAATGTTCCTCAGTCTTCATAGACTGCAAGTGAGCAGCCTGACCCCATATCCTCCCACCTCTCCTGGGTCTCTTCATGTCCAGAATAAGTGGGTCCAAGGCCAACACCAAAGGGAAAAAAAAGACTTGCATTTAGTGGGATTAGGCTGGGTGGCTCATTTTCGGCCGGCATGGACACGATGGGCCAAATGACCTCCTTCTGTAAATTTTCTATGATTATTTAGCGCCTCTCAGGACCTCAGGATGTCCCAAAGCAATTTACAGCCAATGAAGTACTTTTGAAGTGTTGCCACTGTTGTAATGTAAGAAACGCAGCAGCCAATTTTTGCACAGCAAGGTCCCACAAACAGCAACGTGATAATGACCAGATAGTATGTTTTAGTGATTGGTTGAGGGATAAATATTGGCCAGGACATCGGAGAGAACTCCCCTGCTCTTCTTCGAAATAGTTTCATGGGATCTTTTACGTCCACCTGAGAGGGCAGACTCGGTTTAATGTCTCATCTGAAAGACAGCACCTCCGTCAGTGCAGCACACCCTCAGCACTGCACTGGAATGTTAGCCTAGATTCTGCGCTCAAGACTCCGGAATGGGACTTGAACCCATAACCTTCTGACTTATAGATGAGAGTGCTACCCACTGAGCCACTGCTATCAATAATGTAACCTTTACCAGATCAGATTCCAGAGTGACTCCAAATACAAGTGTGAGCACAGCCTGCATCTGCTGCTTGTCGCACCTTTGCCTTGATGTCACTCCACCGTACTTTTTGAAGAAAAAAAAAACGCCATTTCACTCAATTATTGACAGGTCTGTCATCAAGGATTCCTGCTTTGGTAACGTGCCTGTCAATAAAAGTGTGTGCTGTCACTTTAATAATTATTGATAAGATGCCACTCACGTTTGTTCCTGGGATCGAGCTGAAGCCAGCCTTCAAGAGACTTGATGTGTACAATAAAGCTCATGTTGACGGGTTTCATTCTGAGCTACTGAATCTGGTATTCCATATGCAAACACACAACACTTAAAAGGGCAATGCTGACAGCGCCAGGGATTCGTTCTGCGGAGTGATGGAACATAATCTGTTTAACTATGCTCTCACTCAGCTCGCAATTCTGTTCCTCAACCCTCCCCACACTTCCCAATGTGGCAGAAGTGTTTCCTGGACTATGAACTATATTCTAGGATGTTCTATAGTTAATGATCTGTCGTTACAAGAGAAAAATTACTAGGATCAAGGGAAAAAAACACTGCCTGAAAGTGTGGCGGAAGCAGATTCAACAGAAAATTTCAAAAGGGAATCGGATAAATACTTGAAGAGGAGAAAATTGCAGGGCTACGGGGAAAGAGCAGGGAACTGGGACTAATTGGAGAGCTCTTTCAAAAGGCCAGCACAGGCACAATGGGCAAAATTGTCTCCTTCTGAGCCGTATCATTCTATGATTCTATGAAACCATTTGGCTCAACAAGCCCATCACATTTTAATGGGTCAATCCCATCTACTCACCTTCTCACCAGATCCCCTAGCCCCTTCTTTCTGATTGTCTCATTTATACTAAGTATTTCAGTGGCCTTCTGTGCTGACCTCCCAATTTTTACCTCCTCTCTCGTGTTATTTGAACTCTTCACTAAAGCGAACAATTTCTCCTGGTCAGTTAGGTCACCCTGAAGTCTTATTCCGCTATATTGGTGGCTTCAATTTTCATTAATATTGCAGCTTACAACAACAACTTGCATTTATATAGTGCCTTTAACATAGGTAAACGTCCCAAAGTGGTTCACGGGAGCGTAATAGATGAAAATTGATACCGAGGCAAAGAAGAAGATGTAAAGGAAGGGTGACTAAAAGCTTGGTCAAAGAGGTAGGTTTTAAGGAGGAGACAGAGGTGGAGAGGATTAAGGAAGGAATTCCAGAGCTTCGGGCCTAGGCGGCTGAAGGCACGGCCGTCAATGGTGGGGCGATGCACAAGAGGCCAGAGTTGGAGGAATGCAGAGTTCTTGGAGGTTTGTAGCGTTGGAGGGGATGGGGAGAGGCGAGGAGGGAGGAATTTGAACATGAGGATAAGAATTTTAAATCTGAAGCATTGGTGGACCGGGAGCTAATGAGGGTCAGCGAGCACAGGGGTGATGGGTGAACGGGACTTGGTGCAGGTTAGGAAACAGGCAGTAGAGTTTTGGACGAGCTCAAGTTTATGGAGGGTGAAAGATGGGAGGCCGGCTCGGAGAGCATTGGACTAGTCAGGTCTGGAGGTGACGAAAGCACAGATGAGGGTTTCAGCAGAAACAGGATGTCGGACAATCAGACTGATAACACAGGCAGTGAAGGGGTCGAGAGAGGTGGTGGTGAGGCAGAGCTGGGTGTTGTCAGTGTGCATGTGGGGCCCGGCGTCATGTCACCGAGGGGCAGCATGTAGATTTCACATCTTAAATCGTTCTTAGTTCTATTGAAAAGGCAAATTTGCTCCAAGTATCTCAATTCCTGTAACATCTACCTTTGAGGCTTATGTTTGTCTTTCTGGTTATGCGGGATCAATGTTAGTAAACATTAGTACCTGAGTAATGCTAATGTTTCCCTGATAACGCTGCTTGTACACAGTAAGGCATTGATGTATTGTGTAATATAGCTGGAAGTTTATGGTATAATTCTCCATTGAGGACACCAGAAAAACACCATGTTTGATGTTTCATTGCTCAGTTTCCAAGTTCACGGAGACTATAAATATAGTGAAAGTTGCCACCAACTTTTTTCTAAAGGAAAAGATGTTTTAAATGACGAATTACAGTGAATAAGTGCACCATCTTTTGTAGCACTGAGAGGTGTAGCTTTCTCCTGTCAATTCAAAGTCATTTTTTGGGGGCTAGATAAAGTTGTATTATCCAATAATTTGATTTAAGCAGTTGGAATAAAATAGCAGTGAAGGCTTTTTTTTCGAAGCACAATTTGAATTTGAATTATCCAGTAATTCGAATGAAACGAGTTTCAATTAATTGGAGTGGACTGTGTAGCCCAGGGAGGTTCACAAGTTTTGATTCCTGGTTGGTACGAAGTTTGCTGATTTCAACTGAGGAGAGTGTGCTACAGTTGGCCTCAGTGCCCTTGGTTTGAGGGATGGTAGGGTTCCTACTGTCCACTGGCCCCTGATGTGGTTGGAATTGGACTCCGCTGTGATGCCGAGTACAGTCAAAACAGTGACACTTGATGTCCACTCGCACAGAAAGGACGGCCATTTGGGATTAACTCTGGAAAGTTCAAAATTATGAGGGGTTTTGACAAAGAGTAAATAAGGAGATACTGACGGGAGGGTCGGTAACCAAAGGTCACAAATGTAAGATAATTTGCAAAAGAACCAGAGGGGACATGAAGAGAATATTTTTTTACGCAGCATGTTGCTATGAACTGGAATGCACTGCCTGAAAGGGTGGTGGAAACAGATTCAATAGTAACTTTCAAAAGGAAAATTGGATAAATACTTGAAGGGGAAAAATTGCAGGGCGATGGGGAAAGAGCAGGGGAGTGGAACTAATTGGATAGCTCTTTCAAAGGGCCGGCACAGGCACAATGGGCCAAATGCCTCCTTCTGTGCTGTGTGATTCTATGAAGAGTAGAAGGTAGCAGAGTTGGGAAGGAAAAATATATCTACACAAGACGGTTACGACGAGTGAGTGTTATAGAGGGAATTGTGAGCCTCAAATACTGCATGATACACATTGCTATCAGCATACCAGATTGCTGCAATGGGGCACAGGCACGATGGGCTGAATGGCTTCCTGTGCTGTAGCATTCTATGAAGTGGTTGCACATTACTTAACTGACCTGCTTGTAGCACTGCGAAGGCCTTGAATTGACAACCAATCATTTATTCAGCTCTTAGATGCAGCCAATAAGGCTGATGGTTTGCCTTTGTTGAAGAGTTCTGTTCAGGAGTATAAAAAATCTCTTTTTGGGGGGATTCACTGGTGCAGTGAGTTAGACACACGCCTTTCCCCACTACAGCCAATGTTTAAATCCATTTCAGACAGGTGGGAAGCAAGATTCTGCTAGCTGTAAGGCTGCAGTGTCTCGATCCGGTTCCTACAGATTGGTGACCTCTCTCGGAGAGACGCAGCAAGATGATTGGTGTGGAGAATAAGAAAATATCCCGCTGGTATAGAAGGGGCCTTATTTCAGGGGTTGAGGATGAAGCATATTGTTGGGGCTAAGTAGAGGGAGCTTTACTCTGCTTCTAACCCGTGACGTACCTGATGCGAGAGTGCTTGAGGCATGCCTCATCCATGCCTTCGTTACCTCTGGATTCGACTACTCCAACGCTCTCCTGGCTGGCCTCCCACCTTGCACCCTCCATAAACTTGAGCTCATCCAAAACTCTGCTGCCCGTATTCTAACTCGCACCAAGTCCTGTTCACCCATCACCCCAGTGCTCGCTGACCTACATTGGCTCCCAGTCTGGTAACGCCTCGATTTTAAAATTCTCATCCTTGTTTTCAAATCCTTCCATGGCCTCACCCCTCCATATCCCTATAACCCCCTCCAGCCCTACGACCCTTCGAGATTTCTGCGCTCCTCCAATTCTGACCTCTTGCACATCCCCGATTTTAATCGCCCCACCATTGGCAGCTTGCCTTCAGCTATGTAGGCCCTAAGCTCCGGAATTCTCTCCCTAAACCTCTCCACCTCTCTACCTCTCCTCCTTTAAGACGTTCCTCAAAACCTACCTCTTTGACCAAACTTTTGGTCACTCGTTCTAATATCTCCTTGCGTGGCTCAGTGTCAGATTTTGTTTTGATAACGCTCCTGTGAAGTCCCTTGGGACGTTTTACTACGTTAGAGACCGCTATATAAATGCAAGTTGTTGTTCTTGATGTAGACACTGACTTCCATTCTCTGAGCGTTAACATCCTCCCCTTAATGAGTACAAGATTTGAAGCCCCTTGCCAGTAGTGCACAGACTGACAGCACCAAGAAATCTAAATATGTTAGTTTAAGAACACATAAGGAATGAAACCAATATGGGTCATTCATCACATTTTAACTGCGCACTCCACCCTGTAAAACACAGACCCCAGGTGCACTCCAAAGTGTTTTCATAGCCTACCTATTAAATGCCTTCTAATTCGGGAGCTAATATTCGCTGTTTTATTACCCCCTGACTGACAGTGCGCAAAATAATTAAGACACATTCTGTGTGTGATTTCAAGGCTGACAGCACCCTTGGAAGCAATAACAAAAACATCGCTGGTGTGACATTTAGAGATTTCAGTCCTAGGATCGTTTTTTTTGTTGTCATACGGAGGCCATAATTCAAAACGTATTTACATATAATGTACATATGCATTTAAAAATTGCCTTTGTTTAGACACTACATCCCCTCTTTGAGATTTTGGATAATTGATGCCCCCTTCTCTCTCACCAGAAACATATTCCAGCCGCGTTTGTTTGGAATTTAATAGAGGCAGTTAACAGGATTACAAAATCTACAAATATTTTGTGCAGGAGAAGCAGCATATGATATATTAATATGACATTTCCACAATTCGACAATGTTGCTTTGTGGCAGTTTCATCTTACAGACACACCACCTTCCTGCAAGAAAGTGTTTGGTAAACCTCATTCCTTTTCACAAATAGATGGAAGACTTGCATTTTTATAATGCCCGTTTTGTGCACAGTAAGAACCCACAAACAGCTGTGAGATGTATAATCAATTAATCTGATTTTGATGATGTTGGTTGAGAGTGCGGTATTGGAGAGTACTGCTCGCTCTACCTTGCGGTCCTTTACTGCCAGCTGGGACCTTAGTTTAACATCTATCCTGAATTAGAGCACCTCCTGATAATGCTGCACATCTGGAATATCAGCCCAAGATTATGCAGTTGAGGACAATTCAGTAACTTAAGTCATATCGTTAAAATCTTATTGCAGTTCCTCCAGTGCATTAGTTGGTACAGGCTGTTGTACTAGGCCTCACAGACCCTAAGTCTGTGCTGCATCTCAGGCAGGCAGTGTTAGAGGCGCTATAACTGGCCTTAACGGCCCTGAGAGAAACTATTTCCGTTAGTTCTGGAGTCTAGGTCTAGGGAACAAAGCCTAAAGATTAGAGCCAGGACTTTCAGGGTTGAAGTTAGGGAAGTCTTGGCTCTAATTTTTAGGCTATGTCCTCATGCAAAGGGTGGTAGAAGTTTGGAACTCTCTTCCGCAAACTGCAGTTGATACTAGCTCAATTGTTAATTTTAAATCTGAGATTGATAGATTTTTGTTAGCCAAAGGTATTGGGACATGGGGCTAAAGCAGGTCTATAGAGTTAGGTCACAGATCAGCCATGATCTCATTGAATGGCGGAACAGGCTTGAGGGGCTAAATGGCCCACTCCTGTTCCTATGTTCCTGCGAACTAGAGAGAGAGAAAGAGGGGGTAAAAAATTATCGGCCTGGTTCCTGCTTCTGTTCACTATCCAGTGACCTGCACTTGACATCGGGGGGGTGGGAGAACATGACCAGACTTGGCTGAGATGCCACAGTGGGATCAAAAAGGCCACAGGCCTGGGCTCACACCACTTGCGGGGGGGTGGCAGAGGGAAATGATGGCAGAAGAATGGTCATTTGGGGAGATGGCGGAGAGCAGCTGACACCCCTGGAAAATCACATCCAACAGAGGGGGCAAGAAAGGTGTTGTGGCGGTGGGAGGGGAGGACGTGAGCAGATTTGGCACACATATTGTAGACGATTAATTCTGCAAATGCAATTTTAGTAAGTCACATTATTCAGTTAAGCCGCCAAAAACAGGTTACATTGTTTCCAGTCATAATAGTGATGTCATTACAAGAAGAGCTGTAGGCAAATGTCTAAATGCCGATCGACCATGTCAGTAACTGGGACTCTCTGACAAATGAGTTCCTTTGCTGCAGAAACAAAGACCTTTTCATTTAAAGAGGCACTGACTCCCGTAGAGAGATATTTCACGAACCTTTCTTCACAACACGATGAGATAAATTATGTCAAAAGTACGTCATCCGTACATGACTTCACAGGTTGTCTCGATTTCTTCTGCCTTACTCAAAAAATTAAAACCGTTTGCCAAGTACTGTCCTCATGATGATTCCCCTTTTAAGTTAAATTGTTAAAGATCTGTGTGAGGATCAGTTTGCAGTTCTGTGCGTTAATCTTTTTTCAGCTGCCTGAAGATACCAATGGAGCATGAGGGTGGAGATGAGGGAAGAGTCTTTCCAGCTTGTCTGGTTTCTTTGGATCACTGCGTCCCTTTCCGGGCCCCACTCAGACTGCTTTCATCCCCTCTTTCCTTCTCTCCTTCCGCATCTGTTCTCATTCCCAGCTGCTCCCTGTTGAATTAGGAATTTGCCTCTTTTGAATGCTTCATCCACCATTTGACCTCGGCCATTTACTCCTTAAACGATTGAGTTTGGAAGAAATGTGCCTCACCTCATGGATTCTTTCGGCAATGCTGCTGTGAAGCTGGAGGCTGGGATTGTCTTGCGTTGGCCTCGATTAACTTGCCCCCTTCATTTCGTCTTTCTCTTCCTCCCCGTCCCCTCATGTGGGGAAACGTTTTAATTTTTCTGGGCTCCTTTCCTGCCCCACCTTCCAACAGTCCAGTTTGAGCACAGGAACTGGCTTCATTGGGGGAATTATGGGTAGGAACCTATATTCCTCCAATACCATAATTGAAAAAAAAACATTATTAGACTTGCATTTATATAGCACCTTGCACGACCTCAAGATGTCCCAAAGCGCTTTACAGCCAATGAAGTACTTTCGAAGCATTGTCACTGTTGTGATGTAAGAAACGCGGCAGCTAATTTGCGCACAGCAAGGTTCCACAAACAGCAATGTGATAATGACCAAATCATCTGTTTTAGTGATGTTGGTTGAGGGATACATATTGGCCAGGACACTGGGGAGAACTCCCTTGCTCTTCTTCGAAATAGTGCCGTAAGATCTTTTATGTTCACCTGAGAGGGCACACGGGGCCTCGGTTTAACGGCTCATTCAAAAGATGGCACCTCCAACAGTGCAGCACTCCCTCAGTGCTGCACCGGGAGTGTCAGCCTAGATTTTGTGTCCAAGTCTCTGGAGTGGGGTTTGAACCCTCAACCTTCTGACTCAGAGGCAAAAGTGGTACCCACTGAGCCACAGCTGACATATGCTTTCCCCCTCCCCCCAGCTTCTCCTGAATCCAAATATCTAGAAGTGCTGTTGCACCAAAGCTACCTTTAGTCTAGCATTAACATTTTGTCTTCCTCTCAGTGAACGCCTGCCACCAGACTTGGGTGAATTACTGTCATCTTAATTATATTTATTTTCACAAAAAAAAAACGCAACTTGAAAGCCGAAGTAAATGAAGGAGGATGTTATGCAAATAGGATGTGATACTTATTATGGTGAACACAATCTCACCAAGCACAGAAACATAGACAGTCATTTCAAAGCTATTCCCACGTTGCCTCTGTTGGGGACTTCTGACCTTCAGTGGACTGGTAAATGTGTGTTATTTACATCGCTGAGAGCAGAGATGCTGTAGGGTATCTAGAGGACCGTCTGCTGGGAGCCTCCCTGAATCTTGAATATTAAATCTGCAAATTGACTGCATTATGCAGCAGAGACTGAATCTGAGGCTGTAGGGTCCCCTTTGTGTTGTCCTACATAGAAGCATTTCGTACCTAATGTTTTATTTTTATATACACATGTATATTATTTTTACCCAATTTTCCTTTCTCTGTTGAAGGTGCTGACTCCTCGCTGGGTTATGGTTTTGGGGGTACAGTCAACACCCCACCTACATTGTCTAGGTGGCCACTGTCCATATGTGAGTTTGGACGACGAGTGTCCATGGGGTATCTGACCATGAGTGCATCGCAGCCAAGTCTAATCCCGTACTTATCCAAAGTTAGTGCTCTCACATTCCATCAGGGGCAATAGGGATAAGCTAATAGTTTCCTCCTCCTTTTTCAAATAATGCGATAGATTCTATTCTGAATTATTTTTAATCTGCGTGAAATACTCTTGCAAAAATCTGTGATTTTATTTCTATCCATCTTTTAAGGATCTATTGTACCAAAGGAGAAAGGGAATGATCTGGATTTAGCTCTGTCACTTCTGGGATCATTTAAAGGTGTCTCTTTTTTTTAAAGGTGCGTGGTATGCATTTTCTTTTGGCCTATTTTCTTCCTCCCCCCTCCTGAAGGCACTAACTCGTACTGAGGTTTTAGTTCCATGAATGCCTGCCAGTCTCTAGTATGCTGCCAAAATGAGCAGTCTTCGTGTGTGGGCCCATACAGTAAGGCTATTAAATGATAAGGCCATCACAGCCAAGCCTATTCCTGGCCTCATCTGACACCCAACATGGATGAGTGTCACTGGGATAGTGATCAAGAGTACGAACCCAAAACTGATTCCCCAACGCCCTCTTTTTACCCCAGAGACGCTAATTCCAATCGCAGAGCCCCACTTGCTGCCTCAGGTATGATTGACTAACTCTGTACAGAATGGGAATCAAAACTCGGATCTGCTCGCCTGTATTGCTTTGTGCTACACCAGGCTACCAGGGAATTTTTTCTTAAAGACAAACTAAAATAACAGCACTTCAGTGGTATTGTTACAGCACATTTGCTCTTTCCATTTGCATGGAACCTCCGTAAACTTGAGCTCATCCAAAACTCTGCGCCCCGTGTCCTAACTCGCGCCAAGTCCCATTCACCCATCATCCCTGTGCTCCCTCGCCTACGTTGGCTCCCGGTCCGGCAATGCCTCCATTTAAAAATTCTCATCCTTGTTTCCCCTCCATGGTCTCGCCCCTCCCTATCGCTGTAAGCTTCAACAGCCCTACAACCCTCCGACATCGCTGCACTCCTCCAATTCTGGCCCCTTGCACATCCCCGATTTTCATCGCTCCACCATTGGCAGCCGTGCATTCAGCTGTCTAGGCCCTAAGCTCTGGTATTCCCTCCCGAAAACTCTCCGCCTCTCTATCTCTTTTAAGATGCTCCTTAAAACCTACTTCTTCGACCAAGCTTTAGGGCATCTGCCCTAATATATCCTTACTTGGCTTGGTATCAATGTTGTTTGATAATCGCACCCGTGAAGCACCTTGGGATGTTTTACTATGTTAAAGGCGCTATATAAATGCAAGTAGTTGCTATTTTTGAACCACAAACTGATGATGCGCCAATTTGCATTTGTTGAATCCTAACATAATGAGTTCTCAATCTTGGCCCACGTCATTGAATGAAGATGTCAAGTGAAGACCAGGGGCTCTCCGTCTTCTCTTCCCCTTATATGGGGGCAGGAGGGGGTGGGGCAAAGAGACAGGGACTCATCCTGGGAGGAATTGCTCTTGTTGTGCCTCTTAAGGGAACTGAATCTTCAGGTTAAAGTGACAAATCTTGAGGAGGGATAAGGGCTGGAGAACGGTGTTCTGTTTTTTTTCCAATCAAGGTGTCAACACACAAGTAATGTGATGATGCATTTCAATGTGGTTTATGCTATCGTGTCATACACATGCAAATAAATGAGAGGAGTGAATCTAGCTTTTTTTCTTCTCATGCAGTGGATTCAAGAGCAAAGGCCTGAGACAGAATCACTTGTCCACCCCTCAGGCAAGGAATGGTGCAGTTAACTTCAAGATTTTGTTATTCCCCCCACCTCACTTTTTTTTTAATCCACCAAATGAATATTTAGCCAAGTCAGCAATGCTGGCAGCTACCCAGCAATTAATGGGATCTATCAAGACTGTGCAAACATACCTCTCCTGGGAATTTGGAGGACGTCGCTCTCTGTGCAAAGTGAGAAAAACAATTTACCATCACTGTCATCCTGCAGACAACCGGCATCTGGTGCCAGGTTGTAGTGAGGCCCGTTATTATGATAGACAGCCTTCATTGTGATGTGGTCCCAAGTTCTGGATCATTTGGGGCTGAAAAGTCTTTTTTGACTTGGTGTATTTAAAAATAAAGATGAACGAGTCATATGTTCCTCTAGGCAGGGTCAACGCCATTTTCTCTTTGCTGTTGTTATGATGGCTGGCATTTTGCCAGTTGGCATCTGGAGCTAGAGCCACAGCACTAATGTGGTGGTGGGGGGGACGGTGTTTGAAGAAAAATTAATTTCGAATCTTTGACGTGAAGGTTATGTGATTTTCATCACTCCACCATCGGCGGCCGTGCCTTCAGCTGCCTAGGCCCGAAGCTTTGGAATTCCCTCCCTAAACCTCTCCACCTCTCTCTCCTCCTTTAAGACACTCCTTAAAACCTACCTCTTTGACCAAGCTTTTGGGCACCTGTCCTAATTTCTCCTTATGTGGCTCGGTGTCAAATGTTGTTTGATCATGCTCCTGCGAAGCGCCTTGGGGCGTTTTACTACGTTAAAGGCGCAATATACATGCGGGTTGTTGTTGTTGTTGTTGTTGTTGTTGAACCACAAACTGATGATGCACCAATTTGCATTTGTTGAATCCAATGACTGGTCTGAATGGGATCTGCCTGATCCATCAGGGTCTTGTGATTGATGTATGCCTGAACCTTCAAGTTCTTGTGTCTTTATTGTATGTCTGGTTCCCAGGGAACTTGTGTATGCACCCACTCCAATGCAGATCTTGTTTTGTGGTGTGGTGTCCAGAATTGAATTGAAGTGTGGTCTGATCAGTGTATTGTGAAGCTATGAAGACTTGCACTGCACTATAGTGGCACTATATTCCAACCTATTGGCTTTTTTAATTGCTTTGTCACATTATCCAGCCATTGAAAGTAATGTCAACTATTACTGTCGTTATAAGTCCCTGATGTGATAATTCAATTCCATTCATCGCACGCTTATGATGGACATTTCCTTCGACCAGTGTGTAATACGTTTTTATGTTAAATATCAGTTGCCCAGTTGATCGAAATCCTTCTCCGAATATTTTCTGCTTTTACTGTTTCTACTGCTGTCTCTATTTTAGTGATGTCATCAAATATGACACACTTATATTTGAGCCCCAATTTTAACCTCACATGCTCGACAAGAACAGGGCATGAGCGGGGGTGAGGGGGGTGGGGTTAAAGCCCTTGAAGGGACCTACTCACCTGGGCCCTCGCACCAGGCAGGAAAGGGCCTCATTGAAATTCGAAAGTTGGGGCCTGATAACATCATTCAGACCCGACTGTATTTTAACGCTGGATATCCGCGTTCAGTGCCTGCTCCAGCGGGGCTTCACCAGGCGCATCGGGTGTGAAGGAGCAGCAGGCCCAGAAGAGGGCCGAACAGATAAGTGTATTTCTTTTTCAAAAAGGTTTCCTTGTGGGCCAGGAGGAGCAGGAGTGCTTCCCGATGCCCCACAAGGAAACCTAGGAGCCCGGGCTTCTCTCCCCAGACTGTGATCGCCTATCCCCCTACCAATTACTTGATTGCCAGCGACTGTTCCCGTGGGTCCCCAGCTGTGACCTCCTGTTGTGCTCGCCTGACTCCCACCCTGTCGGCCCCATGTTCACCACTCAACCCCAATTAGAAGCAGGGCTTTGGTTTTGCTATTCAAGGCATTCATGAAGATTAAAAACAACAGGGGTTCCAGCACTAACCCCTACAGGACTCTGCTGAACACCTCCACTTCCTTTCCCCCCCCCCGGACTGACATGACATCTCTCGTGTACTCTCTGTTTCTCATTTTTAAACTAGCTTCTTATCCAGTATCATGTTCTACCCTGGGTTCTGGTGACTTTTAGTTTAATTAGAAGTCTTTCATGTGGAACTTTGGAAAAACTTTCTGAAAATCCAAACAAACAAAATGATGGATTACTTCTAACTACTTGATCTATAACATCCTTTAAGAAATCCTGGAAGCAGGATCTTCCTCTTTTCAATCCATGCTGCCTGCTTTTATTGTGCTGATTCTAAATAAGAGTTTAGCTCAGTTGGTAATACCCTTGCCTTTCAGTCAGAATATTGTGGGTTCAAGCCACATGCCAGGATTTAAGCTTATAATCTAAAATGACATTTAAGTCAGTGCATTACTGAAGGAGTTCTGCATTGTTGGAGGTGCTGTCTTATGAATGAGACATTGAAACCAAGGACTCATCTGCCTGTCTTGGTGGTTAGATGGGTGTTAAAAATCCCATGGTACTATTTGAAGAAGAGCAGGGAAATCTCCTGGTGTCTTGGCCAAGATTCTTCCCTCAATCAACACTACCAAAAGTAGATTAGCTGGCCATTGACCTCACTGTCCACACACTTCAAAGTGATTTATTGCATTTGAAGCAATTTAGGACATTTCAGAGAGATATGATGAGAGGCAAGTTCTTTCTTTTCAAGTTACAATTTACGTAAGCTTCTTCAGCCTTCCCATTCTTTTACCTGTCCCTGATGAAGCTAATGGACTTATGGCTCCTTGGGTCAAATTTTCTCCCCTTTATAAATATAGAAGCTACGCTCCTTCCAACCCTGCAAAACCTCTACAGCACCCAGTGATTCCCAAATGATAATGGCCAGTGCCCCATAAGTTTTCTCCCTAGTCGCCAACTTCATCGGATATATAGCACCTAGCTCAGGATACTTGTTAGTTTTGAGTCCCTTCAAGAACTGCTGCACCAACCCTTCCTATCTAGGATGTTCAGTGTACCACAAAAATTGGACAGCAAGTTTATGATATCCTGTTGATGAATAGTTCGAAAAAAAAAGGTTCATTTATTAGTTAAACTATTTTATCTTTAGTTTCACCACCACTTTTGACTTAGAATTCTCTCTCACTATTATTTCATAATACTGGAAGAATGTTTTGGTGTAGTATTTAACATTTTGAAAAATGTTGTCTTTGGGACATATTTCTACCTCTACTATCTCTTTTAATCTCTCTAAGCAAATTCCTATATTCCTCCCAGTGTTCTCCCTTTCTTTCCCTGTAAATTTTGTATAGTACTATTTATTCCCATTTTGAATTCTCGAATACGTCCATTTTGGGCACTGTTTGTTTAGTTTATACTTACAATTCTTATCTTGCACGTTTGGTATTATAGTTTGCAAATGTTTCATTTTTACTCAACTGAGCTATCTCTCAGTAATATGCCCAGGTTACACTCTCTTAATTCATCCCACATTCCTTTGACAATTGCCACATATATGTACTTCATTGGGCTGTGAAGTGCTTTGGGATGTCCTGAGGTCATGAAAGGAGCTGTATAAATACAAGTTCTTCTGAAATGTATATATTACTGTGCTAATTACCAGATAATCTTAAATTCTTAAATGTAATCATATTAATGGTCCCTTTTCCACAAAGGCTGCACTATTACTTTATGGATGCCATCGTGATTACTCAGAAAAACTACATCTAGTTGTGAATTACCCCTGTGGGTTCTGTAACCCCTTGGATCACAAAGCGATCTCGCACCACACTCACTAATTCCGATGCTCTTGGCGGACCTGTGTCTCTGCTCCATACTTTTATATTATCATGACAGACCCAATCTTTATCAGCCTTTACTCAATGACAGAAGGTCAATATGCGTTCTACCAAGGTTAATATGATTTGATTAAAAACCTTCCTCTAATCTACTGTCAGCGTAGCTACCGGGGGAGTGAGGGAGCTTGAGAGGCAAAAAAACATACAACTTGGATTTAATAAACAATGAAATATTGTCTTCATTAGTGAGGCCTGAAAGGATTTGCTGTTAAGCTGGCCCTGTTCGTCTGTCTGCAATAACATGTATTAAACGAAGAATTATCTTCAGCCCTTACCTCTGGTGTAGGCAATGCAACGTAACAAACTGGTATTAATACAGGAGATTTTTGGTTATGTCTGACATCCTGAGATAGAATCTTTTTGTTTAGTTTTATTTTCCCCTTCCTCACCTGAAGTTGTTGACTCAACCCAGAGGGTTGGTTTCATGGGCAGCAACTGCCCTGTGGTGTCTATTCCCAAGTGGCCCAAATGGTGGGTGTCAGCCGACTATTTAAGGCATCAATGGCGAGCCCAAATTCACCCACAACCCAATCTTTACACACGCAGGAATCTTCGAGGAGGGGTCAATGGATCGCAATCAAGAGCAGGAACCTAGGATGTTTTTTTTCCCCGACTAGTGGTGAGACCAGTTGTACTGCTTTTACCCATCGCTTAGCTTAGATAACAAGTCAGTACAGATCTAGGATTGAACCTGGTCCTTCCTGGTCTGTACAGCTAAATTCCACATTATGCAACTAAATCATCAGGAGAGTTTAAGTGGTTCTACTGCACTATGGGAAGCAGATTTTGGAGCCACTGTGGTTTCAGAAATGCTGTCTAAACAAGGTAAAAACAACGGTTCTCTCAATTTGAACTCAAAGGTGCTACTTTTTCTACAGCATCTTTGACGATCCCAGTATGCTGCAAAATGCTTCACAGCCAACAAAGTACTTTTCAAGTGTAGTCACTGTTGTATTGCAGGGAAACGCAGCAGCCAATTTTCGCACAAACTGTTGTTTTAGTGGTGTTGGTTGAGGGATAAATGTTGGCCAGGACACCCAGAGAGCTCGTCTGCTGGTCTATAAATAGTATCATAGGATCTATTTCTTTCATCTGAGAGGGCAAGCAGGGTCGCCGTTTAACATCTCACCCGAAAGACAGCACCTCTGACAATAACAACAACTTGCATTTATATAGCGCCTTTAATGTAGTAAAACCTTCCAAGATGCTTCACAGGAGCGATTTATCAAACAAAATTTGACACTGAGCCACGTAAGGAGATATTAGGACAGGTGACCAAAAGCTCGGTCAAAGAGGTAGGTTTTAAGAATCGTGTCAAAGGAGGAGAGAAGTTTAGGAAGGGAATTCCAGAGTTTAGGGCCTAGGCAGCTGAATACAGCACTACCATAGTACTGCACTGAAGTGTTAGCCTAGATTTATGTGCTCAAGTCTCTGGAATGGGACTTGAACTCATCACCTTCTGACTCAGAGGCAAGAGTGGTACCACTGTGCCATGACTGACACTTAAGATTAGGAATTGTGCCAGCCCCCTATAACATCCAGTCCCCTCCATTGTTTCCATCATTATAAATAGAAGAGTATGGAATGAAATAATTACACCAATTCATACCTAATGGAATAAATTTATCTTTTATTAGAACTGTTGGGTAAAATTAGCACCAAAGTGTATTGTAAAAGCTTATGCTACAACAGAGACTCAACAATAACATATCTAAGCTTACAGAGCAAACTAGTCCAGGAGCTTAGCTGAGCTGGGCCCAACACTCCCTAATGAGGCATCAATGGCTCTTTTAACTTTAGCAGCCTGTGATGGTGGGGCACAATATCCAAACATCTAAAGATGGATAGTTCTTTTTAGCACCTGGTGTGTTGTTTCCTTCACATCTTGCTTGGCCCAGCTTTCCATCCCAGTAACTAGCTCACAATGTAGCTGCAGGCTGCAAACAGGCCTGTCTTTCTCTCTGGGTAATAGGCAGTCAGTGCGGGATGGATGAAGTCTCGCCTCAGGATTGTTCGCTCTGTGATCCATATTGCTGCTGATGTCGGTGCATGCATGTGCACATTTTTAATATCAAATATATTTTAACCATAAAGTAGCTCAAGGCACCCGGATTTTCCTGGGGCCTCACTGTTATCCTGAGTATGACCGTGACATCTGTCCGATTTGTCGTTCTGCATGAATACGGTATTCGCCACACTCTCCATATTTTAGATATCTCTCTGACCACAGAAACTTGCTCCTATGTTATCAAAGAGATTCAAAAGGGTCCTCTGATGATGAATTGGTGGCATCCCACTGCTTGATCTGTTGTGAATGTTGGATGGCAGCTGAGGTGACTGTCCATTTAAAAAGAAATCAAGTCAAATTAAAAAGGTGGGTTATGTACTAACCCAAAGCTACACGTACCCAAATGTACTTGTATGTATTGCTTAAATTTCAGCTGCAATCAAATCTTTTTCTGGGGCCCAATTTGTTCCTGTACGGGACGCAACCAACAGAGTACCCTTTGTCGTCCAGTACTTCCCCGGAGCGGAGAAACTACGCCATGTTCTCCGCAGCCTTCAACATGTCATCAATGATGACGAACACCTCGCTATGGCCATCCCCACACCTCCACTACTCGCCTTTAAACAGCCACCCAACCTCAAACAGACCATCGTTCGCAGCAAATTACCTAGCTTTCAAGAGAACAGCGTCCACGACGCCACACAACCCTGCCACGGTAACCTCTGCAAGACATGCCAGATCATCGACACAGATACCACCATCACACGAGAGGACACCACCCACCAGGTGCATGGTTCATACTCCTGTGACTCGGCCAACGTTGTCTACCTCATACGTTGCAGGAAAGGATGCCCCAGAGCATGGTACATTGGCGAGACCATGCAGACGCTGCGGCAACGGATGAACGGACACCGCGCAACAATCGCCAAACAGGAGGGTTCCCTCCCAGTCGGGGAACACTTCAGCAGTCATGGACATTCATCCACCGACCTTCGGGTAAGCGTACTCCAAGGCGGCCTTCGAGACACACAACAACGCAAAATCGTCGAGCAGAAATTGATAGCCAAGTTCCGCACCCATGAGGACGGCCTCAACCGGGATCTTGGGTTCATGTCACGCTACACGTTACCCCACCAGCGAACAAATGTTATCTGTTTTTAATATAATGGGTCATTTGCTGGCTCTCTCTGCCTTCCGGATGTTTCTGCCTCTCTCTGTTTTTCTTCTCTGTTTTTTTTCCCTGTTTGTTTTTTTGTTGAATGTGTATTCGGGGGTTCTGCAGGTGACACCTCTCTGTCTGAACACGGTGATTGCCTTGGCAACGGGCAGTTGCAGGGGCAGTCTGTAAACACCATGTATTGTTCTATATGTATAAATGCGTAGGCTTCAAGGAGATCCTGAACATTTACCTGAGGAAGGAGGAAGTCTCCGAAAGCTTGTGAATTTAAAATAAAATTGCTGGACTATAACTTGGTGTTGTAAAATTGTTTACAATTGTCAACCCCAGTCCATCACCGGCATCTCCACACCAATAGTAAGAGGTAGACCTTCTTGGATTTCCTGGAGTATGACCACCATCACCTCCAATGGACACTGCTAACTCCTTTGGTGTGAACTATATCTTTCAATATTCTAATAGCTAAGGATGGCCCAGGGTCATCGCTTTGCTCTGCACCAGACTCTGCTAATTGAATGTGCAGGTTGGTGCGCTGTTGTTACGTTATCCCCTGCATCAAGATATCTGTGGAGGAAAATGTTTTATCCCAACACAATCTTTGAGAACTTATTTGAAGGTCAACCATGATCTAGTTAAGCAGGCTTGAGGGGCTGATTGGCCTACTTCTGTTCCTATGTTCCTCAGTGTCAGATAAAAGGGAGGAGCCATAATCCAAAATGGCTTCCCTCCTCCCAGCTCCCTGTACCCCTTTTTCCCCTTCCCGTCCAGGAGGTTCTGACTCGTGCTGGTGGAAGTTTCTGCAGGCGAGGGTCAAGCACCTCATCCACCTTGCCATTCTTCATTTGTGAGCAGTGTTGGTGAGTATTGGCAGGCTATTGAACTGCAGAGAGTATCGCAGCTCAGCCCAGTCCTTCCTCGCCTGCCGTGTGCAGCCATGTGCAGTTGCCGGACTGGGCCACGGATTGGTGATCAGCGGCAGGAAACTCAGCTGATTCCATCTGCCCTCTGGACCAGAGGTCAGTTGGAGAATTCCCATTACTGCTTCCAATGAGATCGGCCCACCCAGCACATACAGAGGATTGAACCTGAGACCTTGCAGGTGATGGGATCAATTCCACACTGGCCTGTGCAATAAATAACTGAGGCACTGGGAGAGCTCAAAATGACATTATTATTATTATTATGTCTTGTGTATCAATACAGGCTATTGTAACACAGCGAGCAAGACTGTTACTTCTGCCCTTTCACCCAAAGTTAAGATTTTTTGAAGAACTGCACTCAGTTGTCAAGTTTCTCTCAATGGAAATGGGCCACATCATAAATTTGGAATGAATTTTTGAGCCAAGTGCATCCATTTAAACTTGCACCTCTGCTCGGCAACTTGCATCTTAACTCTTGTCAACAAAGAGAGTCCTGTGCTGGTGTTTTGTGTACAAGAACCAGCCCTGTTGGACTGGAGCATGAAATAAACCCAAGGAAATCATCTGGTAGAATATACGTACAAGTTTAGAGTTGTAACTCACTCCAGTCACTGCCACTTGCCTGCCCACTCCATGGCATGGGCGTGGGACATGAAGACACACAGAGAAAACTGAGGATTCGTTGAAGATTAATGCCCTCTCAACAGCTCTCTGCAAGGGGGAAATCCAACTTAAAAAGGGTTTGGAAACCCAAGCGGTGAGGAATTTGTCTTTTGGGGGCCCAGAATTATGCTGCTTTATTGCTAACAAAATTATGTACACTGGATTTAGGGAGTGGAGCAAGAGGCCAAAGGACTATAGGACACAGATATATTGCTACCTTTGGCTTTAAGGTGCTTTGAGGCATCCTGAAGTCTTGAAAGGCATTCTATAAATGCAAGTTCTTTCTTTCTAAATACTTGGAAATCCCTCAGCTAATTTACAATGGTATCATGTCCCGTTTCCTAAGTACTGCAGTTTATTTTTATCTACTTTGTTGGAAGATCCTGGCCTGGTTCCATTTCTGTTTGTCACCTCATCCAAGTTGCCATTCTTCATTTGTGAGCAGAGTTGGTGAATATTTTGTGAAATATTTTCAGGGAGGGCTCATTGCAATGGTGACTAAGCTGTGAGAGGAATCAGGAGCTCTGCTGCAAAGCTTTTGCTTTGGTTGTTGGGCATGTTGCAGTTGACACAAACTTTTACAAGGAGAAGCGATTGGGGATTTAATGGCATCAGTGCACTCACCTCTACTTAATGATGAGGTAAGATTTCTGCTGTTGCTGTTCGTGGTGAAATTGTATATTTTGCTGCAAACGTGTGTGGTCTTTTTTTGCTATCCCACTCAATAATCATTCAGAAGGTCCAAGAATGGAGGTATACTGCTGTCTGCAACTTGCTCCCACTTCTCTCTTTAGGTCATTACACAGTGCAGCGATGGCCAGCTACGAAACAAACTGGTTCCAAGCAGTTCGTTGCCCACGACAACCCCATTAGCAGTTGCTTTTTTTGTTCCTCCAGTAAGAATCCAAGGTGCAAAAAAAGGTTGAAAAGAGTTGGAGGGAAGACTAGATAAATTGAGAAGTAGTGGTCAGGTATCACCAAGCTTGGTTTTTAAGAGCCCGTCGATTGTTGGAGGAAGAAGAGACTGAGAAAAGTGAGGAATTCTTGAGTTCCTGCGCAAATAAGACATCGAGTGGGCTCCAGGGAGAAGGAAGAGCTTGCAATGGCGTTTTATAACATGAATATGTGACATTGATCTGACCTGTTTCTGGAATGGAAATTACAGAACGTATTAGGATTTAATATAAAAACAATTCTTTCTCGCATTTTCATCATATCTCTCTTGAAGGCGATGACTCATTCTGAGGTACGGTGAGGTAGAAATTTGTATGTGTTGCGCCTATTTTTCAGGCGTAAAACAGATGCAGAGCAGACCAATATAGCAGTGGGACAGCCCGTGCCTAATCTGCGCAGGCATTGGGCCCAGTGCTAAATTCGTGTGGCCTATTTTTTTAGGCGTCTCGGGCAGATGCCTAAAACAGGCACTTGGCCCCTTAAATTTGTTGATGAGGGGCCTAATGCTTATTGAAGGACCCCTCTACAAAATTTGCTCCCGATAAGCAGGGCAGGTGTCCGGACTGTCCTTTAGCTGTTACCATGGCCGTCAACGATAGGTAAGTTTTGACATTTCCTCTCTGAGGAGCGGGAGTGCTCCCCTTCCCCCTTGACTCTACAGTCCTGGCGATCGCCTCCCACCTCACCCGCTGCCCGATCCAACCCCCCTCCCAGATCCTACCTGAGAGTCGCTGTTGGCGGCTTGAAATTCATTCACATGACCAGTGCCGACAGCTCACCCCAAAGATTTAGATGAGGCCCAAAGTCCAATTTCGAGCCCAAACTAATTTCAACCCCTGTATATTTTGGTACCTGGTCCAATTGAATGTCTTCACAGGTGATCTTAAGACAGTGTTGGGGATCAACTGTGATGACTCCCATGGTTGAATGCCTGACAATGCTCACTGAATAAGCTCACACATTAAGAACAGCCGTAGGGTGAGACAGGATGGTTGGTGCCCTTGGATCTGTAATCCGCTGTGAGTCAGTGCCCTCGAGAGGAAATGAGAAACAGAAAACGCCAAAATTGAGAACATCCCCTAATGTGTTCACTGTTGATGTGCAGCATAATAATTTGTTTTATGTACAAAGCATCTGTGGACTGAGGGTAGCTTGAGGTCACCTGCAGTGTTATACTAGCCAGCTAGGGTCATGCAGTGAACCGGGCCTAAAAAATGAGTCACTCCAAATTTGTTTCAGACATGTCCAGTCAGCACCCAGCTCCAGGCTCTCCAGCTTCTTCTTGACCCTGAATTTAACTCTTTGTTTCTCCCATAATCGAGAGTTTCTTTCAGAGAAACAGAGCAAACTGTTTAAAGACAACTAGTTAAAGAGGACTCCGGCCTGGCTTTGGTTACTGGTGGTTGATTGTAATTGATAGGTTATAATTACAACGCTAACAAATTGAAACGAAAGCTATACGAAAAGGAATTTTGTTTAAGCTGGTAGACTGAGTGCTGATAGAGTTGCCAACTCTGGTGGAATGTATTCCTGGAGGTTTCATCACATGACCTGCCCCCACGCTCCGGCCATTGGTCGCCCAACACGTCCATCTTCACGGTGCACCATCTTCCCACGGCCAATTGGAAAGCGAAAAGACTCTTCATTACCCAATTGGACGATTCTTGACTGTCAATCAAACAGCCTTTTTTCTCATCTCCAATATTTTTGTAACTAATAAACAGAAGTGTTCAAAGAAAATGAATAAAGCACTTTTTTTTTCCCAACATACTTATGATTTTTGCTCGCAGCAGTGAGCAGGAGATTAATCTTCAATTCCTGGAGACTGCAGGCCAATCCTGGAGGGTTGGCAACCCTAGGTAGAGCCAAGAGTTAGACATTGGCCTCTGGGACCTGGCCTCAAATCCAGCCCAGATGTTTGGGATGAAAGCCTCCAACATTTAAGTTTCGAGCACAACACAAAACTGCCATGAACTGGTAGTGAATTGGCAATCTCACTCTGAGGTTGCAGTGGAAAAATATCACACTGGTGCATAAAGAGCTCTGATCTGAAATTGGGAATGAAGTCTATTGCAGAGTAAAGGGACTTTTATCTAACTACACTACAATACTACAACCATCTTAACCTGACCTGATGTTAACATTAGTTCTGAGCTGGTAGCTTTCTTTCTGGGTAAAGCTGGAAGCCACGACCCAGTGCACCAAGATTTCATTGGAATGACTGGTTGTAATAAGAAACATAAGAAATAGGAGCAGGGCTAGGCCATACGGCCCCTCGAGCCTGCTCCGCCATTCAATAAGATCGTGGCTGATCTTCGACCTCAACTCCACTGTCCCGCCCGATCCCCATATCCCTTGATTCCCCGACAGTCCAAAAATCTATCGATCTCGCCTTGAGTATACTTGAATACTGTACTTCAGTATTTAAAACTAGGAGACCATGAGTTCAAATCCCAGCTTCAACTGACAGTATCCTGGCCTATATTTATCCCTCAACCAACGTCACTGAAACAGATGATCTGGTTATTTATCTCCCATTGCTGTATGTGAGACCTTGCTGTGTTGTAAATTGGCTGCCGTGTTTCCTACCTTTCAAAAGTCCTTGATTGGCAGTAAAGCGCTATGGGACATTGTGAGGTTGTGAGAGGCGCTATAAAAATGCAAGTTCTTTCTTTATTTGTGCTCAGAATGTCCCAGAGAGCCCCAGGGCTACTCCAATTTATACTATGTTTAAATAACTTGGCACCGGCAGTCCTTGCAAATAAGCAGCTCGCATTGTCATATCCTGACAATTAGGCTGCTTGGAACAATCCTTACTGAATATGACTTTAGTGTGGCTGAACACCAAAGGTTATTTTACAAACCCATAGTGTTAGTGTCAACGTGCATAAAATAAGACCTCCCCCCTCAAACTAAACAATTTAAAAAAAAAACCTTCAAGAAATACTGTTATCAGGAAAATACTCATCAAACCTCTCTGCCATTTGCCAATCCGGCAATGCACAAAGTAAATCACACACCATGTCATTGTGTTGCTTGAATTTTGACCTTAATATGACAAAATTATGGTTTTCTTCCTGTCCTAGCAACGGAAACGGGTCTCCTTTTAAAAAGAGCGGTCCTCCTTATTAGGCCTGTGGCTTTTAATCCCAAATTGAAGCCTTAACTGCAGGCTTCTGTTTGGCGCCTTCATTACCTGAAGATGGATTTCTTTTTTTTCTAACAAAGCGTCTTCGTCCCTTCCAATGAGTTTTCATTCAGGCTCACTGCATGGAACAGCCAGAAAACACCTGCTCCATTAACCGTTTCCATAGTTACGATAACAGCTTCAAGGAAAGCTCATGCTACACTCGGTTCGATATCTACTGCAGTGCCAAGTATTGCAACACAGATTTCACAGCAATAATGTAAGTTTTCGGGGGAGTTGAATAAAATTTATATTTTGTTGATACCAGGCCAACTGGCGAGGTGATTTACATCATCTCGGTTTGCAAATACCTGGTACGATGAATACCAATCTTAATCGTTTTTTATATAAATGGACACTACCCTCTTCCAGCCGCTCCTCCAGGGTCAGGTTTAGATGCAGCTGTGAGCCTATTAGACTGGATTATCCCTAGAGTTGCCAATTCTGGTTGGTTGTATTCCTGGAGATTTTATCACATGACTTCCCGCTTTTAACTGCCCCGCCCCCACACTCCGGCCATTGGTTGCCCGACACGTCCATCTTCACAGCGAGCCCCCTTCCCACGCCCATTGGAAAGCGAACAGACTCTTCGTTACCCCATTGGATGATTGTTGACTGTCAAACAACCCTTTTCCCCCATCTTCAATATTTTTATAAATAATGAATGAAAGTGATCAAAAAAATGACAATAAACACAGCGCCCCTGTGTTTTTTTTCTCCCGGGTTGCTCGCAGCAGGGTCGAGGAGATTAATCTTTAATTTCTGGGGACTCCAGTTGGCAATCTTAATTATCCCTGTCTACCGCCCCAAATCAGGTGGTTTTCCAGCTGAAAATAAGGGAGGCCTACTGCCACATCCACACCCCACCTCGTGTTTTCTCTTGCCCCATCAGCAGGGAAGGCTTTCGTCTGCCTCTTCGTTGCCCCACTGCAGATAACTAACAGAGGGTTCTGGCAAGCTGCACGATTTCACTGCCTTCCACCACTACTGCCACCAATTCCATGGAACAACAACAAAAGAGTGGCAGTAGTCCCTGAGGCATCAGCAGGAGGCCCCCTGAACTCCCTTCTGGAGGGGGAGAGCCCAGCACCGGAAACCCTCTCTTTTCCCCTAAGGCCTCAAAACCGCACCTCTCTTTAGGCCTTGCACCTAGTTGTGCCTCTGCTGTCCTGTGCTGAGTCGCGACAGCCAGTAACAGCAGTGGCCACTTTCCCCTGGCCCTGCCAGAGCTGTTGTCACTGTCACTTGTGGCAGTACCGACTCACTTATATTACAGCGTTGCTACTGCTGCTATTGTCAAGGCTGGCATGAGGAGTGGCAGCACTGAAACATAAAGGGGACGTAAGTTATGAGTGGGGGACAGCTCCCGATACCATCCTCTCCCCTTGCAGCTTATTGAATTATTACTTTGTCACACAAAGCCGACGTACGTTGTAAACCACCTGCAGTCGAAGTCTATTTAATATTTCACGTATGAAAGTAAAGAACAAGCTGTAGATGCAGTGGAAGGTTCCCCTGTATATAGGAGATGGAGGGGTGATCTGATCAGGATGTTTATAATGCGAAAAGGATTCGATAGGGTAGATACGGAGAAACTATTACTTCTGATGGGGGGAGTCAAGAAAAAGAGGAACATATTCATAAAATTCGAGGTAGGCCATTTAGGAGGGAAATCAGGAAGCTCTTTTCATACAAAGGGTGGTAGAAATCTGGAGCTCTCTCCCCCCAAAAGGCTGTGGACAATTGGAACTTTCAAGGCTGAGATAGATTGATTTTTTTGTTGGGTCAGGGTATCAAGGGATTATGCAGCAAAGGCAGGAAAATGGAGTTGAGGTACAGATCAGCCATGATCTAATTGAATGGTGGAGCAGGCCCGAGGGGCTGAATGGCCTTCTCCTATTCCTAATGTCCCGATGTTCTATTGTATTTTTATTGTGAAAGGCTATTCAAGTCCTGTTCCTCTGCGATGAACGGGTAAAGTGCTACTGAGAGGGCAGCCAGTCTGTGAATGGACGATAACTACGGCAAGTAATTTGTTATCGCTCAGAAGATAGAATTTTCACTGCCTCCAGGACTTTTTATGCAAAATTGAGATACTCGAGCAGCAAATTGTGTCACATGCAATAACTGAGTTAAGTAAAGTTCTGTAATCTAGTGAAATCTGGTGGCTGGGATTTCCGCTTCTGTTCTCCAGCCGACAACTGCACTTCAAAGTAATTCATTGTATGTGAAGCATTTTGGAATATCCTGAGTGATGTGTCAAGGCGATGTATAATTGCAAGTTCTTACTTTCTGATTTTAGAAAAAACGGAGGATGTTGCATTGCCGCTGATTACTTGCTTTAGTCTCAACAAAATATATTTGTAATTTGGTAACTATTGAGGTGATAGTGGCTTTTCACTAGAGGAGGGGCCTGCAGAGGTGATGTGACTGGAATCTGTGTTTTTCTTTTACATAGAATTTACAGTGCAGAAACAGGCCATTCGGCCCAACAGATCAATGCCGGTGTTTATGCGCCAATCGAGCCTCCTCCCACCCGACTTCATCTCCCCTTATCAGCAAATCCTTCTCTTCCTTTCTCGCTCATGTGTTTATCTAGCTCCTCCTTAAATGCTTCTGGGATGCAGATTATCAGGGCCTGATAATCTGCATCCCAGAGTACTAAAAGAGGTAACTATGGAAATGGTGGATGCATTGGTTGTCATCTTCCAAAATTCTATAGTTTATGGAACAGTTCCGACAGATTGGAGGGTGGCAAATACAACATCACTATTAAAAAAAGGAGGGAACATCAGTAGTAGGGAAAATGCTAGAGTCTATTATAAAGGATGTGATAACAGGACACTTAGAAAATATCAACGGGATTAGACAAAGTCAACATGGATTTATGAAAAGGAAATCGTATTTGACAAACCTACTGGAATTTTTTGAGGATGTAACTGGTAGATTAGATAAGGGAGAACCAGTGCATGTGGTGTATTTGGATTTTCAGAAGGCCTTTGATAAAGTCCCAAATAAGAGGTTAGTGTGCAAAATTAAAGCACATGGGATTGGGGGTAATATACTGGCACAGATAGAAAATTGGTTAACAGACAGGAAACAGAGAGTAGGAATAAATGGGTCTTTATCGGGGTGGCAGGCAGTGACTAGTGGGGTACCGCAGGGGTCAGTGGTTGGGCCCCAGCTATTCACAATATATATCAATGATTTGGATGAGGGAACCAAATGTAATATTTCCAAGTTTGCTGACGACACAAAACTAGGTGGGATCGTGAGTTGTGTGGAGGATGCAAAGAGGCTTCAAGGCGATTTAGACAAGTTGAGTGAATGAGCAATTACATGGCAGATGCAGTGTAATGTGGATAAATGTGAAGTTATCCACTTCGGAAGGAGAAACAGAAAGGCAGAGTATTATTTAAATGGTGATAGATTAGGAAATGTTGATGTAGAAAGGGACCTGGGTGTCCTTGTACACCAGTCACTGAAAGCAAACATGCAGGTGCAGCAAGCAGTTAGGAAGGCAGATGGTATGTTGGCCTTCATTGCAAGAGGATTTGAGTACAGGAGCAAGGATGTCTTACTGCAGTTTTACAGGGTCTTGGTGAGACCATATTTGGAGTATTGTGTGCAGTTTTGGTCTCTTTACCTAAGAAAGGATATACTTGCCATTGAGGGAATGCAGCGAAGGTTCACCAGACTGATTCCTGGGATGGCAGGACTGTCACACGAGGAGAGATTGGGTCGACTAGGCCAGTATTCATTAGAGTTTAGAAGAATGAAAGGGGATCTCATTGAAACGTATAAAATTCTGACAGGGCTAGACAGACTGGATGCAGGGAGGATGTTTCCCCTGACTGGGGGGGTTTAGAATGAGGGGTCATAGTCTCAGGATACGGGGTAGGACATTTAGGACTGAGATGAGGAGAAATTTCTTCTCTCGGAGGGTGGTGAACCTGTGGAATTCTCTACCACAGAAGGCTTTGGAGGCCAAATCACTGACTGTATTAAAGAAGGAGATAGATCAATAGATTTCTAGACACAAAAGGCATCAAGGGGTATGGGGAGAGAGTGGGAATATGGTATTGAGATAGAGGATCACTCATAATCATATTGAATGGCGGAGCAGGCTCGAAGGGCTGAATGGCAGTTGATTTATATAATGAGTCTGTGCTGAAAGATGATCAATGATGATGTCATCATGCCAAGATTATTGAGTGCTAATCTACCAGTGAATATATACCTGGAAATAATAGGCGGTGTGTACAGTTTGTGCAAGTGGGCTTTTGTGGCATTGCTCGTGGTAAATTGGGTCACATACTGTTTTATAAGGACGGGAGGATTATAGAATCATACAGAACAGTAGGAGTCCATTCGATCCATCGTGCTGGTGCCAGCTCTCTGAAAGAGCTACCAATTAATCCCAATTCCTTGCTCTTTCCCCATAACCCTGCAAATTTCGTCCTTTTTAAGTATATTATGAGAGCACATTGTACCGTACATGTACAGTGTATTATTATTCTGCTACTAATGGGGGGGGTCGTAGACAAAGTGGCCTGTCCCTTTAAGACCACAAAATCCAATTGCTGTAAGTAAGCATATCCTGAGGTTAGAGGGTGATTGCTCTTAACAGGTATCTCTGTTGCCTTTATTTATCTACTCCAATCACCCCACTTTCCTCACATCCCCTTTAATATTTTTCTTCAAGTGTTTTTCTAATTATCTCGATATATCATCATGCAGTGGCACGATGGAAATCCAGAGCTCGCTGTTTGGGGAATGTCAGGTCCCATTACTTAGCATTCCTGAAGAGTGACCCTTGACATGGATTGAGATTATCGTCCTCAACATAAAGTTTCTCAGTAACGCAGGTTAAGGCATTGACAGGGGGGAGGGAAAGATGTAAATAAAACAAGAGGTAAATGAGGAGCTTCATTTTGAACAGATTCCCAGCCTCAAGTAAATTGAAACTAATGGTTTGAATGGTGTCCACTGCCTTTGATAGTATTGGATGCTTGCTACATATAGTCGTACTATAGCTAATTCATAAAACCTGGCACATATTGATTCCCAAAGCGTTAAAATAGCATCTGTAAGACAAAAATTGGCCCACAAGTACCCAGGGAAGGGTAGCTCATTAATTGGATGAACTATACAGTACATTCTGGCCTGAAGTATCATCCTCATTATTTTTATAAATCTATATTGGATGGAGCAGTAGCTGTAACACATATTGATTGTGATTCTTCTTGCCGCACTTGTGTCCCCCCCATCCCCACTCTGGGCCAAGTCCTCCCCGGCTCATCTAGTCAGTGTGTCCTACAGTGCAAAGCTACACTTCTTCCTTGGTTTAAGCAAGTTGCATTAAACGATCGTAAAAAGCCCCGTGCTGGTAACTTGCAATTTCTTGCTTGCAAGCATGAAATTCTTGTTGATGGACACCCAACAAGTTGTAGGAGCCATTGCGTGGATAAGGATTTCTTGAAGTGAAATATTCAGCTTGTTCAGGAAATGGCCTTTGATCGAATGCAACTGATTTTGACCTTTGTATTTTTGTCATAAGAACATAAGAAATAGGAGCAGGAGTAGGCTATACGTCCCCTCGAGCCTGCTCCGCCATTCAATCAGATCATGGTTGATCTTTTACCTCAAGTCCACTTTCCCACCTGATCCCCTTTTCCTTTGATTCCCTTAGTTCAAACATCTATCGATCTCAGTCTTGAATATACTCAACGACTGAAGATCGACAGCCCTCTGGGGTAGAGAATTCCAAATACTCACGACCCTCGGAATGAAGAAATTCCTCCTCATCTCAGTCCTAAATGTCTGATCCCTTATCCTGAGACTATGTCCCCTGGTTCTAGACTCTCCAGCCAGGGGAAACATCCTCTCAGCAACTACCCTGTCAAGCCCTCTTAGAATCTTATATGTTTCAATGAGATCACCGTTCATTCTTCTAAACTCCAGAGAGTATAGGCCCAATCTACTCAATCTTTCCTCATAGGACAACCCTCTCATCCCGGGAATCAATCTAGTGAACCTTCGTTGTACCACCTCTAAATCAAGTATATCCTTCCTTAGGCAAGGAGACCAAAACTGCACACAGTACTCCAGGTGTGGTCTCACCAAAGCTCTGTCTTTGTACTATTGACCTATAGGTTTATGGTGGGGCCTTTAGCTAGAAAATAATCAGCGCCGCTGTGGCATCACCAGACTGAATACTTTAATGTTGATTTTCCTTATTTATTCTTGGGATATGTTTGTGACGTTGGCAAGGCAGCATTTATTGCCCATTCCTAGTCAACCACGTGACTGGAGTCACGTGTAGGCCAGATCAGGTAGGGGTGCCAGATTCCCTTCCCTGATGGATATCAGTGAACCAGTTGAGTTTTTGTGACAATCCGGCAGCTTTCATAGCCAACCCGTTTATCAAATTCAATTTCACAACCACTGGGTGGCCAGACCAATACAATTACCACTAAACTCCTGTATCCCATATGTAGCCATGAGGTGTTCTAAAGTCTAACTGTCAGGAAGTGGCAGCCACGTTGCAACTACTGAGACTCCCAAGTTTTAAAAATTGACCATACCGTCAAAGATTAAATTGCCTTTCTGGCGTTTGAAGAAAGCCGATGCTTCAGGAGCTGAAACTGAAGTTTGGAAAGACCAATGTAAAGTACACTCCCTTTGTTTGAGTGCACTTTCAGTGGGGCCTGATTGCATGGGCCTAATTAGGTTGGACACCAGTAAATGCCTATAATCTAAAATCAGATGGATGGTAAGTAGGTAAGGTTATGAAGGATGGAGCTGTCTCTTGGAGTAGCAGGGTACTGTTTCCTCAAGTTAAATTTCAGCCAGGACTATGAAACAGTTCCACAGGGAATGCTTTATATTCTTGCATTGTGTCATCTCCCTCCATAATGAGCCAAGAACAAACAATTTATTTATTCACGTTTGTGCACCGTGGAGATTGACTGGGTAGGAGATCACAGACAGCACTTGTGTACTAAGGAGTTTTTTCAGTGGTTTCCAGCCTAAAAGCTCTCCAGGCAATGATAGTTATTCATAGACTTGATAATTAAAATAAGATGTTGAGTGAGGGAGAAAACCAGTTCTGGTGAGTTAGCACAGTTTTCGTCCTGTTGATTTAGAGTTTGGAAGAGCTGAATGTCTGTGCGGAGGCCGTGTTTATGTATAGGTAGGTCCAGGTGGATGCCTATCTTCTTGTCTAACCAGTATTCTATTAAAGAATGTTCCCCGGTGAGTTTCTGAAAAATGGTTTTAATGTGACAGCTACAGCTTGAAACGCAGGCTTTTAAAACCCAAGCTTGGCTTCAACTAACTGTTACTTGTTGCTTGACCTCATCTTCTCACCTGCAGTATGGGCCTTGGTCCTTCACCTAGGCTTCTCAATTGAAAAATAAAGGCCCTGGCATCATAAACAATTGCACCTTGCAGTGTGCTTGATGAAAGTTGCATGATGTGAATGGTCAGCAAGCAGAAACCAGCATTGAAAGTCTGCTCTTAGCAGCTCAATAGTCCCCTGAAAACCCTTTGACTTTGACATCTCCTCGAACCTCTCCTCTCATTCCTGCTAGGTGTTCACCAGTCCTTCTTTAAAGTACATTGGGAGGTTTTCTTATGTGAGAGACATTGTAGAAGGTGATATTTCACAGGGTTTGTTTATGATTCAGGGAGACTGGGTGATAATGGGGTTGGAACTCTATGCTTTCACCTCCGAGAGCCAGGTTTGAATCTAGTTCAGATCGATAGGAAAATATTCTCTTTCTGGTGGCTAAAAGAGTCCTGCGAGAAATCACTCCGGGCCGTCTCAGACCAGTTCCTAATGGGTTCCGAGCGGGACGGTTGGAGGTGGGAGGTTGTGAGATGAAACCTCCAGGAATACGTCCAACCAGAGTTGGCAACCCCTGTTCTTGGGGCGGAGGCAGGTGGAGGGACCATTTCTGCTGCTGTCTGAACGGTTGATGCTGACACTGGGTGACGAGCGTTTCCTCCACCCCACCCTCACATTCATGAGCACAAACCCTCACCAAAATAAATCGAGTGCTTCAATAAAATGTGTCAAACGTTCACCCCTCGACAAAAATGGTGCAATGCCTTTCGTTTTGGATGTCTTGAGTTTTCTGACAAATCTTACAGAATGGAAGCCAGCTGCGCCCTGATGTCTTCCATCCCAGAATCCATTGTGTGCAAGAGGAACAATGGCTCCTTCTCCCCCCTCTTGACCAACCCTATAGGGAAAAATAACATCACATTGATGGTTGGATTTCTTGTGGTTGCAAAATGCTTGTCAGAGAATTTTATCAGTAAACTATTAAAATCTTTAAAAAACCAGGGTAGATTCCCCATGAAGTAAATAAAACAGTAAGAATCTGATTTAAACACGCCTTCCGAAAATCACACTGCCCTTAAGTACCAGCATATACGGTAAGCAGAATGGTGCAGAGAATTATTTTTGCTTTACCTGTTTAGTCTGCAGGGTAAATGGAAAATATGACAACATAATCAACTGCTGGGGAGTGTGCAATGTGCAAGTGAGCTCCTTATTTGTTTAGTGTGATTTCCCTATGTAGAGGAGATAGTTGCTCTTAATTGGGGTCCAGGTTGCCAGAGCAGCGCCTGTCAGAATCACTCATGATGGGGATGACGTTAAGAACGGAAATGCTCCAGCATCTTGCTGCCATGGTGCAGGGTGCAATCTCATCATCTGTAATGCATTTGAATAAATCCGGAAGGAATCAGCAGTGCTTGTAAGAGGCTGGGTCTGCCAGACTGCACCAGTGAATCCACGATACTCTCCAGCAATCTCACAGAATGGGAAGAATGCTCAGTAACATAAAAGTTTAAAGGCACACAACTCAATTTACCCTGTACACGTCCCCGATGGAAGACAGTTAGGGGCTGTGTCGGAGATGCCAGCCGCCCACTTTTGGACTGGAGTGCAAAATGTCTAAAATATAAATCGGACACAAAGTCCACTTAAAAAAAAACTGCATCTATTACACACGCTGAGTCTCATGAAATGGAGGCATTATTTACAGTGTTCAGTGCCTTTTCACCAGTAAAGCAAAGCTCAGTACTCAAGCCAGGATCCCAGTCTCTGCTTTGTCCATGTCTGACCCCCTTGTCTGGTTTTGAACTCAGCAAAAAGCAGCTCTCGTAGGCAGTGTCCCGATTGATCCAAATTGCTGCCATGTCTCAATTATGTTCCTTGCATCCTCCAATCACTTATAGTCTCTCTTAAAATTCTGGTTCTGTTACCCACCCTGACCTAGAGCATACCAAGAAGGCTCTTTCCACTTTACCTCTAAGGTTTAATGTGACTATATGGAATGCAGATTAGAATTACAATCAGCGTATCTATTTGGATATCTGAATCAAAATTCAAATTTCTTAAAGGGTTATCGTCACCATCTGCAAAGTGTCAGGTTGGATCACTTCTGAGGCAAAAGATCATGGGTTTGAGTTAATGGAACAACAAATCATAAGTACACCCGTACGCAATGAATTGGTTTATTCCAGACACCCAATCTTCCACCAATAGTTGGTGCTCCCTTTGTTGATTTGTAAACATGCTGAGCCCGTTCGGGGCCTCGGTGCCCATACATCATATTGCAATTGCATGTCATGATATAAACATACATAACGGACAAAAACTAGCTCGCCATCACAGAATCTTTTTCAGTGAATGGCGCTACACAAGGTTTTTTTTAAATTTACCTTCATGCTCTCTCATAGGAGAGATCAGAGAATACACATTAGCCAATTTGCACATGCGTACTGCTCTAAAAGCTCAACGTGTACATTGGCGGCCTACATTGAGGTTACCGGGTAAATGCAGGAGAGTGGCAATGGTCGACCACTTCTGAGAGACATGGTTCCAGACCAAGGCCTGGACTTCCTGTGGGAGTTCTCCTGATCGCCCACTGAAATTACAGGAGAACCTCACTGAAATTCTTCCCCCACTCCCCCAAAGTCAAGGTAAAAGTGCCTTAAAATTGACCTTACATGTAAGCCGCAAGTAAGATAAACCAATACAAAGGAGCCCGAGAGATCAACTCACGCTTGGGGTCAAAAATTTTGTACAAAATAATTTCTGTCCTCCGTGTGAAGCAACCTTTTTTGACAGGAGTTCAATCCGGTTGTAGCTTGATATTCTCACACCTAAATTTCCATCCCTTCTCGTTTAAGTTCATATTTGCCCTTCGATATCACACTGGTTTAGTGTGATATTTATGCACAAAAAGGCCCTATAAGGTTGCAGGTCAGACTTTAATCAGTGCCATTAACCAAAAACAAGTGGTTGGGTGTAAAAGATTGTTGATGTTGGGGATAGAGCTGAGGCAAGGTTCATTATGATCGAAATCATTTCACAACCAAATGAACACCGTGTAAATTGTCTGAACCTGATGCATAAGTTGATGTTAAATTTTAAAAAAGCAATTTAAAAAATAATGATCTAATGAAGATGTGTCACCTGAGCACCACTAAAGCAATATTTCTGAAAATGTGCTTTAATGCAATTCGGGTTGATGAAAAGATTTGGAGAAGATTTTCCATTGAATGTTGTTGCCTCTTTAAAGATTGAAATGACTCTCTGGGGGCAATTTTGACCTAACCCGCCCATCAGGAAATTGATTGGATCGAGTGGAATGCTGGTTTTACACCCCACCCAATTAGAGCTATGGGATCAGGCCCGCTGGGAGTGCACTCAGACAAAGGGAGTGTATTTTGCATTGGTCTTTCCAAAGTCACTGGAGAGTAAAATCAGGCAGAGTGTTAAAACCAGCGTTGCACCCAATCCTGTCAGTTTCCCAACGGGCGGGTTAGGTTAAAATTGCCCCCCAGGCTGTGTTTCGTGACCAAAAGCTATTCCAACACGCACAAGCAGCCATTGTACCTGGTATAAAGTTGTACCTGAGCTTTGTACTCAACTCTCCTTTCTTGACCTTCAGGGTGGCGACAATGTGTGTTGGTCTTTGATATTTCTCTGCTGAAGGAGCTGAGCTGTAGCTTGAACAAATTGATGCTCCTTTCTCACGTGAGGGCGTGCAGCGATGCCCTAAACCAATGCTCAAAGATTTCATCTGGTGGATACTTCTAACAAAATCGTAAATGCGTTCCATTTAGAACATGCTTACAATTTCTCTTAAAAAAAAATACCCACCAGAGGAACCTTTCTCTGTCTATTTATGATGTTGCTACACATAGCAATCAGAGGAAATAGCCCCACTTCTTTGTTCTCTTTCTTTCTCATTCATTTTACCATTTAAAAAAAAATTCCTTTTCTCCCTCTCGCTGTCTCTTCTCTCACCTTTTCCTCAGCTTTGTGTAATTGTATTAGACACCACAATATTCTGCATCCGGCAAGCGATCAGATAGCAATTACTCACAAGCCTGCAGTGTATCATTGTCATAAATAAATGATTTTCTATCCCTTTGAGTTTATTTGAAACCTCTCACTCTCTCTCCAGAATTTCTCTCTGTCTCTGCTCAGATTTCTCTTTCTCTCGCACTCTCTAATTCTCTTTGATGAAACACTCTGCCCTGCTTCACTATGGATTGGATGCTAAACCATCTGAATTCATCCCCATTCACACGCAGTGGATTGAGCTGCTGCAGAGTAGATTCCGTGTTTGCCTTTATGCCGACCGCTTCCCATTTGCGCCAATCTGGGCGGTCAATGAATCGTTCCCGGGTGAGGGGATCTTAAAAAAAACCCCGTTTGCTTCATTCAGTTGTCTTGACGGCAAAACGAGGGACATTAGAGAGTAATAGAATGGTGAACATGGAAGGGATGCCTTCCATCTGGTTGGGGACTTTTTCAGATAGGGAGTCATGTGGAGGGAGGCATAATGCCAGGATCTAACCACCCTCCCACCCCCGTTCCCCTCCCTGGGGTCTCTGCCTCCGCCCCTGCTGAAGTTCACAGGGTCAGACAGTGTTCCCTCCATTTCACTGGCCAGTGGCAGTTCTGGGGCACCAGCCATAGGCATTAGAATGGAAAATCTGGCAGTCATGTCCAGGCCGGAGTGGGGATGAGGTCCACCAGAAACCACATGATGCCACCCCCAGACAAAGTTACAGTGGGAATATGCTGGATTGGCGGCAGATTTTCCGGGCCATGATTTCTATTGGGGTATTGGTGCAATTTGCACTCACCCCTCCCTGCAGTTCAAATATGTGATTTATATGTGAATTAAAAGGGTGACGGCATCATATACTCATCTTGATCTCACTATGGCTGATGTGTAGACAGAGAGTGGTTAGAATGTAGAACTTGCTACCACATGGAATAGTTGAGGCGTCTTGCATAGATGCCTTTAAGGGGAAGCTAGGTAAGTACATGAGGGAGAAAAGAATAGAAGGATATGCTGATAGGGTGAGAGGAGGATGGTGTTGAGGTGCATTGTTAGAGCAATGTCCGAGGTCACTTGCCGAAACACTCAAAGACCAGGTACAGCACGATTAGATGAAAACACAAGGCAGAAAATTTGGAAAAAGTTCTACTGCTCAGCAGTGACACTTCTCTCTTTTATGAGCCCAAAATTGAGCGGGAAAAATAGAATAAAGGATGAAAAGGTTCATACTTTAACCATCTGCACATCAATTACATGTTCTTGTTGATGTTACCAAATAACGCTCAATACTGGAGTACTAAATAGGGGTTACTGCCCTTTGGTGCAAACCTTAGATCTCATAGATAGTGAGGAAAGACAAACAGATCCTAGCTGGCCTAGATTGTGGTGTTTCCTTGTGTCTCTGGTGCCCCCTACACACAACCTTGGGTTTGTTAGCTAAAATGTCACAGATCATCATTTAGCAGCTAATGAATGATGAATGTATTGGCTTACGAAGAGCTCTCTGACATGCTGATCATTGTTTTATTTGTGATATTATGTCATGGACCTTTCAACTCCTTGTCTTCTCACTACTAATATTGCTTGCTGTGTAAGTGTTGGAAGGTGACAGGAGGGAGGGAGATTTCAAGGCAATGATTTAGTGAATGAGTGCAGTTGACATAATGAAACATGAGAGTGAGTTTTGCCAATTGTCCAGCTTTAGATCAGACTAATTTTTTTCAGAAATTTCTAAGAGATAAGTCAGATACCAGAGCCTATTTTTTTAAAGTCAATTTTTGCACTTACCTTTGCGTCTTATGACATAAAGCATTCATTATTGAAATTAAGAAGGTTTTGGTAAATTAGCAAAGTAAATCTCAACATAAGTCATGATCCCACTTCCTTGGCCAACACCCAAACGGCCCAGTGTCCAGTTTTGGACTTTACTAAAGGTGGAAACCCTACATGGGAGTGAGTTTTGGGTAGTTTCGGACCTTGAAACTGCACCACTGCCTTTAGCTCTTTAAAACCTCATCCTGGGAAAGCTCAGGAACCTAAGAGCATAGCGTTCTCAAAATTCTACACCCAACTACCCCCCAATCATAAAACGCTGGAGAAGCTCAGCAAGTCAGGCAGCATCTGTGGAGAAAGAAACAGAGTTAACGTTTCAGGTCGAAGACCTTTCATCAGAACTCAACTTAACTCTGTTTCTTTCTCCACAGATGCTGCCTCACTTGCTGAGCTTCTCCAGCATTTTCTGTTTTTATTTCAGATTTCCAGCATCCGCAGTATTTTGCTTTTGATTTACCCTCCAATCATATCTCTTCTAGATGCCCTTGTTAACTGTGTAGTGAACGGGAAGCTGTTGTGACATGTCAATCACAACAGCCTGCTATCTTGCCACCAATTTAGCTTCGGAGAAAATTGGATTCTTTTTAGTTTGATCTCGAGATGCGAGCGATGCTGGCAAGGCCGAATTTATTGCCCATCCCTCACGATCTCATGGTCCAGAATTAGAATTAGAGTCTCTCGATTCCCACTGCCAAGTTAAAGCAATGGCTTTTGAGATGGCTAGAATTTTCAATACACTATCGTATCTGGCCTTATTGATCAGCTGCCCCCTTTGAGAGCTTATCTAGTGAGCCGCTAAACTCGATGTATGACTTCCTCAGAGGGCACAGACCCCAGGTCATGATAAATGGATGTTTTTCATCTTATTACAACATCCATGTAGCAGCTCCTCAGGGAGCCAAGATCCTACTCTGTTCCTCATGTTCATACACTGTCATTTCTCCCAGAACATTTCACTTTCAAATTGAAGCCACTCTGGCTCCACAGCAAAAATCAGTGGCTCATGGTAAATAATTGGGTAGAATAATTTGAGGGTCAAGTGAGAACTCCAGAAATGACCTGCTCCTTTGACAAGCTCAGATAATTCTTTAAAAATATTTCTCCAACACTTGGGTATCGTTAGTGAGCAGCACTGTGTTTGGTGAACTCTGACATGTTCACATGGTATTCAATACATTTTATATTGTAAGAGGGTATTATCAACAATCTGACAATGGAATTGTAATGCTGTTGACCATTAGTTTGTATTATTCGCTGTGTCAAGAGTGTTTACTGTTCAAGGTGCAAAAGGAAAGTGTCTCGGTTCATTTTTCCCAGCTCAGTAAGTTTATAGTGCAGCTGAAATACTCCCCTTAATAATGTGGCTGAGCTCAGTGTGAACGTGTCAGCCGTGGCTCAGTGGGTAGCACTCTCGCCTCTAAGTCGGAAGCTTGTGGGCTTAAGTCCCACTCCAGAGACTTGAACACAAAAATCTAGGCCGCCACTCCCAGTGTAGTACTGAGTGAGTGCTGCATTGCTGGAGATGCCGTCTTTCAGATGAGACTTTAAACCGAGGCCCCATCTGCCCTCTCAGGTTGATGTAAAAGATCCCATGGCAGTCTTTCACAGAAGATCCGGGGAGTTCACTCTGGTGTCCTGGCCAACGTTTATCCTTCAACCAACACCTAAAAATAGATCAAAGCAAAATACTGCAGATGCTGGACATCTGAAATAAAAACAGAAAATGCCGGAGAAGCTCAGCAAGTGAGGCAGCATCTGTGGAGAAAGAAACGGAATTAACGTTTCAGGTCGAAGATACAAGTCTTTCTTGCTCAGAAGAGCATCCTCACTGCAGAATTGCATTCATCCTCCTGAGTTCTTGGAATGGGATCTCCCAACCAGTGGTCTGCATGTAAGCTCATAATTAGGAACAGTGGGGAACAAGTGTTCTGTCCCTGATCATCTCAGCAGAAAACAATGGAAATTTACAGCACAGAAAGAGGTCATTCAGCCCATTGTGTCTGTGCCAGCTCTTTGTGGCAGCAATCCAACAACTAATTCCACTGCTGTGCTCTCTTGTATCTTCCTCTGCTTCAAATATTTATCCTCTTTTCCCTTTAAAGGTACAATGGTTTCTGACTCAACCACTCTCTATGACAAAATATTCTAACGCTCTGCGTAAAAAAAAATCTTTTAGCTTCTCAGTCGCTTAGTAACCATTTTAGATTGATGACCCCTTGTCACTGACTGCCCAACCAGAGGAAATAGTCTTTCCCTATTTATCTTATTAAACCTTTTTTTAATGTTAAAATCCTCTATTAATTCTCCTTTTACCATAATACAAGGTGCCATCAGAACCAAATGGTAATTCTTCATGTGTGAGTCTAGATAGTATCAACAACCTCTTTGATCATGAATCACCATCGCTAAGCCGGATCCACAAATGTACACTTTAAATCAGAGGTCATTGGATAGCATTTAGAAGTGAGAAGCCCTGTCTGTTTTCCCCTCCAGGTACACTAAGTGTTACCCTAACTTCAGCTAACTCAGCACGGGCCCAGAAATTGTTCTGGGTCCTCCTTAGTTCAGTGTGTGAATCCTGTACAGACTATCAGGGGGGCCCAATAAAACCTTTTAAGGAAGGTTATCAAATCTGAATTGGCTTAATTTTCACTTTTTTTTTTGACTGGCATGCTTGTTTGAAATCTCATGCACTCTCACTCTTGGACTTGGCCTCTCTCTCACTTTATCTGTTCATCTTTTCTTCTCTTTTCCCTCTCACTATCCTGCTTCCTCTCTTTGCCTGTCTCACTCAGACACATAGGAAAGACTAATGTTATTCACATCATGCATGCACAATTGATATTTGCAGCAGCTCCTTGGAGGGATTAACCTAATCCCACTGATTTCCCCCACTCAGTTATCTTACATGCTAGGCCTTCTCAAGAAGCCTTTGTTTCCTGACAAAGAAGAACAACAAGAACAACATCAGGAAATGTTGGTGGAATGCACAGTACGTGATTCTATGCAGCACTAGACGTGCTGTGACACCATCAGAAGAAGGCGGACAGTGTTGCCCATTTCGAGATACCAGCTCTGGTGTTGAGTGACCTCTTGTTGATGGGAGCTCCTGACATTCCACTGCAAGCGATGGATTGAAGATACAATTTACACACTGTGGCACTGTGATTACACCTGATGCAGTCTGTGCTGTGACATTAACCCAGGGCAGGCATGATTGGCAGCTGTGTGCAGGGTTCACTCTATGTTGTAGTTACCGTTTCGTACAGCAAATTATCTTCATCATCCTGTTGACTTTGCAATGTCATGGCAGATACACAAATAAAAAAAAAAGCAAAATGACACCTGGCTCCAAAATAACGAGAGCTGCAAGGCATGAAATGCGTACGTAGCTGGAATACTTTATAAATCTGAGAGGAACTTAAGGGCGAACTGCCTGCACCAAATTCTCCTACCGGACGGCCTGCTGAAAATCTAGTGAGATTGAATTCAATGCCCTGAGAGTTTGGGAGTAAATTCGGTACTGTTCCATAGGGCACATTGTGATTCCTATAGCATTTACATAGGAACATAGAAACAGGAATAGGCCATTCAGCCTCTCGAGCCTGTTCCACCATTCAATGAGATCTTGGCTGATCTGTATCTTAACTGCATTTACCTGTCTTGGTTCCATGTCCCTTAATACCCTCACCTGATAAAAATCTATCAATCTCAGTTTTGAAATTTTCAATTGACCCCCAGCCTCAACAGCTTTTTGGGGGAGAGAGTTCCAGGTTTCCACTCCCCTTTGTGTGAAGAAGTGCTTCCTGACTTAACCCTAGCTCTAATTTTAAGGTTACACCCCCTTGTTCTGGACTCCCCCACCAGAGGAAATAGTTTCTCTCTATCTGCCCTATCAACTCCTTTAATTATCTTAAACGCCTCAATTAGATCATCCCTTAAACTTCTGTACTCAAGGGAATACAAGCCTAGTCTATGCAACCTGTCCTCATAAGTTAACCCTTTTAGCCCTGGTATCGTTCTGGTGAATATCACTTACGTTGTCCTTTTAGGATTTCCTAGATTTGTACAAGGCAGTTGTGAAATCCTGTAACACCCGTTAGTGAAATCTTGTTGCAGTCCTATGGATTTCACATGATGTAGGGGGGGAAAAATATCCAATTTATAGGATTTATTCCGAAAATTCCATTTAAAGATCCTATCTGCTACCTGCAAGACTTTTAGGACCTTGTTCACTATTTCAAAACTGAAGTGGAATAGATCACTCTGCTTTCTTGCTGCATTTAATACAAACAGTTGCTTAGTTACGTGGATAGACTGGAGAAGCTGGGGTTGTTCTCCTTGGAACAGAGATGGTTGTGAGGAGATTTGATAGAGGTATTCAAAATCATGAAGGGTCTGGACAGAGAAGATAGAGAAAACTGTTTCCATTGGCAGAAGGGTCAAGAACCAGAGGACATGGATTTAAGGTGATTGGCAAAAGAACCAAAGGTGACATGAGGAAAAACTATTTTACACAGCGAGTGGTTAGGATCTGGAATGCACTGCCTGAGGGGCTGGTGGAGGCAGATTCAATCATGGCCTTCGAAAGGGAACTGGATAAGTACTTGAAAGGAAAAAGATTGTAGGGTACGGGGAAAGGGCGGGGGAGTGGGACTAGCTGGATTGTTCTTGCGTAGAGCCGGTCCGGACTTGATGGGCCAAATGGCCTCCTTCCGTGCTGTAACCTTTCTATGATTCTAACAGAGTTGGACGTGTACAAATTGTCACAGTGAAAAATGTAGCCAAGTGTTCCCAGTTGTCACATCTAGTTTTAAAAGTTTTTTTCGCATCAGGTAAAGTGACCATTCAAGATTGTTCCAAAAGTAAAATTGTGAAAGTTGATTGGATGACATCCTTGATAGCAAGCACCTTGATGATTCGTTTTCTTTTAAACAAAAAGAAACACAAATTAAAAACTTAACTCCTCAAAGGGAATTGTACCGCTTTACTGTGATGTGGAATGCAGCGTGTGCAGCAGTGGAGGCTCACTGAGGTGGACAATGTGTGTCAGATTCTCAGCAGAGTTTTCCGGGTGGGATAATATGTGGTTACTGCAGAAGCTGGGCCCACCCGAGAAATGTCCAGTCTGGGGACAATACCCCTTTAAAGGGCGGGGAGTTGAGGTGCTACACGACTCACTTCCTGTACTTTACAAAACCCAATACCACAGCAATTCAGGTCATGTGATTCAATTGACCTCTTTCACTGTGCACTGCAACTGCTGTTCTAACTTCCAGAGACCATCCCTTTTAAGTAAGAAATTACTAAAAAAAAAATTGGTACCATAAAGGCACAACTGATGGGCGCAGCAGCTCCTTGATGGGAGATTTTATTTTTTCCCAATAAACTTGACTTGGTCCTCGAGGGGTTAACAATACTACCTGAAGCGAGGCATTTTCTTTTGCACCCTCCCAAATCGGAGCAGGTGCAACACTCGGGTTGCCAACTCTGGACGTATTCCTGGGGGTTTCATCACATGATCTCTTGCCTCCAATCGCCCCCCACTCAGTCAAACAGCCTTTTTTCCCCATCTCCAATATTTTTATAACTAATAAATGAAAATGGGCAAAGAACATTTTATGAACACACCATTTATTTTAATGATTTTTCTCCCGGGTGTTGCGCACAGCAGTGTCCAGGAGATTAATCTTTAATTCCTGGAGACTCCAGGGCAATCCTGGAGGGTTGGCAACTCCTATGTAACACAGGTGTGCAGATCTCACAGTTAATCTTCCACTGCAGGGGAAGTGCAATCTGTAGTTCCTTTTCAAAAAAAAAATTTAGTTTTTGTTTTGTCGTTTTTGTTCTGGCACTGGTGGACCAGGCTCCCAACTGGATTAATCCTTTGGTAAAGAACGTGAATGCATTACTTTACACAAATGGCAGACATGGAGACATAAGCGGTAATGCCCTCACAAGTACCTCGCGTTCCTCCAGTATTGTAACTTGGACACGCAGCTTCATGTTCACTCACCGACGAGAAACTGCGTGGGCTGGACGGTCTAGTGTAGCGGAGTTTGTGCAGACTGGAGGATGCAACAACGCTAGCTGGATGATGTGATTTAAAGGAGGCCGAATGGGTTTGAGGGTGCGATGTAGAAGAAGCTTCTCTGACTAGCTGGTGTCTTAAGGCAGCGCCCATTATGGGTTACAAAGAAGGTACAGCACAGAAACAGGCCATTCAGCCTAAAAGGTCCATGCCTGTGTTTATGCTCCACATGAGCCTTCTCCCACCCTTCTTCATCTAACCCTATCAACATCTCCTTCTACTCCCTCCTCCCTCATGTGTTTATCGAGCTTCCCCTTAAATGCATCCATGCTTGTCGCCTCAACTACTCTTTGTGGCAGCAAGTTCCACATTCTAACCACTCTCTGGGTAAAAAAAGTTTCTCCTGAATTCCCTATTGGATTTGTTAGTGACCCCTAGTTCTGGTCTCCCCCGCAAGTGGAATCATCTTCTCCACGTTTGCCCTCTCAAACCCTTTCATAATCTTAAAGCCCTCTTTTGGGTCACTCCTCTGTCTTCTCTTTTCTAGAGAAAATAGATCCAGCCTATTCAATCTTTTCTGATAGGTATAACCTCTCATTTCTGGGATCACCCTAGTAAATCTTTTTTTTTTCACCTTCTCCAGTGTCTGTGTATCCTTTTTATAGTGTGGAGACCAGAACTGTTCAAATGAGGCCATGAATCAAAATAGTATAACTTGAATGGTTTATCAATGCTACTTGAAGCTCCTGATGTGTTTCATCCTTGATCACCCGACAGTCTGTGTTACTCTGTTAAAGTTTCAGAGGGAATTTGTGGGAGCAGTTTTATTTTGGTGTGGTGCTGGACAAGTGATAAGGAGCTTCCATGACCAAACCCTGCGATCTTATTGGCAGTAATATCAGGTGTTGTTTCTCTGCCTGGTTTACAGATGTGACATGGCCTGTATATAGGAACATGGCATTGCCTATAGATATGAAAAGGCTGCAACAAAATTGAGGGGTTCAGGTGACATTCGAAGTCACTGGAATATAGGAACAGGAACATAGGAACAGGAGTAGGCCATTCAGCCCCTCGTGCCTGCTCCGCCATTTGATAAGATCATGGCTGATCTGTGATCTAACTCCATATACCTGCCTTTGGCCCATATCCCTTAATACCTTTGGTTGCCAAAAAGCTATCTATCTCAGATTTAAATTTAGCAATTGAGCTAGTATCAATTGCCGTTTGCAGAAGAGAGTTCCAAACTTCTACAACCCTTTGTGTGTAGAAATGTTTTCTAATCTCGCTCCTGAAAGGTCTGGCTCTAATTTTTAGACTGTGCCCCCTACTCCTAAAATCCCCAACCAGCGGAAATAGTTTCTCTCTATCCACCCTATCCGTTCCCCTTAATATCTTATAAACTTTGATCAGATCACCCCTTAACCTTCGAAACTCTAGAGAATACAACCCCAATTTGTGTAGTCTCTCCTCGTAACTTAACCCTTGAAGTCTGGGTATCATTCTAGTAAACCTACGCTGCACTCCCTCCAAGGCCAATATGTCCTTCCGAAGGTGCGGTGCCCAGAACTGCTCACAGTACTCCAGGTGCGGTCTAACCAGGGTCAAGCAGTTTATCTGGTCATGAGGAACCTGAAATTGTGTAAAATGCATCTAATCGCATCCTTAATGATAAAGGCAGGAAAATGTACCCTGGCAGAGACATGTTAGGAATGCAGAGTATTGATGTGCTTTCTTGACGGGATTGTCCCCAAATTAAAGGGTGCCCAGAGCCAGGGACTAGTTGGCACATTTTGATCAGTGCACAGTTCTTTCGCCTTTGGGACTCGGACTCAAATTTAATACAGACCAATGAGATGATGCGTTTCTTTTTCTGGTGTATGATTGACCAAAGTGAAATGAGTCCGGAGCATTTCAGTTTTCTCCCTAATGGGCAAGGTACTATCCAAAATTCCCCACTAATGGTAGCAAAGTGTCAACTGCAGTAAGAGAGGTCAGCAGGCTGGCTGGTGAGAGAAACACAAATGACACTGATGTAGTAGGGATGCTCTTCTGAGGCATGATTAAGGTACATTACTAGTGCTCAGGGCTTTAGTCTGCACCTACCTCTTTGACTAGGCTTTTGGTCACCTGTCCTAAATGTCTCCTTCTTTGGCTCGGTGTCAGTTTTTGTCTGATTGTGCTCCTGTGAAGTGCCTTGAGGTGTTGAGTGTGTGTACCTGAGATCTGGGCAGATGGTGTGGTGTTTAAAAGAAAAAGTGCTCCATTGGCTGTAAAGCACTTTGGGACGTCCTGAGTTTGTGAAAGGCGCTGTATAAATACAAGTTCTTTCCTTCTTTAACTTACAGGATAAACTTGCTAAACGGTCAAGAAGACGAATTAACTGTAACTTGAAAGCAGAAGAGACTTAAATTGTTTTCTTTTCTAGGACCCTCACAATTTTCTCTCTGCTGCTGATTTCCGCTATAAAAATTCTAGAGAGACCACAGCTTCAAATGCTTGTGAGCTGAAATTATATTCCATTCTATTATCAGAGTCCATTTGTGGAATGGCTGTTTGAACTCTGCTCTACACAGTAGCTGGTTGACATTGAATGCTGTCAAGTTTCTGAATTAGATTTTTTTTTTCCTTCTTTGTCTCTAGGGAGTAGATTCCACATCACTTCATATGGAGCCTTGTACATATCCGATGTACAAAAGGAGGACGCACTGTCTACGTACCGGTGTATCACCAGACATAAATACAGCGGAGAAACGCGGCAGAGCAACGGAGCCCGTCTCTCCGTTTCCGGTAAGGTCGTGGGTCACTTAGGGTTGCCAACCCTCCTGGAGCCTCCAGGAATTAAATATGAATCTAAGGCTTTGGAGAGGGTGCAGAGTAGATTTACTAGAATGATACCAGGGATGAGGGACTTCAGATATGTGGATAGACTGGAGAAGCTGGGATTATTCTTCTTGGAGCAGAGAAGGTTACGGGGAGATTTAATAGAGGTGTTCAAAATCATGATGGGCCTTGATAGAGTAAATAAGGAGAAACTGTTTCCATTGACAGGAGGGTTGGTAATCAGAGGGCACAGATTTAAGGTAATTGGCAAAAGAACCAGAGGGGAGATGAGGAGAATTTTTTTTTACGCAGTGAGTTGTTATGATCTGGAATGCGCTGCCTGAAAGGGCGGTGGAAACACATTCAATAGTAACTTTCAAAAGGGAATTGGATAAATACTTGAAAAGGAAAAAAATTGCAGGGCTATGAGGAAAGAGCAGGGGGAGTGGGACTAATTGGATAGCTCTTTCATAGAGCTGGCACAGGCACGATGGGAAGAATGGTCTCCTTTTGTGCTGAAAGATTCTATGATTCTAATTTCCTTGCTGTGAGCGACCCGGGAGAAAAATCGTTGGGGGCATTTAAAAAAAAATTGTCTCTTTCATTCTCTTTGAAGACTTGTGTTCATTTGTTGAAAAAATATTGGGGGGGTGGGTGAGGGGAGAGGGCAAAGGCCGTATGACTGGGCGAGGCAGTTAAAGGTGGGAGGTTGTGTGATGAAACCTCCAGGAATATGTCCAATCACAGATGGCAATCCTACCGCCAATGTGTTTTTTTTTTAGCCTCGGTGTTTTGAAGAGGTCGGGCTCAGTCCGCTGCTCAAAGGACGTAAGAGTGATTCTGCCTTTCAATCACATTTCAGTACATCAGTGTGACGTGCTCACTGGAAATGGAAGTGTACAGCTGCCCTAAGATTCACCTGGAAAACACGTTGGCCACTGTGAAACTGAACCCTACAGGCTAGGATATCCCCGGTTTAATACCTGCTGCGTACAGAAAATGTTGGCACTGAAAGGAGGCCATTTGGCTGCTTGTGCCAGTGCTAGTTCCCCCACTGGCCCGATTAGTCCCATCCCATTTTCCTGCCCTTTCCCCATACACATTGATATTTTTCTCTCGAACTCCCTCTTAAACTGTGATGATTGGATCGGCTTCAAAGACCGTTTGTGGCGATGAGTTCTATGCCCTCATAATCCTTAGTCAGTAAAGTTCCTTCAAACCTCTCCCGTGATGCTCCCTGTACTGATCCTGAGTTTATTCAGTGGCTCCTGGCTGAAAAAGGCTTGTGTAGATGCCAAGTAAGGGTGGGGTTAGGCTTGGCTGTGATTGCCTTCATCAAAAAACAAAGAAAGTTAAAAACACTAGTATTGCTCAGTAGAACTTTAATTTTTTAACTTTTGATGTGAATGTGTCATCTCACTTAATAATGATCAGAATTACAATACTGGACCATTATCATCGTCAAAAGAATTCAGAGAATATTTTGAGAAAAGTGGGTGGAGGTTAATGTCTCGTGCTTAATAAATGTTTGTATGTAAAATACTCGAGCGAGGGTGCTGTTTACTTGGGAATAAGTAAAAGCAGTGATCGGATTGACGGGTTCGGGTGACATAGAGCAGGGCTGCCTGTGTGCTCAGAGCAGGCTCCCTTTCCCATCGTCATCAGTTGGGAATTGGTGCTTGGTGCTAGGAAGGAGACTGAACAGACAGGGGACAGATTGTTCTCTTATTGCACTTGGGCATAAAGGACCGACTGGGCGGAGCAGACAGACGGAAATCGGGCGTGGAGGGTCACAGGCCTGTACTGGATCCCACCCAATCTTCTGTCCGTTAACTTAGATGGATGGAACATGAGGTGGACTCCATTACTCTTGTGCGATCTCCTCCGTCTGAGTTTCCTCTATGCACTGTCCGCAAGCGGTCCTTTACACCCACGTGCAATAAGAGGAACATCTGCCCCTGTGAGTCACAGTAGGCTATTTGATCATGGAGGGCATCACAGCCAAGTCGTAGCCTGTCCTCATCTGATGTTGACACGCATGCACTTTCCAGCAGGGGGTCTTTGGATAGTGGTCAGAAGCGGGGAACCCTGACTGATTCTCTTTTTCGCTCCCCTCCCTAACCCAGGGTATTGAAACCAAACTGTAGCAGCCCAACTGTTGCCTTGAATATGCTGAGCTAATTTAGCACAGCCTCTTGTAATCTGTATCTTTTCTGACACACCCTTCCTTTATCAAGTGAGTCATAGAGCGAACACCAGAGAGAATAATGCTTACCTGATAGTGATCATGAGGGAGTAATCTGAACAAAGGGTTCAGAGTGGAGAGCCCTGCTTAATTCCCCACTAAGAACATAAGAACATAAGAAATAGGAGCAGGAGTAGGCCAATCGGCCCCTCGAGCCTGCTCCGCCATTCAATAAGATCATGGCTGATCTGATCCTAACCTCAAATCTAAAGAACACAAGAAGTAGGAGCAGGACCCGGCCACTCAGCCCCTGGGCCTGCTCTGCCACCCACAGGGCCTTGACCGATCCGAACTAAGGTTGCCAACCCTCCAGGATTGTCCTGGAGTCTCCAGGAATTGAAGATTAATCTCCTGGATTCTGCTGTGAGCAACACTGAGGAAAAAAAATCACTGGGGCATTAAAAAATTATGTGTTTTTTTTCATTCTGTCAACCCTTTTGTTAGTTATAGAAATATTGGAAATGGGAAAAACAGGCTGTCTGACTGAGCAGGGCAATTGGAGGCAGGATGTCATGTTATGAAACTTCCAGGAATACGTCCAACCAGAGTTAGCAACCCTATTCCCCACTCCTTCATTAAGGAAATAGTGAAGCTTATTGAAAAATGAGAAAATAATTATTGGACAAAGTAATGACTTTATTTTTTAAAGAGTCCAAACAGCACAGAGAGCGCATTAAACTCTCCTGAGAGGCCACACCAATCGTCTCCTGCCTCACTCTAGGAGAGCGTGGCTGCCATTTTCAAAATCCCTTCAGTGGCGATGAGAAATTGAAGAGCTAAATCAGCTGGGGCATCTCAACCTAGAAAGAAACATTCTGAGCACATCGACAGAATGAGATCTCAGCACAAAGACCACAAAATGTAAAGTCATTTTCAAATCCAGAGCTTGCAAGTAATACAAATAATTACTTATTGATTGCAGTCACGATGAAGCGTGCAGGGCTGAACTCGTATTGTAATTTAATATTTACCGTTTATGTGTGGAGTTATGCAGCTAAAGTCTCATCCTTTCTCCATGATAATATGCTCATACATGCCCTGTTTTGTTTGGGTTTGTGAATTAAATTCGTCTGCAAAAGAAGTTTTCAAGATGGTAGCCAAAGAGCTGGGAGGGAGGGGGGTGAGGAGGAATAATAATATGTGAATTATGGATCAAACATTGCAACAAAAATATCTGACTAATGGGGTGTACAAACTCTTGTACTTATAACCATATTTCACAGAAATACGTTCTTAAATTGGACGAGGTCCAAGATCGTGATGTATTCTCTCAACAGGTGTTCATGCAGTAAACAGAGAGACCTTAACATGGCTTGATGGTGTGGAGGACCCTACTGTTTTCTCCACAAAGGCTGTTTTCTAATGATACAGTAGGAGGGGAACGTTTAACAGTGGGACAGAATACAGCAGGAATGTTTAGCGATCCAGACAGAGTTGTGAATAAGACAGAACAGAATAAGACAGACGGACAGAATAAACAACAACAACTTGCATTTATACAGCACCTTTAATATAGTAAAACGTCCCAAGGTGCTTCACGGGAGCGATTATCAAACAAAATTTGACACCGCGCCACATAAAGAGATATTAGCACAGGTGATCAAAAGCTTGGTCGAAGAGGTAACTTTTAAGGAGCGTCTTAAAGGAGGAGAGAGAGGTTTAGGGAGAGAATTCCAGAGCTTAGGACCTAGGCAGCTGAAGGCACGGCCGCCAATGTTGGAGCGATGAAAATCAGGGATGTGTAAGAGGCCAGAATTGAAGGAGTGCGGAGATCTCAGAGGGTTGTAGGGCTGGAGGAGGTTACAGAGATTGGTGGGGGTGGGGGGAGTGAGGCCATGGAGGGATTTGAAAACAAGGATATAATACAATTGAAAACAATACATTGACAAGGAAACAGTGTAGTTTGGAGAATAACACTAAAGGTTAGAATTAGCATTATTAATTTTTAACACTGGGTTTTAAGGGATTAGTAAGATAGAAATTAAAAACAAATGCCAATAGGTTGGATATGAGTAAACCTTGGGTTTATCCAAAATTTTAATTCCATCCAAGAAAATGTGTGTCTTTTCTCTCTCTCTTATTTTCTGTTTATTTGTCTGTCTGTCTTGTCGCTTTTCCCTTCCTTTTCTTCTCTTCCCTTCCTTTTCTCTTCCCTTCCTTTGTTCTCCTCCCTTCCTTTGTTACCGTCCCTTCCTTTCTTCCCTTTCCTCCTCCTCTTCCCTCTACTTTTCTCTTCCTTTCTGCCCTCCTCCCTTTTCCCCTCAGTGCAAACAGCAACTAAATTGAAGTTACGTAAGACTTGGTTCCAATGACGAATCCCATAAACCCCAAAACCCGCATGTTTCTCTCTGCAGATCCTATGGAATCAGCGCCCACAGTGTTGGACAGTTTTCAGTCCAGAGAAGTTAAAACCGGGAAAACCATGGAGCTTCCTTGCATCGCTTCAGGTTACCCAAACCCAGCGATCCGCTGGCTGAAAGACAACAGGCCTTTGCCAGTAGATAGCAGGTGGACCAAACGCATCACAGGCCTAATGATCAACAACCTACGTGTGGAGGACAGTGGAACTTATATCTGTGAGGTGACAAACACGTTTGGCTCAGCAGAAGTTACCGAAATCCTTAAAGTAGTAGGTAAGAACTTTTCACTTTTCGCATTTCCAAAAATGTTCATTGAGGCTATGGATAAGCCTGCTAGGGAAATGGAATTAGCTGCAGTACAGGCCTCCATGTGGAGAGCTTAGTGTTGACTCGAACACATCATGGCTCAGTCACTTGTATGTGTTTTAATTGCCATTGAGGGCGATGAGGGAAGGGCAGAGGAGAACAATAGGGTTTGCTTTGTTGAGAATCTACGGTGAAAGGTTAGGCTCACAGTGCAGGACACGACCAAGGTTAAAAGGAGATGAGGTCATCAGGAAATAATGATTACGTGACATTAAACTTGGGTTTTGAAAGCTAGAGGACTGCAGGAGGAAGGAAAGGTTGAGGGAGGTAAGACGTTCCACAGTTACTTGGTTCCGGGAAAGAAATAGTCATCTGCAGATAGAGATGAAAGGTTTAACTCAACTAACTACTTTCATAATTTGATAATTTTGAACACTTTTTAAAATTGAGTTAAATTCCCAGTGCTCTTATTTCTCCCCACTCCTGTTCTAGGTGTTAAAAGAGAAATCTGTGGCAGGATAAGCATGCATCGTCCTACATGAGAAATTACTTCATCCCAATCATTCGTAGAGCTTTCTTCATCATAGAAAAATATTTGCCAATGGGGTGACCCAATGATGCAGTTCACACTGGCATGGTGCAAAACTGTGATTATATCACTTGAATATGATGACATCACAGCAAAAATTGCATGTGATTCTCGTCTCTCCAAAGTGCAATACTGAAGGGAGTATAAAGGTACTGCCTGTACAGGTGGATGTTACAGATCCCATGGCACTATTTAAAGAAGAACAGTGAGTTCTCTCGGTGTCCTGGACACTATTCATACCTCATCCAACGCCACCAAAAAACAAATTATCTGTCATTTATTCGTTCACTCTCTGTGGGACCTTGCTGTGCACAAAATGACTGCTGCTTTTGTCTACATAACAACACTGCCTACATTTCTAAAGTAAAGCAAAGCACTTTGGTACGGCCTGAGAATTTCATGAGGTGCTTTATAAATTCAAGCATGTACTTTTCTTCCTCAGCGTGGTAATTTTGCTTTTTGAACAGTCTAATGATTTTGTTGATGGGATTTAGGTGAACAAATAAAGAAAGAAGAACAGAGTACAGTGAGCAGCTAATGGCCTCCTGCAGAATCCAAACCTAACACAATACTCCCTCCTGCAGTTCAGTGAGCAGGAGGGACTGTGTCTCCACTCCCAGTTTTCATCGTCACTGTGAACTGAGCAAAGCCCTGTTCTGTGGGTGGCTGAATCATCTGCAAGGGGATAAACTCAGACTTGTGCCTGGGTCTGTCTTCATGGACAGCGTGCCAGCCAGAAATTCCTGAACGTCAATAAACTGCCCGCACTGTGCTGTCAAGAGAGCAGTGGAGCAGGACAAACACTGAATGAGTTATTTTGAACTGTACCAGATTGGATTTACTTCGACAGGAAAATCCACATTTTTGCTTACACTGGATGTTGAAATTATAATATTGTCTGTTCCTGTTAAACAAAATGGTAACATTGAGACCTCAGGGTCCATTTCTGCTGTGTCTCGATGTCTAATATTTGGGTTAATCATATGTCTTAAGGGATCCAATGTTTAGATTTCTGTTTGTCCAAGGTGTCTGTTTCCTTTGTGGACAATTATCAGCCAGGCCTGTACTATACCCCTCTTGTTTTTTGACTGTTCTTATCAAGGATGGTCAAAGAGAGTGAAGCATGTATGTGTCTGAAATGCTTCTTGGCTCAAGGAGATTTGTACCTGCCCCTGGTACGCTGTTCAGATTCAGATTCAGATCAGTCAGAATTTTGGATGGCCTGAATCCAACTCCATAATTTGTCCAAATGCTCACCCCCCTGCCCCCAGCAGCAGACCTGTCAGTCTTTTCAACAACATTACACATTTCGAAAAAATACGTTCATTGTTTTTTACAGTAGGAAACAAGGCAATTTTTTTTTTTAAATGGCCAAGTTACAGCCTAGTCTTCTTTAAGCAGTTACCACAGGCCTTCCACTTCTCTTCGGGCACAGACAGTGCGCACCCTTTGGGACAACTGACCCGAAAAAGTTCACCCGTTTTGGAAAGTCCAGCATTGCCCACAAAACTCTCCTTTGTTATTGAGATTTTGTATCTATCGTTTCAATAAGGGAGGTGGGAGATCGGTTAGAGGGGCAGAACACAATGCACTATAGACGAGATAAATTTTTAAATAACTTGCTTAATATTTCATATTAACAAATATGCCCGACTTACTGGGACGTCGATGCAGGACACTGGCATCGGCTGTGATCGCTTTGGTGCAGACGGATCATCGGTAAGCGTGACAGTACTGTCATGCCAAGAGCTCCAGAATTACGTGATGCATTGTGCGAATGGAAGGTAGCTCTTTCACCCTGACAACTCACAGTAACGTCTGCCTGCTGCATGAGAAAGTGGATATTGCACTGGCTGCCATGGTAATATAAGAGTTGACGTTAGAATGGAAAGCACTGGCCAATGCGACACCACCAGCTGCTTGCTGTTCATTGACGTTGAAATGATAGGCACTAGGTCTGTCAGAGAGCAGAATCAACCAAGAAAGGAAACAGGAACAGTTCATGGGCTGGTCAGCATTTATATTTGAGATGAAGTAAGGTGGGAGGAGGCTCATGTGGAGCATAAACACCGGCATAGACCTGTTGGGCCGAATGGCCTGTTTCTGTGCTGTAAATTTGATGTAATTTTATTTCACTGGACTTGGTTTTGAACTGTGTGTGAGACCTATTAATCTAATTTGCAGAAACGGGATACTCATTACAAAAAAACCCAGGATGTTCTAAACTGAATTTACTAACTCTGCCAGACAAAATATGGTGGGCTACATCGGGCCAGAACACTGTTAGATTACCTTACTCACCTGGTGCCTTCCCCTCTATTTGATCTTCTCCCTCGAGGACCTTTCACTGCCGCACGACCCTCTTCCAGGTATAGAGCAGAGTGGGGAGGGTTTTGGACTTTCTCATGATAGCCAATCAGCAAGGCAGTTCCTGTTTAACCCAGTCTCATACGAAATGGGTCAACTTTGCTGTAAACTCCTATCGGGGAATAATGGAGGTTTTTGGGTGAGAAGGAGTTAACGCTGGTACAGCTACTTGTGTGGCAGTGCCCGACTTTGTCTGTTCTTGTGAGGTGCTCCACCTACCATCCCCGCTGTCTGAACCATTAGCCAGCTCCTCACATGAGTGTTGTCTTGAAAGGACGCCTCTCGGGGAGATACACCAGTGGCTGGTGAATCGTCCGGACCCTGGTGTTGACACAGCTGATTCAAAGACTTTAAAGATGGAGAAATGTGTTATCTACAATTATTGTCTGCTCCCATTTTAAAATCCAGGAATTTCCATTATTTTATTTGAATTGGCAGCTCCCAGTGCTTCTTACCTCCGATCAGGCAGTAGAATTTCTCTTGGGCCTTTCCAAGGGGTTGTCGAACAGCAGCCTGGCAGTGGATCAGAATTATCTTTTCTCTTCCATTCTCTTTGCTCTGTGCTAAATTGGAAGCATCACTCAGAATGACCACTAGAATAGCTGCTTGATGCGGAAATTTGAAATATCCACACTGGTGTAGAAGGGGATATTTAAATTGGGGTAACGGCACAATTGTTGGTATTAAGTAAAAGCCAACTTTGCTACACATCCAACTTGTGCTATAATTACGAATGTTTGTTGCTGACATTGGGTGTCAAAAATGGAAAATATTCAAGAGTTGTTCAGCTGAGGAGCTTTTAATACAGATATTTGTATTTAAACAGGCTTGCTGAGGGCCACCAGTACATTTGGTGGCCATTAACAATGATGATGTGGTGGCTGGGCACTACCTCAGCCAAGCCTGTCAACCAGTATAGTTGCTTCCAGCTGCAAACATGGGGAGAGGGGGTTGGGGACAATGAATAGGAAACTTCCCGTTGGTGCTATGTGCATGTGTTAGCTTGGCTCAGTATAGTAGCACTCTCCCCTCTGAGACAGAAGGCTGTGGGTTCCAGCTGCACTCCAGGACTCAAACACATAATCTAGACTGACACTTTGGGGCAGTAATGAGGAAGTCTACGGTACCGTCTTTCAGATGAGGTGTTAAACCATCTGCTTGTTCAGGTGGATGTAAAAGATCCCATGGTATTATTTGAAGAGCAAGAAGAATTCTCCCTGGTGTCCTGGCCAACATTCCTCCCTCAACCAACACCATCAAAAAACAGATTAACTGGCCATTCATCTCATTTGTTGGTTGGGAGACCTTGCTGTGTGCAATTTGTCTGCCATGTTTGCTTACATAACAACACTGACTAAACTTCGAAAGTGATTGATTGGTTGTGAAGCACTTTGGGGCATCTTGAGGACATGAAAGGGTACGGAGTCTTCATTCTGTTCCTTGCACTACTCTTGAGCTTGAACCCTATAGAACTAGTGCACGATGAGTGTACACATTCAGAAAAAAATTGGAGTGGGACCTAACTATATGCATGCTGCTGTACCCAACTTGTGTAATGATTTTTCTTTTTATCTGTGTGTTACTTCTGCAGATCCACTGAGAGTAACAGTGACTCCAAAGAAACTGAAAACTGGAATCGGCAGTACTGTCATCCTGTCCTGTGATGTGATGGGTTCGCCCGAGTACATCATCAGGTGGTACAGGGACACTGAGCTCATCATTCCCGACAGTTACATTTCAATTCGAGGAATCAACAACGAAACCCTTCTTATCACATCTGCACAGAAGAGTCACTCGGGAGCCTACCAGTGCTTTGCCACCAGGAAGTCCCAAACTGCGCAGGACTTTTCCATCATAGTGTTAGAAGGTACATGTTTTAAAAACCAGAGCACAATGGTTAATGATGGATTGGGAATGCCGAGCTCTTCAGGTTGGAACTCGCTCTATGCATTGGTCAAGTCTTCAATGCTGACTTGCCACACTACTTAAACCCCTATAGATATAAGGTGTCAGCCTTGACTCAGTGGTAGTACTCGCACCTCTAGACAGAAGTCCAGAGTCTTGAGCACATATTCTAGGCTGACACTCCAGCGCAGTACTGATGGAGAGCTGCACTGTCGAAGGTGCCGCCTTTCGGATGAGATGTTAAACCGAAGTCCAGTCTGCCCTCTCAAGTGGACATAAAAGATGCCATGACACTATTTTGAAGAAGAGCAGGGGAGTTCTCCCGGGTGTCCTGGCCAATATCTAACAATTAACCAACATCACTAAAAACAGATTATCTGGTCATTACCACATTGCTGCTTGTGGGATCTTGCTGTGCGCAAATTGGCTTCTGCGCTTCCTACATTACAACAGTGACGAAACTTTAAAAGTACTTCATTGGCTGTAAAGTGCTTTGGGATGTCCTAAGGTTGTGAAAGGCGTTATATAAATGCAAGTTCTTTCTTTTCTTTCTTTGGGGTTAGTTGGTGACATAGCAGGCTAACAGACTTCCCTTTCACCTATGGATGCACATCCAACCCAAACTGATGGGATGAAAGTCTTTGCTTCTGTAATATGAGTTTGAGCACCTTTAGCTAGTGCAAACAGGCAATGGCCCATAGCAACTAACAGCCGAGAATTAAGTACAAATTGGCAGTGCTACTTAGAGAGGCGTAAGGATGTCTGGTGTGGGAAATCAGAAAACTCTCATTGGTGTATTAAGGGTATTCTTCAGAGGAAGGGACAAACTGGATAGAGCCTCAGCCTACATCTGGCCCATCCTTTACCTAATCTCTGATTATGCAATGGTGAAACTAGGTGGAGGAGGAGTTTTTAACTCTTCTCCCGCCCAATGGAATCCGGGAGTGGGGGTGGGGGGTTGTTAAAATGGAGCTGAAGACTTACCTCTGGCCTTCCTCCCCAATCTGGCTGACTGCAATTTTAAATTGAAGGTGCCAAGGGCACCCGTCTAAAGTCCTTCTTTAAATATGATGATGTCATGAGGACCCGACTGCCATTTTAACGTTGGCCTGAGCGGGGTAGCGTCTGCGGCTTTCCCAACCGGCTGAAGCTAGAGGTGGGGGTGGGGGGAAGGATCAGCAGGAGAAGAGGGAAGATAAGTTTATCTCATTCGTTTGTGGGGCCAGGAGGAGCAGGGCTACTCCTGAACTGGCTGGCCGCTCACTAAGCCGCTTTCTCTCCCCGGGAGTTATTAGCGCCCCCTCATTCTCCAGCACTGACATCCTTTTATCACGATGAGCAGTAAAGATTTTTCTTTTTATTTTCAATTAAAAGTCCGGTCGTATTGGTTGGGCAGTTGAGTTCCAGTGTAGGGTATCTGGGAGTTTCTATCTGGAGCTTCCCTCCACAGAATGCTCCATTGGCAGTGCTGGGCAGTCTCATTCATGAAGGTCTCTCTGTGGAAACCGTGAATTCACCTGTTTCCTTCCTTTTATTTTATCTTCCTATTCCCCCCCGCCCCCCCAGATGGAACACCTCGAATTATTTCGTCCTTTAGTGAAAAGGTGGTCAATCCGGGTGAACAGTTTTCCCTCATGTGCGCTGCGAAAGGTGCCCCTCCCCCCACCCTCATCTGGACACTGGACGACGAGTCGATCGCTAGAGACAGCGGCCATCGGACTAACCAATACACCATGACGGACGGCACCACCGTCAGCCATATGAACGTCACCAACCCGCAGATTAAAGACGGAGGGGTTTACCGCTGTACAGCAAGAAACCTAGTCGGCAGCGCCGAGTACCAAGCGCGAATAAACGTAAGAGGTGCCTGTCTACTTTTCAATATCAGATAGGATAATTTCTGTTGTTAAGTGTGATGTGTTAACCTGTTATTTTGTTCCAAGCGTACTTTGTTTGATTTTTTTTTAATCAATGAATTGCGTTTTGTTCCCAACAAATCATCATCCGAATGTATTCCGATCATTAATTATTGCATATTTCCCTCTCCTGTTTCTTTCTGGGGCCTGCCATTCTCTGCCCCCCCCCTCCACATTCTTCCCTAGGACCCCCACCCCAGAACCACACGCTGGTCCCTGATCATGACAATCCACGGGGCAGGTAACCTTGTAGGTGTAGGTTGTGTTACCTTGAGTATCATCAACTGCAGATGTGCAAGATGTTTGTAGTTGTTGGAGCTCTGCAATCTCAAGGACCCAACCTCTGGAGAAACGGTGACCTTGGAGCTGGGAAAGAAAACAGGGCATGGGAGACACGGATTTCTGTGGGTCTCACGATCTGCTGTGGGATCTCCACTTAAAACTATAAGTGCGGAATCAGATTCCCTTACTTTTAACAATGGGTTTCCACCACCTCTTAGTTCAGAGTGGTGCTTGGAGGAAAAATAAATGCGAGTCCCTGGCACACAGAGCTAGTGGGCCTCTGATTGAGTACTGCTTTCCTGAGACCACCGTCACTATATAAAAGCCCGTGTTACTAGACTACTGTTTTTAAAAGTCCTTCCTTAGGTCAGGGCAGCATGGATGTGACTGATTCTGGGATATTCCCTTGGTCTTTCGAGGACAGCCTCTGCTCTGAACATCCCACCCTCTCTACATCCTATACCAGACACTCATGGGAGAGATGGGGATCCTGCACCTTGTCACCACTCTCACACCAACATATCGCCTGGAACAAAGCAACGTAACTTATTCCTGGTTACGAATGAATGGCAGAAGAATGTCCTAAATTTTGATTGGGGACCTTTCCATTCAGTTGAGGTTACTTTGAAGTTGTCATTATGAAACTACATTGGCCGCAACTATTTATAAAAGAAGTTTTAAAGTAAAACACACAGTTAAATTCATCTTTATAATCTACCGTTCTTTAATGATTAATTGTAGTGGTGACGCAGCAGGTTAGAAATTGAACCTCGTTGCGCCCATTTTATGGACTGAAAACAGGCGCAACGAGGCCCAATTTCGGGGACCATCATCTGGCGCCCCGAGGATGCCCGAACGACGTCCAATCTGAAATTGGGTCAGACGGCCGCCTAAAGCAGACCGCTTCTGTATATAAATGAAGGAGCCTAACACCTGTTTTCGGAGTCCCCGGGAGAGCGGTGTCCCGAGGAGACGATACAGGCACTGACCGGGCCTGCTCCGCCCAGCTTGACCTGGCGTGGATGCGGGCCTAGGAACTGGCCACCATCGAAAAGGTGAGTTTTAGGATTTAGAACGAATTCAGGTGGAGCCAGGTGGAGCAGCAGGATTCTCCTCCCAGCTCCACAGCATTCCTGCCGACTGCGATCAGCCTCCCTCCCACTGTCCCCTTTCGTAATGGGTCTCCAGTTTGCATCAATCTATAAGTTTCCCCGTTTGCCCCCACCCCACCTCCCCTGCCCTGTTCCTGCTGGGTGAGGTGGATTAAAATGTTGCCCCTCTATGTTTCTTATTTATCCTGCTTGAATTTCATGAGCCTGGGAGTTTGGAAAGGACTATCCTTAGCATTGTTGCCTCATTAGTGTCAAAATCCTAAATCAGAGCAGCAAGCCCTGTTACTAGCTGCAGTTTGAGATATGCCCAAGTGAATGATAGGTGCATTTTATATGTGGCTGTGAGCCTTCATGGTACAAACCTATGTGGACCATGAAGACAGAAAGCTTGCCCGCCCACGGTCAGTACTACATAGAAGATGGGTGCAGCAGCACAGAACATAGGACCAAGGAGTGCTAACAGTACATCTTCTTCCCCGAGACACATTAATCAAAATATGACAATTCCGAAGGCTTAACTTTTTCTTTTAACCCCTGCATTACCTTCATAAGAGTTGTCATGGAGACCGGCTCCATCCTATGGTCCACCTGTTGAACTCTAAGCATCTTGCAGGATGGTAGATGGTGGGGAAGAACCCTCAACGTTGTAAAGCTCTCCACTGCTCACTGGGCTAAGAGTGTAGTTGGAAGCAGCCTCACATGACATTGGTCTGATGTTTTTCAAATCAAATTTGACAAGCCAAAAAAAAATTCCGTGTGATCTTTTAATTTTTTTTATGTCATGTACATTGCTCGCTTGGCTTCCCTCAGCCTCCTTTATGGTTTATTGCACACAATCATACCAGTGACTGTTTTATCAAGCAATAAATTTAAAGAGACAGTGACCCATTTTGGTGCCTTACATGGACTTTTAGTTTAAATGTCTTTCACAATTTTGAATATGTTGTTCCCCTGATAAAGGTGCTGGAGAAGTGTGATTACTTCAAGGGTGTTTGGGGGATCATTATCTTGGGCCTATCAAGGGTAATTGCATTCCTGAGAGCAGCAAGCTAATCCCTTGATTGCAATAGACTAATTAATGCCTCCAACCTGCCAATTGAGATAAACTGACAGGCCAAGATTCCCTGAAGCATTTTGACGATTATTACAGAAACAAATGAACAAAGTGACACTAGCAGCACGTGGACTAGGAAGGCCCAACTTTTCCTCATTGTACATAACGAGGCACCTCCCAACGATCATGTAGACGTGTTAAAGTCAGCTCGATAAAGGCCACCGTGAGTCCCATCGTCCTAATCATTTTTCCACTCAGCTTCTTCGTTCCTGTGAGATGGTGTTTTTTCTTCCTCTCCTCACAATTTGTTCTGTGCTCAAGAAAAGTTAGCAGCCAGTGATGTGCTCCACGTTCTCGTGCAGCACACTGGTAACTTGGCCTACTTTAAGAGGATCGTCAATTTGAGAGGTTGCCATTGTTTACCCTTGTTTCCATAGGTGGGGTAAGTGTGAAATTGGAGAGTTCAGTGTATTTTGCCTTTCCCATTGAGTAGATTTTCTGCAACGATAAGCCAATGGAATTTGGGAGTAACAAATTAAGCCTTGCTTCCTTCTTTATTTCATCATCCTCTGTGAAATGAGGCTTGTTTTGTAACTTGCTTTTCCCAATCGATAACTCAGCTCTCCGGATCTATCTCGAAGAATGCGTCAAGGGTCACCCGTACCCTAACCCTAACCGAGCCCTGTTGTGAACAGGCTTCTGAACTTCACTGCCTCCATCGTGTGGTTTGGCGGGGTGGGGGCGCGTGGGGTTTATGTGTAGCATCGGGAGTCCTGTCAGGAACTTGTAAGGTATACTATTCATCCTCCACCCAATTTCAACTGGGGGGATGGGACAAGCGTCCTACTCTAGGCCTCTGCCGATGCTTCTGTGAAGGCCGGGATCGGAAAATGTGGGAGAGGAGCCTGGGATGATTCCTGGCCTTATTTCCCATGCCTCCTCCCTGTCGGGGAGTGCCAAACTGTCATGTGGTGCTACCTCTACGATGTATGTGAATGGTGACCCACTAATTGCAGGTACAAGTCTGTGGCCTTAAACAGGACACCCCCAAATCCCTTGCATTATGATCTAAAATATAAATTATTTCAGAAATAAGAGTTGTTTGTAGGGATTTCGGGTTTTTTTTGTTTACCAAAACTTATGATCTATTAGTTGCTTTTCAAATCCAGATTTAAAAAAAAGGGATGCTATCAATTTAAACATAGGTTTTACAAGAGGAAGTTACTTGGTTGAAAGCTTGTGTAGCGTGATAAAAGGCCACTGTTGGTGTTTTAATGCAGGAATCCTTTTCACAGGCTCTCCGAGTATACGCTCCATGAAAAACATCACAGCGATTGCCGGGAGAGATACTTTCATTAACTGCCGGGTCATTGGCTATCCCTACTACTCAATCAAATGGTATAAAGACTCAGTATTGCTTCCTGACAATCACAGGCAGGCGGTGTTCGAGAATGGCACATTGAAGCTCATGGATGTGCAGAAGGGGATGGACGAGGGGGAGTATGTCTGCAGCGTCCTGGTGCAGCAGCAGCATTCCATCAGTCAGAGGGTCCACGTCGCAGTTAAAGGTATGGCTAAATGGCAAAACCCAGTGGTCTGTCTATCGCTGATCCATAGAGAAAGCATCAGTGTGTAATATTTGTTACACATGAATGGAACTGTGGCACCCCTACTCCTTCTCCCCCCCCCCCCAACTCCTTCTCCCCCCCCCAACTCCTTCACCCCCCCCCCTACTCCTTCTCCTCCCCCCTACTCCTTCTCCCCCCCCCAACTCCTTCTCCCCCCCCCAACTCCTTCTCCCCCCCCCAACTCCTTCTCCCCCCCCAACTCCTTCTCCCCCCCCCAACTCCTTCTCCCCCCCCCAACTCCTTCTCCCCCCCCCCCCAACTCCTTCTCCCCCCCCCAACTCCTTCTCCCCCCCCCAACTCCTTCTCCCCCCCCCAACTCCTTCTCCCCCCCCAACTCCTTCTCCCCCCCCAACTCCTTCTCCCCCCCCAACTCCTTCTCCCCCCCCCAACTCCTTCTCCCCCCCCAACTCCTTCTCCCCCCCCCAACTCCTTCTCCCCCCCCCAATTCCTTCTCCCCCCCCCAATTCCTTCTCCCCCCCCCAACTCCTTCTCCCCCCCCCCAACTCCTTCTCCCCCCCCAACTCCTTCTCCCCCCCCAACTCCTCCCCCCCCCAATTCCTTCTCCCCCCCCCAATTCCTTCTCCCCCCCCCAATTCCTTCTCCCCCCCCCCAACTCCTTCTCCCTCCCCCAACTCCTTCTCCCTCCCCCAACTCCTTCTCCCTCCCCCAACTCCTTCTCCCTCCCCCAACTCCTTCTCCCCCCCCAACTCCTTCTCCCCCCCCCCCCAACTCCTTCTCCCCCCCCAACTCCTCCTCCCCCCCAACTCCTTCTCCCCCATTCGCTAACTCCCTCCCCCCACCCCCCAACTCTTTCTCCCACCCCAACATCTTCTCTTCACCCCTCACCTCCCCACTCCCAACTCTTCATGATTCATAGACTGAAAGGTCCACCCACATCAAAATACAAAGATGGCTCTAAGGGACAAGTTGTTTCTGTCACAAGAATGGTCAGGTGATATTAATGCATTCTTTTCCTTTCTTTGTTCTTATCCTCATTTCTCCAACTTTCTTTTATATTCACTTTCTCTCTTTCCTCCTTTTTAACTTTTCAAGTGTTTTTCTTCTCTCAACAAAGAGATTAAGTGAACAAGAGACAGGAATGAAGGCTGGGCTATCCCAACATTCAGAGCAGTACTGAACAATTTCCATTAATACTCTCGGCCTTGTTTCTCCTGCTCAAAGTGTCGTAGAAGTTAGGCCAAAAAAACTCACTAACTTAAAAAAAAAATCAGATTTACTTCACCCCCCTCAAGGAGAAAATGCTGTCTTGGCCCCTAAGTCCTTACATTAATCTAAAACGCAAAATATTGCAAATGGGTTCATGCATATTGGTCTCTCTTACATGGAGACCAAACTCTTGCACCGTGCAGTGTAGGATTGAACAGACTAAAAATGTTGCATCTAATCAGAAATTTGGTTAAACCCTATTTGCAACCTCTGTGTCTCTAGCTTTTTGTGATGTAAGTACAAGTAAGTTATTTGTATACCACAGAAATTCAAACCCATTTATAGCATGTTACTGATTGTAGTTTTCACGCTGAGAAAGAGAGTTGGTTTTCCAAGGGCCATTGGAATGTTGTGGAGTCATAGAGCATTGGGATCCTAACTGGACAATCCCAAATTTGAATCCTAACCTCAGCTGCCAGCGATAAAATCCAAAAACCTAATCTCAATACATAATTAATGCACAAATTAGCTATCCTATACAAATCTTTCTGCCCTCTCCAATCCTCCTGCCCAGGCTCTTCCTATAGGCTGAGATGGTGGGCAACAAACTGACTGTCAGGCCTAAAGAACAGGCCGTTGCCCATTCTGTTCCTGAGCTTGTTGCTCGGAATTGTATTTGAAGTTGTATCTTGCTCATCAGTTTTATGCTAGATTTTTCCCACTAGGGGACCCACTAAAAGAACCTACTTATATTGCTCCTCACCGTGATGCCGCTCCAATTTTTCCACTAGGTCTCTGTGGCATCTCCACAGTCATCGGCCACCTGCGCCAATTATTAAAATGACCCCTATCCCCGGGATTTTTGGGGGACGGGGTCAACGTCATTCCGCCAGAAGTCCCACCCCACCATACTTCCAGTAGTGCAGCAGGGTCCCCAAAACCGCAGGCCCACAATATAAGTAGGTCCAGGTGCACAAGAGGTTGCGAGGTGCACGAGCTGATAAAGGCATGTTGGCCGGGAAATTCCTCATAGCTGCTCCCGCTCCGCTGACGTAACTTGACTGAGAGTGCGTAGACGGGGTTTCCGACGCACTTACGGTGAAGTAAATGCAGTGGGCCGGGAGTAGCTCTGAGGAATTACCCGGAGTCTATTTTTTTTCTATATTTAAGGTGACCGCCCTCGCTTTCTGTACATCTTGTTGGATCAATTTTTTTTTAAACATGAGTATATACGATAGGTGATAAATGTTAATTATAATTTACCAACCAGGGTGGGAGAGGCAAAATCTTTGAGGTTGTTCAATTAGTTGCTGTGACTGGAAAATCGCTCACTGAGAGCAATGCGTTTCAATGGGCTGAATGCCCTCTTCTCACCCCTGAGTTTCCTTACGTGCTTAAGTGCTAATTAATGAGAGTTTTTAGCTTACCGTTACAATTGATCATTCTGCCGGAATGTTCCTGAAGTTTCTAGAATTTACTCAAGGTTACATCTGCTGGAAGCAGTTGTTATAACAGCGTTGTCTGATTGGGTCAGTGGGTAGGGAGTAGGGAGAGAAAGGAGGCTGTGGTTTATTGCGATCATTAGTTTAATAGTTCTGTGTTTTAGTGTAGTTATGTAATAGGCTAAGGCTGCGAGCAATGTTTTGAGAATAAGGTTATTGATAATCTGGAGTGCTTACAGTATAATACAGAACACCTGGGGCATGCCATAAACTCTTGTCAATGCGTGTTAGAGACTACCCATGGTCCAGGTGGGCATCCAGCCTGGCATTGCCATTGCCACCGCAGAGATGCCAGCATCAATGCCAAGAAGAAGCCAGTTGTGTTTTATAAAACAACCAGTTTGATAGAGGAACACGGTGGAGTGTGTGAGCCTGTGTATTTAAGTCAATTCTCTGAGTAAAACCTGGGCTATGACAGCTTGTCTTTCGATAGACCAGATGCACTCCTCCATGTCAGTTACAAGCCCACCATTGGTGGCTGCTAGAGCTTCCAGTCGACTCCGGTACAGCATTTGTCACCTACGTGAAGAGTGCCAGAAGGTTCCGCAAGAATTCTGTCAGCCTCTGACTGGAGTGACACTTTCACTGGAGCAAACCGCAATGGCCAGTCAGCACGACAATCACTGTGATAAACTGTTCCGTGTTTTGGCACTGCCACAATCACTCTGCACCAATCATCCCTTCACTCCCTGGCATACATGGGGCTTGAATTTAATTTGTTCAGAGGCTGCAAATTTTCCCTTCGGGCTTTGATGGTCTGTGGTATCGGCTAGCTTTCACACTCAGCGTTCAAACAAAGAAACCTTTCAATGAAATTCTAAGCTATAGAGGTACGGAAATATATATCACATTTTCACTTTATTGTACACTTCAGTGACTCCTTTGGGAAAGTGGACCCTGGTTCTCATGATTTTCCTTTTAAAAATTGCTGCACGAGAGATTCCTTTCATGGCCCAGCAAATTTATTCGTAGTACTTAGCTGAGCCTTACGTTTTAGAGAGCTCGCAGGTACATTCCCCGATCTCTAAAGCGTTGGCTGGATCCCAGCTAACGTGGTGGTGGGGTTGCTACAAGTGGTCTCGGGGACCCTGGGTTCGGGAGTGGGGAACCAGGCAGGATTCCCCACTCCCCCTCGCTATCCTGCAGGAAAAGCACTCGTGGACATCGGGCGTGGGTAAGGTTGGCCTCGACAGTGATGCCCCACCGATACTCAAAAGTTAACGCTCCAACGGGCATAATGGCCGTTTGGGCACTGTGTGGAACTGCACCCCAGCAAGGAGTCAACACCTTCAAGGAAGGAAGGGAAGGGAATGGAGAAAATTGGTAAGAGAAAAATAGCTGTATCCTGACTTTATTATTCCCAAATTTCAGATGCTCCTCAGTGCCTAGTCATTGCAATTTTGGCCTTCCCTCCCAAATTTGAGCAGTCCATGACATGTATTAACAAGGTCCTCTCTTTTTTTCTGCCATCAGCCAAACCAGTACAGAGCAGGAATTGAATGTGGTAGCTTCTTGGTCTGAATGGCTTAGTGTCATATTGAGCAGTGCACTCCTCAACTGAGCCCTCGGGGGAGGAACTGTGTGTTTATCAACTAAAAAAAAGAGCATCTCCTTGCTGTTTGTTTCAGCCTTTTTCCTACTTGGCAAAAAAGCTTCATGCAACAACATGGAACCTTTATTTCATGCACAGTAACTTTGCAGTGAATATGGGCAACGTGCATTGAGAAAAATATGTGCTTCACACTGGACCTTTTGAGGCTCACTGGATCACAAGATAAATATCGATAAAGAAGGCCATTTGGCCCATCTTAAATCATCCATGCAGGAACATAGGAACAGGACTAGGCCATTCAATTAGATCTGTATCTTAACTCCATCTACCCACCTTGGTTCTGTAACCCTTAATACCCTTGACTAACAAAAATCTATCAATCTTAATTTTGACATTTTCAATTGACCCCCAGCCTCAACAGCTTTTTGGGGGAGAGAGTTCCAGATTTCAAGTACCCTTTGTGTGAAGAAGTGCTTCCTGACATTACCCCTGAACAGCCTAGCTCTAATTTTAAAGTTATGCCCCCTTGTTCTGGACACCCCCACCAGAGGAAATAGTTTCTCTCTACCCTATCAACTCCTATATCAAGAAAAAATATAGCCCCCTCATTATTTCATCCAACTGGATATTGAATAAATTTAAGTTTTTTTTTGCCTCCACTATTGTATCTGGAATATCATTCCAGATGTTGATGTGAAAAGGTTCTTCCTGACATCTGTCCCAGATTTTCATCTGTTCTACTTGGTGTCCCTTAATTCTAGTATTTTGACTTCAAAAGAAGCAGTGCTCTAGATTTATCTTATTTATACAGTTTCATGTCTTGTATACTTCTAGAAGGTTCCTTCTCAGCTGCCTCCTTTCGAGGCTTAATAGACCCAATTTCTCCAATGCAAACCTTTGACGGCATGGACAATAGGCTGATGTGGCTGTTTTCTGAACTGCTCCCATGGTTTGAATGCTTCCCTTACATCTTGATAGCCAAAACTGCCCCAGTATTCAAGCAGCAGTTTGACCAGGGCACGACAACAACAGCAGCGTGCATTTTTATAGCACCTTTAACTCAGTAAAGTGCCCTAGGAGGCATTGGGAAAATGGGTACTGAGCAAAGAAGGAGAGATTAGGAGGGGTGACCAAAAACTTAGTCAAGGGGGTGGGTTTTAAGGAGGGTCTTAAAGGAGGAGAGGGAGGTGGAGAAGTCCAGGGGGGTTTAGGGAGATAAATGTAAACCTCAATTCATTATTTTTACAGGTTACAGAGGTACATTTCTGTACCTTTCCCAAGTGGCCATTCTTTGTGTGTGAGCCTGGGTAGTGAGTGTTGACATTCCTAACCCGACATCCACATGTACATTTTCAACAGGGCTTGTTTGAAAGCAATCAGGAGAGGAAACCCAGCCCATTTCCTCATCCGTATCCCAGCGTTTTTTTTATTTCGGGCTTTTTTTTTTGTGTTAAGGCAGTGGAGTACAAGTTTCACCCTCGACTGACTTAACCATACACTACATCATTGAGAAAGGTGGTCTGTAAATACCGTCAAATGTTCTTCTATTGAATCCACAATGTGCTCAATGAAACCTACAAGGAAAAGAGTGATATTGAATTCTAAATGGTTTTTGGATTGGATTTTTAATAGAATGCTGCAGTTAAAGGAGCAGCCATTTCTAACGTGAATCTCCTACAAAAGCTTTATCAGACAGGCCGTCTCCGTTTATACTTCTCATTTGTTGCAAATTTGAAACACAATCACAGGAGTTGAGTAACTATAAATGGCAGGGAGTTACACTGCGATCAGATTTCTTGATTTAAAAACTCCCACTGCCTTTTTTTTTGTTAATTGTAGAATACATAGTTCAGGACAACGCTAATGTTAAACAGACTGGAAGAGGTTCTACCTGATACCTCAGCTGGTTTACAACACCAAGTTATAGTCCAGCAATTTTATTTTAAATTCACAAGCTTTCGGAGGCTTCCTCCTTCGTCAGGTGAACGATGTTCACCTGACGAAGGAGGAAGCCTCCGAAAGCTTGTGAATTTAAAATAAAATTGCTGGACTATAACTTGGTGTTGTAAAATTGTTTACAATCAGCTGGTTAAGGCAGTGGGCTGAGATCAACTAATTCTGCATGGCTGGGGATTGAAACTAGGGCCTTCTGGGCTGTATTACTCAGCGACTCATTGCCTTAACCAGCTGAGGTATCAGGTAAAACCTCTGACCTCAGCAACCCTGGGTTAGAGACGAGAAAATGGATCAAGTTTCCCACTCCTGATTGCTACCAAACAGCCTCCGCTGGAAATAATAGTACTCTGACCCCCCCCAACAGTAATACTCTGACCCCCCCCCCCCCAACAGTAATACTCTGACCCCCCCACAGTAATACTCTGACCCCCCCCCCCCCACAGTAATACTCTGACCCCCCCCACAGTAATACTCTGACCCCCCCCCCACAGTAATACTCTGACCCCCCCCACAGTAATACTCTGACCCCCCCCCACAGTAATACTCTGACCCCCCCCCCACAGTAATACTCTGACCCCCCCCACAGTAATACTCTGAACCCCCAACAGTAATACTCTGACCCCCCCCCAACAGTAATACTCTGACCCCCCCCCCAACAGTAATACTCTGACCCCCCCCCACAGTAATACTCTGACCCCCCCCCCACAGTAATACTCTGACCCCCCCCACAGTAATACTCTGAACCCCCAACAGTAATACTCTGACCCCCCCCCCCCAACAGTAATACTCTGACCCCCCCCCCAACAGTAATACTCTGACCCCCCCCCCCCAACAGTAATACTCTGACCCCCCCCCCAACAGTAATACTCTGACCCATTTTTCTGAATCAAGTCAGGTTCTTGAGTCTTTGTCCACAATTTACATAGAATTACATAGAATTTAAAGCACAGAAACAGCCATTCGACTAAACAGGCCTATGCCGTGTTTACGCTCCACACGTGCCTCCTCTCAACTCTCTTCATCTAACCCTATCTGCATATCCTTCTATTCCTTTCTCCCCCATGTGTTTATCGAGCTTCCCCTTAAATGCATCTATGCTATTCGCCTCAGCTACTCCTTGTGGTAGCGAGTTCCACATTCTAACCACTCTCTGGGTAAAGAAGTTGCTCCTGAATTCCCTATTGGATTTATTAATGACTATCTTATATTTATAACTTCTAGTTTTGGTCTCCCCCCGCCAGTGGAAACATCCTCTCTAAACTCCACCCTATCGAACTCTTTGATTTTTAAAAAAAAAATGATTTCCTTTCACTGGAGTTCATCCTTTAATATTTTGCATTCTTCCCAACTCCAATTTAAATCCGTCCTACACTGTCTGAAGTGTTCACTCCGCATTATTTCTCTTCCTCATGATTCAGTGAGCTGAGTTGTTCACATTGTGCCTTACACTCTCCAAGTTCTTGAGCTAATTACTGTCATTCGTAGTTTTTAATTTTCCCTGCTTCTCCCCGCTCTTGTTCTGGCTGATTAATAGTTCCTTCAAATGTCTTCGTTCTTTTGGTCGGGACAGGATCCGGCTCGGTTGTGATGCTCCCATAGTCAAATATCCTGCAGTCAGTCATTGGCAAGGCTCACATGTGAATAGTGTCCACTTGGGTGAGGAACTGGAGGATGCCTGTCCCCTCTGGGAGAGGAAGGGTAGAGGGAAAGTTAGCAAGAAAGAAAGAAACATTTTCTCTTAAAAATCCCAAACCGTGGGCTATAAATTGGGCCACGTAGGGCCCATTTTGTAGACGCTACGAAGCCTCCTAAGGATCCAAACGGGACGCCATCTTGATAATGGCATTTGAGCAGGCGCAGATAATGAACGTCAGCAGCATGTAAAGTCAGGAAAATATGCGTTAGATCAGTGTGCAGGTTTTGGACACGATTTTGGAACTCAACACTCCAGCCAACCTCGCACAGCTGAACAGGTCGTAAACAGCATGGAGGACCCCCCTACCAGGGCTATTTAAAGGGATCATGCAGGATATACAGGTTAGTTGCTGGATCATTGCTTCTGGCTGCTGATGCATTTGACCTGTATTTGGAGGTCTCCTATAAATGAATACTGGGTCTAGGAGACATAGCCTAAAAATTAGAGCCAGGACTTGCAGGAGTGAAGTTAGGAAATGCTTCTGTACACTGGTCGAAATTTGGAACTCTCTTTGGCAAACTGCAGTTGATGCTAGCTCAATTGTTAATTTTAAATCTGACATTGAGGCTAAGGCTATGGAGTTAGTCGCAGATCAGCCATGATCTCATTGAATGGCGGAATAGGCTAGAGGGGCTAAATGGCCTACTCCTGTTCTTATCTTCCTATGTTCCTATAATAAAGTTTCAGTACTCTACAAGGAATGGGCTAGCTAGCTGACAGGCAACAGCAAAGGCACTGGCAGAGGGGCAGGGGTGGGACAGTAATGCTGTCATCCTGAGCAAGGACAGCGGGTTCATGTTCCATGGAGCCACTGCCACTTGCTGCCTCCTGTTATGCATCACTTTCTCCTGCAAGAAAGCGGGACGAGTGTCGGTGATTGTCCTGTAGGATGTCTGGGTGATGTGCCGGTCATGGTTGGATAGCTGCCAGCATGTGACCTGTGAGTTGTGGGTGTGTGGCTTGCAACATTGGTAATGTGTGAAGGTGAGAGGAAACATCTGATTGGAAGAGTTTGTGGATGATGGGGGGGGTGTAGTGCGTGGAGCAGTGGATGCGGCTAGTGGTACAGTTGGTAGGAGAAGCCACTTGACGGTTGACCTCACTCACCTTGACCGCTCGTGTCAAAGCATTGAACTTCTTCCCGCACTGCATCCACGTTCGTGGTGCTATGCGCCTGGTGTTGACATCGTCCCCTACTGCCTCCCACTGCCTCTTGAGCATATGTCTGGAGGTCCTCTTGCCCCCCCCCCCCCTGTGGATATAGGATGCCCCTCCTTCTGTCTACCTCTTGCACCAAAGCCTCTAGTACATCAGCAGAGAATTTTGGTGCACTCTCTCTCGCAGGCCTGGTACAAACTCAGATCAGCAGATTGGTGAGGTCTAGTGTGCAGATTGGAGGATGTGGGATTTAGTAGTATGTAACCTTTATTCAATGTTTTAACACAACTCATCAGTGTGTAAACATAGGGACGGGACTTGCATCTGTATTTTACGTGTGCGATGTCTGATCTCCCCGTTCAGACTTCATGCGGACCCTTATCTTATATTTTGCAAATAAGAGGTGCAGGCTGCCTTTACGTGGTGCTAGCCACTCACGCAATATTGGGCTCCCCCCCCCCCTCACCCCCCCACCTGCTGGTGAGCAGCCACTCAACAGTGCAGCTAGGCCTGGCTACTCGAAGATATCAGGTAAATGACCAGGCAGCACGAACCTCACATGCTGCCTGCATCGGAACGACCGGTCGCGGGTTAATCGCGCACCGCGACCCCTGCCCCCGGATTCGGGGGTTATTGAATTTAACTCCCCGTGGGTGCCATTCCTTTGTGCCACGATTTGGGGCCATTGCCAAAATCCACAGCAACTCATCCTGCCATTAAACCGCCCTACTCAACCGCCATTGATGGGAACGGCGCAAACAAATACAAAATGAATGGAGAAAAGAAGGCTGATGACTTTCTGTTGAATTGAGCTTCCAGCAGCTATCTCGTGTTCAAATTTGCATAATTCGTCTCGGATGCAAAACAGTTTTGCTATCAGATTCCCCGGCGTCTCTCTGAAGAGCTTGATCAGGTGTTCATTTCTAAACATGTTGCAGTCTTTATGGGTTTGAACCCAGTTGCTCCATGGTCAGGATAAACAGAAAAGATGGACTTCAGCCCAACACTAAAGCCCTAGTAATTTTTACTTGCATCATCGATGGCCTTAGGAGGGTTTGATAATGCAAGATTTCGATGGGCTTAATCTCCCATAGTCACTTGTACACAACATAGCAAACATTCACTGTTCTTGAAAGTGTTTTATTATTGCTGGACCAAACATTGCATTGTGTTGAAAAATTGATTGTAGTCTAGGTGACACAGATGTAATTAAAAAGCAGTCACAGACCTCAGACAGAGTCTTTCGTATGTGCTGCGTTAGCCAGGTAGGCCCCCACCAAAATGTAATTGTGCCCCCCTCCCTGTCACAGCTCCTTCATTAGACTCTGCACTTGAAATGTAACCATGGGGATGCAAATAGTTGGGAAGGCAAAACACAAGGGTTAATAAATAAAATATTTCTGGCACTGAGAGTGCCACCATCAATACGTTAAGCAGGCCAACCTCCATTTTAATTATTAAAACACTAAAAAGTGAAGTGCCTTTTGATTTAAAGTCAAGTAGCCAAGTTTTTGTTACTGAAGAAAACAAATCGGGAATCTTTTGGGGATAAAAATGAACGAGTGACCTTCTGAAATTCTTAACTATGGGGAAATGGTTCTGGCTGTCCCATATAGCGGCAGCAGAACTGCACGTTGCTGAAGCTGCCTTCAGGATGGGTGAGTCCAAGGAAACAGTGGCGATGTTTCAAAAATAGCCCGTTTACAATTTCACTCCAAATAATAACCAGAGGAAGTCATAGAATTTTACAGCACAGACGGAGGCCATTTGGTTCATTCCTCTCTCTGAAAGAGCTATCCATTTAATCCTATTCCCCTACCCTTTCCCCATAACCTTTTAAGTTCTTTTTCAAATATTTACTCATTTCCCTTTCTGCTTCCACTATTTCTGGTAGAGCGTTCCATGTCCAAACACACTCTGTGTAACATTTTTGTCCTAATCTTTCCCTTTATTATTTTGTTGATGATCTTAAGTTTATGCCCTTTAGTTATCAACTCAAAAGACCAGTGGATATAGTTTTTCTATATTTACCCTATCGAAACCCTTTATAATTTTGAACACCTTCTCTGCTCTGGTGTAAAGAGCCCCAGTTTCTCATGTTGAATAAACTTGGCTTGTATTCCCTTGAGTATGGAAGATTAAGGGGTGATTTGATCGAGGTGTTTAAAGGATTTGATAGGGTTGATACGGAGAAACTATTCCCTCTGGTGGGGGATTCAAGAACAAGGGGACATAATCTCAAAATTAGAGCTGGGCCATTCAGGAGAGAAATCAGGAAGCACTTTTTCACACAAATGGTGGTGAAAATCTGGAATTCTCGCCCTCCCCAACATGGCCGTGGATGTTGGGGGACAATTGGAGTTTTCAAGACCGATATCGATAGATTTTTGTTGGGTAAGGGTATCAAGGAATTTGGAGCAAAGACGAGAAAGTGGAATTGAGGTACACATCAGCCATGATCTAATGGGATGGTGGAGCAGGCCCGAGGGGCTGAATGGCCTACTCCTGTTCCTATCGTCAGGGACAGATTTACTTTTGTCCTTCTATTAAGGGCCAGAGCTTTTCTTCCCCTGTGCAAATTGTGGTTGTTGCCTCTTTGCTTTCTTGCTGTTGTTTTGTACTAAACGAACGAGTGCTACACTGTGATGCTAGGATTCTCAGCATAAACCATTCCATCTTTGACTGTGTTGCTGCCTGGCTATTGTAAGTTGTGTTCCTGTACCACCTGCCTAATGGTATGTTTGAAGTGAAGTATTAAACCATTTTTTTGTTGCATTACAAAAATTTAAGCAGGAGACCAAGTGGCAGAGCGGGAAAAAGTGTTTTAGATACAATCATACAGCTCAGGAGGCCTTTCGGCCCATTGTTCCTGTGCTGGCTCTCTGAAAGAGCTACCAATTAGTCAATTAGTAATTAATAATTACCAATTACCAATGTTGGTGGGGATTGCTGAGCAACTCACAAGAGGTCAAGGTTTTAGTCTATTCCACAGCTCCCAAAGGATGAGGGAGAGTTGCACTATGTTGGGACAGGGGTTATAAGATACGTTGGCAGGCTGTTTGGGGAGTATATTGCTTAGAGAGGGTACAGAAGAGATTTACTAGAATGATTCCAGGGATGAGGGACTTTAGTTACGCGGAGAGACCGGAGAAGCTGGGGTTGTTCTCCTTAGAGCAGAGAATGTTGAGAGGAGATTTGATAGAGGTGTTCAAAATCATGAAGGGTCTGGATAAAATAGATAGAGAGAAACTGTTCTCATTGGTGGAAGAGTCAAGAACCAGAGGACATAGATTTAAGGTAATTGGCAAAAGAACCAAAGGTGACATGAGGAAAAACTTTTTTACACAGCGAGTGTTTAGGATCTGGAATGCACTGCCCGAGGGGACGGTGGAGGCAGATTCACTCATGGCTTTCAAAAGGGAACTGGATAAGTACTTGAAGGGAAAACATTTGCAGGGTTACGGGGATAGGGCGGGGGAGTGGGACTAGCTGGATTGCTCTTGCAGAGAGCCGGCATGGACTCGATGGGCCGAATTGCCTCCTTCCATGCTGTAACCATTCTATGATATTCCCTCCTCATTCAGAAATATGCCTATAAATATGTCTATACATCAGAAAACGTTCTATTCCTCATCCTCCCGCAACACCCCCTCCCCCCAAACATTTGGACAGGTGAATTTTATGAATATTTAAAACAGACACAAGTGAGCCCAGTTATTTTTCTGTTTGTTTCTTTCCCTGTTCCAGTTCTCTCCAGCTCTTAAGGTGCTGATTCATTTTGGGGTTCTGTTCCACATGCACCAGCCACACTTTGGTACCTCACCCAAATTGCCAATCTTTACGTGAGCATAGATAATGGACTATTCAACCATGGGGTGCACTGCTTTTGCCTTCCCTTAATCCACACAGGAGCAGGGAGCCTGGCTGACTTTGCCCCCTCCCGTTCGGAGGCCCTGATGCACCCCTTCCCAATGCTAATTGTGTTGACGCTGGATTTAATGGAATTCTTTTGAAAAATACAGTATCGGCCCAGAATTTGCTGGGAAAATAACGACGAGTTTATTGCGCGCGCCGTTATTAGTGTGTAAATCGTCCAGCAATTTGTGGTGAGGAAGAGGTACCCCGTGAGTTGCGAATCGCGAAAACTGCAGCTCACCCTCACCCTCCCCATGAGTTTCAAGAAATCGCTGCATTTGCGCTGTAAATACTCACCGCAAAAAGGTAGGGCTGGTACTTAACAGCGTAAGGACCCTTTTAATGACGACAATGATACTCAACCTCTCCGGCCCAGAAAGGGAACAATTGAAACTGTGAAGTCTCATTCCTGCAGCTAGTAATTTATTCCTAGAGGCTTTTACAATCTTAAAGTTTTTTTCTTACTTTTCCTTTCTGTCTCTTTTTTTCTCTCTCTCTTAATCTAATCTTTCTTTTCTTCTCATTCTGTGCCTAATTTGACTCTGATTCACCCTATTTCCTTCCCTGTCGTTCCTCTGTTTCCTTCTCTATCCTTAAATCCCATTGATTAAGGAGATAGGCTGTTGGTCCCATCGCTCATCCGGATCCCAGATGCCCTGTTATCAGCTTGCTTTGCCGACAATTTGTGGCTCAAAAAATTTTCGAGCTGAAGGGTGAGGGTAAAAGACTAACAGGGCACAAGATGTCCCACTCCAGTAAAATCTGGGCCTGCCGAGATGTTATTGGGTACCTCTTCTTGTTTTTAAGGCCAATGACAAGCCGAGTGAATTCTGTGTAATTGGTGAAAGATTAGTTGAATTCCCCAGGCTTTGTCAGTGGAGATCCTCTTGTCTTTGTTCAGCGAATGCACCGTATCAGTCAAAGAGAAGTGGGGAAAAAAATTGCTAGAAGGAAAGGAGTTCGATGGTAACATAAGACATATGTACTTTCTACATGCGAAAACGAGGAACTCACGATGTTGCGAGCATATTAAAGCATGTAATCTGCGCTGGGCTCACCTCCGCCCGTGTTGCCGCTGTGATTTCGAATGTTTTGCTAGCTTTTTAAAAAAAATAATACTCATCGTTTTTTAAGTGCTCAAGAGAACATCTAAAATGCATCTTGATCACATTAATTATTCAAGGCTATGCAGTGTGTTCAGCCTAGCCCATTGTGTTTCCCAGCCTCGCTGTGATTAAATTCTGATTATGCTGCACGAGAGCATGGCTCGTGTCCTTGAGGATTTGGATGTGCAAACGCAGTGTTGTAATACTTTAATTCATTGGGAAGACACGGATCCCCCATGAGGGCTTCAGACGCTAAAACCCAGCACCGTATAAATAAACATGTTTGGCATCTCCCCCCGCAAACTTTGATCTTCAGACCGAGCAAAACTTTTGATTTGTCATGTCCTTCAGATTTTTTTTAAAAATTTGTTTCTCGTAAACGGCTACTTTAAAATAGGGCCGCCTGATGCTTAAAGGTACACTGCCTTCACGAACAAATGTTTTGCCAAACTGTTCTTCGCCCTCTGTTTATGAGAGGATCACACGTTGAGGTAAGGCACAGGTTTTCTAAACTGGGGTCCCCGGGACACCAGAGGGAGCCTAGGGCTTCCGCATAGTTACCAAATTTCAGTCAGCCTGTCATCGGGCCTCTGTCTTAGTAGTTGGACTATGCAGGTGGATCTTGTCCAAAGGGACTAGGCCCAGTTCTAGTGTCATTCAAGGCTACAATTTAGAGTACCCTTCTATCCCCCCCCCTCCCCTCCCCTCCCCCCTCCCCCCCCCTCCCCTCCCCCCTCCCCCCCCCCTCCCCTCCCCCCCCCTCCCCTCCCCCCCCCTCCCCTCCCCCCCCCTCCCCTCCCCCCCCCTCCCCTCCCCCCCCTCCCCTCCCCCCCCTCCCCTCCCCTCCCTCCCCTCCCCTCCCCCCCCCTCCCCTCCCCTCCCCCCCCCTCCCCTCCCCCCCCCCCCTCCCCTCCCCCCCCTCCCCTCCCCTCCCCTCCCCCCCCCTCCCCTCCCCTCCCCTCCCCCCCTCTCCCCTCCCCCCCCCTCCCCCCCCCTCCTCCCCTCCCCTCCCCTCCCCCCCCCTCCTCCCCTCCCCTCCCCTCCCCCCCCCTCCTCCCCTCCCCCCCCCTCCCCTCCCCTCCCCTCCTCCCCTCCCCTCCCCCCCTCCCCTCCCCTCCCCCCCCTCCCCTCCCCCCCCCTCCCCTCCCCTCCCTCGGGTTACCAACTCTGGTTGGGTGTATCCCTGGAGATTTCATCACATGACCTTCTACCTCGAACCACCACACCCCACACTCCCGCCATTGGTCCATCCTCCAGGCTCACTGACTTTCTGCGGCCAATTGAAAAGGGAACAGGCTCTTTGTTACCCAGTTGGATTAATCTTGATTGTTGGTGAAAATCACCCCACCCCCCTATCACCAATGTTGTTATGACTAATTAATGAAAGTGTTCAAAGAAAATGAAAAAAAAACACTATTTTGTTTATTGCCCCTCTGATTTTCCTCCTGGGTTGCTTGCAGCAGTGTCCTGGAGATTAATGTTCAATTCCTGGAGACTCTTGGACAATCCTGGAGGGTTGGCAACCCTACCCGCCCTATTGGGACTAATGACACCAGAAGTGAACTATTTTTGTGGGTACTTTTTTTTAAAGAAAATTGTTATGGGGCAATTTCTTGAAACCTTTTGGGCTCTCATCTGTCTTGGTACTTTTTAAAATCTCCTGGTGAAGTCAATAGAGAGCCTTCTGCAGCTGAGAAGTTTGTACTTCAATGCGTTTTATTACAGGCACATTGGCTTCCAATGGTTTCCCTTTGAAGATAAATATTAATTATGCCTGGAGCGATGAAAATCAAGGATGCGCAAGAGGCCAGAATGAGAGCTGTGCAGAGACCTCGGAGGGTTGTAGGGCTGGAGGAGGTTACAGAGATTGGGAGGGACGAGGCCTTGGAGGGATTTGAAAACAAGGATGAGAAGTTTAATTAAGGCCTTGAGGATTCTTTTTTTTTCTGTTATTTGATCATTTGATGAGTGTCAATTTAGCCAGTGATTATTTATCACTGGTGACCCTCGCCCTTGACTTTCTCAGAGGATATTTTGAACAACAAGGACACGTCACACTGGCAGAATATTCATTTATGCACAATCTGCGGTTGTCACTGTGACAGTGTGATCATGAACTCTGTAGAATGGGGATAGAAATACTTTGAATATTGCAGATTTTCCGAAAATGGTATAAGATTCAAGGTGAATTTTATGCTCTTGAGGAGATGAGGAAAGTCAGCACTGGGAAGTGTACATCAGTTCGACAAGACAACCAATACGGTAGCATCAATAATTTTAATGATTAGAGTACAACTAGTGACACACAGTAACGAGGCAGTAAATATATTCTCGATATACCCCTGAACTCCATGCAGTATCCACGTGACAAGGGCATTATCCAACCTCAGCCAATCAGGGACACTGTAGCCCCATTAACCCATATATGGACATGCTTTAATTTTGTTTTCTCCCTGCCTCTTTCCAGCAGTTTTCCAGCAAACACAACTGAAAACAAACTACAATAAGACAGTTTAGGATTACACAAGTGAAAGACTGTTTTTCTTTTTTCAGAATGCAGCTGTGGCATCAAGCGCCCCTGGGTTGTGAGCAGCAGAATCTCTCAGCAACCCCTTTTTATTCAAGGCTTCCTTGAATAAAATTATTAAGTTAGTGTCAACTGATGGTAAATCTTGGGGCAATTTTATGTTATTGATCAATGCCAATGAGGGACTCTATTGGAAGTGCCCCAGACTCATTCAACTCAGACCCCTTACTTCCAATCTGTCTTAGATTCAAACCTGGATTCCTGAAGGGCAATCTTCCAACTCCTGTTGGTAGTTGGTCCCATGTGCTGTTCCTTCATTGTAAAATATAGCAAATGTCAAGGAACAGTTATGGTAAATTTGTCCTTAAAACATAATTTAATGAAGGCAAAGAGACTGAGGTAGTGATTGAAGTTAAATACCCCATATTTTTTTCTACCACCAATTAATTATGTTTCTTTCTTTCCAGTTCCTCCCTTAATCCAGCCTTTTGAGTTCCCGCCAGCGTCAATAGGCCAGCTACTCTACATCCCCTGTGTGGTATCATCAGGCGATATGCCCATTCGGATCACCTGGAGAAAGGACGGTCAGGTGATTCTCTCAGGGTCAGGGGTCACCATCGAAACCAAAGAATTCATGAGCTCCTTGCAGATCTCCAGCGTGTCTCTGAAGCACAACGGCAACTACACGTGCATTGCCAGCAACGAGGCAGCGACGGTCATGAGGGAGCGACGACTCATTGTACGAGGTGAGAAGCTTCTGTACCTTTTCCCACAAGTTGAGTTCTTAGGAAGGACGTTTCCTCAAATCTGGCCTGTGAGCAGTTGGAGCCGCTCAGTTGTAGGATGGTGAGGATCAATTTAAAAGGAACAATCCATTTTAATCGGGAGGTTGTTGAGGTGAGCTTACAGGTACAGTGTGCAAGAGTTCCAGTGGGCTGGACTGGGAGCGGGCTGATTTGCAACCACAGTTCTGCACATGGTGGTGACCACGGTCCCTACCAAAAATAAAGTGTGGAATCACTTTCTCCAATCTGATGGTGCCATCAGCATATAAACTTCCTGCCAAATTCGCTCTGTCAGAGGAAATGTAGGTTAGTTCCAGCTCTCCTAGCGAAATGAGGAGCAGCAAGTCGATTCTGAGCCCCTGCCACAAGCTCCTCATCACTGCCACTTTGGTAAGTTTAACTTTAAGGTGGGAGGGGGCTCAGTTTTACTTTGAAGACGTCAAAGCACAGGCTGATCCCAGCACACGTTTCACGCACCTGGCCAGCGGACTGGTCACAGAGTGGGTCTTGACGGAGGATCGTCAGCAGGTTAGCTGCCAGGACCGCTGCTGTGATTGTTTCATGGTGCAGAGAGACCAGAAAAAATAAACCAGCTCACAATCCCCTCAACCTCCCCCGCCTAAAAGGCACTATATAAATGCACGTCTTTATTTTCTTTCTTTATTATTAATAATGCCATTAATATGTCCATATGAAGTCCCGCTGCTATTTTAAGAAAAGCATTAAGAAATTTAAAATAAATGGGTTAGTGCCCGTGTTAAAACAGGAGACAGAGGAATTTCAGACGTTCATGTTGCTGCTGTACAGGCAGGGTTTAAGTCACTAGGTTTTAACAGAAAGAAAGAACTTGCATTTATATAGCGCCTTATCACATCCTCAGGAAAACATGTTACTTTTGAAGTATAATTACTGTTGCATTTTAGGCACACAGCAAGATCCCACGAACACCAATCTGATGCACGACCAGTTGGCCTCTTTTGAGTGACGTTGGTTAAGGGATAAATATTGGCCAGGATACCGAGGAGAACTCCCCTGCTCTCCTTTGAATCATGCCGTGGGATCCTTTACCTCCCACCAGAACGGGCAAACCGGTTTAACGTCTCATAGAAAAGACAGCACCTCTGGCATTGTAGCACTCCCTCGGTACTGCACTGAAATGTTAATCTAGATGATGTGCTCAAGTCCTGCAGTGGGAGTTGAACACACAACCTTCTGACTCAGAAAGGAGGGTGCAACCAACTGAGCCACAGCTGACACATTTATATGAATAGAATGTGTGTTTATACTGTTTTTAAAACCATATTACTGGACCAATGTCTCTCAGTCCAATACACTGTTGGAGGTGAATTGTTTCTCTTGTCAATGTACTGCAGCCATGATAAATGTTTGAACATAAGAAAAGTCAAAGAAACCATTTTGACCACTGAAGCTCATCTTCCCCAGCGCAACACCCAACCGTTCTCTGAACACTCCTAATGTTCTTCATTGATCCAATTACTGTAATTTATTAAAGTGTTGTTCTTATTTTCCAGTCCCCCCTCGTTTTGTGGTTCAGCCCAATAACCAGGACGGCATCTATGGGAAGGCCGGTGTTCTTAACTGTTCAGTAGACGGATATCCTCCTCCAAAGGTCATGTGGAAGCATGCGAAAGGTATGGCCCTGCTATTCGTAAGCTTAGCCTCCATTGTTTCTAACGTCTAGTTGCTGGTTGGTATCAGTCAGCTGCCAGACTGTCGCTAAAACGTAGCATTCGATGGAGTGCAAACTCTGTCTGCTCTATGCTAGGGTTGCCAACTCTGGTTGGGCATATTCCAGGAGGTCCATCACACAAACTCCCTCCTCCAACTGTCCCGCCCCCACGCTTCGGCCATTGGTCACCTGATATGTCAATCCTCACTTTTCATCACCTGATTGGATGATTCGTGACTGTTTGTCAAACAGCCTTTCCACCAGCCTCCAATATTTTAATATTTTTTTCTTTTTTCTTAATGCCATTGATTTTTCTCCAGAGTTGCTTGTAGCAGTGTCCTGGAGATTAATCTTTAATTCCTGGAGACTCCAGGGCAATCCTGGACGGTTGGGAACCCAACCCTGTGCAATCCTGACCAGTGCTTGTTTAAAAAATCATCTTGCTGGGGAAATCTCCATGGCGGCCATTTTTCAACAATCAATTTCTTCTGGAACGCGAGACTGATTCAACTAAACGGTACGGCTCATAGACCTCCCCTTTCCTTCTCCTCACCTGAAGGTAGTGAGACATACTGGGGTACAGTTCCACGGGGTGCAGCAGCCTTCCTCGTGCAAGAAGGCCTTCTCCCTACATTAGCCGAGACGGTGACGGTTGGCGGGCTGTTCAACGGTGCTCTCCGGGCCAGCCTTCCATCTTCCACCCTCCATTAACTTGAGCTCATCCAAAACTCTGCTGCCTGTATCCTAACCTGCACCAAGTCCCGTTCTCCCATCACCCCTGTGCTCACTGACCGACATTGGCTCCCGGTCCAGCAATGCCTCGATTTAAAAAAATCTCATCCTTGTTTTCAAATCCCTCCATGGCCTCATCCCTCCCTATCTCTGTAAATTACAGACCTAGCAAAAGAAAAACAGGTGTATTCGAGTGATCCCATTAACAATCATGTAATTCAACACCCTTTGAAACTGCTGTTCCCAGCTTGCTGTTGCTACACATAGCAGTGGTGGAGCTTTTCTTTGAGCGTGTTATCTCCAGTTAACAAACGGTACTCCATTCCCATCGTCCCTTTGTAAGAACATCGAGCAGCAAAAGGACTTAATTCTGAAATTATTTTCCCTGACAGTGTAATTCTCCTCGTAAGATGAGTCCTTTGAAAGCAGAAGGGAGCTGGCCTCGTAACACGGTCAAATTGTATCATGTTAGGTCTTGTTACTGCAGCCTGTTGGCCTGTGACAGTAGCTGAGAGTGTGTCGAGAGGTTTCAAACTTGAGATACTCAGTAGGAACTGTGCATGCCTGGCTCAGCATTTTAAAAGTGCTTTAATATTACAGAAGACCAGCTAGCAGCGGAGTTGTAATCCTCCCCCAGTCATCTCCGCTTTTAAGTGCCAATTCTCATCTTTGTGTTTAAACGTCTCCATGGCCTCGCCCCTCACTATCTCTGTAACCTCCTCCAGCCCTACAACCCTCGGAGATCTCTGTGCTCCTTCAATTCTTGCCTCTTGCGCATCCCCGATTTTAATCGCTCCACCATTGGCAGCCGTGCCTCCAGCTGCCTAGGCCCTAAGTTCTGGAATTTCCTCCCTAAACCTCTCCGCCTCTCTCTCCTCCTTTAAGACTCTCCTTAAAACCTACCTTTTTGACCAAGCTTTTAGTCACCTGTCCTAATATCTCCTTCTGTGGCTTGGTGCCAAATTTTGTTTGATAATCGCTCCTGTGAAGCGCATTGGGATGTTTTACTACATTAAAGGTGCTATATAAATGCAAGTTGTTGTTGTTCTTTATGTGGGGCATCACAACCACTGGCAGTCAAGATGGCTGCGCATGTGCTTCTGCAGAAGGAGTCATTGGGCAGCAATTAAGGATGGAAATCTCAGGCTGTGGCATGAGACCAAAATCATGTGCTCCCACTGCTGTCCTGCCTGAAATTGGCTACCTCAGCAGAGTTGAAAGGGGTTGCACTTAGAATCGTCCCTTATCTGGCTCAGTACCAAACCAGAAGGTGCACGTGAAGTCTTGTGGCTAGATGTCACTCCACGCATGTCCCGAATTCCGCAGGGAAATCATGGATCCACTTTTCTTCTGGGGGAAAAAGGGAATGTGTGGCAGAATCTCCAGCTGTTTGGTTTTTTTTGAACAGGTCAGTCAAAAATACCAACCAGTAAATAAGAAGCCTTAATATTCACATAAGCCAAATGAAGCTGTCGGCATGAAAGCTTTATAAAGGTTCCTTGCCTGTCCCTGATGGTAATGAAGGCTGGACTCAAGGCAAAACAAAGGAAACCAATAAAATGTGTAGGACATTAGCACGAGGAGAAGATAAAAGGCCAGGACTTTGCACAATGGACAATATCACAATGCTATTTTTTTTTGCACTTAGGGCCACATCTCTGGTCCCATCATTCAAAATATAGGAACAGGAGTAGACCATTCCACTCCTTGAGCCTGCTCCGCCATTCAATTAGATCATGGCTGATCTGCACCTCGACTCCATTTAACCTCCTTTGCTCCAAATCACTGAATACCTCTACCTAACAAAACCCTATCAATCTCAGTTTTGACATTTTCAATTGACCCCCAGCCTCAACAGCTTTTCGAGGGAGAGAGTTCCAGATTTCGAGTACCCCTTGTGTGAAGAAGTGCTTCCTGACATCACCCCTGAACGGCCCAGCTCTAATTTTAAGGTTATGCCCCCTTGTTCTGGATTCCCCCACCAGGGGGGAATAGTCTCTATCTACCCTATCGAATCCTTTAATCATCTTAAACACCTCAAAACCACAGAAAAAGGAACAAAGAAAGAGACTGTTGGTAGCTTCAGTGTTAATGCTGACTATAAGGGACTGTAATCCAGGCCTGTAGGGAATTGGACATCCGTGCTGGTTGTGTGGGGCTTCACGCACCACATTTGTGGAATTAGAGTTACAAATCAGACCGCACAGCATCAGAGCCTTTGTACAGAGAATTCAAATGCCAATGTCACCCCTTCAAAGCTCTTTTAAAAGTTGGAAGAAAAGAACTTTATCTTCTGTCTATTTCTGTTGATTAAAAAAAATGGTGAGTCTCAGATGACATCATCAGTAGGCCCAAGGTGGAATTTCCTTGGAGCTGCTCCCATAGGTTCGTCTGAAGTGCGCTCGAAACCTCGTTATAGATGGGATTTCGACCATACTTCCGGAAGAACTCCGAGGAAGTTCCCTTATTCACCCCGACAAGATGAGCAACTAAATTAATATGAGTGGACACTGTCATTAGTCCAGGGTCAAGCGACGGTTTATTTACCTGAAGTAGCCCTTGCACCTGTGTGTATATTAAAAGTCTGTCTCTTTATACAAGTCTGTTAGGAGAGTACTTTTGGAGGGTTAGTGAGGATACGATGTACATTGTGGCACCAAAATACCATTTGCACATCACACTATCATAACTGCTGTCTCCTCACCCTTTCCCTTCCCTAAAATGGAAACCGTCTCCCCTTCATCTTGATGAAAGGTGCACACCCAAAATGTCATTACCTGCCTTTTCTCTTTCTGGATCCTGACTATCCTGCTATGTATTTCCAGCATTTTTCTGTTCTCCTTTCAACCCTTCTCCTGGTACCCTTCGCCATGAAATGTTTTGTTTTTCAATGTATTTCTTTTCTTTGCTAATCAATTTGGTAATTGATTCTGGTTCCATTTGCTCCTGTTAGCAAGGTATTAGACACCAGTTAAAATCTATCAAGCTTTTCTATGTAGCCCCCCCCCTCCTCCTATACCTTTAATCATTGGTTCATTACATTGTTTTTCTCTTGCTATGTGGAATCTTTGCTCCGGAGGTTCTGACATCATGGGTTAACTAGGGATAAATGCGCAGTAGGTTCCCTTAAAGTCCTTCTAATGGTGACTGTCCGCAGCCTACTTCAGGCCAAAATTGTGCCCCTTGTGTGCCACAATCTTTGCTGTGGCCATTGTGCTGTCATTGATCAACAGGAAAAGTTCCTCTGCCAGCTCCGTCATGCTCAGCCCTCCTACTGAGAAGAAAGCATCTCTCTCCACTGGCAGCAATAGTTACTGCCTACTCTCACCTGCTTGAGCCCATCAGTCGAAGCCACAAACAGTTCTGAGGAGCCACAGCTGATAGTTGAGTGTCGTGTGTGGAGACCAGTGTTTTGGACCAGCCAAGATTCTGTCAAGAGTATAACTGCCCTATGATCAGAGGTACTAATCCGCCGCAAATAAATATCACCCTCCCCACCCTCCTCCCTCCCCATCCCCCATTCCCTCCCTCCCCCACCCCCCATTCCCACCCCCCACTCCCTCCCCTCCACCCCCACCCCGATTCTATAATAGCTAGGTATAAAAGACAGATCAAATCAGTAGAGAAACATTTTTAACTCTCTTCCTCCTGCTACATTGGCTTTAATTCTCTCTCATAAGCCTTCACTATGCTGCACATACACCATTATGAAGTTGAAATTATCGCAGACACCAGTGGGGAATAAATTCAAAAAATGCTGAATAAACACTTAACAATGCACCTTACAATCAAACCAATTGATTACAATAACCAATTCAAGTTATGGAGAAAGCATCCCATATCTATTATTTTAGCATATGGCAAACTAATGTTTGCTGTGGTAAAAATTCGAACTGGCTTGTTTGTGCCTTCTTGCTCATTCATAGAATCATAGAATGATATAGCACAGAAGGAGGCCATTCGGCCCACCGTATCTGTACCGTCTCTTTGAAAGAGCCCTACTCCTCTGCTCTTTCCCCGTGGCCCTGCAAATTTTTCCACTTCAAGTATTAATCCAATTCCCTTTTGAAAGTTATTATTGAATCTGCTTTCACTGGTTATTGTTGCCGAAATCATGCTCATTATAAGATGGAAGGAACAGTCGGGCTTTTAGTCCGGTGAAACATTCTGTGATGTGCTGTGTCGATGGGAGATTTCAGATCCTGTCTCTGATCTGGAAGGGAGACTCTGCTACTTTTTAAAACCCATTACATCTGTGTGCCTGCTGTGAGGACATATAATGCTCACCAGAACACCTTCATGATTAAGAATGTTCCTCTGAGCCTCAGAGGGATTAATGTGCATGTCATTTCTCACTAATCCTCTGAATTCATGATTTCACACTGAATTTATCCTTTGCAGGAAGTGGAAACCCTCAGCAGTATCACCCAGTTCCACTGACGGGCCGAATACAGATCCTGGCAAACGGTTCCTTGTTGATTCGCCATGTTCTGGAAGAAGACATCGGGTACTACCTTTGCCAGGCAAGCAATGGGGTTGGCACAGACATCAGCAAGTCAATGTTTCTTACAGTAAAGAGTAAGTGGCTCACTTTGCATCTGCTAACTTTTAGACCATGTTTTCAGAGAGGCCCAATTGAAATCCATACACGTTGGGTGGAATGTTCATTTGAAAATCGGTGCAGATGGTCGTTCAATATACATCAGGACTGCCTTCCAAGAACTTGATCAATACAAGCTGCTTGACTACAGAGGTGAAAGAATAATATTCTAATTTGTACAGCACTAAAGTCAACCAGATCATAGAATCATACAGCACAGAAGGAGGCCATTCGGCCCATTATGTCGGTGCCGGCACTTTGAAAGAGCTATCCAATTAGTCCCACTCCCCTGCAAAATTTTCCTTTTCAAGTATAAATCTAATTGCCTTTTACTGCTGAATCTGCTTCCTCCACTTTTTCAGGTAGTGCATTCCAGATCGTAACAACTCGCGTAAAAAAAAAATTCTCCTAACTTCCCCTCTGGATATTTTGCCAATTAACCTAAATTTGTGTCCTCTGGTTATCGACCCTCCTACCAATGGAAACAGTTTCTCCCTATCTACTTTATCAAAACCCCTCATGATTTGGAACGGCTCTATTAAAATTCCCCTTAACCTTCTCTGCTCTAAGGACAAATCCGGGAAAAGAAAATAATGAACAGTCCCATATACGCTCACATCTACAGACTGTGGGAGTCTGTCTCCATTTTTAGAAAAATTTTCCAGTACAACTAGAGATTTCCTGCACCTGAACTGAACTGAGGCACAGTGAGGTACGGGCACTGCCAGCGTTCAAAATGTACTATTTGAGGGGCATTTAACACTAAGTTGGACTGAACCAGCTGAGTCAGTTGTTGTACAGATTAGAATGTCGTTCTTTCACCTCTAGACTAAAGGTCACACTAACTGATGCGTGAGTCACACTCCTAAAAGGCTGTGTGAAAATATGACGTGTATATATATATATATATTGAATGTTTATCCCATGAGAGTGAGTTTCTTTTAGTAATATTAATGCATATAAATGATTAGAAATAGGGAAATAAACCATCAGGCCCAAGGAGCCCATTCTTTTTTATAGCTCGAACACCATCTACCTGTCTTCTCACCATATGCCTCGATCCTCTTTCTTCCAGAAATCTGTTTTGAACCCACTCTTAATCGGATTTCTCTGGTAAGGTCAGCCCTTTGGCTAAAAGAAGAAGTTCTGCCTCACTTCCCTTCTTCATAATTTTTGACTGTGTTCCCTGAATACTTCACCTGGATCAATGCAATACCCTTGCATGGTGGCACAATAACCTGTCTCTCGTACATGCCCCATAAAGAGCTTCATCTCATCAGACTTCATTTTGTTGGGATTTAATAATCCACTTTTATAATGCTGTAGTTTCTTATTTCATTAGACTCGTAAATTGATGTAGATGTTTTCGAAGGTCTTGGGGAGGGGAGGGGAGGGAAGGGGAAGCTTCCAAGAAGAGAGGTGATCAATACTGAAGGATGAGAAGTGATTGATTTCCCTCCTGTGGGATTGTCACACGGATCACAATAAAAAAAATACTTTCTCCTCAGTGTAATGGACTAATCAATCAGAAGCTCGCTAAGAAAAAGGTGACCTAACGGCTGCCTCAGTATGGGCAGCAAAATACAACTAGACATCGTCCTTAAAACACAAGCAAGGCGTAGGGAAGTTGAATGTTTAATTCCCCTCCTGCCTCTGATGAATGGCATTATTTGAAAGGGGAGTTCTCCCAGTGTCCTGGACAATATTCCTCCCTCCACTAACAGCACCAAAAAATGATAGAATTATACAGCAAAGAAGGAGGCCAGTTGGCCCATCGTGCTTGTGCTGGCTCTTTGAAAACGAGCGATCCAATTAGTCCCACTCCCCTGCTCTTTCCCCACAGCCCAGCACATTTTTCCTTTTCAAGTATTTATCCAATTCCCTTTTGAAAGTTACGATTGAATCTGCTTCCACCGCCCTTTCAGGCAGTGCATTAACTGGTCATTCATCTCATTGTTGTTTGTGGGACAATGATGATGCAAAATAGTTACTACATTTGGCCACGGAACAATCACAGCACTTCAAAATTAATTCCCGATGTGTCGAGCTTTAAGATGTTTCAATGACAGGATAGGATGCCTATATGATTGCAATTGTTTCATTTCTTTGAGGGTGGGAGGTGCTGTATGCATGTTTAAATGTAGTGTCTGTTAACCCTCAGTTGCTGCAGTCATTGATATCCCTTGATTGGTTTCTTAGGCATCAGTCTTGGCTCAGTGGTACCACTCTCGTTGCTAAATCAGAAGGTTGTGGGTTCAAGCCTTACTCCTGAGACTTGAGCACATAATCTAGGGTGACACTTTAGTACCGAGGGACTGCTGCATTGCTACTGGTGCTGTCTTTTGGCTGAGACGTTAAAATGAGGCCCTGTCTGCCCTGTCATGGCACAATTAGAAGAAGAACAGGGTGTCCTGGCCAACATTTATCCCTCAGCCAACACCACTAAACAGGGTATCCGGTCATTTACCTGATTTTGGCTGTCGTGTTTCACTATATTACAACTGAGACTACACTTCGAAAGTACTTCATTGGCTGTGAAGCTCCTTGGGGCGTCCTGAGGTCATGAAGGGTGCGATATAAATCCAAATTCCTTCTTTCTCTATCAGCCACGGTACCACTTAAAAGCATTTTCTCCCGATGCAATTACGTTTTGCTGTTTAAAAACATATTATATTTCTACATTAAGTAGAAATGAAATGGATGACTGCAATTTATGAGATGGAGTGCAGTGCTCAGTCTCCCTTCGTGATTGTGAGTTAAGCAAATTAATATGATTTCAAGGATCCCTACAGGCTAGAGGAAAGACGGTTAAGGGGGAATGGCACGGGGATGGGGTGGGGGGGTGGAAGAAAGGGGGAGACATCACTAAAGCATATAAAAATATTAAATGGCTTATATCCGGAATATTACTTTCCAAATAAAGCAGGCTAGTAGGAGCAGAGAACAGGGGGGTGGTTATGTGAGGCTGCTCGTCCAGTGCTGAGCCTCAGCAGCTGTGAGTGCTGTAGCGGAGACTGTGGCTCTGGTTTTCTCACCGATGCTCGCTGTGCTAGGCGCACAGCCTTGCTTAACGTCCCAACATTAGCACAAAACTGGCGGAATGTAAATGAAAATTGGAAGTTAGTTACGAGAAGGGACATTATTCATGCAAAGTTTGAAAAAAAATGTTTGGAATAATCTACTGGGCAGCATAGGAATTAGGAGGATTCAAAGCGACGGGAGAATGAGGTTACTGGAGGGATAAGCTCGGTGGGCTGAGGAGCCATTTTCCCATCATGCCTTCTGTTCTGTTCTGACCATTTTAAAGAAAGAAAAAGCGAGAACTTGCATTTATATAGCGCCTTTCACAACCTCAAGACGTCCCAAAGCGCTTTATAGCCAATGAAGTACTTGCGAAGTGTAGTCACAGTTGAAATCTAGGAAACACGAGAGACAATTTATGCACAGCAAGATCCCACAAAATAGCAGTGAGATAAATGACCAGATAATCTGTTTTGGTGATGTTAGTTGAGGGATAATTATTGGTCAGGATATTGGGGAGAACTCTTCTTCGAAATAATGTCATGGGATCTTTTACATCCGCTTGAGAAGGCAGATTTTGGTTTAACGTCTCATCCGAAAGACGGCATCGCCAACTGTGCAGCACTCCCTCAGTACTGCACTGGAGTGTCAGCCCAGATGATGTGCTCAAGACTTTGTAGTGGGACTTGAACCCACAACATTTTGACTCAAGAGGCAAAAGTGCTATCACTGAGCCACATCATTTGTTGCTTTGTGTCTTTTAGTTTTTTTTTAATCATCCAACACCCTCAGGCTACTTATAAGCTGCTGCTTGACGAATTATACTTTTTACAAAATCTATTTTGTTCCATCTCCCTTACCCGTCCCCGATGTATTAATCCTCAGTTGAGCCAGCAGGATGGTGCAGCCTGCCAACAACTTAACAGATGGCATTCTTGGTCAACCCTTGAGGAAACACATTCAATAGATGGTTGAAGGCTTGCTCCTCTTTCTCCCTCCCATGCTTGGCCTGGTTGAGATTGGCAACGCAGTCTCTTTGATCAATAGAGTTCTTTTGCAAATTGAATCAGTATTTTCAGAATTCTTCCACCCTCCAGCCAGTGCACAATCTCTCGCCCTGGCCACTGTCTGTGGCTGAACCAGACTGTTTGCAACCTTGGCGTCCTATTTGACCCTGAGCTGAGCTTCCGACCACATATCCGCTCCATCACCAAGACCGTCTAATTCCACCTCCGTAACATCGTCTGTCTCTGCCCCTGCCTCAGCCCATCTGCTGCTGAAACCCTCATCCATGCCTTTGTTACCTGCAGACTCGACTACTCCAATTCTCTCCTGACCAGCCTCCCATCTTCCACCCTCCATAAACTTGAGGTCATCCAAAACTCTGCTGCCCGTATCCTAACTCGCACCAAGTCCCGTTCACCCATCAGCCGCTGTGCTCACTGACCTACATTGGCTCCCAGTCCAGCAACGCCTCAATTTTAAAATTCTCATCCTTGTGTTCAAATCCCTCCATGGCCTCGCCCCTCCCTAACTCTGTAACCTTCTCCAGCCCTACAACTCTCCGAGATCTCCACCATCCTCCAATTCTGGTCTTTTGCACATCCCTGCCTTTCATTGCTGAACCATTGGCGGCCGTGCCTTCAGCTGCCTAGGCCCTAAGCTCTGGAATTCCCTCCCTAAACCTCTCTACCTCTCTTCTTCTTTAAGATGGTCTTTAAAACCTACCTCTTTGACCAAGCTTTTGATCACCTGTCCTAATATCTCTTTATGTGGCTCGGTGTCAAAGTTTGTTTGATAACCGCTCCTGTGAAGCGCCTTGGGACATGTTACTACTTTAAAGGCGCTATATAAATGCAAGTTGTTGTTGCTTTGCTCACCTGGTTTGACAGTCACGTATGTGGCGGACAGGAGTCCAAATGATCGTGAACGACCATCCATTGAGGCCGCCCGTGTGCTGCAAAAAAAAAGACGGGGAAGTGGAAAGCATCCAGAAGCTCTCTAGGTTGGTTATTGTTTCTGATAAACAGAAGCAGCCAGAACAGAGAAATTACAGACCTAGCAAAAAAAACAGGTGTATTCGAGTGATCCCATTAACATTCATGTAATTCAACACCCTTTGAAACTGCTGTTCCCAGCTTGCTGTTGCTACACATAGCAGTGGTGGAGCTTTTCTTTGAGCGTGTTATCTCCAGTTAACAAACGGTACTCCATTCCCATCGTCCCTTTGTAAGAACATCGAGCAGCAAAAGGACTTAATTCTGAAATTATTTTCCCTGACAGTGTAATTCTCCTCGTAAGATGAGTCCTTTGAAAGCAGAAGGGAGCTGGCCTCGTAACACGATCAAATTGTATCATGTTAGGTCTTGTTACTGCAGCCTGTTGGCCTGTGACAGTCGCTGAGAGTGTGTCGAGAGGTTTCAAACTTGAGATACACAGTAGGAACTGTGCATGCCTGGCTCAGCATTTTAAATGTGCTTTAATATTACAGAAGACCAGCTAGCAGCGGAGTTGTAATCCTCCCCCAGTCATCTCCGCTTTTAAGTGCCAATTCTCATCTTTGGTTTAAATGTCTCCATGGCCTCGCCCCTCACTATCTCTGTAACCTCCTCCAGCCCTACAACCCTCAGAGATCTCTGCGCTCCTCCAATTCTTGCCTCTTGGGCATCCCTGATTTTCTTTGCTCCACCATTGGCGGCCGTGCCTCCAGCTGCCTAGGTCCTAAGCTCTGGAATTCCCTCCCTAAACCTGTCTACCTCCCTATCTTCCTTTAAGACGCTCATTACAATCTATCTCTTTGACCAAGCTTTTGGTCACCTGTCCTAATATCTGTTTATGTGACAAATTTTGTCTGAAAGCGCTCTTGTGAAGTGCCTTGGGATGTTTTACTATGTACAAGGTGCTATATAAATGCAAGTTGTTGTTGTTTTATGGAGAACTAATGGGACTGTAGAGTCCTGAATATTGTGCCATCGGTTTAAGGGAGCTGGTTACAATAATGTAAATACGTGGTCCTTCACTATACATATATATATATGTAACAATTGGGTCTCCACGTTATGCAGCAGAGCCCCACAGAATTATCACCCAACTGAAAAGCTGGAGGAGCACAGCACACAGGGTGACTCGCTCCAGCGGTGTAAAAGGCTATAAGCTATTTTCTGTGTGAACGATAAAAGACTGTGTAATGTGGTAAGATTAAGGGGCTCTGATAATCGACACAAATAACCAATAGGGCCTTTTGCGCCTGATGCGTAGAATGGGATATCTTTTCCGCCTTTAGTTAGAAAGCAAGTAAAAGAGAGAAAATATCACTGAGTTTCAGCCTGATCAACATCCCAAGGTGTAGCAGACCATGAATGAAGGCCCAGAGACACATGGAACAACAAGTCTCCGAAAGGTTGTAGAAATCTGGAACTCTCTTCCCCCAAAAAGCTGTTGAGGCTGGGGGTCAATTGAAAATTTCAAAACTGAGATTGATAGATTTTTGTTAGGTAAGGGTATTAAGGGTTATGGAACCAAGACGGGAGATGGAGTTAAGATACAGATCAGCCATGATCTAGTTGAAAGGCGGAACAGTCTTGATGGGCTGCCTAAGGCCATGCCTGGATATGAGAGGGCACAAGAGGTCCATCTTATGGTACATGTACGAAGAAAACCAGCCCTGATACCCTAGCAGTACTTGTTCCAGTCTGACCCATGCCATAATCCATTTCCTGATTTGTAATCGGCCTAGGTACTTACAGAGATCACCAGCTGGTTGATTCTTGATTTAAAAAATTGACCTGAAATTGATTAGCAAGCTGTTGGCTGAGGGACACTGCATTTCTTAATTGTTGATGGCGATGCTGTGACTGTAAATTTGGTATTGATTAGGTTCTTGGGGGTCATTTGTTTCTTACACCAATTAGCGCCCATTAATGGCTATGTGTTCTGCACAACAGTCTGCAACATAGCACAGGGAGATCCATTGATCCCTCTAACACCCTGTTTACACAGCAGTTTATTCAGTGCAGCCTCCGTATCTCCTGCGATTCCACATTACGACTTGCTCAAGCTGAGAAACAAACACAGAAAATAGAGCTGTGGAAACACGGTTTAATTGTTAAACCTTATTTTGATGAGTGAAGCAGGTGATGGCAAATTGCAAGTCCGACTCACAAGTGGGAGGCTGCAGTGCTGGATTGGATTTTTAAATATCTTGCAGTTAGTGTCTATTAGTGTATGACTCGTACCCCAGCAAGTGGTATATTTGATTGTCAGAAGCACATATAATGAATGCAGCAGTGTTAGAGCACGAGTACACGCACAAGCTGAACTTTTCTGGAGGCAGAGAAGCTGCTCGATGCAGCCACCCATGTGAACTGCTGCTCCAGTCACACCAAAGAACTTCAGGACAGTCGACTCGTACTGATGCTAACGCTACTGTTCTGGACAAAATTGCTTATTGATTCTTAATCAGTAAACTACAAGTATGAAAGGTTCGGTAAGTTTTTCGTTCATTTTGTTGTCATCGAGGTGAAGGACGTTAATGCTGCAAATGGAACCCATTTCATAGAATCATAGAACTGTACAGCACAGAAGGAGGCTATTCAGCCCATCGTGCCTGTGCCGGCTCTTTGAAAGTGCTATCCAATTGGTCCCATTCCACCCTGCTCTTTCCCCATAGACCAGCAATTTTTTTCCCTTTTCAAGTATTTTTCCAATTCCCTTTTGAAAGTTATTATTGAATCTGCTTCCACCGCCCTTTCAGGCAGCGCATTCCAGATCATAACAACTCACTGAGTAAAAAAAATTCTCCTTGTCTCCCCTCTGGTTCTTTCGCCAATTATCTTAAATCTGTGTCCTCTGCCTACCGCATCTCCTTATTCTCAGTTACTTCTTATTTACTTTTATCAAAACCCCTCATAATTTTAATCACCTCTATTAAATCTCCCCCTTAACCTCCTCTGCTCCAAAGAGAACAATCCCAGCTTCTCTAGTCAGTACTGAGCACTCTCAGGTCAGCTATAGCATGGTTAGATGTCGAGACTACACTGCCCCGACAATATGCCTTAGCTGCACCCCCAACTACTCCTGTGTGACATTTATCTATTACCCAAAGTGGCCATTCCTGACACCGTTCTCAGTGAGTTTGCCAGTTTAATGCTGAAATAGAGACAGTTTTTGCATTAAAGGCCCACATTCAATATTAACTGGCCAAATCCATTTCATCTAAGACTTTTAAAATCAACAAACAGAAAGGACTTTCACCCTATAAGTCTTGGCCGTCTTTGAATCCAGATCCCAAAGTTGAAAAGCCAGTGTCTCATCCGCTGCCCTATCTTTAAAAAGTGCTGTTTGGTGGGAAGCTCTCCATCCACCTCTGGAACCAGGGTTCAAATCCCAGCTTGATGGAATGAAACCATCTGCCTGTTGGATGTAAGGGTCCGACATGAAATTAAGTTAAGCTAGTTACGAGAGGATATGGGTCCAAAACGCACATCTGCCCCCTTATCTTGGCATGAAACTGGCAATCTTACTAAGGGAGGCGACAGGAAATAGAAAAATGTCACACTGGTGCGGTTGGGGGGTGCTGCTCGGGCGTCTGAGGCAAAGTGGTGATTACATCAAACCATGGTACAGGGGACTCGAGTGTGTTTGGTACGTTCTGCTTTATTGGTCATGTGGAACAGACATTCATCAAAAGCAGACAGCACCGTGTCAATAAATTTCACAAAGGAGTTGAACAAATATCTAGTTGAGAATGGAATTGGAGATTACAGGACTAGGTACTACCTCAAATTAACTAAGTCCACAGGTTATGATGGTGTCTGTGCTGCTGGAGTGGGGGAGATGGGCTGGATGTGTGGATAAATGTTCTCGAATTATTCTTGATTAACCTTTGGGATTCTGGGAGTATTAGCGCAGCCCTGCCAAAGCAAGGGGACAGGTTCAGGGTTGTGAAGAGCAAAGTTTATGATAAATATCAACAAGTATTTCTTTACACACAGGGTGATTAACAGCTGGAGCGGGTGGTCAGAGGAGTGACTGAGGTCAGGGACACTGGATTAGTCTTATGAGGAGCTGGGTGCTGTAATGGGAAGATGGCAGGGTTGGTGATCAAATGGGCTGAAGCACTTCCTGCATCCAAAATGATCTTGTAAGTTTTCCCTCAAGGATTAAACGGGTGGGTAGAGTCCATGATTGAACATATTGTACTTGGTCAACTAAAGGAGCAGGCTTAATGAGTGGAATGTTCTGTTCTTGTTCCGTGCCTCCTAATGCCCTTTTCAACCCAATCACTGACTGGATTCACTATGAAGAGTGAGTGGCTTTTCAGCACAGCTACAGCTTGAATGGGCCTTTCAGTTGCTATGCAGTTCTGAACAGCCTTTTCCATTATCTGCCTTGAGAGTTAAGTGGCGCTGAATGTGATGTAGTCTTTACTTTGTTTTAATGAGGACCATTAGAAGTGTGGAGAGACCTTGCACACTATTCATTATTTGATCCGAGCTGCCTCTTCCCTCGCTCCAGAGGTGACTGACTGGGTCGCTACCTTAAAAGGCTCTGAAATGAGAATTTGATAAATTCTTCACACTGCCTTGGTTCCAAACACGGTTGGATGCATAAAGGGAGTAAAAGAGCTAGTATGATTACACATAAATGGATAAAAATTTACAGCCAAGACCAAGTCCTGAGGCATCACCATACAAAGGGACATGAGTTTGATGTGTCAATCCACTCAGTTTCTGGTCTCGACCACAATGCTGCGGGGAGGTCGCAAACAGTGGGCAAAAAAAAGAAGTAAAATTGGAAGGAAGATTGTCACCACCTCCCAGCAGCTGGATCAAGAGCAACATATGGAGAAGATTTGGGGTGGGTTACTCACCCATACTCTCAGGCATAGGTAGTAAATGGTCTGATGAGACCAGAAAAGGAGGAAGAGAAAGTGCTGGGCATTAGGGTGTGGTATGGTGAGTTCCCTATCTCGGCTATGCTGTTATAGGGAGGTATCAGGTGGAGACGAGGTGCTTCCTGACAGTGCAGGAAAATCACCTCAGACCCCGTGTGCTCGGCTCCAAGCTCCTTCCCCTCCTACAGGCTCTTAAATCCCAAACTTGGTGCCACGACTCGAAATATCTCAACTTCTACTCTTTTCCAACTTTATGGTGTCTTGCACGAAGAGCCTCAGGCCTTCACCCTCTCAAAAAAAAAGCTGGAGCATCATCCTAATGTTTATTGTTCAATGGGCAGCATGCATAGATGGCATCATACACAGAACAGGGTAACTTTGGTGATTGGGACGTGACTTTGGTGATTGGGACATGACCATACGTCCTGTGACCAGTTGTACTATGGAGCTTTACATAAGAACATAAGAACAAAAGAAATAGGAGCAGGAGTAGGCCAATCGGCCCCGCGAGCCTGCTCCGCCATTCAATAAGATCATGGCTGATCTGATCCTAACCTCAAATCTAAATTCATGTCCAATTTCCTGCCCGCTCCCCGTAACCCCTAATTCCCTTTACTTCTAGGAAACTGTCTATTTCTGTTTTGAATTTATTTAATGATGTAGCTTCCACAGCTTCCTGGGGCAGCAAATTCCACAGACCTACTACCCTCTGAGTGAAGAAGTTTCTCCTCATCTCAGTTTTGAAAGAGCAGCCCCTTATTCTAAGATTATGCCCCCTAGTTCTAGTTTCACCCATCCTCGGGAACATCCTTACCGCATCCACCCGATCAAGCCCCTTCACAATCTTATATGTTTCAATAAGATCGCCTCTCATTCTTCTGAACTCCAATGAGTAGAGTCCCAATCTACTCAACCTCTCCTCATATGTCCACCCCCTCATCCCCGGGATTAACCGAGTGAACCTTCTTTGTACTGCCTCGAGAGCAAGTATGTCTTTTCTTAAGTAAGGAGACCAAAGTTGTATGCAGTATTCCAGGTGCGGTCTCACCAATACCTTATATAACTACAGCAATACCTCCCTGTTTTTATATTCTATCCCCCTGGCAATAAAAGCCAACATTCCGTTGGCCTTCTTGATCACCTGCTGCACCTACAAACTAACTTTTTGATTTTCTTGCACTAGGACCCCCAGATCCCTTTGAACTGCAGTACTTTCCAGTTTCTCGCCATTAAGATAATAACTTGCTCTCCGATTTTTCCTGCCAAAGTGCATAACCTCACATTTTCCAATATTGTATTGCATCTGCCAAATCTCCGCCCACTCACCCAGCCTGTCTATATCCCCTTGTAGGTTTTTTATGTCCTCCTCACTCTCTACTTTCCCTCCCATCTTTGTATCATCTGCAAACTTTGATATGTTACACTCGGTCCCCTCCTCCAAATCGTTAATATAGATTGTAAAGAGTCGGGGACCCAGCATCGACCCCTGCGGAACAGCACTGGCTACAGGTTGCCAGTCCGAGAATGTACCATTTATCCCAACTCTCTGCTTCCTGTTAGATAACCAATCCTCCACCCATGCCAGAATATTACCCCCAATCCAGTGATTCTTTATCTTGAGCAATAATCTTTTATGTGGCACCTTGTCGAATGCCTTCTGGAAGTCCAAACACACTACGTCCACTGGTTCCCCTTTATCCACCCTGTACGTTATATCCTCAAAGAACTCAAGCAAATTTGTCAGACATGACTTCCCCTTCGTAAAGCCATGCTGACTTTGTCCTATTAAATTATGTTTATCCAAATGTTCCGCTACTGTCTCCTTAATAATAGACTCCAAAATTTTACCCACCACAGATGTTAGGCTAGCTGGTCTATAATTTCCAGCCTTCTGCCTACTACCCTTTTTAAATAAGGGTGTTACATTCACAGTTTTCCAATCTGCCGGGACCTTTGCCGAGTCCAGAGAATTTTGGAAAATTATTACCAAAGTATCCACAATCCCTACTGCCACTTCCCTCAAGACCCTAGGATGTAAGCCATCAGGTCCAGGGGATTTATCCGCCTTGAGTCCCATTATTTTACTGAGTACCAATTCTTTAGTGATTTTAATCGTATTTAGCTCCTCCCCCCCCTAAAGCCCCCTGTTTGTCCAGTGTTGGGATATTCTTAGTGTCCTCTACTGTAAAGACTGAAACAAAATATTTGTTCAGCATTTTTGCCATTTCCATGTTTCCCACCATTAATTTCCCGGTCTCATCCTCTAAGGGACCTACGTTTGCCTTAGTTTATATAACTATAGAAACTCTTGCTATCTGTTTTTATATTTTTTGCTAATTTATTTTCATAATCTATCTTCCCTTTCTTAATCAATCCTTTTGTTACTTTTTGCTGTCTTTTGAAGACTTCCCAATCTTCTATCCTCCCACTAAGTTTGGCTACCTTATATGTCCTTGTTTTTAGTCGGATAATTTAGTCGGATAATTTCTTTACTTAGCCACGGATGGCTGTCATTTCTTTTACACCCTTTTTTCCTCAGTGGAATATATATTTTTTGAAAGTTGTATAATAACTCCTTGAATGAACACCACTGTTCATGTACCGTCTTACCCTTTAATCTATTTTCCCAGTCCACTTTAATCAATTATGCTCTCATACCATCATAGTCTCCTTTATTCAAGCTCAGTACGCTTGTTTGAGAACCAACCTTCTCACCCTCTAATTGGATATGGAATGTAACCATGTTATGGTCACTCATTCCAAGGGGATCCTTAACTAGGACATTATTAATTAATCCTGGCTCATTACACAGGACCAGGTCCAAGGTTGCTTGCCCCCTTGTAGGTTCAGTTACATACTGCTCAAGAAATCCATCCCTAATACACTCAATAAACTCTTCCTCAAGGCTACCCTGCCCAATTTGATTTGTCCAGTTAATATGATAGTTAAAATCCCCCATAATTATAGCTGTTCCCTTATTACATGCCCCGACTATTTCCTGATTAATACTTCTTCCAGCAGAGTTGCAACTATTAGGAGGCCTATATACTACGCCCACGAGTGTTTTTTGCCCCTTATTATTCCTTATCTCTACCCAAACTGTTTCATTATCCTGATCCTTTGTCCCAATATTCTTTCTCTTTGGGAAGGTCAAGGATTTTATTTGTTATTTGTTCTTGGGATGTAGGCAACACTGGCAAAGCAGTATTTATTGCCCATTCCTAATTGCCCTGAGGGGCAATAAGTCAACCACATAGTGCGGGACCTGAGGGCCAGATCAGGTAGGGGTGGCAGAGGGAATGCTCCCCCCCGGCCTCATAAGGAAGGCTTCCACCTCTGCCTCCCCCCCCCCCCCCCCCGATCGCGGCCCCATTGTCCTCTCTTTCCCCTCCCCCCCCACCCCCAATCACGGCCTGGAGCTTCCATTCTGTACTCACTGCTGGGGGACCACTTCCACGAGTCCCCGACTGCGGCCTACTGCCGCCTATTTGTGCTCCCGCCTGTCAGCCAGGCTGTCAATTGACCGGCTGTCAGGCAGGAGTCTGCAGTCGATTATTTAAATGAGGCCCTGCCGTTAAGAGAGGCAGGGCCTCCATGTCCCCGACCAGGCTTTCCACTTCGCTCCCCCGCACCCTTCCCCCCTCCCCATTATCGGCGCCTCAGTGTCTGGTTACTAGTCCAGTCCATAAACACTAGGCAGATTTTAACTTCAATCTGATGTTCAAAGCCCGTTTAAACAATCTATAAGTCCAATTCTCTAAACCTTGTTAAATAGATTATCAATATAGCAGAATCCAATTAACTGCCCAACAGATACTTAATTCCTGGGCAAGCTCGATTTTCTTACTATCTCATTTAAACAACTATTTAGTATCCTGCACATTCTTAAAGGGACCATACTCTGATCCGCCTACCCGTACAATGTAAGCGCACAGAGAACCTAAAAATCACGATCAATAATTACAACCACCACATATTTAGGGCCTTTAATGGAGAAAATGTAGTCCCCTATTCCGTTACGCCATCTGCATCCCTGAACACAGCAGTCCCAGTAATCCACAGACTTTTTCCATAATAAAAGAAAGAAGAAAAGAAAGACTTGCATTGAGTACATCCCAAAGCACTTTACAACCAATAGTTTAGGTTTTGAAGTGTGGTCACCGTTGTAATGTCGGAAACACGGCAGCCAATTTGCGCACAGCAAGATCCCACAAACAGCAATGTGATGATGACCAGATAATCTGTTTTAGTGATGTTGGTAGAAGGATAAATATTGGCCAAGAGACCGGGGAGAAATCCCCTGCTCTTCTTCGAATAATGCCATGGATCTTTTACGAGAGGGAAGACGGGGCCCTGCTTTAAACGTTACAGAGAAGGGTTCAGATACCAGAGGATATAAGTTTAAAAGCTAGAAAGTAAGGAGTAACAAAGGGAGTCAGACAAAAATCAGGTTCGGCGTCTGTTCTTCCCTAACATCTCTGTGAAGCAACTTGGGCCATTTTTCTAGGTTAAAGGTGAAAGTTGCTTTTTTTTTCTATGCAAAGAATAATAGACTTGTGGAATGAGTTTCCAGGGAAAGGTAACTAAAGGAGCTTTTATTTTATCCCAAACCGGCATCAATGCTGCCAGCTCCTGACACGCAATCCCAAGTTAAACGTCCTTGGATTTGCTAAGCCTGGCCGGTAGGATGATCCGAATAAAACAAACAACGCCAAGGAACGCCTGAGTGAATCCGGCAAGTTTGCTTTGGGTTTACTGTTAGCTGCTCGAGAGCCAATGTTCAGGACCCAGCAGACCCAGGACAGCTTTTAACCCAATATGAAAGCAACTGGAGAGAAGACAGTAAACATGTTCAAGCTACAATTCATTGTGTTTCTGGATAGAGAATTACAATACATGGAATTTACAGCACAGAAACAGGCCATTTGGCCCAACTGGTCGATGCCGGTGTTTATAGTCCACACGAGCCTCCTCCCATCCTACTTCATCTCATCCCATCAGCATATCTTTCTTCCCCTTTCTCCCTCATGCATTTATCTAGCTTCCCCTTAAATGCATCTATACTAGTCACCTCAACTACTCCATGTGGTAGCGAGTTCCACATTCTAACCACTCTCTGGGTAAAGAAGTTTCTCCTGAATTCTTTATTGGATTTATTAGTGACTATCTTATATTTAAGGGATACACCAAGGGCTGAGGTCTATCAAAATGGGACAGGCTTGGTGGGTCTAATGGTCTTTTCCTGCTCTTAGAATGATGAGTACGAAGGATGAGGGACTTCAGTTATGCGGAGAGAAGGTTAAGAGGAGATTTGATCGAGGTGTTCAAAATCATGAACAGTTTTGACAGAGTAAATACGGAGAAACTGTTTCCATTGGCAGAAGGGTCGGCAACCAGAGGACACAGATTTAAGGCGATTGGTAAAAGAGCCAGAGGCGACATGAGGAAATGTTTTTTTTTACAGAGAATTGTTATGATCTGGAATGCCCTGCCTGAAAGGGTGGTGGAAGCAGATTCAATCATAACATTCAAAAGGGAATTGGATAAATACTTGAAAGGAAAATATTTACAGGGGTATGGGGAAAGAGCGGGGGAGTGGGACTAATTGGATAGCTCTTTCAAAGAGCTGGCACAGGCTCGATGGGTCGAATAGCCACCTCCTGTGCTGTTATATACTATGATTAATTCTATATTTCTTAGCAGCTCGCATCAGGCCAGCAGTGCATCAGCACATAAAGCACAGGATCAAAAACCACTAGATTTACTCCAGATAATAAAAGTTTGTGTGCGGCCTTGTGAGCGACTTCAACGCCCTGTAAAGCAGGGATTCAGCTGGCATCACACGGGGGCATTACAGAACCTGTCCGTCAGAGGACTGGTCAGCCACTCTCTCCACACTGTAAGCTTCAGCTCTCTCAGCCCCCTCTCTTTGTAAATTTGACGAATGATCGAGCCTCCTGTGGTGCATTCAGTACAGTCCGCCTTTCTCTCTCAGCCTTGGGGAGCTGGCCCAGCACACTTGGCTGCCCAGTAGTTCAGAATACTGGATGTCACATCAGAACCCGTCACATAAATAGAAAGGGTCTACGACAGGAAAGCCCAATCCCTCCTCCAAGAAAAACATCATTTTATGCTCAGCGTTGATTGACGTGCAGTCCTCGAGTAGCGATAGACGGCCATCTTGTACAATCGCAGATTGCACTATTCACTGCAGACAATTTTTAAAGATCAACGGGGTGAAATTGGTGTTTGTCAGTACCGCAAAAGGTGCCAATCGGTGGCTCGTTTTACACCGCCGATGAAAAAAGAAAACCGGCCATGGTGTAAAATGGGCGGCCGATTTGCCATGGGTTCGTTTTTGCACTACGGGCGGTGACCAATCTCATCCCCCTAGAATCGGAGACCACGTCAAATTCTGCTGAATGTAACTACAAAAAGCAAGCGGTGTTTCTCCATTTTAGCAGCCGTGGCTCAGTGGGTAGCTCTCTCACCACTGAGTCAGAAGGTTGTGCGTTTAACCCCAACTCCAGAGTCTTGAGCACAAAATCCAGGCTGACGCTCCCAGCGCAGTACTGAGGGAGTGCTGCACTGTTGGAGGCGCCGTCTTTCGATGAGACGTTCGTTGGACGTGAAGCGCTTTGGGACCTCCTGAGGTTCTGAAAGTTCTTTTTCTTTTTCTTTCCTGCTGATACGCCCGTCGCTACAGTTGATTAGCGTGCAAACGTTATCCAGGAGCGCACATGAAGTATGGCCGCCCTGGCGAGGTACCAGAGAGTAACTGGCACCTGAAGAGCCTTACCCCAGAAGGAGGCGATGGCCTACCTTTCTCCAGTGGACGGTGATGAACGGGTTACCGTTGGCAACATGATCTGAAAACCAAGGCTGACGTCTTCCAGAGAGGAGCAGAGAAAACTGAAAGGGAAAGAAAAAAGAGAATGAATGGTAGTTTAATTGGAGTTCGAAACTTTTAGAATGAAGAGTGTGCTGCTGAGCCCCTTCAAACCCTTTGTTGTGTAACTTACAACAAGTTTGGTTGACAATATCTAAATGGGCTGCTCTATCAGCAATAAGGACCTTTCACGCAGCAGTCCTCACGCTAATCTATTTTATTTGCAAGCAAGAAAATAGATCACATTGGGGACATTAAGTATAGAGCAGTGAGAGAGCCTGCAGCCCAGTCAACTACAGCTAAGCTGTAAGTAATTTCACAGCCAATAGCAGCTTACATTGTATTTTGACGCCGTCTTGTTTTTTTGAATCGATACCTGCTCCCGGAGGGTCTTGTGGTCTATTGATTGATCTGTTCCGCACGATGCCTTTCACTCCACCTCACCCGCTGTGCTCAGTCATGACACCAAAAACCAGCCCTTGCGCGCGGCCAGTGTATCCGCTAATAGCGGATGAATAAATAATGAGGACAAAAGACTAAAATCCATCCGACCTTCCTGCGTGGGCTGGGAGAATTTGTTTTGGGCTGTCGGAGCAGACGTTTTGTGATTTTAGAGAAAAAAAAATCGAAGCAGGCAAATTGTTAGCGTTTAACTCTGTTGTGAGTTGAGGATGTGTTATCCAGGCCCTGGGGGGATGTGAGTGGGAGTGTGGGGCTGAGATGATGTCAGTGGTTTAATCCTTTAAAGGTAGACAAAGCCAGTCCAGCTACTGCAGTGAAGGGTGAGCAGGGGAGAGACAAGAGATGGAAATAATTTGTAATTCTCTTGCACTGTACCGCATTCTACCACACAACAGGGGGTCATTTTACGAGTCTGCATTTTCTGTGGGGAGGAGCCTTAATCACCAGTAAGGCGCATCAGAAATTCAGGTTTGCGAATCCCGTAAAATGATTCTTAATGTGTGCACAGAGATATATGAAGAACAGTTTCAAGGAAAAGGCCCACCATCACTTTCTCAGGGCAATAAATACCGCCCTTGGCACTCCAATGCAGCACTGAGGGAGCGCTGCACTGTTGGAGGTGCCGTCTTTCGAATGAGACGTTAAACCGAGGCCCGTCTTCCCTCTCAGGTGGACATAAAAGATCCCGCGGCACTATTTCAAAGAAGAGCGGGGAGTCCTCCCCGGTGTCTTGGCCAATATTTGTCCCACAGCCAACATCACTAAAAAAACAGATCATCCGGTCATTATCGCGTTGCTGTTTGTGGGACCTTGCTGTGCACAAATTAGCTGCCGCGTTTCCCTACATTACAAATTACAACAGTGAATACAGTTCAACGGTAATTCATTGGCATAAAGTGCTTTGGGACGTCCTAAGGTCATAAAGGGCACTATATAAATGCAAACCTTTCTTTCTTCCTTTTCTTTCTGCCTGACTGAGCAGTGAAGTGTATGGAGGGCCATGTTAGCAAGCCTGAGCCAGAGGCTAGGTTACAGCGCACAGCTCCCTCAGGCACGGAGGAAACCAGATCGGCAGCGAGCAATACAAAGATGAGAAGCAGCCAGAGATCTCGGAATCCGTGTCAGTTGTAATGCCTTTACTTGCTGCTGGTTTAATACAAGGCTTCCCTCCAAGGGCAGAAACGATAAATGTTTCAAAGCAGCCGATTTCCAGATGAATGCGTGACTTATCCCACCCACCCACAATTGTTCATCCCAGCCCGGGATTCCGAAAGGACCAAAGCTCCTTTTGTTTTGCCTCCGCTGTGTAGAATAGACCGACAGGAACACATCTTAGAAGTCAAACCACTTTGCTGCTAAAATCTGTTCTTTCCCCCCCCCCACCTCACCCGATTCTTTTCAGATCACGTTGCTGACTGCATCATTTAAAGGTCTCTGACACGGACGTTTTAATGGGGTCAGCCTTTGCAATAAATATTTGGCAAATCCTTTTTTTTTTCTTTCTGGGCGCTCAGTGGAGTGAGGCAGACAGTGAAGACAAAAACAGAAATATAGAGTGAGGAAGACAGGAAAAAGAGGAGAGAACACCAATGCAGTAATGCCACATTTACACGGCATTTGGTCCCAGGACTTGAGCACATAATTCAGTCTGACACTTCAGTGCAGTACTGAGGGAGTGCTGCACTGTCGGAGATGATCGTTCAACTGAGTCTCCATCTGCCTGTTCAGGGGGATATCAATGATCCCGTGGCACTTTTTTGAAGAGCAGCTGGCGTCCTGGCCAATATTTATCCCTCAACCAACATCGCTAAAAAACAGATTATCTGGTCCTTTATCTCATTGCTGTTTGTGGGACCTTGCTGTGCGCAAATTGGCTGCCGTGTTTCCTACAACAGTTACTACACTTTTGAAAAGTAGTCCATTGACTGTGAAGTGCTTTGGGACATCTTGAGGATGTGAAAGGCGGTATATAAATGCACGTTTGTTCTTCAGAGCAGTGCAGACAAAGCCCTGTCGCTGTCTGCTCACATCGCTATGAAATTGGGGGCGCACGGTTCCAGGTGTGATCCTCTGACAGGTGCACGGAACGTCGCTCATGGGCCTCTCACGTCTAATTGGATGTTTGATGACTGAGAATAACTGATGAGACAGTCCGCTCCATTCAATCACCCGCGGGTGGCGCAGTGGGCCTTTGGAATATTCAAACTTTCAGCGGCTTCCCATTTTCGGCAATGGTTTGTACCACCTACTTTTGTATTGCACCCAAAGCTGCTCCTCCTTTCCTGCTTGCTCAGGAGGTGAACTGGACTTGGTGCGAGTTAGGAGACGGGCAGCAGAGTTTTAGATGAGCTCAAGTTTACGGAGGGTGGAAGTTGAGAGGCCGGCCAGGGGAGCATTGGAACAGTCGAGCCTGGAGATAACAAAAGCACGGATGAGGCAGGGGAGGAGACAGACGATATTATGGAGGTGGAAGTAGGTGGCCTCGCCCCTCCCTATCTCTGTAACCTCCTCCAGCCCTACAACCCTCCAAGATCTCGGCACTCCCCCAATTCTGGCCTCTTGCACATCCTCGATTTACATTGTTCCAACATTGGCGGCCGTGCCTTCAGCTGCCTAGGCCCTAAACTTTGCAATTCCCTCCATCAACCTCTCCACCTCTCTCTCCTCCTTTAAGACACTCCTTAAACCCTACCTCTTTGACCAAGCTTTTGGTCACCTGTCCTAATATCTCCTTATGTGGCTTGGTGTCAAATTTATGTCTGATAACGCACCTGTGAAGCGTCTTGGGATGTTTTACCTCATTAAAGATGCTATATAGATGCAAGTTGTTGTTGATATGGGGTCTTCTCTTCCCCCAGTCTTGGCACTTATCGGCTTCTCCTCTTGCTGGGTTTTCCCACACCAGAAGATGCACTCCACTACTGTGCTCGCAACCAATGTTAAACTGTAAGAATCAGAAAAGTGTGCTGGTCCGTTCCAGCTCACTTCGGTCTTCGTCTTAAGTGTTAACTGGGACTTTCTTGACTGCCCTGGGCAGTGGTTCTTGCACTGGGTAGGAGGACCATTGGTTACACCATTCCTCTGAGTGGGTAGAAGATTGCTGAACAGTTCCTATGTTGGAGAAGGTTGGCTGCACAGTTACTGGAATGGGTCTCTCCATTCCCTTGAGTTGCAATAGTTCTCTCCTCACTCAGAGCTCCCTCGAGTGGCTGGGCCAATATTCTATAAAACGATCGTCCAGATGACAATCTAATTCTTTGCTCCTCCACATACTAACTCAGCACTGTAGTATTGGAAACAGAGGCTTCATGTTCTTTTAAGAAAAGAAATACCTGGGGATTCTCAGACGGGCTATAAGGATAAGACGCACCAGCACAGAGTTTGGGAAGGGGGAGACTCGACAGACAGTCCGCCCAGCCTGCTCTCACTCACCTGCGAGAAAACACCTGCAGTGTGGTACCTGCTGAGACCCGGAAACAGCTTAATGGATCTGTGATGCAGGGAGCGGAACACAAAGATGAGAGAAAATAAAAACAGAAATAAAATATTTAAAACATGTGAAACTTCAAATTAAAGATTAATTGATTTTTGGCTATTGGGATATAAAGTGCTGAGTATTTTACTCCCCTTGGTTAGTAGCGCTGGAGTACACCCCTCCCTTTTAATTTGGATGAATTTTAAGTTGGAAGGAGACCCTGTGCATTATGTACAAGGTACCATTAAAGGGGCATGTATATTTTAGTTTGGTTTACCAATTGCACTATTTGCACAGTGAGTGAGTGTGAGCTGTGCAGTGTGTGCGGCATCGGTGGCAACCTCCACAGGGTGATGAACAAGGAACGTGGCACATTGGCAGAGCCCAGCCGGGTAACTCCAGGGCAATGTTATCATCACGATTCCAGTCTTTCATCCGAGTGGCTGATTCCCTGGCGTTACCTGGGGTTCTGGTGGCTAAAATTTCATAAAGGATTCCATTAGAAGCAAAATTTGGACGATGGGATGAGTTATGTTAGTTCTGCTTTTAAAAAAAAATAGGATGCATGTACGGATTGGCCCATAATACATTGCATAACAAAGTGGTGCTGTCACGTTCAAAGTCACAATGCACTATGGGTACAGAATCCATGGCTGAACCAGTGTGTAGTTCCTGGATTTAGAAGTAATCCTCCTGGAGAGTGCTGGTTTTGTTTGTTCTGGTATCACACAGCTTGGAAGTGCATCAGGGTAGTTGTACTGCATTTTTTGGCATTGAATTGTAGCCAAATTTGTAACCATACAAAACACTGAATGTGAGCACCATGATTCTTTGCATTTAAGCCCCAAAATAGCAATATTCCGCTCGGAATTTTGCTCGATGGAAGTGCAGATCCGAGTTTTAAGACTGGCCACGTCTTTGGTGAGCAGCTAGATGGATACGTAAACCAATCCCAAATCACCAATCCCAATCACCACAAGGCTGACCTATGAAAGACAATCCAGTTCGTGGTGCAGTCACAGCGGACTGGCACACTGTCTACGTTTCTCTTCTTCTTTGGCAATCCTTTAGCTTCTTCAAGATCGTTGACTCCCTGCCTGCGCACCGATCACCGGGGTTTGTGGTCTCTGATGGTCTCCCAGGTTACCTCATTTTTTCAGGTTGGATTTCCAACTGTTTTTCTATCTCTTTTTCTGGTCCCTGACGCCTCTTTGGCCGGCGGTCAGTTCTGAATAAAGTAGGTGTTTTGAGAGTCTGGAGTCACCCATTCCACATACGTGGCCAGACCAGCAGAAGTTGGGCTTGTATGGTGTACGATGGGAGGTGAGGTGACTTTGAGTTGCACCAATCTGTCTCCCAGTGGGACTTGCACAGACCTGCTCTTGAAATTCAGCTGCCTTGCTCTGAATTCCTGGCAGATAATGCTTGTGGGAAGTGTATACATTTGCGTGGACAGCCTCTTGAGGTCAGGTTTGCCTCACATTATCAAGGTAACCCCCACAGAGCTGTGACCAGTAAAATGTAGTGGTGAGTGCATGGAAGTTTTCAACAGAGTTGCATTAAGAATTCTTGGGCTTCTCCACACCTCTCGCATAGCCTCTCCCCACCCCCACCCCCCCGATCCATTAAAACACAGACGTGTAGTAAAATGCAAGAATAAATAGACCCGTAGAATATTTACACACTGCATGAGTGATAGAGCAAATCATATCACTATATATATTGCTTCAATGAAACTGAACCAGTGGTTGTATGCAGCTTTTCTGCATTATGGGGAGTTTTATTGGGGGCCCCATTTTCGTCTTGGGGGGAGGGGGTGGTCAGAGGCCCTTGTGTTGATCTGCTCCCACTCTTCAACTGTGAAAACCACTCAGCAGGATCGATAGATTGTAGACACTGTCCTTCCAAACATGGGGTTGTGTCTGGAGAAAGCATTTTGAGCTGTATGAAAGTAGGTGAAGTACCGATGGTTACAGGTCTGTGATTTGAGGTGAAGAATTAAGAATCCCAGCCAAGAAATGTAGTCCTCTTATTACTGACAGTAGAATCTTTGATGTCAGCACTCAGTGCGGAGGGTGAGGGAGAGAAGTTCTTTATCTCCGTTCTGTCTGCTCTTGTTCATATTCCAGAAATGAAGAAATCAAAGGGGTCATTTTGCAGGGAGTGCGTCTTGGGAAATCACGATCTGCCGTCATTGCCGTCGATAGTAAGCCTGCTAACCAGCAGGACCACCAGCCTGTGAGCTGAGCTTCAGCAGCACAGAAGGTGCAGTGTGGTCGTAGCCCCAGGGACTCATTTATAGATGTTAGGAACAGGTGTAGGCGATTCAGCCCCTCGTGCCTGCTCCGTCATTTGATAAGATCATGGCTGATCTGTGATCTAACTCCATATACCTGCCTTTGGCCCATATCCCTTAATACCTTTGGTTGTCAAAAAGCTATCTATCTCAGATTTAAATTTAGCAATTGAGCTAGTATCAATTACCCAACCTCTTGGCTGATCAGATCCGATCCACAGTTGGGCTTCACTGCGATGCCTTTTGTGGTCTTTTAGCCAGCCAGCACTCACTATCTATAGTCACACATGGAGAACAGCCACCCTAGCTGTCAGTTACCCTAGATCCATACCCCAAATGGTTCATTCCAGAGAAGATATGGGGAAAGTTGGGTGACAAAAAGGCCAATTTCTGGTTGATGGAGAATGATTTGAACTTTGACCCTGAGTGCTGTGTCATTCCCATGTCCCCTCCCCCAATTATAATTTTGGCACAGTAAGTGACTCTGCAGGGTCATTTGTTTATGCATTATGGTCTGGATTAGCCACAGTGACAAGACGAAGCTCCCCAGGGATGCAGAACCCATCAGTGTCCTTTCTTACTCTGAGGATGAAGAACGACTTTTCTGAAAGCAGAATTTGTTTTCCTAAAGTAAGATTAACTGCCCATTTCCAATGTAATCTGATGCCTTCAGTTACTGGAGTAGAGTCCAGTTCACTTGGGGCTATGCTATGGAAGGTTTTATTACTGTAATCTATTGTAGCTCATGTAGCAAGCTGCCTAGAATAGCTTTGCTAAGCACAAAACAGAGGCAGTCATTATTTTGTGTACATAAAAGTTTATGGACTCATTATTAATTTTATTACTAATTGAAATATTTAATGATGGTAGAACATGAATAATTTAATTCCTCATTAGCCAAACAAAAGTTGAATCAGCACTGTTCTGCTGATTGAACAGATAGGCACTCCCTAATCCAAAGATTCTGGCAGGACTTCTCATTTACGTAGAGTTACATAGAATGTACAGCACAGAAACAGGCCATTCGGCCCAACTGGCCTGTGCCGGTGTTGATGCTCCACACGAGTCTCCTCCCACCCTACTTCATCTAACCCTATCAGCGTAACCTTCTATTCCTTTCTCCCCCATGTACTTATCTAGCTTCCCCTTGAAGGCATTTATGCTATTCACCTCAACTACTCATTGTGGTAGAACCAGAACCAGGGGTCACAGTCTCAGGATACGGGGTATGCCATTTAGAACTGAGATGAGGAGAAATTTCTTCACTCAGAGGGCGGTGAACCTGTGGAATTCTCTACCACAGAAGGCAGTGGAGGCCAAGTCATTAGATGTATTCAAGAAGGAGATAGATATATTTCTTAATGCTAAAGGGATCAAGGGATATGGGGAAAAAGCGGGAACAGGATACTGAGTTAGACGATCAGCCATGATCATTTTGAATGGCGGAGCAGGCCCGAAGGGCCGAATGGCCTACTCTTGCTCCTATTTTCTATGTTTCTATGTAGCAAGTTCCACATTCTAACCACTCTCTGGGTAAAGAAGTTTCTCCTGAATTCTTTATTGGATTTATTAGATCCTGTTGTATGGAATTCCGGGTCCAAGTCACATTCCCATTGTTCAGTCTTTGACTTCTTCTTTAACCTTGTGAATCTGGTGCAGGGACTTGTCCAAAGATGGTGACTGCACAATAGGAATCTGAAGAAAAAAGGATTCTAACATTTTAAAGAATTTTTGGTTTTGTTTGGCCCAGTGTCTGTGTCAGAAAGTTGTGGGTTGAAACCCCACTGCAGGACTTGAAAACATAATCTAGGCTGACATTTCAGTGTTAGTGACAGCACCTTCCAAACCTCCACCAACTGGAATGACAAGGCCAACAGGTGCATGGGAAGACAATCACCTCCGAGTTTCTCTCCAATTCACACACCATCCCGACTTGGACATATATCGCCCACCATTCCTTCATGGTCGCAGGGTCAAAATCCTGGAACTTCCTACCTAGTAGCAGGAAGCACCTTCACCACATGGGACTGCAGCACTTCAAAAAGGCGGCTCGCCACCAACTTCTCACGGGAAACTAGGAATGGGCAATAAATGCTAGCCTTGCTAGTGACGGCCACATTCTAAGAACAAATTTTTATAAAGTACCGAGTGAGTGCTGCATTTGTCAGAGGTACCGTGTTTTGGATAAGACAATAAACCGAGGCCCTGTCTGCCCGTTCAGGTAGATGTAAAAGATCTCCTGGTGCTATTCAAAGAAGAGCAGGGGAGTTCTCCCCAATGTCCTGGCCAACATTTATCCCTCAACCAACATCACTATAATAAATTGCAGGAGAGACCAGAACTAGGGGCCATAAATATAAGATAGTCACTAATAAAGCCAATAGGGAATTCAGGAGAAACTTCTTTACCCAGAGAGCAGTTAGAATATGGAACTCGCTACCACAAGGAGCAGTTGAGGTGAATAGCATAGGTGCATTTAAGGGGAAGCTAGATAAACACATGAGGGAGAAAGGAATAAGGGATATGCTGATGGGGTTAGATGAAAAAGGGTAGGAGGAGGCTTGTGTGGAGCATAAACACCGGCACAGACCAGTTGGGCCGAGTGACCTGTTTCTGTGGGGTACAATCTATGTAATTCTATATAAATGATCTGGTCATTTATCTCATTGCTGTTTGTGAGATTGTGCTGTGCAAAAATTGGTTGTTGCATTTGCCTACAGAACAACAGTGACTGCACTTCAAAATAATTCATTGGCTGTGAAGCATTTTGAGATGTCCTGCAGGAGTGAAAATGCTATATAAATGCAAGTTCATTTTTTGACTGCAATGATCCAATGCACGTTAGACAGTGTTTTTCTTAACTATACTTTCCCCAACTCAATGGAAAAAAAAATCGAGCCAGAGACCAATTTCACTCCCATCACGCTCACAGATTACGTTTAATAAACCAACATAATGTTTTTGCATCCACTATCTAATTTGGGCTTCCATTTGGGATGAACTGAATGTGCTGAGTGGTGTGCCTTCCCTTATCTTTTATAATCCAGCACGAGTTGCTTGTATCTGTAGTCTATTCCCTCACCAGATATTCCCACAGCCTGACGCGCTCAAAATGCTGCAACATTCTTGTATCTCTGTCAAACCGATCTGATCAAAGTTGACAAAAGAGAAATTGGAAACTGAACCTGGTTTTTGTTAGTTCTGGTGGGATAAAAGAGGATCCTATTGAAACAAAGTGTAATTATAAATTTATCTAAAAGAAAATGTGTGGAATTAGCAAACAGTATTAAAATGGATGCGTTGAGTAGATTTTTTAGGGCGATTTGAAGCTGAAGTAAGACTGGCCGGGTAGAAAAATCACCATCTGCTGGGGAGAAAAAAAAAGTCTCTTATAGAATTAACAGTGATGTTTATTTTATTTTGTTCAGTTTCCCAAAATAAGGCCAGCTCCTTGGAAGCCATCTATGTTCCCGGCTTAATGCTAAGCGTGTGAAAAATGAAAAATTGCTTTATCTTTCCGGCTCTGTAATTCTGTTGTCCAAAAATTTAATTCCACAATACATGTTTCCTGCCTCCCCCTACCTCCGTTTATTTGTTTTCAAGACCAGTGCAGTTGTTCTCTCTGTGGCTGTGCTGGATAGTAAGTATTAACAGTACCCCAATGATTCTGTTGGCAAGAGCACTTGTCTAGTGTGGAACTGAGCCATTCCAACAAGGAAGACTCCAGATCTCATGCCTGGTCAGTGCTGAGGTGGCTGATCTCAACCAGGCTGGCGATTGGGGCTTCTCAGTCAACCTCCGTGTTCCTGGGTTCGTCAGCAGTGCCATTTCTGATTATAACAACATGCACCATGGAAGAAAGAAATACTTCACGTTGAAACATCTCCGATGGCTTCACACGTTGAATTACTTTCGGACTGCAGTGATCCTTGCTATGTAGGCAAGTGTTAGATGTTGCGGAGCTAAACTGAAGTGTTCGCTATAGTTTCAATAATTGTTTAATTGATTTGTTAGCAATTTGGAAATGCCCACTCTGGGATTGCTGATGTCTGATGGACAGCTTCTGAGTGGTTTGTGTGATGATTTTTTTTTTAGCTGTTACTGACTGAGAGACATTTCATTTGAATAATGTTACTCGGAGACTGAATTGACTGACCTCTGTACCAGTCCCTTTCGATTCTTGCAGGCACCTGGCTGAAGCACCAAGTGATGTGTGCTCCGTGATTGGGTTTGAAGCTTTATTTCTACTTCCTCCATGGGTTCTGGCCTCAATCTGGCAGTGGGTTAATTGGATTGATCTAGGTTCAGATTGAATTGCATCGCCAGAGTACACGTTAGAGGCCTACAGTGCAGGATTATGAGGATGCCTATTAGCGAGTGGGTTAACTGAAAAAAAAATCATCCATATTTATCAGTTATTCCTCCCCGCTGCTTTAAGAACTTTGTGGGCACCATTTCACAGCCAAGAGGCAAAAGGATGCACAGGTAACCTGCTCCCCGATTTTCTGTTCATAACTCCCTTGACCTGGCCATGAGGGCCTATGTAAGAATAGCCTGGTGAAATTGTCTTTGATTATTTCCCTCTGATCTTGGGGTCTCCCCTCAGTGCGTCAGCTGAGTTCGGATACTCGCTGTGTGTAGAATCGGGGTATCAAACCCTTTATCTAGTGCGTTGAGGTGCAGTACATTAAGTGACCAATGTGCTACCTCACCAGCAAGGCGGGGGAATCAGGCTGCATTAAAGTAATAACTTAACATCCAACACTGTTAAGGTATGCTGTTTACTGTGGACAATGCCATCCATGGTGTTATGGTTACTGCACTCTGCTGAAGTCCCCATCATCTGTTCAAACATAGTTTGTTTCTTACATTGACTTGAACAATTATATACTTCTCTCTCTAATCCAGTCCCAGCAATGATTACTTCTCACCCCAACACCACCATTGCCATTAAGGGCCAGAACAAGGAACTTAACTGCACAGCCCGTGGAGAACGGCCAATCATTATTCGCTGGGAGAAGGAGGACACGGTAATTGACCCGGAAAGAATGTTCCGGTACTCAGTGGCCACCAAGGACAATGGAGAAGAAGTTGTCTCCACACTGAAGGTAGGTTATCACACTTTCAGCTTGCTTTACCATTTAATTCTTCAAAACAAAGATTTATTCATTCCAAGTACAATGATGTACAGAAAATGTTTCCGCTTGTGGGGGAGTCCAAACCTAGGGGGCTCTAAATATAAAATAGTCACTAATAAATCCAATAAGGAATTCAGGAGAAACTTCTTTACCCAGAGAGTGGGTTAGAATGTGGAATGTGCTATCACATGGAGTAGTTGAGGCAAATAACATAGATGCATTTAAGGGGAAGCTGGATAAGTACATGAGGGAGCGAGGAATAGAAGGATATGCTGATAGGGTTGGATGAAGTAGGTGGGAGGAGGCTCATGTGGAGGATAAACACCGGCATAGACCAACTGGGCAGAATGGCCTGTTTCTGTGCTGTAACTTCTTTGTAATTCTATGTAATGTGAAGTGTTATTCACGTTTATTACAATAAAAACGTGTGTTGACATGATCTCAGTGAATTGCACCAAAATATCTTAAACTGTGACTTTTGTTGGTTGGCCAGATTCATCCCGGGGAGGTGGCTTCTGTAGTTTGGGTTTGTGTTTGTGTTTATTCAGCAGGGCTTATTTAAATTGAGATGTCTAGGTGAAGGTTCAAAGCCCAAAGTGCAAGAAGCTCCCCGAGGTTAAAGAAAGTAAGTTAAAAGGTGAGGAAAATCGAGAAGGAATTATGCCAAAGTTGGGTTTTTAAAGCCTTGGAGAAGGGAGGACTGTGAAAGCTAAGGTGATCCACAGTTTTGAGGACGTGGGGAATAATGAGTTGGGGTGTTGGTTAAAAGACGTAACAAGCTCACTGGGATATTTTACAACAGACTTACTCCCTGGTGTGGTCTGCTCCACCGTTTTGGCAGTTAAGGCAGCCATTCTAAAGCGCAAACTTCATCAATGTAGTCTTTATTGACTTAAAAAAAAAACCCTTAAAGATGGAAAGGTTAGTAATAGGCAGACATGATCAGTAAAACAGTGATGAAGTCAAGTTGCTGGCCAAGTCCTTGCAGTCCCCATTTATAAATGAAGAGGAATGTCTCACAGGACCTGCAGTTTACATCAGCCTAGGTTGATATTTTCATCAAGTGGCCAAGATTGCAGTCGAATATTTATCCAAGAGTGGATTTAGCTCCTTGGCTAAAATGAACCAGTATTATTGGACTGGAAGAAGTGTCTCTATAACTGCACTGCCTGTGCGCAAAGCGAAGGGACAGAAGCCTTTTGCTGAGAAAATTGCTACTTAAAAGTGAGCCCTGGTATCCTTTTATAGATCGGGAGAGCTGGGGCTCTATTCTAATCAACACTCAGCTTCCTCAAGTTGCTGGATCTGATTAAAAATGAACAAGATGCACCAAGTGAAAAATACCTCAACACTGATTAGAATTAATCCCCAGACCTTTGAGGGAAAAGGGGTCCTAATGCTGAAAACACACTGACTACATTAAATGTTTAATCGAACAACCCGACAATCTCTGATATGTAACATCTTGTTTTTGCCTGCATCTCTCATAAAAATTCCCCTTCTATTTTATACAATGCTCAAAGATGATGTTCTAAAGGAGGTCACTCCTGCTGCATTTGCAGTTGTGTTGACATTTATCTTTTAAAATGGAAATGAATCTACCCTGCACAATTTCAGCTTTGAAAAATAATGATCACACAAGGCTCCATATGTAAATTTTAAAGGAGCTTTCAACCAAATTGAAGCGCATTATGCATTCATTCCTAATAATGCTCCCAGTGAGAACTTTGCTGAAGGCCAGTGGGACTTCTGCATTATATTAATTATGAATTTCTAGGATGTTTTGAGGGTAGTTCGATGATAGTTGTGGTAGAATAGCATTTTGGAAGGCTTGGACCTCGGATCGTGGCTTTTGGCTTTCGTTTGAAGTGTCCTCTCCTGAGGTTCATGCAATTGTAAACAATTTTACAACACCAAGTTATAGTCCAACGATTTTATTTGAAATTTACAAGCTTTCGGAGGCTTCCTCCTTCCTCAGGTAAATGTCAGGAACTCATGCAGTTCTCCAGAAGGCCTCTAGCTGGAGCACTGTGGAACGACAGAATGTTCCACCTTGGAGACAGCGGCAGGGGAGTGCTTTCTTTTGCCCCCACCCATCCTTCCAATACCTTACGTTGCTCTTGGAAACGTTACACAGCAAAGACTGTTCTAACTTCCTGCAATGGGAGTCGGAATAAATATGGGGAAGTTAAACATTTTTACATGCTGCTGTGTGATGAGCCGCTAAAATGTAGATTTACAGCTGCCAACTTGCAAATGGCAAGTTCCAACACCAATTAGAAGTCCAGTGGGGGGGGGGGTCAAGGGGAGAACAAACGCTTTGGCCCAGAATTTCCTCAAAACTTGTGCTGAAACAGCAGTGTAAGTACGGTGTAATGCCAATTTTCAGCCCAAAAGACTGAGGAAATTTTTACGCTATACCCAAGTTTCCTCGATCTTTCGCACCAACTCAGTGAAACATTCACCAAAACTCTCTGCCGCTAGTTAACACAGCTCTGTCCCCCTGCAAAAGACCAGAGAACCTGATTTTCCTGCAACTGCATCTAAATTTATGCCTAAAATTTTAGGCGCGGCAAAACATGAAGTCATATTTCTGATGTTTCATGGCGATTTATTTAAAGCTTTTTTTTTTAGATTTCACTGCACTGAGGTCTACACTGTATTTTCTGCATCTTTGATGGTAGTTTTGTGGCATACGAATGGGTTACATTAAAAGCTGAAAAGCTTCCACGATTGCATTTTCTTAAACATGCTGTGCATAAAGGATGGTGCGACAGCTTCAAATTTTCATTTGTAAAGGGGAACTTTAAAGAAGGAATATGGCGTAAATCGCACGCTTCCTGCAGGCCCCCTGACTGTTTACGTTCGGGTGATGCTAATGAGATTCTCAGGAAATTTTGGTGCAAGTTGTGTCGGTTACACCCTTGCAGGAGATTCCGGGCCTTCCTCACAAGAAGGAAGGGAAAATCTCATGAGGGAAGTATTTCTGGGATGCACTTGCACACTACCTAGGAGGAAGTTCAAAAGAGCTATTGGCAAACCTTTGGGACAAAGGCACTTCTCTGGTTTATGATTCATGAATTTGTCCTGTGGGTTCCCATAAGATGTTATGAAATACTGGCCTAGAAATTGGATGGTGCCCGAATTGGGGCACAATCCGTGTGCAGTGCATGTTTCACATGCCTTACCAGGTTGGCGGGAGGACCATGGCAAATTGTTCCGTGCTCCTGCTCCTCCTAGCCCCACATTAAGGTAAATATATATTTTTTCGAAACTTGCCATTTTGGTGCCTCCAGTAGTCCCTTTAAGGACCGCTGGTTAGGCCACCAAAAGACTAGGTAATGCTGAACGCAGCAGATCCAATGCTGTGTTTAGGACCCAAACCAATTTCTGGGTTCGGATCCTAAAACGGGCATTAGGTCCTTCATTAGCATATTCAAGTCCCCTAACACCTATTCTTAGTCAGCCACTAGGGGCACCAATATGGTGTCAGATGCGATTCCAATGCTGTTCGGGCGTGGGAGGTTGGCCCCCTAAATTGGACCTCTTTACACCCGTTTTCCGCCTGGAAAATGAGCGCGTGGTCCAATTTCAGCCCCACTCCAGGGTTTAGAAACATTCCATATCAAAGATTATGTCCCACAGCCCTATGCTGCAGAAATTTAATCAGAGAGTTGGCGCTGGCTCAGAACACCTCATGCTCATTTGGACAGAGCTTGTATATTTGTCAGTAATATTTCAATACTTCATGTACACAATGTGTGACAAGTGTTGTGTGATTTTTTTTTGGGAGCTGGGGCCCGGCACACTGCATTTTGCTATAATGTCAAATCTGTGTCCTTTTGCTTGACTGTCTCCTTCTGTAGATCATGCCTGCCGACCGTGGAGATTCTGGCTTCTTCTCTTGTCATGCAATCAATTCCTATGGAGAGGACCGAGGACTCATCCAGCTCACAGTTCAAGGTACTCCATTTGTTATGTTTAGATCACAACATGCTTTGCCTGTTCGATACATCTCACCTTAATGGAGGAATGCTGTTCATACTCAAAAAAAAACAATGGGCACAACATGTTTGTACTCTTTCAACTCTAGGACCTGGGCACAATTCCAGCTTAAAGTGAGCAGTGTTTCAATCCAGACTTCTGGCCACTGCAGGCCCACAAGGATTAGCATTAACGTTCACACTTACTCAATAGTTTTGTCCAGAAAAGCCACAAGGAAGTAGTTGGGACGAGCAGTCGCAAGCAAATGTGGTAGATTGTAAAATTGAAATTGAGAGCCAATATATGAGGAGGCTACATAATCCCATACCTGACATAGGAGCTCAATATTACAATGTTATATAAACATAGTTAACAATATTATTTTTCTCTGAAGCTTACAAATGTCCAGGGATACTATTGCATGCTCAAGTCACTTCTGTTACCAATCAATTGCAACCTAGATTTCTTTTTGATTATAATCCTTTCACTACAGTATATTATTTCAGCCGCATTCAGTGAGGTAAGAGGGATATAGTCTCTGATGTGACGAGAGATCAACTGGTCATAACTTCTCGGAGGCCAAGTTTTGATAGTATTATTTTTCTCTGCTTAGGGCTTGGAAAATGCTTATGGTAGTTTTTAGGTAAAATCTAAGCTCAGTGTGATAAGTATAGGTGAGGATAAGTGAGAGTTCTTGGAAGATTTGAGCCTATGCTTTGGTCCTGAGCTGGTGATTCTATAAGGTCAAAAGTGGGAATGTTTGCTGGTGATTGCACAGTGTTCAGTTCCATTCGCAACCTTTCAGATAATGAAGCAGTCCGTGTCCACATTAGTAAGACCTGGACAACATCCACACTGGCAAGTGGCAAGTAACATTCACACCAGACAAGTGTCAGGCAATGACTATCCACATGCGAACATACAAATTAAGAGCAGGAGTAGGCCATTCGGCCCCTCGAGCCTGCTCTGCCATTTGATAAGATCATGGCTGATCTGATTGTGACCTCAACCCTACTTTCCCGTCTACCTCCTATAACCTTTGACTCCCTTGTTAATCAGGAATCTATCTAACTCAGTCTTAAAAATATTCAATGACCCTGCCTCCACCGCTCTCTGGGGAAGGGGGTTCCCCAGACTCATGACCCTCTGAGAGAAAAAATTCCCCTCATCTCCGTCTTAAATGGGAGACCCCTTATTTTTAAACTGTGGCCCCCAGTTCTAGTCTCTCCCACAAAGGGAAACATCCTCTCAGCATCTACCCCTTCAAGTCCCCTCAGGATCTTATATGTTTCAATAAGATCACCTCTCATTCTTCTAAACTCCAATGTATACAGGCCCAACTTGTCCAACCTTTCCTCATAAGATAACCCCCTCATCCCAGGAATCAGTCGAGTGAACCTTCTCTGAACCGCCTCCAAAGCAGTTATGTCCTTTCTTAAATGAGGAGACCAAAACTGCACACAGTATTCTAGATGTGGTCTCACCAATGCCCTGTATAACTGCAGCAAAGCATCTCTTTATATTCCATTCCCCTTGCAATAAATGACAACATTCCATTTGCCTTCCTAATCACTTGCTGTACCTGCATACTAACTTTTTGTGATTCATGTACTAGGACACCCAGATCCCTCTGTACCTCAGAGTTCTGCAATCTCTCTCCATTTAAATAACATACTGCTTTTCTATTCCTCCTGCCAAAGTGGACAAGTTCACATTTTCCCACATTATACTCCATCTGCCAAATTTTTGCCCACTCTGCCAAATTTTTTCCTCCAACAAGAGAGAGAGTCTAAACACCTCCCCTTGACATTCAACGGCATTACCATCGCCGAATCCCCCAATGGGGGTCACCATTGACCAGAAACTTAACTGGACCAGCCACATAAATAATGTGGCTACAAGAGCAGGTCAGAGGCTGGGTATTCTGCAGCGAGTGACTCACCTCCTGATTCCCCAAAGCCTTTCCACCATCCACAAGGCACAAGTCAGGAGTGTGACGGGATACTCTGCACTTGCCTGGCTGAGTGCAACTCCAACAGCACTCAAGAAGCTCCACACCATCCAGGACAAAACAGCTCGCTTGATTAGTACCCCATCCACCACCTTAAACATTCACTCCCTCCACCATTGGCGCACTGTGGCTGCAGTGTGTACCATCTACAAGATGCACTGCAGCAACTCGCCAAGGCTTCTTTGACAGCACCTCCCAAACCCACGACCTCTACCACCTAGAAGGACAAAGGTAGCAGGCGCATGGGAACAACACCACCTGCACGTTCCCCTCCAAGTCACACACCATCCCGACTTGGAAATATATCGCCGTTCCTTCATCGTCGCTGGGTCAAAATCCTGGAACTTCCTAACTAACAGCACTGTGGGAGAACCTTCACCACACGGACTGCAGCGGTTCAAGAAGGCGGCTCACCACCACCTTCTCAAGGGCAATTAGGGATGAGCAATAAATGCTGGCCTTGCCAGCGACACCCACATCCCATGAATGAATTAAAAAGAAGTCATCCTGTACTTAAACGCCCTAAGGTACAGATCTATTGAGGGTCTCAAATTAAATCATCAACTTTGCAGTACAATAAAAATGTAATTGAAGAAATATTGTGCAGAGCCTTGTTCATAGGTTTTATTTTCCAGAGTCTCAGATGGGTTTAGGTATGCATATTTACTATTAAAGTCTATTACCGGGATGTTAGCGTCAGTAAAACCAAATAAGCTCTTGATGCTTCTTCTGTGCACATAATTTATTTATATGTAGCTTTGCCCCTCAGGAGATGGGCTGATGATTTTTTTTCTGGGCACCATAAGCCAAGGCTTTGCTGCTCATGCTTTGGCATGGTTCCAGCTGAGGCTGCTTCGTGAAAGATCTTATTCACTACGCACATCATGTGGTTTAGCAGATCTTTGGAGAAAAGCAAGATCTGCCTATGGGCTTCCAAAAAACATTGGCTTTATTTAGCATGGTGCGTATTTTTTCCCCTTTACCCCTTTGCCTCTGAAAGTCTTGATTCATGCTGCATTCCCTATTCAGTACCTTGCACAAATGGCATTCTTCATAGGCTAGCTTAGATGGTGAGAGTCATGGGTGTATCCAACTATGGGGCCATCTCAGCTCTGCTTTTGTGACATCCACACACTCGTGTTTCCAATAGGGCTGATTTGATTGCAGACACAAGTGGGAACTCTGGTCAATTTTTCACCTCCCGAACTGTGGATGCTGAGGTCAGCTGTGATGCACCGGATAAACCAACTCAACGCAGACTAGGGGTTGAACGCGGGACCTTCTTGTTTGACCCAGTACCATTACATATAAACCACTAAACCAATTGCACACTGTAGTGAAGTTGACTTAGATACAGGCATAACGTTTTGTAGAACTGAAGCTACATTGAAGCTGGATTTATAACTCCCAACACCAACACTCCTTTTTGAAGTTCACTTAATAATACCTCAGATCAATTGGTTTGAAGTTGACATTGCCTCCTTGGTGTCATAAGTGCTAAGCCAGGAAAGCGGTATACCTTTAAATTCACAAGTTCCACGATCAAACAGAATTGGGCAAAAGTCTCCTGATATGGAACTAACTTTTCCCAAGTTTATTACCCGAGTGACTGAGACACTGTTAAACTGCTGGTCCATCTGGCACCTGATGTGTGGGAGTTGACGGTGTTAAGGGTCAGAAAGCAACATGATTTTGAAGGGCCACCATGAACTGGTAAAGTGTGAGGCCTACAAGTGGAGAAGCGTGTAATGATGTGATTAATTTCCTTGTGTTGCCGACCATATCAGCTCATCAAAACTTACTTCCTTCTTAAGTCAAAACTGACAATGGGGACAAAATGGTTGAAAAGCTTTGCAATAGAAAGCAAATTTATAGTGAAGATATGGTGAACTTTAAGCTTAGGATTTTGCAGTTTATTCCAGGCAGCTATTTGTCGAAACCCTTTCTTGTATTGTGTTGAAAAACCTTTAATTTCATGACTAAGCAATGGAAGCAAAGTAATTGATGACAACTTTGTAGAACATCACAAATTATGCATGGCTGTTCCTAGAAAATTGGCTTTTTGAAGGTTAATTGAGTCTGATAAGCTAAGTAGCTTCAGTAAAGGGAGGAGGATTGGTGATTGTTACAACCACCTGGTTAGCAATAGCAAGAAAGCTGGACATTGAAGAGTTAATTAACTCATGCACTTTTCTAACTGCCCTTCTCTGCAGAGCCACCCGACCCCCCTGAGCTGGAGATCAGAGAGGTGAAAGCTCGCAGCATGAATCTCCGCTGGACTCAGAGATTCGATGGAAACAGTCTTATCCTTGGCTTCGACATTGAATACAAGAACAAATCAGGTGGGGACAATCACTGGACTCGCTGCAATGACATCTGCTTGTCCTTCCATGCAATGTGTCGTACGATGAGCCTATGGGCCCAAGTTTCCTATTCCTTGCCATCAATTCCATCCCCCACCTTGAACACTGTGTCAGGCTGAACCAGAATGTTCACAACCTTGGCGTCCTATTTGACCCCGAGCTGAGTTTCCGACCTCATACCCGATCCATCACCAAGACTATCTACTTCTGCCCCTGTAATATCAACCGGCTCCGCCCCTGCCTCAGCTGATCTGCTGCTGAAACCTCATCCATGCATTTGTTATCTCCAGACTCAACTATTCCAATGCTCTCCTGGCTGGCCTCCCATCTTCCATCCTCTGTAAACTTGAGCTCATCCAAAACTCTGCTGCTTGGATCCTGAATCGTGTTCACCCATCACCCCTGTGCTCGCTGAATTACATTGGCTCCCGGTCCAGCATGGCCTCAATTTTAAAATTCTCATCCTCGTGTTCAAATACTTCCATGGCCTCATCCCTCCCTATCTCTGTAGCTTCCTCCAGCCATACAATCCTCCAAGAACTCTGCATTCCTCCAAATCTGGCCTCTTGTGCATCCCCGATTTCCTGCGCCCCCACCATTGGTGACCGTGCCTTCAGCCGTCTAGGCTCTAAGCTCTGGAATTCCTTCCCTAAACCTCTGCACTTCTCCTTTAGAACCCACCTTAAAACCTACCTCTTTGACCAAGCTTTTGGTCACCTGTCCTAAAGTCTCCTGCTTTGGCTCAGCATCAATTTTTTTGTCTGTTTACTCTCCTGTGAAGTGCCATGGGACTTTTATTATATTAAAGGCGCTATATAAATGCAAGTTGGTGTTGTGTATGTTCAGACTCCCTTCCTACCGTAAGAAATGTTGGTCTATGTGGTTTGCCAGTAAGGTAGGCTCCTCTTCTGGCCCACCATACGGAACTGGAGATCCGATAAAACAGATATTGTTTGTTACTTCCCTGAAAATGGAGAAGGCCCTTTAAACACCCCTTTTATAACTTGTTTAATATCCAATCTCTGTACAGCTCCCAAGACAACAGTAAGGAGTCTGGTGTACTTATTCTAATTGACAGTTTTAATTCATTGCTAGAAATCTAAATCCTGTTGCTGCCACACCATGAGAGATTAAAATATGATTAAATTTAGTAAATTAATATTGTACAGGAACTGCAAATACTAATTATATGCAGTATACTCTACCAGAGTTTGATAAGATTGCTGGGCCTTTCATTTATCATGCTTCTGCATAATCAATTCTAATCTGGCAAGTTATTTTTTGTGGTTAATCCATGCATATATGGTAATGCATTCCTATCAGATTTATTGGTGTAACTGAATTAATTTAAGGGAGGTCTCTGACCGCGAGTTTGCCGTTGCCAATAAACACCATCTGTTGGATTTGAACATAATTATTGTTGTTTTTGTATAGATAGAGATAATTGATGAGACGCTGTTTTCCAACTTTTTTCAAGTCGTCCTGTTTATTAATGTGTGCATTGTCAGTTTTAGTTTTGGATAAGGACTGTTCTTGGAACTTAAAGACAAGTTGTTTTCCTTTTTATATATTTATAATATATTATATTTGCTACGTATGTCACGCACCTTATTTGGGCATTGCCATCACGTCGGGCCACTAGCTGGTGCCTCGTTAGGAGTTTTCCCGTTATAAAGTATGTCACGCCTGCAGCTGCACACTTCCAATGCTAGATGGAGCTCCAGAAGGTGTTGATCCCCATCCCTTTACCGACAACAGCACCGAGGCACTGTGGGAAATTTGTTCTGCCCTGACTTTCAGTGGGCAAATGGATAGGAGATCCGCTTGTTTTACCCATACAGAGGTTGAATCATGCCCCAATAAGGAGGGGGTGGGCGTTTACCCCACAAACAGGTGAGCCACCCTGTGCTTGCACTACCGGTTGCTTCAAGACTGCGTGGGCCAAGGTCAGGGACTGGTCACCCGGCCGTTTCTAGGCTGGGGATTAGTGTGTGCCGGATGGGAACATTGGGTTTAAAATGGAAGCTTACTGAGGGAAGTGGAAATGCTCTGTGTAAGATATAGTATTGGGGCAGATGGAGGAAGCTTCACTCTGACCCATGCTATGACTCACTAGGAGTGCTGATTCGATAGTGTGAAGAGAGCTTTCCCTACAGTCTGTCCTGTTGATTCGGTGCTGCTGTTCGCTAAAAATTTTGAATTATTTAATAACTTGAATTGAGCAACATAAATAACATGAGAAAGTGGGAATTTAGTGCTTATAAGATTGAATTATCAGATGATTTGAATTAAGAGGAGTAGACTATAATCCAAGCAATACCTGACTTGGTAATGGATGATGCTCACACTGGGAGCACATTCTGCGGCACTTTAGTGCACACCAAAAAAAAATAGTTTAAAAAAAACTAGAACAAAAGAATAGAAAGAAAGACTTGCATTTATATAGCGCCTTTCACGACCTCAGGACATCCCAAGGCGCTTTATAGCTAATGAAGTAATTTTGAAGTGTAGTCACTGTTGTTATGTAGGAAACATAAGTTGAAGCATTCTCTTTGGGTTTCAAGCCTTAAAGGCAGAGGTACCTTTTGCACAAGAACTGTGAACAGCAAGTACTTGTCTCAGAGTTTCCTTCTCTTTCAGTATTTCCTTGGTTCATTTTCATAATTTCTGATGGCAAAGATATTTACAATCAAAAAAATTTGCTCTTTTTTTGCACAGATTCCTGGGATTTAAAGCAGAGCACTCGAAATATCAATCCAACCATTAACCAGGCTAACATTGTGGATCTGCACCCAGCCTCTGTCTACAGTATAAGGATCTACTCGTTCAACAAGATCGGCAGGAGTGAACCCAGCAAAGAGTTAACTGTTAGCACAGAGGAAGCAGGTACAGAGTCTGACAGAGATAGGCCAACCATCTTGCGTCAGTAACGGATAGCCCAAACTAGAAGTTTGATTACAGAATGAGTCCAATATGAAGTTCCGAATGCAATTCTATCCCTAGCCAGTGTCTACATTTCAGCATTGTATTAGAAGGGGCATTGTCCTCCACGGTTATGGATATCTTGCTGGTTTAACTCCAAGCTCAGTTGAAATAGTAAGTAACACCAGTACCTGATCCACAGGTCCACTATTTGCTGGGGAAAGAACCACCTCCTAACAACTAACCTAGTTGTGCCTTTACATACCTTGAGAATGTGACCCCTGGACCTCCCTAACCTGTTGAGTTGAAACGAACTGTCCACACAAACACAATCTAGTCTAGGCTTTGTTCAATCTCCTGTAAATGGGATTGGTGGCAGAAAGACCTTGGGTCCCATTTAGACAGGAGGGAGCTCTCCTTGGTGCTGATTAAGTATCTGGGGGAATTTGCCTGAATTTGCTGTTGTTGAAAGCCATTTGCCATTGTAAAGTTGTGCTTGGGTTTGCATAAGATATCTCTGGAGTTATATGGATTAGTACATAATAAATTCAAATAATGCTAATATACTAACTTAGTAAACCACTGTCTTAAAAACAAGATTTTATTCATTACCTTCAGTGATAGTAATGGTTATACTTTTGGAAGGCACATCAATTACAATATACCCTTTGATAGTTCAACTCTGAATAAGCCTGTGGCACAAATGGTAGAATGTAGGTTTTCACCAGTAACCTCCCAGATACTGAGTCCCATGTCTCAGCTATTCCTCCGTAGGAGACTAAGTTTGTCTCCGCGGGAAGGAAGGGAAATTGGTCAGCCTGGGCCCTTTTCCTGTAACTTCTTGTTCCCAGATCAGCAGCCCTTCCTGTCAGCTGGTGAATAAGGAGACATGCCTCGAAACAGAAATAAATATTTTAAAGAAAGGTTTAGAATAGGCCAGAAAATGGGAATGAGGTGGAATTGTCAGAGATTAAGAAAGACTTGCATGAATGTCGTGCCTTATCAGATCTCTGAGTCACAGTTAATCTATTCTGGTGGTGAAGGTTCAGAGATGATTGTTGGCTGGGAATAGTGCAGCTGGATTTTTTTTTTAATGTCCAGTTTAACATTTCATCCAAAGGATAGCACATTTGACAATGCGACACTCCCTCAGTCCTAGAGTGGGATTTGAGACTGCAACCTTTTGACACACAGATGAGAGTGCTACCAACTGAGCCAAGCTGACACTCGTGATGATGCCAAAAATGGCTTTGTGCAGTCTTGATTGTTTTGTTGTTGTGGTTATGGCCACAGGCACCACTTTAATTGGTTAATTTGGATCTCCTGTTCAGAGGCAGTAGTTTGGTTGCTAGGGGAATCTTTGTTGTTTGGTACAGGATTTCCCCTAGTGAGGGTTTAAAGGAGACAGGTTTTAAACTGTAAACAACAAGTATATGCCATTATACTAAAATATGGAATGGAGGTAGTTCTGTATAAATTGGATCTCATGGATGAACTGTGCAGCCCAAATTGTAAAGATGCAAATAATGTAATAAGATCCTTTATTCCACATAGAAGCTTAATCGCCTTTGTATCTGTGCTCCCATATTATTAAAGCCAAACATTTTCAATAAATTTAACAATGTATTATTTGTTTTTAAAATCTTTTTTCCAATTTTATTTCCTTTCCTCTCTTGCTCTCTTGAAGATGCTGACTCTCTTTGGGTACGGTTCTTTGGATGTTGGTAGCTCTCTGGTATCTTACACAAAGGCCCATTCTTCATGATTGAGTGTACATGCTATTCAACTGTGGGTGGCACGACAGCTGAGCCTGATTCCACTCTCACCTGATGTGCACACATGCACCTACCAGAAGGGGAGTCACTGGATAGCAATCAGATGCAGAATCCTGGCTGAGTTCCCCCTTTCCTCTAAACCAGGCGAATTTGCCTTTGTTTTTAATTAATATCTGGAACAGTGGAATAATCAGTTTATCCTACTCACTGTTAGGCCCTTCTAACTAAGTGTCAGCTTGGCTCAGAGGATAGCACTCTCACCTCTGAGTTAAAAGGTCATTGGTTCAAGCCCCACTCCAGAACATGAGCAGGCAATCTAGGCTGACACTTCTGTGCAATACAGGGGGGAGGGAGAGTGCTGCGCTGTCAGAGGTGTTGTCATTCTGATAAAATGTTAAATCGCGATACCATCTGCCTGTTCAGGTGGAAAAATTCCATGGCACTATTTAAAGAAAAGCATGGGAGTTTTTCCAGTATCCTGGCCAATATTTATCCCTCAACCAACATCACCAAAAACATATATTAACTGGTCATTTTCCATCACTGTTTGTGGGAACTTACTGCTATTAATTTGGTTTGCCTGCAAAATAACATTGACTGTACTTCAAAGTAATGAATTGACTGTGAAAACACTTTGGGACATAAAAGGTGCTGTGGAAGTGCAAATTCTCTCTTCTTTTTATATATTCACCGTTGCCTGCTGGCTGTGTTCTCTGTTTGTTGAGTCCCGATCACTGATATTGCTATCAGGAAGCGCTTTTCCACTCAAAGGGTGGTGGAAATCTGGAATTCTGTCCCCCAAAAGACTGTGGATGCTGGGACAATTGGGGCTTTCAAAACTGAGATCGATAGATTTTTGTTAGGTAAGGGTATCAAGGGATATGGTGCAGAGACGGGTAAATGGAGTTGAGGTGCAGATCAGCCATGATCTAATTGAATGGCAGAGCAGGCCCGAGGGGCTGAATGGCCTACTCCTGTTCTTAATGGCTGGTCAGCGGTTAGTTTTTTTTTCTGTACCCACTGGCAACGTGAAAAGGGCATTAGTGTGATTGCCCACTGCCCATCACTGCTCCACAGAACTGTCTGTGTGCGATACACAATTGTTGAAGCTGAAACCTTTGAACGCTAAACTCTGAGAAGTGCTGTCTCAGTAGTACCGAGCCCAAATAACTGCCCAGTAAATACAAGACCCCTGAGATTCAAATGACCCCAAGCTGTTTCTGACCTGCAGACAGACGATAGCAGTATTGCTTTAGCTGACTAAAATTTGGAGGTAAAAGGCCATTGACTAAAACTTTTGTCATCAAATTAAAATTAGGACTAATTTTGTTTTTTTTTAATAAAAGCTGAAACTAAAATTGAGATAATAAGATGAGATTAAAACAGCAGTGGTGAGTAATCCACAACTTTAGGCTCAGATGTGAAAATTGAAATGAATGAATCAAATCTTTGAGTTCCAGTTTATTGTTCCTGAACATTTTATCTGTTCCTTGTTGGGTTCGAAAAACAACAATTGGGTCATTTTTAGAAACCTTACATACAGCAGCTTGGATATGCAAAGCAAAAACTAAATTTCCGACTAAAATGTTTTTCACAAGATTAAAACTAAAGAATGACTAAAATTTGAGAACAAAAGAGTAGACAATGACTGGAGCTGGATTCCTTCCAAGAATATCAATGAGATGAAACTAAAACTCAAGGTCCAGAGATGAGGCTAAAGAAAGAAAGAAACATGCATTTATTAAGCATATTTCATGTCTTCAGGATGCCCTAAAGCCCTTCACAACCAGCTATGAACTTTTGAAGTGTAGTCACTGTCATAATTTAGGCAAACGCAGCAACCAAAATGACCTGATAATCTGTTTTAGTGGCACTGGTTGAGGAATAAATGTTGGCCAGAACACCAGGAGAACTCTGCATGTCTGTGAATAATGCCATGGTTCTTTTACATTCACCTGAGCAAGCAGATGGGGCCATGGTTTAACATCGCACCCGAAGGACAGCACCTCCGACAGTGCAGCACTTCCTCAGTACTGCACTGAAGTGTCAGCCTGGATTATGTGCCCAAATCCTGGAGTAGGATTTGAACCCACAACCTTCTGACTCAGAGGCAGGGGTACCACTACTGCTGACACTAGAGTGGCAGATTATCCAAGTCTTCAACCGTAGGGAGGTACCTTGTACACTTCAAGTGCACATAGGAGACGCTTGGGCCAGTTGTCCGTGATTTTCCGACCGCTGAAATCGATAGACGGCGAATTTTCTATGTGCTTGTGAGGACTTGAAAAATCTAGCCCGAAAAGTAAAATTCAAATCATTTCTGTGACTAAAACAACACTGGGCGAACATACTGTTAGAGAGTCCAGTCCACGCACATAGCACTAAACCCTCATTTTCTGTCTTTCAGCTCCAGATGGCCCTCCTATGGATGTTATCTTACAGCCTGTCACATCTCAGAGCATCAGAGTAACCTGGAAGGTAATTTTATTCTTCTCCCCTTGCAGGCACTCAGGGCTGCAAGATTCCAGGTGATTTCTGTATTTTACTCCCTCATGCATGACGCCTGGAATAACAGCCTATTATTTGTTTGCTTTTAAAATCCTTTCCCAATTCTCCACGCTTTCCTCTCCTCCTCTCCTAAAGGTGCTGACTCTGTTTGGGGTATGGTTCTGTGGGCACCTGCAGTCCTTTGGTGCCTTGCCCAGAATGCCCATTCTTCATGAGTAGAGCCCACATACAGGGAGGATTAGCAGGCTACCCCACCATGGGAGGCTTGAGAACCAAGCCTGAGCCCATCTTCACCAGCCGCTGGCATAGATTTTGTGCTCAAGTCTCTGGAGTGGGACTTGAACCAACAATCTTCTGATTTAGAGGTGAGAGTGGCTGACACCAGCCAGATGTGGGAACCCTGTCTGGTCTTCCCCATTCTTAGCCCAGTAAGCACTCTTACTGCAACCCCAGGTGAGATCAGTTAACTCACCGGGAACCCGGGATCAAAACCGGGACCTTCCTGATCCGTGTGACCCAGTTCCAAACTGAGCCTTTAGGGTGCGCTCCAGCTGGACCTTTTGGCAGTTGCCCTTAGAAACAGAGAGAATGGGCATTGAGGGGGGGACTGGAAATGGGAGCAGAGAAAGAAAAAACCAAACAGTTAAAGAAATAAGAAGGAAAATGATGAAGAGAATCGTGAGTCCAAAGAAGGAACAGGGAAATAGATTAAAACTTTGAATCATTAACTGAAAGCATTTTTAAATAAGATTTTAATTAAATAAACAGGGGAAAATCAATAGGAACTGGTGAACAGACAATTTATTCCTCATGTGAGGGTGCCTGTTGGATAGTAAGCGACCAGCTGTACGGTTAATTTAAAGTAAAAATAAAATAAATTTAATTTACCTTTAATGGGACTTCTACGGACACAGGGGGCACATAAGGGCCTTATTAGGTTATAGATCTTTCCAGAAGCGTATGGGTTGGGAAAGTGTTCACATAACCTGCTGGATGATTGAGGAGGTTTTATATCTGTGATTTCATTTTAAAGAGAAAAACAAGTCAAATCACTGTAGGGGGGGGGAAAAAAAAAATCTTCTCAGCTTATTTCTGAAAAGAAACTAAAACCTTCTGCCTTCAGACGTTCCCCTGAAGGCTCCCAGGTTTTTTCTCCAATTCATGGTGATGGGAGAAGGTAACTACAGCGTGACCAGTTTACATAGGAAGATCCCACCATAAATGTGGACAGTTCTGGACGGATGGTCTTCGACCTGAAACATTAACTTTGTTTCTTCCTCCACAGATGCTGCCTGACTTGCTGAGTATTTCCAGCATTTTCTGTTTTTATCTCAGAGGAATTTACAATGGAAAAGAATTGCGTGCAGACATAAGATTTTTAATATATTAAAACATAGATACAATACAGTATATAAAATATAATATAATTATTAATTAGGTTGACTGCGCAGTTTGGTTCATTTGAGAAGCCGCGGTTTCTTTAAGGTTTTTTTTAGGTGTGGCTGAGTAAAATAATATATTCAGCTCTGGAACATTGAGGATAGGATTGCCTTGTTGCATACTGATCTCCCAATTTTTGAAAGATTAATTTTGACTCAAGGGGGTGATAGAGTAAAAATTGTTGCTTCACATCTTGATGTTGCAGAGTATTGGCCCCTGATATTCACGCACAGCTGAGAGGGAGTGGGGGCGACTGTCAGCGGCAGGGAAGGCGGAGGTCCTGCCGAATTTAACGGCAGGACCTCATTATTATTATTTCACTCTGTTTTTCACCTGGCAGCCGGCCAGATTGACAGTCTGACTGGCTGACCGGGCGGGAAAGCCAGCGGTAGAAGGCTATAGCCGGGGACCCTGGGGGACGGTCCCCAGCAATCAGAAAAGATCGGGGCGTGGTTGGGCGGGGTTGGGGGGAGGTGCTCGGAGTTCGGCAGTGAGAAGGGAGGGAGGGAAAGAAATTCCGGTGCAGAGTGGGTGGGGGGCAAGACGGCCGATCGTGGGAGGGGGGGAAGCAGGTTGCGGGGGGAGGCCAATCGCCGGCAGATGGGGGGCGGGGTGTCAGCCAGTCGCTGCAGTAGGTTTACTTGAGGGCCCCTGGGGTGGGGGGAAAGCACTCCTGCTCCCCGTGGCCCACAAGCAGTGCTGGAAAAGCACTCATCTGCTGGATCCGGCATCTCTCGCCTCCCTCTAACTGCCGGGATTCCCGAGCCCTGGGAAACCCAGCCTGTCACCGTTAAATTCAGATGGCTTCCAAAATCTGAGGAACTTAGCCTCATTTGAATATTCTAATCACTGGCCCGCCTCTCCAGAGCGGGTTACTCGGCCGTCCCCAAACCTGCCGCGGTTAAACCGGAAATAGGCCCGTTTGCAACGGGTTGGTGTGGGGTTTCACATATTTACCGATTTAACCCTCCCCCCCGACTGACATGCGATGCTGCAGCGGTGGGTGTTACAGGTTTAATCTGCTGCCATCGAGTCAGATTCCTCTCCGTGAGAGAGAGAGGGGGGAAATCAGAGAGAATTTTCCAAGGGTCGTCATCACCCATTTGCTAGTGAGCAGCTCAAGGGTTGGCCAATGTCCGAGGAAGTGCGATCCACTCTCTTGGCCACTGATGGCGCATGGCCTGAGGAGAACAGGGAACTGCAACTAGAAAAAGAGCACTTAGAAATAAAAATGCTTGACTGTAGTTTCCAGTCCATGAAATGAAATGTCCCCTGGATCACAGAGATGATCTCCAGTCATAGACAATGCCTCAAGGACATTCAATTTTCTGCTTCCAATCCCTGGAGTTCACAGTTACTGCTGTTGACCTCCAATTGAACCAATATACAACTGGGAGTATCTTGGAACTTTGGCGGGGGGCGGTATTGGACCGGCCTCATGTTTATACACTGCAGTGCAATGGAAAAATGGGTGGAGTGTGTAAAGGGAAACGGATCCTGTACCGCCAGCTTTCTGCCCCTGCCAAAGTTGAAAGTTACCCCCAGGTATGTATTTTGTATCTGTAATGTCATATCTGAGGGAAATGGTACCAAGGGGACTGTACTGCTGTGAATATCCCCCAGAATACAGGAAGGTAGATTCTGATTTTTACTTTTCCAATCCCCATTCTGCTCCCTGCAGCACAGTTCCCAATGGACACCCATCAGTATGAGGTCGAACTCAACTGAAGGGTGGAAGAGTTCGGTTGGGTCTACGTGATTCGGGGCAGCCTCCGCTCACTGACCACTACTGATTACTGGCTAAACTACTGGATTATCTACTGATTACATGGCTAAACCCCCTCAGCCTGAATTTATACAGCTTTGTGTTTGATATTCAGGCACCCAAGAAGGAGCTTCAGAATGGGGTGATCCGGGGCTACCAGATCGGGTACCGGGAAAATGGGCCCGGCAGCAATGGTCAGTACAGTATTGTGGAGATGAAGGCCACTGGGGACAGTGAGGTGTACACACTGGACAATCTGAAGAAGTTTGCTCAATATGGGGTTGTCGTACAGGCATTCAACAGAGCTGGAACAGGTCCGAGTTCCTCTGAAATCAATGCTACGACACTTGAGGATGGTAAGATGTGTTCCAAACAAGTGCAGTGAAGTGATTTTGGGTGATTACTAACTTTTATATTTTTCACGTTCATCAACGTGGAGGGACGCTGAGCAATGGGACCCTTTCCAGTTTAGGCATTTTGAGATCAGCATCGACCACTGATAGTTAGACCGAGCATGGTTAAATACAGAGTGAAACTCCATCCACTCTGTCCCAACTATGGTCCTCTGAGCTAACCTCAGAAAAGGACCTCCTATTGTACCAGTGTGAGCAATGGAGAAATATCATAATTAGTACCCATCAAAGTGAGGGATGTTATTGCTTAGAATTGGAACAGCTTCCATTTCAGGCACCCAATGGCAGCATCAAGTACTCTCAGAGCAGAGTAAAACTCTACTCTTCCCCAACAATGTGCCTTTGTCCCAATTTCGTAGAATCATAGAAGTTTACAACATGGAAACAGGCCCTTCGGCCCAACATGTCCATGTCGCCCAGTTTATACCACTCAGCTAGTCCCAGTTGCCTGCACTTGGCCCATATCCCTCTATACCCATCTTACCCATGTAACTGTCCAAATGCTTTTTAAAAGACAAAATTGTACCCGCCTCTACTACTGCCTCTGGCAGCTTGTTCCAGACACTCACCACCCTTTGAGTGAAAAAATTGCCCCTCTGGACCCTTTTGTATCTCTCCCCTCTCACCTTAAATCTATGCCCCCTCGTTATAGACTCCCCTACCTTTGGGAAAAGATTTTGACTATCTACCTTATCTATGCCCCTCATTATTTTATAGACTTCTATAAGATCACCCCTTAACCTCCTACTCTCCAGAGAAAAAAGTCTCAGTCTATCCAACCTCTCCCTATAAGTCAAACCATCAAGTCCCGGTAGCATCCTAGTAAATCTTTTCTGCACTCTTTCTAGTTTAATAATATCCTTTCTATAATAGGGTGACCAGAACTGTACACAGTATTCCAAGTGTGGCCTAACTAATGTCTTGTACAACTTCAACAAGACATCCCAACTCCTGTATTCAGTGTTCTGACCAATGAAACCAAGCATGCTGAATGCCTTCTTCACCACCCTATCCACCTGTGACTCCACTTTCAAGGAGCTATGAACCTGTACTCCTAGATCTCTTTGTTCTATAACTTTCCCCAATGTCCTACCATTAACGGAGTAGGTCCTGGCTCGATTTGATCTACCAAAATGCATCACCTCACATTTATCTAAATTAAACTCCATCTGCCATTCATCGGCCCACTGGCCCAATTTATCAAGATCCTGTTGCAATCCTAGATAACCTTCTTCACTGTCCACAATGCCACCAATCTTGGTGTCATCTGCAAACTTACTAACCATGCCTCCTAAATTCTCATCCAAATCATTAATATAAATAACAAATAACAGCAGACCCAGCACCGATCCCTGAGGCACACCGCTGGTCACAGGCCTCCAGTTTGAAAATTTCAAAAGTCCCCCTCCTACTGCACGGCTACTTGAATGAGCAACTGGAAAGCAGCAAAGAAATCAGATAGGAGGCTGGCTAACGTTATTTAAAGGCATCCCGAAGTAGAGGTAGTGCCAGGAGTTGGAAGCAGGCTGTCTTCTCACTCAAAGGCAAGGTCCATGACCTGCAGATCCAACGAGGCGCAGAACACACTTGTGAAACGAGGGCGACAAAATGAAGTAACAATTATGGGGAAGCCACTCCTTGAGCTGATGCAAAGTTTTACTGGTACTGAGCTATAAAATTCATTCATTTCTGTCCCTCTCCAGATTGTATAAATTGTTGGATTCATACCTACCTAATTCTTTAATTAATTTGCAACACACTGGGGTAAATGATCTTATCTCGTCTTCACTTCTGGAAGAGGAGGTGGCGATGTAACACAATATGGGTAATAAGAAATGCTAGATGAGGATCAAACCAATTAGAAAGTCTTCTCAAAGGATACCAATAACTGGCGGAATTAGTGCTGATGGACTTACTTTACTGTCGTAGCTGCTGGGTTTTCTGTGAGGAGCCGAATTGCTTTACCTGCTGTGGTCCTTTTGATAAAAGGACTATTTTCAAGACTAATAATTTCCCCCCCACAATCTGTCGGCCCCCTTTTCTCCATTGACAGTATCGGCCCACATCTTGTTTCAGTTCCAGATTTCGAGGATTTTCAGGGTATCTTTTTCTGCTAACATCCATCACCTTGATGAGCACATTCATCCCCCACACAAAAAGTAACGAAGAAGTGAAGTTTAAAAAGAACGACAGATTCCCGCACATTCCAATATGACAGTGTTGACTGAAGGCTGTTGTAATTTAGAGCAGCAATCCTCCACAGGTTAAAATAAAACATTTCAATGAGTAAACGCAGCACCACTGCCATTTTTTTTGTGATTAGTGACAATTTATGAAAAGCTATAATTTTTTTGTTGTAAGTGGCCGTCTGATTTTTTTTTTTCCTCTGTTTTCTGTTCGTAATTGTTTTGTAACAAAGGAGCACCAATCAGCACTTTCAGGATCTCGAAATCCAAATTACAGTGGATCTGTCGTCTAATTAAAGTGATGTCAGCCTGGATTTACAATTCAATGATCAGCTTTTAATGAGTGTAGCACCCTGTAATCTCCTAACACCGTCATCAGGCACAATATCTCTTAAGCCTGTTATCAGCATAATTCAGCCTGGAATAATTGATGTTACACTATTCCAACACATAAAGGGGAGGAGAAATGCTCTGCTTCTAAACACTTGGTGGAACCACATAAGATGACTCTGGGTTCTTATGACAGGGTTACATGAATTACAACTCATTGTCTGTCTTACCTGGTGATTTCTTTTTTAGGAAAGAATAAGACACCGTGGTTTTGGCAGGTGTCCAATTGAATGGGTTTCTTGTGTCAGTCTGTGGAGGAGATGCCAGTCAGTGTCTCGGAGATTTATTTTTTGTGGTGTTTCGTTTTAGTTTAATCGCGTTTCTCTGTTCGTCCGCCTGCGCCGCACTGTGATTGGACAGATGATCCGCTCGGAGCCCCCTGCCGCTCTGTGAGAGGAGTTTGAAGATCGTTCCTCTTCACTCCGTATAGGGTGGAACAGCTCTGTCCCTCTCTCCAATGGGTGCATTTTTCATTCTTCCTTTCTGCATGCATCTCTCTCTCCTATAGCTCTCTTTCCCCCTCTTTCACCCATTCTCTTCCCCCCACTCTCTTGCTCCCCTACCCCTCTTCCCTCTCTTTTAACCCCCACTCTCTTTTCCCCCCACTCTCTTTTCCCCCCACTCTCTTTTCCCCCCACTCTCTTTTCCCCCCACTCTCTTTTCCCCCCACTCTCTTTTTTTCCCCACTCTCTTTTTTCCCCACTCTTTTTTCACTCTCTCTTTCCTCCTTTCTCTTTCCCCCTCTTTCACCCCCTTTCTTTCACGCATTCTCTCTCTCCACCTCTCTCTCTCTCTCCCCACCCTCTCTCTCTCTCTCCCCACCCTCTCTCTCTCTCTCCCCACCCTCTCTCTCTCTCCCCACCCTCTCTTTCTCTCTCCCCACCCTCTCTCTCCCCACCCTCTCTCTCTCTCTCCCCACCCTCTCTCTCACCCTCCCTCTCACCCTCTCTCTCCCCACCCTCTCTCTCCCCACCCTCTCTCTCCCCACCCTCTCTCTCCCCACCCTCTCTCTCCCCACCCTCTCTCTCTCTCGCTCTCCCCCACCCTCTCTCTCTCTCGCTCTCCCCCCACCCTCTCTCTCTCTCCCCCCACCCTCTCTCTCTCTCGCTCTCCCCCACCCTCTCTCTCTCTCGCTCTCCCCCACCCTCTCTCTCTCTCGCTCTCCCCCCACCCTCTCTCTCTCTCTCTCTCCCCCCACCCTCTCTCTCTCTCCCCCCACCCTCTCTCTCTCTCGCTCTCCCCCACCCTCTCTCTCTCTCGCTCTCCCCCACCCTCTCTCTCTCTCACTCTCCCCCCACCCTCTCTCTCTCTCCCCCCCACCCTCTCTCTCTCTCGCTCTCCCCCACCCTCTCTCTCTCTCGCTCTCCCCCACCCTCTCTCTCTCTCGCTCTCCCCCCACCCTCTCTCTCTCGCTCTACCCCACCCTCTCTCTCGCTCTCCCCCCCACCCTCTCTCTCTCTCGCTCTCCCCCCACCCTCTCTCTCTCTCTCTCCCCCACCCTCTCTCTCTCGCTCTCCCCCCACCCTCTCTCCCCCCACCCTCTCTCTCTCTCCCCCCCACCCTCTCTCTCTCGCTCTCCCTCATGAAGAGTCTAGATAGAGTAGATAGAGAGAAACTGTTCCCATTGGCAGAAGGGTCAAGAACCAAAGGATATAGATTTAAAGTGATTGGCAAAAGAACCAAAAGGTAACATGAGGAAAAACTTTTTTACACAGCGAGTGGTTGTGATCTGGAATGCACTGCCTGAGGGGGCGGTGGAGGCAGATTCAATCATGGCCTTCAAAAGGGAACTGGATAAGTACTTGAAAGGAAAACAGTTGCAGGGCGACGGGGATAGTGCGGGGGAGTGGGACTAGCTGGATTGCTCTTGCATAGAGCTGGCACGGACTCGATGGGCCGAATGGCCTCCTTCCATGCTGTAACCTTTCTATGATTCTATGCACGTAAACGAGATTTCCCCTGTACGTCTAACAAAGTTACAGCCGGCAGAAAGTCCGAGGAATTTCAGGGCCTCTGTCATTGTATCTCTATCATTCTGTTTGTTTCTCTCTTCATTCGGGGAATCTCTCTCTCTTACTTTCATTCTGTCTCTGCCCCTCACTCCATTGGGGGAATCTCTGTGTCTGCCCAGTAGAGAGACATTTGCTTTCTTTCTCTCTTTCTTGCTTTCTTTCTTTCTCTCTTTCTCTCTCTCTCATTCTTTCTCTTTCTTTCTCTCTCTTTCTTTCTCTTTCAGTCATTGGTGTCTCTCATCCACACAATCAGATATCCTCTTTCTGAGGTAACCTCTGCCTCCTTAGCTCATCACCATGAAGCCTTGAGTGCGATGAATCATGGATACCAGCCTCTGTCATTTTACTCTGGTCCAATACTTCTATCATATTCAATAACCAGAAACACACATGGACTGTACAATACACATTGAATACAACACCCAAGTGGTCAAAAAATGATGTGATTTCAGCTTTTAAATTTTCGAATAGATTGGCCGCTGTCCACCTCGCCTTGAGGGTAATGACAACAGCATCCAGGTCACATAAAGTACGGAGAGAAAGAAATAAAATTGTATTGATTGCAGACACTTTATCAGATATGTGTTATGATAACTGTTATTCTAAGTGAGAGAATCTCAAAGAGCATTTTCTGTTTCATCCTAAAAATGGGCTGATGCTTCCTGGTGATTTCGACACGGAGATTATAACAATCGGCAGAAACAAACAAGAACTGACAGTGACAGTTGCTAAGTTTTCCTCCATAACAGTCTCTGCGCTATAAAAGGAAGTCACCGTAAGCAGCACTTTGAGGTGATTCAGCAATGCAAAAAGACATTGTATAAATGAGTATTTATTTTACTGTAAATTGACAGAAAGCTCCTGAAATCAGACCCTAACTCGCACCCGTTTACCCAACACCCCTGGTGCCCGCTGACCTACACTGGCTCCCGGTCCACCATTGTCTCGATTTTAAAATTCTCATCCTCGTGTTCAAATCCCTCCATTTCCTTGCGGCTCCCTATCTCTGTAACCTCCTCCAGCCTTACAACCCGCCCGAGATCTCTGCGTTCCTCCAATTCTGACCTCCTGTGCACCCCCAAGTTCCACTAATGGCGGCCGTGCCTCTAGCCGTCTAGGCCCCAAGTGGTAGAATTCCCTCCCTAAACCTCTCCTCCTCTCCTCCTGCGAGAAGCTCCTTAATATCTAACTCTTTGACCAAGCTTTTGGTCGCCTGTCCTGATGTCTCCTTCTTTGGCTTGGTGTCAACTTTTGTCTGAATGCGTTTCTGGGAAGGGCCTTGGGACGTTTTACAACGCTTAAAGGTGCAATATAAATGCAAGTTGTTGTTGTTTCTGGGAGCTTTGACAGGTATGAGCCGCTGTGGTTGTTTTTTGTTGTCAGGCCTCCCTGGTTGCCCTTGGCAACGCACCAGCAGGTACTCCCACACCTCTGCCAGTGTGGCTTTTCTGGCTGTTGTTGGGAAATACACGACAGCAAATTGTCAATGATACTTCCTTCCCAGTGTAGTATGACTGAGACTACAGGGAGGGGACGTTGAGCTTTGTTTCCCTGCTGCCACCCTGCCACAAGATAGTGCTGCTTTGGCCTACGCCCAGTTGCAATCCTTCCTGTAATCTACTTTTGAAATGGTAGAATAAGATGGTGGGCAGGGGGTGGGGGTGGGGGGAGCTTTCAGATCCCAAGCACTTCAAATTTCAGCTAAAGATAAAAGGGACTAATTAATTAGTTAATAATCCGCTCGAGGTGATAATTTAACTGCATGCAAATTACAGTAATTAAAGCACCCCCATCAGGTCGTCACGTTATAATCGTAGTTGGTAAGATTATTAATAATTATCAAGAATGGTGAGAACAAAGGAAAACACAGTTTTACCAGCGTAATCCTGTCAATTGATCTTTTTTTTCGCTGGACCTGCCGCTTCTTTGGCTTCAGCTCGTTGCTTTTAGTTAACTGCTTGGTGGGAGAGGGGAATGGGGTGGTGTTAGGCCCATTCCAGGGAGGCTGGCCTTCAGGCTCACTCTGAACAATGGGAGGGCTGCAATCAATCTGTACAGTGATTACAATTACAGACCTCAAGGAAGTGGCTTCCCCAACTGATTATTGAGTAAATGCTTCATCCAGTGTCGCGCTGATCCACGCAGGTCAGACGCTGGCAGCTGCCGTGTTAGCTGGTCTTTGTTGGTCCAGCAATTGAGAGCTCTTTGACTGGGCTCAGTGCTCCTGGGTGAGGGAGGGGCATAATTCAGCAACCGCTCCTGTACCTGATCACTCTGCTGGACTCATGTTAACACCGTGGGTGAAGACAGGATAGGGCCTCGCTGTGATTCCCCCCTCCATGGTTAAATACCCCGAGGACATCCTTTGTCCAGGCTCGCAGATGGAAAAGTGCCATTTGAATGAATAAGACGGTCCTTAAAACCTACCTCTTTGACCAAGCTTTTAATCACCCCTCCTAAACCTGCCCCTTTGCTTGGTGTCAATTTTTGTCTGTATAGGCTTCTGTGAAGCATTTTGGGATGTTACCCTAAGTTAAAAGCGGAATATCAATGTAAGTTGTCGCTGTTGTTAAATTACAGGAGGGTTGCTGACAAACTCACTGCAACAAGGGGGCATAGATTTAAGGTGAGAGGGGAGAGATACAAAAGGGTCCAGAGGGGCAATTTTTTCACTCAAAGGGTGGTGAGTGTCTGGAACGAGCTGCCAGAGGCAGTAGTAGAGGCGGGTACAATTTTGTCTTTTAAAAAGCATTTGGACAGTTACATGGGTAAGATGGGTATAGAGGGATATGGGCCAAGTGCAGGCAATTGGGACTAGCTTAGTGGTATAAACTGGGCGACATGGACATGTTGGGCCGAAGGGCCTGTTTCCATGTTGTAACTTCTATGATTCTATGAACAAGCCTGAAGCACAAGTGAAGGAAAAATTGGGGGAAGTTTTCTTCACGAGACGCCAGACACTTCACAACACTTTACGGGGCAATGGACAAAGAGTAGACACCAAGCTGACGGGGTGGAGGGTAAAGAGGAGTTGACGGGGTAGGGCGGGTGTGGGGGGATTAACATATTGAGGAGAAGATTCTTGAGGCTTTTGAAGGCATGGACGGAGGTAACAAGATGGAGCTGCTGGGGGACAGTGCTGCAGTCGCTGATGGTAGCGGTGAAGGGAGTAGGTTGGAGGAGCCGGGCATAAAGAGGCATGTGACTGGAGGAGATCACTTGAGGCAATGTGCTTCGAGGCCGTGGAGGGATGTGAAGATCAGGACAAGGATCGTACAGTTAATTCACTGGGGCATGGGGGTAATGAGGGTGTGGGCTTTGATGCAGGTGAGGGCATGAACTGAAGTGCTTTAGTAGTTTGTAGAAGGTGGAGGTTGGCAAGGAGAGTGTTGGAGAAACTGAGTCTTGAGATGGTAAAGGTGTGGATATGGGACGGGGGGAGGTTGAGAAAGCAAGTACATACAGATTATGATTGAACTGTACTTTCTTTGACCCAAATGGCCCCTTTGCAGATATCAAGAGGTTAGAAAGAGAAGCTGGCCCTGATTCATTTTATTTCTGTTCTACAAATGCAGTTATTGATTTCTATTTTCTTTTAAATCAATTGAGAAGGTTCAGTGTTTTGACTCCTGACAGAATTGATATAGAAAAGTAATAGTGAGAGCAGAGAAGTGTGGAAAAAAATGATGGAGCGGAGAAAGAAAGTGCGAGAGAGAGAGAGAGAGAGAGAGAGATAGAAAACTTTAAATCAGCAGCATCAAGTGTTACAGATACATATCATCCTCCCCCCAAACAGCCACTGTCACATCTTTAGGGTTTCAAGCTCGGTGACAAGATCGCTCCTGTAATCGAGCCCTCGCTCTCAGGGATTAAAGAGTTAAATTACGATGACAGATTGCATAAATTTGGCTTGTGTTCCCTTGAGTTTAGAAGGTTGGGGGTGGGTGGTGATCTAATTGAGGTGTTTAAGTTGATAAAAGGATGCAGTATGGTAGATACAGAGAAGTTGTTTCCTCTGGTGAGGGAAATCCAGATCAAGTGAGGCACAATCTTAAAATTAGAGTTAGGCCATTCAGGAATCAAATCAGGAAGCACTTTTTCACACAAAGAGTGGTGGAAATCTGGAATTCTCTCCCCCAAAATGCTGTGGATGCCGGGGGTCAAGTGAAATTTTTGAAACTGAGATCGACAGATTTTTTTTTTAGGTAAGGGTATCAAGGGAGATGGATCAAAGGCGGGTAAATGTATCATTTTGAACACCTCTATTAAATCTCCCCTTAACCTACACTGCTTTAGTTGCTCAATGTAACTGATGTCCCTCATCCCTGGTACCATTCTAGTAAATTTCCTCTGCACCCTCTCTATGGTCTTGACATCCTTCCTAAAGTGTGGTGCCCAGAATTGGACACAATACTCCTCCAGCTGGGGCCTGTGGACATGCTGTTCAATCACTGGGAACATCGCAGATGAGTTCTCACCTGACGTCCAAACATGTGCACTTTCCAGCAAGGATCACTACGTAGCGGTCAGGAGTGGGAACCCTATCTGATTCCTGCTCCTGCCCCTAGGGTGCTGACGCCAATTGTAACTTCCCTACCACAGCCAGATCAGCAAACTCAGCACCGACCAGGCATTGGACCTGGGACATTCCTGTTCTCTAATGGCTCTCAATACCACACTGGGCAGGGTCTTAATCAACTGAACCATTGGAGAGATCTGTTTCTGTTGATGTTAAAATGTTTTTCCCCAAACCACGTGCGGAGATGACAGTATCAGAGGAATCAGACTGGGGGAGTTATTGGACCAAGAATGTGATAGAATGGAACTAACACACACACACAATGGGAATGACGAATGTTGAAGCTCCCTTGATTAATAACTATCTTTGCAGGTGGCAATTGCTCCATAATTCCTCTCAAATCACCCCCTCTCCACCAAACCTCATAATGTCACTGCTTTAGACAACAAATTTTTAAAGAAACAAATAAAGGAAACTCATGTCTTTTAAAATAAAATCTTAAACAGGGCACTTGTTTCAAGAGAAAAATGTTTCTCAAATAATTTTCTGTCTGTGAGGGGGAAAGGGGACCAGGAGAACGTGCGTTAATTTTGTGGGTCATGTGATACAATTCAGTATAATTTATGTCGTTGCACTGTGGGTATGTAAAGCACATTTTCCTGAAGACGGTGTCCCTTTAAAAGCAGTATTGTGGTGAGACCTTGCTTCAGTGGAATGTATAGAGTGACTGGAGCCTCGTGAGATATTAAACTGTCACTTTAATAGGACATTTATTTCGTAACAGGATGTTAACCCTTCAAGAGGCTGGTCGTTCCTGAATGGTTTATCAATTCCTTGTTGTTTGGGAATGTTCACCATTGGCTTGTAATATTGATGAGGTTTGCTTTGTATTTTCACTTGTCTTGTCTCTCCGCAGTTCCCAGCCAGCCTCCGGACAATGTGAAAGCCGTGTCTATCTCATCTGATGTCGTCACCATCATCTGGTCACCACCTCCTCGCAGTACCTTAAACGGAGTGCTGAAGGGTTTCCGAGTCATATACTGGTCCGTGCACCGAGATGGAGGTCAGTAGATAGCTCCTGACCCTCTTGTCAGCTGATCATTTCATTTTTTTCTCCCCCTCTTGAAGGTGTTGACTCCATTATGGTACCTTGGGTTGGTGGTCATGCTCCAGTTCCATGTCCAAATGGTCATTGTTCTTCTGTGTGCTTTGACAATGATCCAGTTCTCACCCAGCAATCAGACCCTGAGTAACAATCAGGAGCAGGAACCCTGGCTGATTTTCCCTTCCCAAGACCGGGGGCTTTGCAGCTTCTACTGTTGCCTTCAATTGGGATCAGCTAGCTCAGCACAGAGCAGTAATCGAACCTGGGAATTTCCTGGTTTATACGGCACAGACACTACTCACATGAATAGTTTAAAAGTTCAAGCAGCCATGTTTCCTACTCTGGTGCCTATCAGAGTAGCATTTTATGTTTGTATTGGTGCCCGTGAACACAGAACAACACGGGACCTTATTAAGAGAGAGAGAAAAAAATTAACGTTGCCCTCTCCCCAATTGGTCTGTAGACTAACGCAACATGGCAACCAATTGCAGAGAGTGGGTGAGCTTCTGGGAAGAAAGGGGATCAGTCTCATGCTTAGTCCTGTGAGCTGAGAACAAAGCAGTTGCAGGTGGAGGTCACTGTAGAAAGAAGTATCTTCATTGGCATGACTTGACTCCCACATGTCCTACCACCAATATACAGTGACTTGACAGCCTTCTCTCTACATGTATAGGCCAGGAGATGGATGTTTCTCCAGAATGAAGACCCACATTCTCTGCTGGCATTCTTGTGGAGCTCACCCACTATCTGCGATTGGTTGCCATGTTGCGTTAGTCTACAGACCAACTGGGGAAAGGGAAGCGTTTATTTTTTTCTCTTTCTCTTAATAAGGTCCCGGGTTGTTCTGTGTTCATGGGCAGCAATACAAACATACAAAAACAATGGACAGGTAAAGCTGGTCCATTGAGCCTGTCCCATACAGTAAAGTTGCAATCAAGCTTCATGATCTCCAACGCTCCCGCCTTCCAGCGGCCACGTAATCTTTTGGGAGACACGGAAAAAAAACAGATTAAAAAAGACCCTCAGCAATTCAGCGAGATAAGAATTTGGGGAAATTCCTCTCGGACCCCCGATGGCCTTCAAAACAAGTTCCAGGAGACCACTGCGACCGTGAGTCACATCACCCAACATCCCACCTACCTTTTGTACGCAGTGATATCAGTTTCAGCCAGCTCTCTTTTGAATGTTTGCAGTGACTCCACACTCACCGCACCAGTTGGAGTCTTGGTCCCGTGTTCAGTGACCCCCCCCTCCCCCCGCCTCTGCGAGAGGAAAACTGCCTGACACCTGACCTAGATTTGTGTTCATGTAACTCAAATGCATGCCTATTGCTTCACTCTAACCTATCTAATTCAAATAGTCTATCCACACGGACACAGTCTAGTCCCTTCATTATTGTAAATGCCTCAATGTGGGCACATTGCCGGGATAAGGTAAGAGGGGGCTGTGCGTTGCATCAGGCCAAGCAAGTGGTCCTGATCCAGGCACAGTTGGAGTCAAAGTTGAGCAGTGTAACATTCTCAGGCATTGCCATCTCTCTCTGCTCCATCCGATGAGCACAGATTTATTTAAAGGGGCAATAACACCCGTTATTCTGAATTCGACAAACTTCACAACCTCTGGATTGTGACAATTTGCAAGAAAGAAAAGAGAAAATGGGAAGTGTTTTACACAAGTGCGGGATCTCCCAGCTGACACTGTGGCAATGGTGCCTCCAGAATCCACCATCACCATCACGGACTGAGCAGGTCGAGGAGAAGGCCCACCACCACCTTTTCAAATCAACGAGGGATGGGCAATAAATGCCGTCTTGCCAGCATCCCAAGGACAGATGTTTTAAAAAAAAAACAGTACTGCACAATATTGCTGCGCACTTGGATAGGAGCAGGTGAGAGAAGAGTAGGAACATAGGAACAGGAGTAGGCCATTCAGCCCCTCGTGCCTGCTCTGCCATTTGATAAGATCATGGCTGATCTGTGATCTAACTCCATATACCCGCCTTTGGCCCATATCCCTTAATACCTTTGATTGCCAAAAAGCTATCTATCTCAGATTTAAATTTAGCAATTGAGCTAGTATCAATTGCCGTTTGCGGAAGAGACGGGTATATGAAATAGGAGGATGATAACACACAGCGCCCACTAGCAGCAAGGCAGCCACTGTAGGCTGGGAGACCGGTGTGCGTCGGGGACAGCAGGTTAGTCAGCACCTGAAAGAGAAAAGGCAAGTGAACGGTTCGGGTGGGATCCACAGGATTTCTGTGAGGGTCCTTCTAGCAAAGACCGCACCTGTCTTTCCTCTTTCAGGTGCTGTGCGATCCCAGTGCTTTTATTTGCGATTTCAGGTATTTGCAAGTTTTCTTGTTAACTGTGCTTCCCTGAAGCTGTTCCTCATGGCAGCATCATTGTTCCCGACCTGCCAGTCGTGCTGTGCCCCTCCTCCGATGCCAGTGCCACTGATCCAAGATTTGCTGCTTTGAAGTGACACAAAATGGGAGTCCTGCAGAGTGCCTTTTCACTCATACAAATGAGCCCGATGATTAGCTGCTGCATCTTTCCTGAGATCCGTGAAAGGAATCCCATTGTTGAAGATGGTTGTTACAGTCATTTAGCTGTGACATTCTGTCTCTTGGCCACAACATGAAAGGAGTAGTTCAGTGGCCAAAAGTTAATGATTGCTGTTGGATTACACTGTTTTCCTCAGTCTCCACTATGTAAAAATCGCAGCCTGGTCATTAGATCCAGAACTTCCAAAGTAATGAATATTTTTTTTTGTTCTCACAAAATGTTCTTTTCTCTTTGTGTGCGCTCATGAGGATGCGGGCATGCTGGGGAATGGAACACTTTTGCCATTTCAAGTATCCGTGTCAATGTCAAGTACTCTCGGGTCACATATAGCATGGTTAGAGGGCAGAGTAAAGCTCCCTTTAGTCTGCTCTAACAATGTGCCTCAGTCACAACCACAAATGAGTGCCTCCTACTGCACCAGAGTGGTATTTTCCATTTCCAACTTGTGCCAGCCATGTGTGAATGCCAATTAATGTCAGTTTTGTGATGAGTGATCTGGATTGGCTCTTCCCAACCTCATTTCATGTAGGACCCTCACAGGGAGCAAACAGAGGAGACTTTCATCCCCAAAGTCTGACCTGGCTTAGTTCCAGAGATGAAAGACCCAGCCTCTAACCCACTGTGCCACCCGATCCCCACAAAGCAGTCTCTTGACTCAATCAACCTAGAATCAACCATAGAATCGTAGAATCTTACAGCACAGAAGGAGGCCATTCGGCCTGTCGTGCCTGTGCCGGCTCCTTGAAAGAGCTGTCTGATTTCGTCCCACTCCCCAGCTTTTCTCCCCATAACCCTGCAAATTAGTCCCCTTCAAGAACACGTCCAATTGCCTTTTTGAAAGTTCCTACGGAATCTGCTTCCACCACCCCTTCCGATCCGATTTTCCTTTTGTGCTTTGATCTAGACTGGGGAGAGATGCAGAACATCACCACCACAGACAGCCGAGTGGAACTGAAGGGATTGGAGAAATTCACCAATTACAGCTTGCGGGTGTCGGCATTCACGCAGGCGGGCGATGGGGTACGCAGCACAGTGCTCTACACACAAACAAAAGAAGACAGTAAGAGCTTTTTTTATTTCTCTGTAGAAGTTGAACCAATTTCCCTCTTCAGGCTTTGCATGACAGGATATACCAACAATGGTATCACAAGGTTACACAGTTTTTTTTTAATCATAATTCATAGTCAATCGCAATCAAAGCTGTAATTACAATACAAAAGCATTGGACAAGCCCAGCAACACAAGGCGACATATAAGTCTAGAAATAACTAAGCAATATTGGCAGACAAACTCTCAACTCATTTGTATGTCGTTCCTCTGTCAGCCATTTTAACACCAGTGCTACTCCATTTAGTTCACGTAGATTAAGGCCTCCACCAAAATAGCTTTGATAATTTCTAGGTTATATTCTTTTTGAAAAGGTGAAACTACACATCTTCAGGCTTTAATGTTTACCCTCACCTAACCACTTCTGTTTGATTTTTCTTGTCTTCTCTCCTCCTCTTTTTAACCTTAATGGCGGCGTGACCTGTGAGGTTGAGGCGGTTTCTTAATTTTACATAGAATTACGTAGAATTTTCAGCACAGAAACAGGCCATTCGGCCCAACTGATCTGTGCTGGTGTTTATGCTCCACAAAAGTCTCCTCCCACCCCTCTTCATCTCACCCTATCAGCATATCCTTCTATTCCTTTCTCCCTCATGTACTTGTCTAGCTTCAACTTAAAAGCATCAATGCTATCCACCTAAACTACTCCATGTGGTAGCGAGTTCCACATTCTAACCACTCTCTGGGTAAAGAAGTTTCTCCTGAATTCTTTATTAGATTTATTAGTGACTATCTTATATTTATGGCCCCTCGTTTTGGACTCCCCCACAAGTGAGTCTCGGTATTTTATTTCTGAAATGGTTCCTAATTGATACCTACAGAGAAAATCAACGCAAAAGGAGATGAATTTAGAATCTGTTTCAATCTGAATTGGGTGGCTTGGCGCTTTTATATTGGAATTACAGCTTTGATTGTGATTGACGCTGAATTCTGAAGAAAGAACTCCGTGTAACCAGGCCTTGTGATACTAGTGTCGCCTCATGGAAACACACAGATATTATCAGTCCCTGTGGAGTTTGTTGGCCAGGTTTTCAGCAGCGCAAAGAGGGACGTGCAGATTAAAATCTATTTGCTGGTGTAAAGGTTATTAACGTGTGTTAATTAGTATTAAGCAGAACTAGCACTGGGTACAAACCACACTTTCAGGCTTCTCTAGTGGCTCAGCTGCTGAAGTCAGTGAGTCGCTGAGCCCTACAGACCAGAAAGGTCCCTGCAGTCTGTGTTTAATTAGCTAATCTCCTTTAGGTAGCAGTAGAGAGACTGTGTAATCGATCTCTCATGTCCTTGGGCTGGGGAGGGGAATATCAGCCAAGTTGCCCGCTCCTGATTGTTATTCACTGGCCGTGGCGGGTGTTGGGTGAGGACTGGACCGTTCTCGGCTGTGGTCGAATATTCGGCTGATACTCACTGCCTGGAGCTCAGGCATGAAAAATGGCTATTTTGGGGCCAGAGGTAGAGGAGGAACTGCACCCTAGCAAGGAGTGAGTGCCTTTGAGGGGAGGAGGAGGTGGAAACTGTCAGGGAGAAATGAAAGCTACTTTCTTCATTAGATGCTAGCCGTTGTGTCCAGACTGCAGTGTCTCGGGCCAGTGCTTTGTAATACTCCTGACAAAAGCAGAATTTGTCTCAAACCCTTTCCACTGCTGAGGAATGCCCTCATTGAAGTTGATAATACGCAGAGCTGGCGGGCACTGTGCAAACCTTGGAGAGCTGGCCTTGCCCCATAAAGCGAGGGCAGCTCATTATAACACGACGGTGTTCCCAGGGCAAAGTTCCAGGAGCTGGAGCTTTGGTGCCAGCAACCCCTCGAGGTCTCCTAACTGCACGTTCAGTGCCAGGGCAGTGGCAAAGGGGGTGCCATGCAGACGTGAACATAGGCAAGAATGGCAGTGAATTGTTTCTTTTTTTTAACAAGGACCTCTCCTTTTTGTGCCTAAACCAAGCAGTTGCAACAACTTGCATTTATATAGCGCCTTTAACATAGTAAGATGTCCCAAGACATTTTGCAGGAGCGTTATTAAACAAAATTTGACACTGAGCCACATAAGGAGATATTAGGACAGGTGACTAAAAGCTTGGTCAAAGAGATAGCTTAATAAGCAGCGACTTAAAGGAGGAGAGAGAGGCGGAGAAGTTTAGGGTGGGAATTCCAGAGCTTAGGGCCTAGGCAGCTGATGGCACGGCCACTAATGGTGGAGCGATGAAACTCGGGATGTGCAAGAGGCCAGAATTGGAGGAGCACAGAGATCTCAGAGGGTTGTAGGGCTGGAGGAGGTTACAGAGATCAGGAGGGGCGTGGCCATGGAGGAATTTGAACACAAGGATGAGAATTTTAAAATCAAAGTGTTGCCGGACTGAGGGCCAATGTCGTCCAGCGAATACAGGGGTGATGGGTGAATGGGGTTTGGTGCGAGTTAGAATATGGGCAGCCCCCTACAGTGCCCCTCATGCTGGCTGGCTGCACGCGACTCGGAGACACTCGGGCCTTTCCCCTCGATAATATAGGGTGGATCGTTGACTCTCCCCTCGTACTTGCAATAATGTTGGGGTTTGAACATTTTTATATAAGACTCCTCTCTAGTTTCTACCCAACTATGCTCGCTATGCATTGTATGTGACTGCGAAGGAGGTGGGTGATGGACTGAGTATCCAAATCTTTGCCAATGCCCAGTGCTTCTTTTGAATTGGCTACTAGGAGGTGCACTGAAACACTTTCTTTCCTCTTCCGTTCCTTAATAAGGAGGCTGATGTCAGCAACTGAGGGATTTGGGGTATAAACCACCTTTGCCCCCCCCCTCCCCCGCTGTAGCGTGCTATGAAAATCATTACTGGTTTTGGAAGTAGATTGTGCAGCCAAAGAGAGAGTAACGTCTCCTTCAACTTGCTGATGATTGTGCTACTTGAGCCAAAAATTGTATTGAGAAGCTGCCAGGTTCAATGAATAGGTAATCAGTCTATTGTTTAATAACTCAAGTTTCTGCCCCTTCAATAATACATTGAGACCAGCCTTCTTTAAGGCTTTCAGATCTGTATAGTTCAGATTTGCCAAACCAAGTAACCAGTCACGTTGGTCATTGTGCAAGTTGCCCTCGACCACCTGAGAAAATGGTTGCATACGCGCTTCTAAGTTACCAGGATGTTGACATCCCTCCAAACCAATTGAACTCACACAACTAACACTGGCAGCCAATAGTTTTAAAGTAAACAGTTCCTCACTGTAGAAAGAAATGAGCCATACTCGCCAATACTCTGGCATCTTAATTTCATCTGCTCAATCGCCACTCGTTGAAGAATATTGTTGGTTTAATGATATAGAACAGTGTAACTTAATTGAGCAAGGATACTTTGGGTGGTGTCACAGCAAATTCAGCTCTTGGGGATACAGTAGTGTAGTGGTTATGGTACTGGCCTGGTAATCCGACAAATGTAAGTTCAGATCCCACCATGGCAATTTGAGTTCATTTTTTTTTAAATTCTGGAAATAAAAAGCTGGTATCAGCATGAAGCTGTCGGATTGTCGTAAAAACCCAACTGGTTCACTAATGTCCTTTTTGGACGGAAACCTGTCAGCCTCTCCCTGGTCTGGCTTATATGTGACCCCAGTCCCACATCAACGTGGTTGACTCATAACTGCCCCCTCAGGTGGCTTCGCAAACCACTAAATTGTATAAAACAAAACAGAGCAACTACAGATAGGCAATGAATGCCAGCCTTGCCAGCAACGCCCACATCCTGAGAATGAATATGATAGAAAAAAATGCAATCAGTTCTATATTTGGTGATATAGGTCCATATGGCAAATAAATTCAAATTAAAGACTTCAGGAGAGAAAATGAAAAAGTAAAAATATTTTACGATGTAATTAAGTAGTCTTGCAAAATTCAGATACGGTTGAAAGATCTGCAGGGTGAACTAATTTTTCTTTTGGCCATCAGCCATTTTGCTGCTTCTGAATTTGGCCCCTCTGTTATTCAGTGACCGTGCTGAGATTATTTTTTTAGGGGATGTCACAGAGAACCAGGACGCAGTGAAGCTTTGCCAGGTGGCAGAAAGAGTTAAAAAAAAAAGAAAGAGAAAATGTAATTGGACAACGGACGAGTTGAGCCTCTGACTCGAGGCGGATGTGGCTGGAACAGTGTTTGTCCAGGGCGCTTGGCTTCCGACCGATAAAGTGATTTAAAATTAAAATGTACCTAATTATAGACTGCAGTCTGAAATTAAGGCTTCAGTTCATGCCAGAACAAATCCTATCATGTTCAAATCCATTATAACACGCCACCTCCAAGGTTATTAATTGCTCCTTGATTGCAGTGGATAGTAAATCCTGGTGGGATTCTGCCAGATAAACTGAATGACCCATTTTCTCCCACAAAGCAGGATCTGCATCGGTTTTATTTTTTAATACTGTGGGCCCCACTTATTTGCATATTTTTTCATTAACTAATCCATTTTTTGCATAAAAGTTAATAGAAAGATTTTTTTTTTCCAATTCAAACGAGAGTCCAAAGTGTCTCCGGGTAATTATTATATATTTAAGCAACTCTGGAATACAGATGACTCTTGTCATATTTTGTTTTCAGACACATTTAATACTATAATCCTTTTGCGGAAATAAATGCATATTAATGAATGAACTGGGGTTTGCAGGCTTCCCATTGGCCTTTAAGTACTAAATCAGTGGTGCAGTTATGTCCCCCTCAGGGCTTTTGCTATCTTGGTTGGCTATTATTGTGCATCTGGATTGGGGCAGCTGCCTCTAGCAAAACCCTTTGCACTTAGTACATTCTCAGCAGACTGCTGTACAGGAGAGAGATGATAATGCCCATAGCAGGCTCGAGAGTGTAACAGACTCCAACTTATCGTACAATAAAATCGGTAGATCCCTCCACAGCAGCACCTTACATTTATATCAAGCTTTTAACACAAGAAAACGTCCCAAAGCACTTCACAGAGGTGAAATCAGACACTCAGAAGTGGTGAGAGTAAACTTAAAGGGTGACCAAAGGCAAGATCAAAGAGGTTTTTGCTGAGGTTTTTAATCCAGGCAGGCACTTCAGTCCAATACTGAGGGAGTGTTGCACTGTCGGAGGTGAGATGTTAAACCGAGGTCCTGTCTGCCCTCTCAGGTGGACGTAAAATATCCCATGGCACTATTCAAAGAAGCACAAGGGAGTTCTCTCGGTGTCCTGGCCAACATTCATCCCTCAATGATACAAAGATGGGAGGGAAAGTAGAGAGTGAGGAGGACATAAAAAACCTACAAGGGGATATAGACAGGCTGGGTGAGTGGGCGGAGATTTGGCAGATGCAATATAATATTGGAAAATGTGAGGAAAAATCAGAGAGCAAGTTATTATCTTAATGGCGAGAGACTGGAAAGTACTGCAGTACAAAGGGATCTGGGGGTCCTAGTGCAAGAAAATCAAAAAGTTAGTATGCAGGTGCAGCAGGTGATCAAGAAGGCCAACGGAATGTTGGCTTTTATTGCTAGGGGGATAGAATATAAAAACAGGGAGGTATTGCTGCAGTTATATAAGGTATTGGTGAGACCGCACCTGGAATACTGCATCCAGTTTTGGTGTCCACACTTAAGAAAATACATACTTGCTCTCGAGGCAGTACAAAGAAGGTTCACTCGGCTAATCCCGGGGATGAGGGGGTGGACATATGAGGAGAGGTTGAGTAGATTGGGACTCTACTCATTGGAGTTCAGAAGAATGAGAGGCGATCTTATTGAAACATATAAGATTGTGAAGGGGCTTGATCGGGTGGATGCGGTAAGGATGTTCCCAAAGATGGGTGACACTAGAACTAGGGGGCATAATCTTAGAATAAGGGGCTGCTCTTTCAAAACTGAGATGAGGAGAAACTTCTTCACTCAGAGGGTATTAGGTCTGTGGAATTTGCTGCCCCAGGAAGCTGTGGAAGCTACATCATTAGATAAATTTAAAACAGAAATCGACAGTTTCCTAGAAGTAAAGGGAATTAGGGGTTATGGGGAGCGGGCAGGAAATTGGACATGAAGTTGAGTTCGGATCGGTCAAGGCCCTGTGGGTGGCGGAGAGGGCCCAGGGGCTGTGTGGCCGGGTCCTGCTCCTACTTCTTGTGTTCTTTAGATTTGTGGTTGGGATCAGATCAGCCATGATCTTATTGAATGGCAGAGCAGGCTCGAGGGGCCGATTGGCCTACTCCTGCTCCTATTTCTTATGTTCTTATCTGCACCTAAAACAGATTGGTCATTTATTTCATTGCTGTTTGTGGGATCTTGCTGTGCGCAAATTGCTACTGCGTTACCTACATTACAACCATGACTACACTTCAGAAGTTCTTCATTGGCTGTAAAGCGCTTTGGGGCTTCCTGAAGTCGTGAGAAGCTTGATATAAATGCAAGTTCTTTCTGTTCTTTTCTTTAAAAGCAGAGAAAAGTGGTAGCAAGGAGGGATTTAGGCAGCGTGTTTCAGAGTGTAGGGCTAAGACAACTGTAGCCCTGCCTCCAAAAGTGGAGTGCAGAGAGATGGGGAGAGCAATGCAACGCACATCCTGCTAGGAAAAGCAGGGATCACGCTCGCACAAAGGAGGTTGCAGAGGTAGGGAGGGGCGAGGCTGTGGAGGGGCTTGTAAATTTGGACGTGGATTTTGAATTCAATATAAGGGGGATGGGGAGCCAATGGGGATCAGCGAGGACAAGGGTGGAGAGTGGCATGGGACTTTGTCCAAGATAAGACATGGTCAGGAGTGTTTTGGACGAGTTGTAGTTTATTGAGTATGGAACTCGTTAGGCCAGCGGGGAGAGATGAGTTGAGGCCGGAGGTGACAAAGGTGTGGATCAGGGCTCTGCAAAACAAAATGGTTTAATTGGGGGTGGGGAAATCAGTCATTATTGTCCAACTTAAAATACTATTAGGGTTCATGGGAGAACATATTGATGCCAGTTCTGTCCCTCATTCTCCACTCCTCTCCTGCTTATGCTGGGGTACAGCTCTAACGGGCACCAGCATCTATCTAGTACAGCACCCCATGGGCCTTTCATCATGTGTGCATCCACACAGTGAGTGTTAGCAAGCTATTCTACCATGGAAGGAACCTGATTGCGTGTTTACCTGATACCAGCTTCTGGATATTGCCATCATTGCCATTGGGTGTACAGCTGGATTTTAATGATTCGCAACCCCTCAGATAATGAAGCAGTCCGTGCCCGCATGCAGCAAGACCTGGACAACATCCAGGCTTGGGCTCATAAGTGGCAAGTAACATTAGCGCCAGACAAGTGCCAGGCAATGACCATCTCCAACAAGAAAGAGTCTCACCACCTCCCCATGACATTCAACGGCATTACCATCTCCGAAACCCCCCACCATCAACATCCTGGAGGTCATCATTGACCAGAAACTTAACTGGACCAGTCATATAAATACTGTGGCTACAAGAGCAGGTCAGAAGCTGGGTATTCTGCGGTGAGTGACTCATCTCCTAACTCCCCAAAGCCTTTCCACCATCTACAAGGCACAAGTCAGGAGTGTGATGGAATACTCTCCACTTGCCTGGATGAGTGCAGCTCCAATAACACTCAAGAAGCTCAACACCATCCAGGACAAAGTAGCCTGCTTGATTTGCACCCCATCCACCACCCTAAACATTCACTCCCTCCACCACCGGCGCACTGTGGCCGCAGTGTGTACCATCCACAGGATGCACTACAGCAACTCGCCAAGGCTTCTTTGACAGCACCTCCCAAACCCAGGACTTCTACCACCTAGAAGGACAAGAGCAGCAGATACATGGGAACAACACCACCTGCACGTTCCCCTCCAAGTCACACACCATCCCGACTTGGAAATATATCGCTGTTCCTTCATCGTTGCTGGGTCAAAATCCTAGAACTCCCTTCCTAACAGCACTGTGGGAGAACCGTCACCACACGGACTGCAGCGGTTCAAGAAGGCGGCTCACCACCACCTTCTCAAGGGCAATTAGGGATGGGCAATAAATGCCGGCCTCGCCAGCGACGCCCACATCCCATGAACGAATAAATCAAAAAAACAAGTTCTTAAGACATATCAGTACTGCAGGTCTCAGGGTTCAACCAGCAGAGTCCCTACGAGGGCATCACTGTTAATAATGGAAATAACCTCTAATTGTTCGATACATGTGACTTATGGCGGTTTCTACGTCACCGGATGGCCTTGGGTTTTCATCAAGTTTGGACTAAGAGTTGATTCTTGGGCTCGCCCGATGGCCTAGTAGGTAAAGGTAGCATTCGTCATCGAATCTCGCTCCGTGCTGATCTCGGCTGGAGCTAAAATTGGACAGGGAAGGGGAAATATCAACCAGCTTTCCAACTCCTGATCGCTATCCAGTGCCCCCTACCAGACGGCTCATGCGTACAAATCAGGTCTGACTGTGATGCCCGTACACATGAAGAATGGCCACTTTCATGAGGTTTCAGGGGGCATCAGGTGCTCATGGAGCCACAGTATGAGTTTGTCGGTTCTTCAGGAGAGAAGGACAGAAAAAATTAGCCCATTTATAAAAAAAAAACTACTTTTCCTGCTTTTGCATCCTTTCTGATGATGCTTAATGATAGAGAACTCAAACACCTATCAACTGAATGCAGGCCATGAACACAGTTAAAGAAGAGCTCGTTAATATGAAAATTATGGCCATTAGTCAGGGGTAGAGCACACATAAACCGCCACATAATTGTTATTAAAAAAAATGGCCACTGCCAATAATTTGAGTCACATCTCCTAGCAGCCATAATGCAGGCCCAATTATTCAGTAATTTATCGTTTGAATATTTCACATAAAATCTGTAGCTTGTGCTGAAAATAGAATAGCCTGAAGTTCGAAATCAAATAAGTGGTGCTGCATTTATGCAATTTTTATGAAGAAATAAGGGATTTGTGCCGAGGGCCTAAGGGGCATTTGTCACAGATTAATCTACGTACATAGGTTCTTATTTGAACCCTGCCATTCTAAACAGGTGCAGAGAATGTGGATTAACTTTGAACATGGATTAAATTGTGATGATGTAGCCCCTGGCAGTCTTAAATATTAGAATGTATCTTTATCGGTCCAATCGTAATGCTTTCACATTAAGGATATAATGCTGAAAAATGGAGGCTTAAGCTCTTGGCTGCCTGTAATGTCTCTCTTTTTCTACCCCCCACCCCCCCCACTGCTGCCCCCAGCCTCCTCCCCCCATCAAGAAACATTGCTTAATACCTGTAAGCTTCTCAGAATTCAATATCCAACGAAACTGCGATGTGGTAGGATTTGGGCGGCCTAACTGGAAATGATGGTCACTGCTGTCTCGTCATCTGTCATTTTCATATTAATTATCAGATCACTTAAAGAAACAATGGCCCGTTTCTTCCTCTTCTACCAACCCCCCCCACCCTTAATCTTTCTTGAGCTGTCTGGTTCATACTTCTGAACATAATAACCTGAGAGTAAGAATTGGCCAAATCTGATTAAAATGCTCATCCAGTCTATTACACTGTCAGCTCTCTTTTTCTTTAATAGGGTCGTCAACTCTATAAAGTCCTCACTGGATTTTTAATGAAAAAATGGTGCAGTTCTTAAAGGGGAATGGAAGTGTTATTTCCCTCTTCGCTCCTTCCCCACAAAAAGGAAATTCTTGTTTTCCATTGGGAACAGGTTAAGCTTTCTCAACCACTCTGGAACCGTAAAGGTTCCTGAAGTGGACACAGAAGTGACCTTTCGCCCATAGATATAGTTTCCATTTTAATTTTTTCAGCATTACTTCAGTAAAGATGAAGACAGTTGTCAGATCGAGGGAGACGAGAGTTTGCATTGTGAGGGTGAACGGCGAGTTAGCAGATAGAATCATAGAAAGGTTACAGCACGGAAGGAGGCCATTTGGCCCAACGAGTCCGTGCTGGCTCTATGCAAGAGCAATCCAGCTAGTCCCACTCCCCCACCCTTTCCCCATAGCCCTGCAATTTTTTTCCTTTCAAGGACTTATCCAGTTTCATTTTGAAGGCCATGATTGAATCTGCCTCCACCGCCCCCTCGGGCAGTGCATTCCACATCCTAACCACTCGCTGTGTAAAAAAAGTTTTTCCTCATGTCACCTTTGGTTCTTTTGCCAATCACCTTACATCTGTGTCCTTTGGTTCTTGACCCTTCTGCCAATGGGAACAATTTCTCTCTATCTACTCTATCTAGACCCTTCATGATGTGGAGATGCTGGTGATGGACTGGGGTGGACAAATGTAAGGAATCTTACAACACCAGGTTATAGTCCAACAGTTTTATTTGAAAATCACAAGCTTTCGGAGCTTACCTCCTTCGTCAGGTGAGTGAGTGAAGGGTTTAGAACCCTTCACTCACTCACCTGACGAAGGAGGTAAGCTCGGAAAGCTTGTGATTTTCAAATAAAACTGTTGGACTATAACCTGGTGTTGTAAGATTCCTTACATAGACCCTTCATGATTTTGAACACCTCTATCAAATGTCCTCGCAACCATCTCTGCTCCAAGGAGAACAACTCCAGCTTCTCCGGTCTATCCACGTAACTAAAGTCGCTCATCCCTGGAATCATTCTAGTAAACGCCGATGAAAAATTGGTGCAATTCTTAAAGGGAATGGAAGAGTCATTACCTCTTTGCTCCTTCCCACAACTAGACTAGATGTCGACACTTTCAGATCCCAAGTTAGCCCAATTTCAGTTCAGTTCTACTCACTAGGCCCAAAAGTAACCAAAGTGTCACGTAAAGCTTGTTTTCTCCCTCTGCAGATGCAGGATTCACATCAGTTCTATTCACACCTGTTCTATTCCCAACCCATCTAACTGAAAGCCGATGGTAATGAGGAAGAGTAGCACATGCATTAAAGTTGGGAAGCCCAAGATAAACTTGGGATAACTCGTGGTGGGATTTGTGCAGGAAAGGTAACAGCCAAGTGGCACGAGGGCTGCAATTTCTGTCATGAGATGTCAGTAAGCTTTGCACTGAACATATTCCAAACTACGGGCATCGTTTTCTATGTCTGCTTCAAAATCATTCCCATTGCGTCAATTTCCAAGTTATTTAAATAACGGAAGTAAGAAAGAACTTTCATTTTTATACATGCCTTTCATGACCTCAGGATATCCCAAAGCGCTTTACAGCCAATGAAGTACTTTGAAGTACTGTTGTAATGTAGAAAATAATGGAAAATAAATAGGTTCAAACACAGGTCTCTGGGGCACTCCACTGTCCACTAAGGGTTTGATTGAAACTTCCCAAACATATATTGTATAGAACTTGTTACAGGAACTCATTACAGTCAAGAAGCTACAGAAAGTTTCACCCCATCAGCCTGGGCTGGATTTGAACCCAGGTCCAAGAGATGAACGACCAGTGTCTAACCCACTGTTTCTACAGCACCAGCCATTGCCTCTTGATTCCACTTTTTCTTTTCCTGAAAAGTGACAGTCAACATGTTGATCGTCTTCTTTGGGGGGGAGGGGAACCTATAAGTTCCTCCAAAGCAGCAACGTTATAAAAAATGGTATCCCATAGCCAACAGCAAGTTAACCTCCTGTGAGTGACAAGTGAATTGTTGTTTGATGTACATTGAAGGCTACGGTAGCATAGTGGTTATGTTACTGGACTAGTAATCCGGAGTCATGAGTTCAAATCCCTCCACGGCAGCTGGGGAATTTAAATTCAATTAAATAAAATCTGGAATTAAAAAAAACTAGTATTAGTAACGGTGGCCACGAAACCACCGGATTGTTGTAAAAATCCATCTGGTTCACTAATGCCCTTTAGGGAAGGAAACCTGCCATCCTTACCCGGTCTGGCCTATATGTGACTCTAGACTCACAACAATGGTTGATTCTTAATGGCCCAGCAAGCCAGTTAAGAAGGCGGCTCATCACCACCTTCTCAAGGGCAATTAGGGATGGGCAATAAATGCTGGCCTTGCCAGCGACGCCCACATCCCATGAACGAATAAAACAAAAAGAACAACATATAGACAAGGCTATATCCTGAGGCAATTTATGCCATTTCGCAACTTGTTTATAAGCAATGTTTACCATTTTTTTCCAAAGATGCTGCCCCTTTAAAAATGGCACAAATACTCTTGAAGTGCATTCTCCTTCTCGCAGACTCATATAATACTGTCTTATTTACTCTGGAGATTGTAAGAGCAGAATAACATTGCAGTGCTGACATCAAGGAGAGAATGATTTGTACCCAATTTGAAAGACGTCTCATGTCCTCGTCCTCTTGGAAGGGTCTAGAATGTTCTGAGCTCCTCCAGCTGTCTAGAGGTTCCAGTTTTGCTGACGACAGCAGGTATAAAGAGGAGGCATGATGGCACATTTGGGTATTCCGAAGATAAGCTGGCTGTGTGAGTCTGAGGATTGCCAGCCATTAAAAGCCAATAAATGTTTCTAAATATATATGACAGGAAAGAATTTAACGGAGATGGACTCTGCTCTTTCTCAACAGATGAATTGTTAACTCTTAAAGCAGCAGTCAAGGTATTTGTTTTGCTGATTAAACAGAGTTCCTGTCTATTCAATAGGTTAAAGGTTACTCACGACTCCTCTTTATTCATTTTGGATCAGGTTCTTCACTATGTAACTATATGAAGTTCATGTTTATTGAACAGGATGAGGGTTCGTCACTGTATAACTATACAGAGTTGCTGTTATTCCACGGGCACCCAAATCACTATAGCCTTTAGTGGTGATTTGTACCATCACCAGGTACAAAAGGTGATCGAGAAAGGCTAATGGAACATTGGCCTTTATCTCAAGGGGGCTTGAATACAAAGGGGAGGAAGTGATGTTTCAGTAATACAGAGCCTTGGTCAGACCCCATCTGCAGTACTGTGTTCAGTTCTGGGCTCCACGCCTCAGGATGGATATATTGGCCTTGGAGGGGGCACAGTGCAGATTCACCAGAATTATGGCAGGGCTTAAAGGGTTAAATTATGAGGCCAGGTTGAATGAACTTGGCTTATATTCCCTTGAGTTTGGAAGGTTGAGAGGTGATTTAGTCAAAGTGTTTAAAATGATAAGGGGATTTGGCAGGGTGGATACAGAGAAGCTATTTCCTTCGGTGAGAGAATCCAGAACAAGAGGGCATGACCTTAAAATTAGAGCTTGGCCATTCTGAAGTGAAATCAGGAAGCACTTTTTCACACAAAGGTTACTGGAAATCTGGAACTCTCTCCCCCAAAAGGCTATGGGTGCTGAGTCAAGTGAAATTTTCAAAACCGAGATTGACATTTTTATTAGGTAAGGATATCATGGGATATGGAGCAGTCAGGTAAATGGAGCTGAGGTACAGATCAGCTGTGATCTAATTGAATGGCGGAACAGGCTCGAGGGGCTGAAGGGCCTACTGCTGCTCCTATGTAAAGATAATTCGCCATGTAACTACACAGAGTTCCTGTTTATTCAGCAGGTTAATGGTTTTTTACATATACAAGGACAGTCATTGTTCTGTAATATATTTTAAAATGCTTTGTTTTTCCTTGCCCTCTGTAACAATACATCCTGTTTGCCCTTGTCTGTAGATATTATAATATATGCTGTACTTTGGGAGATATTCACTATATTTTCTTTCAGATTTCTACATAATGAAATGCCTGTTTCGGCCTCTGTGAAAACAAATAATCAGTAAGAACTTTGGCGAATATGCTTTTCAATTTGCTTTGGACATTACATGAAACACTTTGGTTTTGAAAAGACAGACTTTTGTGGCACATGCTGTTTTGTGTTCCAGGAACTAATAAGGAGTTTGACTAAAAGTTATTAAAGCTGCTTTTGCTTACTTCATGCTATGTCTGTTCTTTGTTTCAGTCCCAGGACCTCCTGCAGGAATCAAAGCCGTCCCCTCTTCAGCCAGCAGCGTGGTGGTGTCCTGGCTCCCCCCTACTAAACCGAATGGAATCATCCGCAAATACACCATCTTTTGTTCGAGCCCCGGGTCTGGGCAGCCAGTAAGTAGGCGGGAGAGAAAAACCCCGGTAACATTAAATAATCAGCAGTGTGCCCCTGAGGACACCAGGAAATTAAAAATCATTTAACCGTCCAGTCGAACTTTGTTCTGATAAACTCTGTTATTGCAGATCAAATGTTTACTGGGAAACTTTTAATTCTCCGTAGAACTCGAGTCTGTCTTTCCTTCCTTCGTGTCTCTTACAAGTCCAGCCCTTATCATTGAAAGTTCCTCCCTTAATTCATCTACAACAATCGACATTCTCTATTTCATTATCTCCCCTCATCTTAAATGTAGTTCACACATTTTCACCAAGCTCAGGGTCTTCATACATGCCAAAGACTTCTTTTCTCCTCAACAGCTCTTCATCCCCTATAAGGCCCAAGACAGTACAAGACTTGCGTAGTGCGATCATCCCTAGGGAGGCTCTTCAGCATATCCCTCACACTTCTGGGTGGGATGCAAGAAGTAGCTTGTCTGAAGGCTCTCTCTTACCTTTAGCCCCCAACCTCTCTCTTGTTTATATTTTGCGGGTGCCATAATGAGCATTGTTCCTCTCTACTTTTCTTTCCCGTCCCTGCCAAGCTGCAAAAGTGCCATCCTACATGTCCTTCCTCCTCCCTACGTTCCCGGTATGTTGCAATGAAGACTCTTCAACTAGTTTCCTACTTCAATTCATTCTTTCCTAGGACCTGAAAACTGTGTAACTCCTGCCTTCCTCAGTCTTCCCTTTCTCCCCCAATCTACAGGCTTTTAAAAACCAAAGCTTGGTGTCAGCTTAACATTACTTCTTCATCTTTGCTGCTGTTTTCAATCTTGGTGGTGTCCTGTACTGTGGGTCTTCACTGTTCATCTAATCTTCATCAGTGAGTGACTAACCTTACAACAAGCCGTTTGTTACTGGGTCAGTTTGGGCATTGTCTGTGGCCATTTTACTTTGTCCATGAAGAAAATGTCTAAGTCTGCAAAGCAAATCCCAGGAAAATCGGAAATATGCAGCAAAAAAATATTCCACAGTAAAACTTCAGAAGGATTTAGAGTAAATTTGAAATTGGATAGTTAAATTGTTAAACGCTCCTTATTATGCTGTAGTATATTCTGATGCCAGCAATGATGTGGTCATTATCGGGGAGAGCGCTTTGTAATGCAGATATTTTGCTTTCCCCAGAAATGCTTCAGCAGGTAGGATAGTACAGCCATGCACTCATTTATAAATCACTAATCAATGCAGCTTCAACAATCCTCTGTTAACAGTGACTGACTGACTGTTTCCAGTCAGGGGTACGGTGCTGCAGGCAGAGGGTGGTGATGTTTAAAGGGGCACTGTCACTTGGCAAAGTGTCCTGCCATAGAAGTTTGCAGGTTGGCAAGCTGAGGTGTGCAGAATGAGGTTAAATGGGGACGTGGGAACCTCAATTGTGATATCCACTGATCACATGGCAGCAGATAGATTTCCACCCATTCGAGGCCAAGGTGTAGGGAATCTGGCCAATTACACCTGATTCTGTTTACATTTGGCCCAGGGAACAATATGGCGGTTTCTAGTGCAGCGAGCAGTTTGGAAAATTGAACCTCCTCCCCGGTGTGTGGAGTTACTTAGTACAACGTAATCTGTTACTGTTAGCAATGTAGCATCTTCAGTCCCGCAAGTGTGCCTTGACCTTCACAGCAAAGCAACCTAGTGCCCTATTCTCATGGCTTTTCCCAATGTCGGTACCACCATTGGCAGCTGTGCCTTCAGCTGCCTAGGCCCTAAGCACTGGAATTTCCTTCGCAAACCTCTTTGCCCCTCCACCTCTCTCTCCTCCTTTAAGATGGCCCTTAAAGTCTATCTCTTTGACCAAGCATTTGGTCACCTAGCCTAATGTTGCCTTCTTTGGCTCGGTGTCAATTTTTTGTCTGATAACGTTCCCGTGAAGCGCCTTGAAGCTGTCGGATTGTTGTGAAAACCCAACTGGTTCATTAATGTCCTTACCCGGCCTGGCCTATATGTAAATAAATGCAAGTTATTGCACTGTCATCGGTGTATAGGTGCAGCCTGGGGTGGCCATCCCTTCCCACGTCTCTGCTTTTCTTTACCCGCTAATGTTCATGCTACAAAAACGCAGTCCTCACAGAGTCAGTTGTGATTAGCATTTTCTTTATGGGAGTAAGGCAGGTCTGGACCATATGCTGATGCAGGAGCATCATGTGAGAGGGTGTGTTACAGCCATGGGGGGGTGTCTATTGAGCAAGCGCAGAAACCTCTTTATTCATCCTTGAGATGTGGGCATCGCTGGTAAGGCTGGCATTTATTGCCCATCACTAGTTGCCCTTATACTACTGAATGGATTGCTAGGCCGCTTCAGAGGGCAATTAAGAGTCAACCATGTTGGTGTGAGACTGGAGTCACGTATAGACTAGACCGGGTAAGGACGGCAGGTTTCCTTCCCTAAAGGACATCAATGAACCAGTTGGGTTTTTACGACAATCCAACAGATTCATGGTCACTTTTACTGACGCCAACTTTTTTATTTCCAGATCTTTTAAACTGAATTCAAATTCTCAAACTGCCACGGTGGGATTTGAACATCACGCTTTCTGGATTATTAATCCAGTAATATAATCACTACTATTACCAAAGTACAGAAAAATTCAGAAAAGTACAATAAAACTTATAAATGGTTTGGATTAATTTGACGTATAATGATAAAGCCTGCTTTTTCCTACCGCACGGGGAATTCTGATTAACTTTTATTGGTCAGAGTGTTTTTGAAATGCGAATATTTGGCTTCCTTAGAAATGTTGGAGCCAGCGTAAGAAGTGGGCCAGTTCCCTCCCTCCCCACCCCACCCCCATTTCTAAATGGTTGCTCACAGTCTCTGCTGCATTTTTATTGATGGCACCAGGGATCCGCCATGTGGCACAATGTAAAAAGGGGTGTTAAAGGGACACTGTTTACATGGGAAGGGGAGTGAGTACAGCAGCTTAGAAATGCTGGCAATAGGTGGAAAGTCAACAAACATCATCAGTAGTACGGACCGAATAATATAGAATCATAGAAGTTACAACATGGAAACAGGCCCTTCGGCCCAACATGTCCATGTCGCCCAGTTTATACCACTAAGCTAGTCCCAAATAGAATCATAGAAGTTTGTCCTGCTTTTTTTTTTAATCATTCTTTCTGAGCCATCTTCTTCCTCTCATTGTGTGCCCATTCCTCAGCCTGAAAGGGAGGATTGCTGAATCCCCTCCAGGCCATGGTCTATGTTCCTATCTTGCTGTCTGCCCGATCAGCTAGGTGTGATCCACCATTAATATCGGAAAGTGCCTGCCAGTCTGCTCAATGTTGGACCCGCCCTTTTGTCTTAGGCTCGCCAACTCTGGATGGACGTATTCCTGGAGGTTTTGTCACATGACCTCCCACCCCTGACAGCGCCCCCACCCCTCCACTCCCGCCATCGGTCGCCTGACACGTCCATCCTCACGGCGAACTGCCTTTCCATGGCCAATTGGAAAGCAAACAGACTCTTCATTACCCGATTGGATGATTCTTGACTGTCAGTCATACAGCCTTCCGCCCCCACCATCTCCAATATTGTTATGACTAATAAACTAAAGTTTTCAAAGAAAATGAAAAAAACCTCACAATTTCTTTTAATGCCCCTTTGATTTTTCTCCAGGATTGCTCAGAGCAGTATACTAGAGATTAATCTTCAATTCCTGGAGACTCCAGGACAATCCTGGAGGGTTGGCAACCCTAATTTGCCTCCCGCACAACAAGAACTCACCTTATTGGAAAATCATGGACCCAAGTCCATTACCTGCCGTTCCCTGGCATGGCGGACTGCCAAGGTGCAACCTTAATACAATTTTCCTCCAGCTTGCGATCTCAACCTCACTAGATCTTCATTCAGGAACTATGCAGTCAGTGACAGAACAATCATATTGAACGTTGCAAACTGCAGTCTCCCTGCTGTGAAAGAATGGTTGCTATCGGTGCATTCGAGGGACAGTGAGGCTCTTGTCAACCTTTTACATACTTTCTTTTCTGAGGCAGTCGCATTTAAAATTCTATTGTGACTGCAGGCCAAAGTGACAGAGGGGGTTTTTGCTCTAATGTATTCTCTCGAAAATTACAAGTCTTGTGCCCAATGTTATTGTAGATTTTTCAAGGCAGCTTTGACAACATGCCAGCAAATAACAGTATCAGATCCCCACGGTTTTAACCAGCCGCTTTGATGAGCAGATTACATCTCCATGGCAACGCTCAGCTCAGATATTGAAATGAATTTGAAACAGGGCTTTTGATAAGTAGCAATTTGTAGACCTCCTGTCCCCTTATCGGTGGACCGTAGGGCCAGGGTTCCAGGTTACTAAAGAACGCGACTTTTTTTTTTCCGGTTCCCTTGTAGGAAAATGGTTTGTAAACGTGAAACCAGAATCGATGGAACGATAGGTGCGTAATTGGGATACTGTCAGAGCCACCTTTTTAAATCTGATAATGGAAAAGATTAATTTTGATTGAAGTTAGTTCACTTCTTTTGGGTGTCGTACAGGACAGTTTTTTTTAAAAACAGAAAAAAAATGATCGCTGCCTGTTTCGTTTCCCGTTTCTCCTCCATTTATATCCATCCTGGATTTTCTCGTCCTGCTGCGGGGGTCTGATTGAAAGTTTTCAGACTCCCATCTTCTGGATGCTTCACTACTGAGGGCACCAGTCTGGTTCTTGTGGGGTTCTGAGTTGAGGGGGGGATTCAGGAAGAAATCTGCTGATAAAGTAGCTCCTTCTTCTGAGGCATCTGGCTGCTTCCAGACACCTCCAAAGTGATTTACAAACACATGAACAATGACGGGCAGGAAAAGGCCCTCTGGTCCATCCAGCCTGTCCCACACGACTGCAATGCCTTGGGCATCACAATATATAGACTCCTCACCCCACCTGAAAGCCATGTGATCTTCTGGGAGAGGCGGAGAAAAAACAAATAAAACCTAAGCCAATCCCCTATTCGCTCTAGCTATTGCTTCACGGCATTAGTCATGAACCTTTAGCGATCTGTGCACTGGAACACCCAGATCTCGTTCCTTTTCCACTGTAGGGTATATGTACGTTCAGCATTCACACTGTCCACATGCATAATATTTGCAGGGTAGACAGTAGCATCTTCTATTCACAGCAAAGGCAATGAACAAGAAATATGTCCCTATAAAAATGAGCCCGTCCCACCCTCCTTCATGACCATTAAACGCCTCACATGACCGACCTCGGAATGCTGAGCAGCCTCACGGTGATGTCATAGGAAGAAAGCAACACCAATGGTAACAGGAGGGAGCCTGGTCGGCATGGAAACCACAACCATGAGTGTGTTAAACAGACAAAGAAGGCCCAACAAAGTTAAACAGCTTCAAAGTTTGAGAAAATGTTGCTGACTTTCTAGCGTAAGGACCTTTAACAGGCTATCTTGCCAGTAGCAGTGAGTTTCTGGGTATTATTTAAAGGGGCCGTATGATCATGAAAAATTAACTGGCAAACCTTTCATTTGTTGCAAATACACAACATGATGACATAAATTGCATCACCTCGCTTGCTTGGCGACAATGGTGGTGTTCCCTCCCCAAGCAAATGAAAAGACACCTGTCCCACTGCTTCTTCGTGAAGGCAGTGCCCCCCTTTAACTCACTGGTGAAACCTATAGGCTCAGGAATTATGGGTCTTTCACCCTTGTGAAGCAAACCCAGCAGATCATCACTACTGAGGTGACGCTCTCCTGGCCGGCCTCCCACCTTCCACCCTCCGTAAATTTGAGCTCATCCAAAACTCTGCTGCCCCGTACCCTAACTCACACCAAGCCCTGTTCTCCCATCACCCCCCTGTGCTCACTGACCTATATTGGTTCCCGGTCCGGCAACGCCTCGATTCTAAAATTCTCATCCTTGTTTTCAAATCCCTCCATGGCCTCGCCCCTCTCTATCTCTGTAACAGCGAGATCTCTGCACTCCTCCAATTTTTGCCTCTTGCGCATCCCCAGTTTTCATCGCTCCACCATTGGCGGCCGTGCCTTCAGCTGCCTGGGCCCTAAGCTCTGGAATTCCCTCCTTAAACTTCTTTACCTCTCTCTCCCGCTTTAAAACGGTCCTGAAAACCTACCTCTTTAACCAAACTTTTGATCCCCCGTTCTAATATCTCCTTATGTGGCTCGGCGTCAAATTTTGTTTGATAATTGCTCCTGTGAAGCGCCTCGGGATGTTTTACCACATTAAAGGCACTATATAGATACAAGTTGTTGTTGTTTAATAAGGGGTCACTTTCTGCCGGTGGTAGGGTCCGTCGCCTGCAGGCAGTACACCGGGAAAACAGTGGTTGTGTTGGCCGTGGTTTCAATGGATGGAAAACCGGAGCGGGCGCTGCCCCTGAGATTTTCCAATACTCACCTGTAGCAGGCAAGGCATCACCCACTACTGGCATGTACTTAGAAAACGACCCCCTGTATTGGAGGCGGAGGATGAAGGAAGAGGACTAGGCCTACGACTTTCCAATACTTGAAGCACAGCTGGGTGGTTAGATTGTGGGGCTCCAGGCCTAGAGGTTTGACACGCAAGTCCCAATGCCCTCGAGGGCATTGACCTGTCTATATTTTACCGCTGCCAAGCACACCTGGTGCTGTTGCCAGAGATTGATGGACTGTTTCTCCCTCACAGGCTCCCAGTGAATACGAGGCTTCCCCGGAGACCCTGTACTACCGAATCCCGAACCTGAACCGCAGGCAGCAGTACCTGCTGTGGGTGGCAGCTGTTACATCGGCCGGCCGAGGGAACATTAGTCATAAAGTCACCGTCGAGCCAGCAGCAAAGGGTACGTCAGCAAACATCAGCTGCCTTGTTAACGTTGTACTTCCTCTTCCCTTTTTATGTTTCCCTCCTTTTTCGGTCCCCTCTATCATGCATTTTCAGATACTGTACATATGAGTAATTTGAGATGACATGTGGTGAGTGTAGCATGTTTGGGTGGGAACAGGTGACTTTGGACCTGTGATTCCCAAAGCTCTCCACCACTGGGGGGTTTCCTCGTGTCATGTCTGGGTCTGTTGTGAACTAAATGCATCAACATGAATTACCACCCAAGCACATTCAACCAAGTGGCACTGTGTGGTAATTATAGCACTCTGGCAGCTTCATGTAAAGGGTTAACAGCGAGCCAACCTCTTTTTAATAAAACAAAAACAGAGAAATCGAAAGGATTTCATCAGAAGAGCCTACACCTGAAATGACTGTTTTATCTACGATATTTTGCTTTCTACTTCTTTTTGGAGAAAATGAGATGAGAAGATACAAAGATTAATGCTGTAAAGGCTGTGTTCTTTTTCCTGTCGGTATCCTCATCTCACACTATAATCTCATGGTTTTTTTTAATGCATTGGTCCTTTTTATATATATATTGTTTTTCAATATCACATTTCATGTACAATCAGTAAGTCTTTCAGTCGGTCTTGTGCAAAAGTGCATTGTCAATTTGCATGCTTCTCAATGCTATTAACCCAGGAGATACCTAGGAATCTGGTAAATGATAACAGTGAGCAGTGTCCCTAATTCCCCACTCCCCGCTCCCCTCGCAACCATTCTGCCTCTCAAGCTCGGGTGCTTCATTAAGAGCAGTTGATGCAGTAGCTTGTTAGCTCGGCAGCAATAGGAATTTGATTCCCCTTTGAAGTCTGCCTTCAGTCTGCCTGTCCCTGGAGTGTGGGGGTCGGGTAAAATTTTCACTCGACAATAAGGGTTTGCAAATAGACTTGTCCGAATTATGAGATGGCAGGAGTCCCCTGCGCCCTTCACACATCAGTGAAGACGCTGTTAATTGATAAGACTTTGCCGTTTGTATCAGCGGGAGATGAAAGGAGCCGTGTATGAGAACGTCATTTAAGAATTAGTCTTGCATGCTGGAAATTCCAGTAGCAACTCTGGTGATGGCCTAGCGAGCAAAGGCACCACCTGATGTTGTGCTGTACAGTCCTACTAATGAAGGCCAGAAGGTCTGGGGTTTAATCCCTGGTCTGTACTGAGTTAGCAGATCTCAGCTAGGGCAGCAATTGGCTTCAGCCCTCCAGAGCAAAATCAGCAGGGTTACTGCTCCCTTGACCCCCTGCTTGGCAGATGCATGTGTTTGGACATTGATTGAGGGCAGGATGGGGCTCGACTGGGAGTCCCCCTGACGCTCATTATCTATATCACACGTGCACAATGCAAGGTGCTGGAGGACTGTCTGTGGAACAATACCTCAGTCAGTACCTTTTGGAGCGGGAATAAATTAATCTGGGTGAACAGCAGAAAGTTTATACCACAGCTAAGATGGCAGCTTCCACAGAATCCATTGCTGTTTTCTTTTCTAATTAATTGCAGAGGAGTGATATTTTCAGTCACTGCGGCAAATATCACTGCATACACAAGGTAGGTGGCACTTGGGTTTGTACCTCACGGCCACTGTGATCTCCTGGAACCTGTTTTTGATTGTCTTATGTGGTCCGAGAGGAATTTTCCAGATCTTTTTCCTTAAATTGGCCGAGGGTTTTTTAAAATCTGCATTACATACTGTATTATATACTATCCTTATATACTGTGCACTATACGCTGCACTGTATATTATACTATATGTTGTACGTGATATACTGTACACTCTATACACTACTATATACTATGCACCATATACTGTATAATGTACCATGCATTACATACTGTATTATATACTGTGCTGTCTACTATGCACTATATGCTACATGGAATATTGTAGTATATATTGTGCACTATATAATGTGAACTGTATACACTGCACTATATAATGTACACTGTATATATTGCACTATATAATGTACACTGTATACTGTACTATATATAGTGCCCTAGGTATTGTGAACTATATACTATCCTATTTATTGTGTTGTGATGTACACTGTAGAGTTGAATATTTAATGTATACCTGTTTTGAATTACAGCCCCAGCAAAGATTATTGCATTCGGAGGAACAGTGACCACTCCTTGGATGAGAGACGTATTGTTACTGTGTAGAGCTGTAGGTGAACCAGGACCTACCATCAAGTGGACAAAAGACAGGTGAAGCATACTCACTGAATGGCAACAGTCTTGTGCTTTTTATCTGTGAATCCCAGCCTCCTGGGCTTTGAAGGGCTGCCAGGTCCATCCCACCAGTCATAATGGTAAAAGGGTGGGGTGTTGGGACCAGCAGCTGAAAGGATTCAGATCCTGACTGGGAAAACTGATGTTTGGACTGGACTGGATTGGGAGGTTTTGCAGCCAGGCTGAGCTTTGGGGGCCTGTGCAGTGAGACAGCTCATTTTGGAAATGAGGAGATGGTAACAAGACTCTCAGTCCCTTAGAATGACGCTATCTTATTGACCAGTCAGGCAAACAGCATTGACAGTTGCCATGGAGATGTTTGCTGCTCAGATATCTAATGATATTCATCGAGAGAAGGGAAATGATAACAAGGAACAGGACAGCAATGCAGTCTGACAAATAATAACCACCCAACCAACCAGAATACCATAACCTTGAAATTAATGTTCATGATATTAGTCTCCGCATGTTTAATGTGTTTATGATAGACCTCTCTCTACTATTTGAATGGAGGCAATAACCCATTTATTTTAAATGGTTTAACAATAGGGAGTGGGACGGAAGGAATATAAGTGTTAAAAAATTCAAACAACATTAACTCTGGACTTTTCCATAAAGGTTTTACGGAGCTGTGATAAATGAAGCTGTTGCTATTGCAGTAACATGATGGTGCAATGCAATACAGCACCACAGAGCTCACACCTGCAATTTCCCCAGACCGCTGAGGTCCTGATCTGAACATATCATTGTGGGAGATAGCTGAGCGGTGGCCAAAGATGTCCTCCAGGCGGAAAACTTAGACGGCGAGAGAGAAAGAGAGAATCAGTTATTCCTACAGACCCCCAAAGGACTGGTCACAGAATAGCATTTGCAGAATTGGGCCTCCCTCCCCAAGCCATAAGAGCAAAGTCTAGGTCACCTGCTACAAAGGAGTGAAAATAAATTAAAAAGAGGAAATGCGAACTGTACAACAAAACATAATCTGTACTTCGAGGAGAGCTCCTGAATGTCTTATGGCCATGTTGCAACAGACAATTAAAGAATTATGGCCTTGTAATGAAAAAATCTTAATTGAAAAGAAGCAAGTCAGAAATCTAACACCATCTTGTGTCGTGATTAACAGTAGGGTTGTGTTTGTTGCAGTGAGGACTCTGCTATCCCAGTGCAAGTTGACGGCCACAGAATGATCTTCAACAATGGGACCTTGTTTCTTCGCTCGGTCAAGGCAGAGGATTCTGGGTATTATACTTGTACGGCCACAAACACCTGGGGTTTCGACACCATCATCGTCAACCTCCTGGTGCAAGGTAGGAGTGCACTCTTCTGCAACCTCATAGTTAAGCTGTTCATTTCTCTGACTCTGGCCTTGTGTGCATTACCCCTGGGTTGGATGAAAAGCCAAGACACATAAATGAAAAAGACAGTTCCGTAACCCACTGTGCCATAAAGTCCCCTGTTAAACTTGATTCAAATAATAATTTTGGAGTATGAGATTCTATCATTTCATTGATGATTTATTTGCCCTTTCCTAGTACCACCTGACCAACCTCGTCTGACTGTGTCAAGAACCTCAGCCTCCTCCATTACCTTGGCTTGGATTCCTGGTGACAATGGTGGCAGCTCCATCAGAGGTACGGGGAGCTATTAATCCATACCTTACTGCCATTCATTCCCCATCTGTATTTTGAAACATCAACCCTTTACAAATTGCATGCAACTACACCGGTAAGTTTTATTTTTAGTAAGTGTCAGCTTGGCTCAGTTGGTAGCACTCTCACACCTGAAACAAACCACCGTTCTGATGAGACATTAAACCGAGGCCCTGGCTGCATCCTGGTAATTCAGATGGACACCAAAGATGCTAATAAAAAAAAACAGAGCATGGCGTTCTCCCAGTGTCCTGGTCAACATTCCTACAAGATTAGCTAGTCATTCATTTCATTGCTGTTTGTGGGATCTTGCTGTGTACAAAATGGCTGTCACATTTGCCTATGTAATAACAGTCACTGCACGGCAAAGTATCTCATTGTGTGTGAAGTATTTCAAGACGTTGCCAAATGATGTGATAAAAGCGTGGCCAGGTGTGACTTCTTTGGTTTGGTACCCACCGGAGAGTTCCGGAAAAAGGGCGAGGAACAGTAATGCAGGCTAGAAAGTATTCCTTTGTAATATTTTATTCTAATTTCATTTCACCAATTTTCCGTGATTGTTGCTGGGGTTCAGTTCTACAGGCGCTAGCAACCCAGTGGCAATGTTCATGCGTGAGCCCAGGCGGTAAACCCCATGTCCCTCCTGTCAGCCCCAATTTATGGTCGCTCACAAGTACCACCTGGTGGAAGGTGACGGTAGGACCAGGGTAGTGGTGGTACCAGGCCTGATGTTTGCAAATAGAGACAGAGGACCTAGTCAAGGCCTCCTCTTCCGCCTTTTTAACGCCCCAGAGCCTCACCATCTAAAAGCCTCGTTCTTGGCTGAGGCCTCAGAGCCTTTTCTGTTCTCCTCTTCGGGGCTCTTCGGCCCCTTTCAATTCCCATCCATCTCTTTGGTTGCTACAGTGGCAGACTCCCTCTTGGTGGCGGAAATCCTGACCGGAGCCTACCCTACATGGCCAATGGCCATTGTCTCTTACCCAGGAAAACGAGAGGGACGAGGGAAGTCCCACCCCACTGCTATCCCATCGGAAGCGGGAAAATCCAGCCCCTTGTGTCTTTGATGGAATTTCTTGGTTCATTGAGGTTTGATTTTAATTTCGCTGAAGACACATTGATGAGAGAAGTCCGTCCTGTTGTCTCCTCAATCCTTTTACACCGTCCAATTCAATGACCTGTCAAAGTTCTCTAGATTCAGGAACTGTCCCTCTAGACTGGAAAATTGCACATGTCACTCCGCTTTTTAAGAAAGGAGAGAGAAGGAAACCGGGGAATTATAGACCAGTTAGCCTAACATCTGTTGTGGGGAAAATGCTGGAGTCTATAATTAAGGATAGGGTGACTGAACACCTCGAGAATTTTCAGTTAATCAGAGAGAGCCAGCATGGATTTGTGAAAGGTAGGTCGTGCCTGACAAACCTGATTGAATTTTTTGAAGGGGTGACTAAAGTAGTGGACAGGGGAATGTCAATGGATGTTATTTATATGGACTTCCAGAAGGCATTTGATGAGGTCCCACATAAGAGACTGTTAGCTAAGATAGAAGCCCATGGAATCGAGGGAAAAGTACGGACTTGGTTAGGAAATTGGCTGAGCGAAAGGTGACAGAGAGTAGGGATAATGGGTAAGTACTCACATTGGCAGGACGTGACCAGTGGAATCCCGCAGGGATCTGTCTTGGGGCCTCAATTATTCACAATATTTATTAACGACTTAGATGAAGGCATAGGGGCACAGTCTAAAAATTAGAGCCAGACCTTTCAGGAGTGAGATTAGAAAACATTTCTACTCACAAAGGGTGGTAGAAGTTTGGAACTCTCTTCCGCAAAAGGCAATTGATACTAGCTCAATTGCTAAATTTAAATCTGAGATAGATAGCTTTTTGGCAACCAAAGGTATTAAGGGATATGGAGCTAGATCACAGATCAGCCATGATCGTATCAAATGGCGGAGCAGGCACGAGGAGCTGAATGGCCTACTCCTGTTCCTATGTTCCTATATCCACACATCTATTCTCTTTGTGCAACGAAAATAAATTCAGGCTGACTTTGTTATCTCTCGACTTAACTCTCCTGGCCGGCCTCCCATCTTCCACCCTCCATAAACTTGAGCTCATCCGAAACTGCTGCCTGGATCCTAACTCGCACAAAGTCCCATTCACCCATCACCCCTGTGCTTGCTGACCTACATTGGGCCCCGTCTGGCAAGGCCTCGATTTTAAAATTCTCATCCTTGATTTTAAATCCCTCCATGGCCTCGCCTCTCCCTATCTCTGTAACCCCCTCCAGCCCTACAACCCTCCGAGATCACTTCGCTCCTCCAATTCTTGCCTCTTGAGCACCACCATTGGTGGCCATTCCTTCAGCTGCCTCGGCCCTAAGCTCTGGAATTCCCTCCCTAAACCTCTCCACCTCTCTCTCCTCCTTTAACTCGCTCCTTAAAACCTACCTCTTTGGACAAGCTTTTGTTCACCTGTCCTAATATCTCCTTATGTGGTTCGGTGTCAAATTTTGTTTGATAACGCTCCTTTGAAACGCCTTTGGACGTTTCACTACGTTATAGGTGCTATATAAATGCAAGCTGTTGTTGTTGACTTCCTTTATAATTCATGCCCCCTGCTACTTGAATTCTTTGCCACAGTGGATGATCAGTCCTGTCAGTCCCCTTCATAATTTTGAAAACACCAGTGAGTGTTACCACTGTCCTCTGTTTTATCATTTCATTTCCACACACAAACCCAGGTGGATACGGGCACGATGTCGGACAATCTGTGATATCTTCTTGGCTATTATAATTCCTGTTCTATTTAGCAATTGCAATTCTAAATAGAACAAGTATTATTCTGGGATTGCATGTTCTGTGCAGATATAATCTTTAACAAAATGGTTTTATTTGTTCTAATCTTGTGGCTGGGAAAATCTTCCGATGCAGTCGCTGGCAAGAATATTGCTCGGAGGTGATTTACATGTGTAGTAACCTAATCGCAGCCTCTCGGGATTCTCAGTGCAACCCCCGTCTACTATACAGGCTTCACTCAGAGGCTGTTGATGGTTGTGTGTGAAGCTCTTAAAGGAGAAATGCCTTCAATTCCTTCAGGAAGTATCACCAGATAGATTCCCGTTTTTTTTTGTTCTCTGTGATGAGGTACGTGTTATGCTTTGGGGTCATTTCTGCCCTTTTTTAAAATCCTAAATATTTCACCTACTGTACTTCAGATTACTTCTGTAGGTGAGTTCTGAGCTCCTCTTTGACCCTGGTGTCTGGGTAAATTTTGGTTTCATGCCCAGCATCGTGAACAGAAAACCTATCCTTCGAATTTCCTTTGGCGACTCGATCTATCCTGCGTTCTACGGGATCTTTCTCGCCTTTGATAAGTGGGGGAGCACCACATCATCAGATTTTGCTTCAGACTAATTATGAAGCAAATTTATTGAACAATCAAATAAATAGCAGTAATAGGACACATTTATGTTTACAGGAGCTATTATAATAAACCAGCTGTTTGAATGGAAAATAGTAAATCTTTGGATTCTCTATGCTAAACTACTATTTTATAAATACACAGTTATCCTTTTCTTACCCACCGCCAGAGCTAAATGGCCTGACCTATCTCTCTGAAAATTGCAAATTAGCTGAAAGTTTGAAAGTCCAGCCTAATGAAATACTTCTTGATGGGACTCCTTGGATTTGAATAACTGTCAGCTAAATTCAAAAATAATTGCCAGACATAAGCACAACTATTTGTTGTGCGTTTGAATGTGGCTTGGCTCCTCCACTCAAGCTATCTGCTCAGAGACCAAACAGAGCGACATTGTACCGGGTTAGGCTGTGGACACGATGTTCAGTGCAGCTTGTTTTTAAACTCCTTTAGTATTGCGACTGAATTAAAGGGACTGCTGCCAAGCTGAAACTTTGTCGCATATGTCTTTTCACGTTCCCCTTCTCAGCAGGAAGTTAGTTAGCCAGCATTAGCTAAGGCGCTATCAACAAGCAGCTCCATTGTTAAACGCCAGTGGTTGGCATTCCTTGCTGTGATGGATGCCAATCGAGAGGTGACTGAGAAAGCAAAATTCAGGACCAGCCATGCATTGAATTTTCTTGGGCAGGCAACTTCCTACCAATATCCCAAAGTGGACTGGATATGGGTCTGCAGGATTTCCACTCAGTCACATCAGTAGATAATACCAGTAGATGGGAAAGTTTCAGATATATCAGTTACATATAGAAGAACATAGAATTTAAGGCACAGAAACAGGCCATTTGGCCCAACTGGTCTGTCCCAGGGCTTGTGCTCCACACAAGTCTCCTCCCACCCTATTTCATCTAACCCTAAGTCCACATCCTTCTATTCCTTTCTCCCTCATGTATTTATCGAGCTTCCCCTTAAATGCATCTATGCTATTCGCCTCAAGTTCCTCATAGCTCTCCATGAAGGGAGAAAAGAACTGTGAATTCACAAAAACAGTTTGGGATATTGCTTCCCATTATTTAACGTTGTCCTGATTGGAGCAGTGGGGGGCATTTCATATTGTTAATATTGCTCCTCTCACATTTACCACCTTCTTTAGTAAATAATCCATTTTCTGATTAGTCTACCTGAGATGCATTTACTTATGTGTACAATAGACTATTGCTGTTGGCCACATCAATTGGTCTCCAGAAGGAAGTGTGTTGCAGAGAAGATATCTTTTGTGTAATAATGAAATTGTCATAAATGCTGTACATTTCCTTGAATAAGGGGTGATCTGATCGAGATGTTTAAAATATTAAAAGGTTGCAATAGGTTAGATACGGAGAAACGATTTCCGCTGGTGGGGGAATCAAGAACAAGAGGACATAATCTTACAGTTAGAGCTCGGCTATTTAGAGGGGAAATCAGGAAGCACCTTTTCACACAAAGGGTAGTGGAAATCTGGAATTCTCTCCCACAAACATCTGTAGACGCTAGGACAGTTGGAGCTTTCAAGACTGAGCTCGATAGATTTTTGTTAGGTAAGGGTATCAAGGGATATGGAGCTCGGGGAGTAAATGGAGTTGAGGAACGGATCAGCCGTGATCAGGCTCGAGGGGCTGAATGGCCTACTCCTGTTCCTATGCGCGTGATATTTAAGGTTGTAGTTGATCACTGTTGGTTTATACCTCGTGTAGTCAGGTGACTCAGACTAGCGTGACAAATGTAATTGAGAAAGAAGGAATTGCAACGGGCTGTGAGGTAACATTCAACTGAAATACCATGTTCCAGCTTTTTACACTCACCTCTAGGGAGGTTCAAGTTTTTTTTTTGAAGAAAAGCACGTGATTTATCTCTCGAGAGGTTTCAATGTAAATATTTGTACTTTGATTCTCAAAAACGGCGTGTGCTATAATAGATGAACGCGTAGCTGTCTCATAAACTCGCCCCCTCCCCCTCCCTCCCCCCCCCCAGCCCTAACTCCCGGAATGGACCACAAGAAATCCCCTCCCCCCCCCCCCCCCCCCCCCCCCAAGAAAGGGACATCTTGAGGCAGGGTAGGGCGTTGAACCAGTCAGTGGAGTGTCTGGAAATCTCCAAAGTGTAAACTGGACACATAGGGAGGCAATTTTAACCAACCCACCTGATGGGAAACTGACGCGATCGGGTGCAACGCTGGTTTTGCACCTCGTCTGATTTTACTCTCCATTGAAGTCAGTGGGGAGTAATATTGGGCGGGGTGTAAATCCGACGTTCCACCCAATCTCATGGGTTTCCCACCTGGCAAGTTAGGTTAAAATGGCACCCATTCAGTTGAATACCATTTTTCCGCTTGACTTCCATAGAACTGAACGCCAGGCGGGCCGTACAACAGAGGGCCGATGTGACGCTGCCCGTTTTGTGCCATCGATGAATTTCTACCCCCCTCCTCTCTCACGACACGGACGCACCAGCTATTCGGGTTTTCAATTCGCTTCCGTCTTCAGCAAAACAAACCTTAAAACTGGAGCCACGTTCCAATCCCTGCGGCCCTCCGCAGTCCACTTCTGGCCTTGGGGACAGGTGGTGGCCCTAAGGCAGGAAAGGCAGTGTGCTCGAATTTGCTTCAACACTGCCCGGCTCTGAATGCAGCCTGTCAAGCATAAACCTCTCTTTATTAATCCTCTAGCAGTGAATTAGAAGAAAAACCCATTCAGCAGTAATTTCCTGTGTGGTAATAACATTACTGCCTTTTTAATACATTGACCAGCAAACAGCTGCTGATACACAGCAGCAAGGATAGAGAAGGAGAGAGACCATCCCAGCAATTAATTACGAGCAGACAATTAATTACCTACACCCATCAACTAAAATCCCTTCTCTCTCAAATTTGCCTTGTTGATAAACTTTCCCCTTAATTGGATTACTGATATTAAAAACTGTGAGCGTGCAAAGAAAGAGCAAGTGCTTTCATCCCCATTCAGGCTATGGTACGGTACGTTTGATTGCCATGAAGAAATTGCCAACTGATTCCTTGCATGACTTCCCCTGGATATTAATCCTTTCAGGAGCAAAGCAGCTTCGCCAAGGTTTGAATAAGATGCCTCCGGTGAGGTCTAAACCTGTGTTTACGTTTGTCTTGTAATATTCCTGTCTGTAAAGTCAATTAAAATGTGTTTCACTCTGTAAATGAAGTGCAGGGCCCTCCTGTTAAGAGTTTAATTGGTTTTAGACGCGATGTTCCTCTGTTCACTCACATCTCCTTTTTCCAGTAAAATTAGTGTGAAGAGAGGCAGAGTGTTGGTAGAAAGGTCCAGTGAACTATTGAGTCCCAATTTTAACCCTCTGCGCCCAACGAGAATGGGGTTAAAATCCTTGCAAGTGTGGCATTCGCCTCATCCTTGCTGGGTTCGCACTGTGCGCCATTTTATCAGGCATGTTCCTAGTCAGCCAGAGAGGCCCTCGCATGGGCAGGCGAGGGCCTTGTTCAAATTCAGAAGTTGGGGCCTGCAGACGTCATTTAGACCCCGGCTATGTTTTAACTCGGGGCAGCTGTGTTGGGCACAAGGTTTCGGTCTCACCAACAGCACCGAGCGTGAAGGAGCACAAGGCTCTGAAGAGGGCCGAAACGGTAAGTGGAGTTTATTTTTTAAACGTTTCCTCAGGGCCCCACAAGGAAACTAAAGCCCCGGATTTCCCTCCCTCGACCTCAACGCCAACCCCTCCTCCACTTACCTGACTGCCGGGGAGCGTTCCCGCTGCAGCCTCTCACCATGCTCGCCTAACTCACACCCTCCGACCTGACGTCATTGACGCTGGGTGAGGCCTGGGAGTTAAAATGGCCCGGGCCTCACGCTTGTGAGCCGGGGCAAGCTTAATGCTCCCCAGACCAGCCCCACGCTCACTCCTCGCCCCTCGTCAAAATCGAGGCTTTGGTCTTAATTTTTTTTTTGGCATAGCTCAAAATATTCCAACCCCTCCAGAAATGGATTAATAAGCATTAGCAAAAAATTTCACAAAAGGTCGACGAGCTTATTAAGGCCTTGTTAAAGATCAATCCTTAGAAATTAGTGCAGGATTACACACCCAAGGAGTACAATTGAAAGTCGAGTATTTAGCTCCAGATCTGATCTGAGTTAGTGAGTCAGACTTTCCTGTTCCTGCGCCTGGAGCTATTGTCTCACCTGGGTGGAAGGAATGCAGGAAAATCGGGTGGGAAGGAGCACAGGCCCATAAAAATAAAGACTTGCATTTATATAGTGCCCTTCATGACCTCAGGCCAAAAAATTTGGCCAGTGTGGAGTTCGCTCAGTGAGGTGAAGCAGCTGGAGTCCTCTTCCCTCTAATATTTTTACTATGAGTTTCCAAGAATATGCTCCGAGCATTGCCTAAAGGCACGAGTACCCTTTCTGCTTCCATTCAGCACATCTTTCTAAACAAAGAGCGCATGGAAGTTTTATTATGGGAAACCAGAGGGTAGTCTGGAGGTGATGCCACAGGGCTGCCCACAAGCGACTAAGAAAATGATTAATAATAAAGTATTGGCTCTTTTACTCGGCTTATCTGATTTACTTAATCTCAGTTTAACAGTTTGTTACAATTGTATGGTTTTGTTTTAATGTAAACGCTGTCCTTATTTTGTTTTTTTTTATTCGTTCATGGGATGTGGGCGTTGCTGCCAAGGCCAGCATTTATTGCCCATCCATAATTGCCCTTGAGAAGGTGGTGGTGAGCCGCCTTCTTGAACCGCTGCAGTCCGTGTGGTGAAGGTTCTCCCACAGTGCTGTTAGGTGGGGAGTTCCAGGATTTTGATTTCCAGTGACGATGAAGGAACGGCGATATGTTTCCAAGTCGGGATGGTGTGTGACTTGGAGGGGAACGTGCAGGTGGTGTTGTTCCCATGTGCCTGATGCCCTTGTCCTTCCAGGTGGTAGAGGTCGCGGGTTTGGGAGGTGCTGTCGAGGAGGCAAGAAAGCAGCCTTTCCATTTACTTGGAGGCATTCCCTACTCAGGCACCAGCCCCTAACTGTTACTGAGATGGAATTTGCAAGGCTCACCACCACCTCCTCAGGACAACTGGCATTGGGCAATAAATAGCAGCCTTGGCAATGACGATCACATCCTGAGAATCAATATTCTTATGTTTACAGGATATTCATCAAGCAGTGAACAATCACACTTAAGGCTGAGATAGCCTTAGTCATCCTGATGTGATGCCCTGATCGTTGCCAATAGGTCCATCCAATTTTATTCTTATTGAACTTTGTAGCTATTGATTACAACTTTTCAGAGGGCATTAAGAGTCAGCAACATAGTGCGGGATTGGAGTCACATGTAGTCCAGACCAGGTAGGGGTGACTGGCTTCCTTCCTTGAAGAACATGAGTGAACCAGTTGGGTTTTGACGATAATCCGGAAGCTCCTAAATTCATTTTTCTGGTGCCAGCGCATAAAATTGCCAAAGTTATCGAATTCGATTTCACAGCTTGCTAATTTTCCACCCATTGAAGTGAATGGGCGGTAAAATCAAGCACAGAAGTGGAATTTTTACCTCGATGTGTAATGTGACCTTTCTCAGTGGATTTGGACTGGGACTAGATAATAGGGGACAAAAACCCATGACATCGACAGCCCAAGCGTAAGTGCGGAGATGTGCCCATCAAGAACCTCTGCCCCTTACCCCCAGCAGAGTATCCGCTCAGGCACCCAATGGAAGGATGGGCAGGAAAAGCAGAACTGGCCGGCCATGCACTCCAACATGGCATCGCTGGCCCAGAGGAGGGCAGTGATAAGCCCCCCTCCACCTCTTTATAAGGGGGCTGGAAAAAAAATGTCCTTCAAAACCTTTAGTTGGTGAATGAAGGCAGCCTGGTCGACACAGTATGTTTAAATTTTCAAAAAGCTAGTGACAAAGTGCCACGCAATAGGCAAATTTATAAGAATGGTTCTGTCGTCCTTCTTTACTGTGGAGTTTATGACCTTTGCTGTAAGTGTGTTTGTTTACTGTTTGATGAATATCCTGTAAATATAAGACACGTTTTTTTTTCTAGCACTCTGGTAATCCAGTGCAAAGATGAGCGTTACAGAGAGCTCCCACAGGTGTCAGTTAAATAAGGATCTCTTTTCATTGACTAAAGCCAATCAATAGGTAACTCCAGCCGTTGCTTTATGTGAAAGTGAGGGAACTGCCGAGAGGACTAATGATGGAAGTCAGTTCAGCAGCAACTTGACGTGAGCTGAGGCCAAGGGGAGAACGGGAATCAGATAGTCTTTATTAGACTAGGATTTTGTGACCAACTTGCGCTGAATGTGGTTGCAAATTCCTTTTATGGAGCACCTGCTTTACATTTCTAACCAGCTAGAGAAGTAGAGCTGGTTGGAGAAAAGGAGCTCCTTTGGAAAAGAAGATTGTGTCTCACAAACCTAGTTAAATTTTTTGAGAAGTTTACTATGTTGGTGAATAAAGGCAGCCCGGTCGATATAGTATATGTGGATTTTCAAAAAGCTTTTGACAAGGTACCACTCAATAGGCTAATTTATAAGATAGAGTCCTCAGGGACAGGAAATCCCAGGGTGGATAACGACTTGGTTACATTCTCATAGGCAGAGGATTGTTATTAATGGTAGTGGTTGTGTGTGGAGACTATTTACTGGTGGAGACCTGAAGAGATCTGTGTTAGGACCATTACTGTTCTCTATCTGTATTAATGATCTGGATGAAGGCATCGAGTGAGTTCGCAAATGAGGCAAAGATTTGTGCTGGTTTTAAAATCTTAGATGCGAGAAAAAAGACTACAGTCAGATCTACACATGATGGGGAATGGGTCCATGTCTGGCAGATGACATTTAATGTCGATAACCGTAGTGGGTAGTGCCAACACCTGGCATGCAGGGCTCTTTACTAAAGTCTATTGAGCAGGAAGGAGATCTAGGTGTTGTAGTGCATGAGTCTCTAAAGGTTTGTGATCACAAGGCTATAATAAAGGATAATACAGTACTGGGATGTATTGTTAGGACGATCCAATATAGGGACAGGAGTAAGCCATTCAGCCCCTTGAGCCTGTTCCGCTATTCAATTAGATCGTGGTTGATCTGTATCTTAATTCCATCTACCCGCCTTGGTTCCTTAACCCTTAATACCCTTACCCAAGAAAAATTTATCAATCTCAATTTTGAAATTTCCAAATGACCCCCAGCCTCAACAGCTCTTTGGGGAGAGAGTTCCAGATTTCCACTAACCTTTGTGTGAAGAAGTGCTTCCTGACATCACCCCTAAATGGCCTAGCTCTAATCTTAAGGTTATAAAACAAGGAGCACTATAATGTCCTTATGCAAGATCTTGGTTAGGCCTCATCAAGAATGCCATGTACAGTTTTGGTTCCTTCACGTGGTGGGAAATACAGGCTGGGAATTTTCCTGGAGCTGCTCCCACTCCGCCAGCAGCACTTCACCAGAAGCGTGACGAAAACCCCTGGAAAAGAGTGGTTAAATTCCCCGCTCCATTTTAACTGCCCCCGCCCGGTTTCTGTCGGGTGGTGGGGGTTTAAAATCCCCCCCCCCCCACACACATTGGGTGGTCTCATGGAATTTGTTTTGATCGCCTTTGTGGGGGTTAAAGAAGAATTTCCTAGAATTCTTTTCCCTGAATTGGCCTAGGGTTTTATTTTTGCCTCTCCCAGGAGATTGCGTGGCTGTTGATGGGTGGGGACGTTGAGGGTCCTGAGGCTTAATTACGACATGACTGTATGGGACAGGCTCAATGGACCAGCAATAATTCGAGACACAAAACTGAGGTGCAACCGTGGGTGGTGTCGTTGCAATGTGAAAAGTTTACATAGGCAGTTTCCATTATAAATTTGAACTTAGGAATTTACAATGGAAAAAAATTGACAAAAAGTGCCCACAAGAACGTGACAAGTTTTTATTTTTCAGGTTTGCAGCGTGCTCATTGAATCCCCACTGCCATCCCGCCACCCTTTTAAAATTGAGCCCATAGGAACAGGAGTAGGCCATTTAGTCCTCAAGCCTGTTCTGCCATTCAGTGAGCTGCTCTGTGACCTAATTCCATATACCTACCTCTTAGCCCCATATCCCTTTGGTTAACAAAAATCTATCAATCTCAGATGTAAAATTAACAATTGAGCTAGCATCAACTGCCATTTGCAGAAGAGAATTCCAAACTTCTACCACCCTTTGTGTGTATAAATGTTTCCTAACTTCACTCCTGAAAGTCCTGGCTTTAATTTTTAGGCTATGTCCCCTAGTCCTAGACACCCCAACCAGCGGAAATAATTTCTCTCTGTCTACCTTCTCAGTTCCCCATAATATCTTGAAAACTGCGATCAAATCACCCCTTAATCTTCTAAATTCTAGGGACTAGAAACCTAGTTTGTGTAATCTCTCCTCATAATTTAACCTTTGGAGTCCAGGAATCATTCTGGTAAATCTACGCTACACTCCCTTCAAGGCCAACATATCCTTCCTAAGGTGCGGTGCCCAAAACTGAACACAGTATTCCAGGTGTGGTCTAACCAGGGGTTTGTATAGCTGTAGCATAACTTCTACCCCCTTGTATTCTAGTCCTCTAGATATAAAGGCCAGCATTCCATTAGCCTTTCTGATTATTTTCTGTACCTGTCCATGACATTTTAATTATCTCTGTACATGGACCCCTAAGTCTTTTGGACCTCCACTGTTTCGAGCTTTTCACCATTTAGAAAGTATTCTGATCTATCCTTTTTAGGTCCAAAGTGGATGACCTCACACTTGGGTACGTTGAAATCCATTTGACACAGTTTTTCCCATTCACTTAATCTATTAATATCTCTCTATAATTTTATGCTTCTATCTACACTGCTTACAATGCTACCTATCTTTGTGTCATCGGCTCTCTATCCCATCATCTAAATCATTAATAAATACAGTGAATAATTGAGACCCCAACACAAATCCCTGTGGGACACCACTTGTCACATCCTTACCAATTTGAGTACCTGCCCATTATCCCTACTCTCTATCTCCAGCCGCTCAGCCAGTTTCCTTTCCAGGTCAGTAATTTGCCCTCAATTCCATGAGCTCCAACTTTAGCTAACAATCTCTTCTGAGAGACTTTATCAAATGCCTTCTGGAAGTCCATATAAACAACATCCATCGACATTCCCCTGTCCACAACTTTAGGAAATGAGTGTAGATGTCAGATTTTGATATATCATGGATAGAAATGAATGGGAAGGGTTTTGGTCCACTGAAGCTCTATAATTGATCAGTACAGTGCCTGAATTTTTCTTGAACCTGAAGTTGGCTGTATTTAAATGACAAGGATATAGGATGCAACTACTACTATTGGTGTTCACACTGCCATGGAATGGATTGAACTTCACTTAACCCTTAAATGTTCCTGGCACTTTGGAACGTCAGCTGGAACATGGGGTGAGGAGCAAGTGAGCTACTAACACGTGAGCTGACTCCAGAATAGGGCCACATGCAGTGGGTAGGTGATTGGAAAATTATATTTAATTGTACTGATTGTTAGTAACATAGTTACATTAGGAATAGTGAGTAGTCCTTACATAGACGCAGGAGGAGGCCCTCGGCCCTGCTCCGTCATTAATGACTGATCTCCATATTCCCGCCTTCGCTCCATATCCCTTGATACCCTTACCTAACAAAAATCTGTCAAACTCAGTCTTGAAAGCTCCAGTTGTCCCAGCATTTACAGCCTTTTGGGGGTAAGAGTTCCAAATTTCTGCTACCCTTTGTGTGAAAAGTTGCTTCCTGATTTCGCTCCTGAACGGCCTAGCTCTAATTTTAAGTTTATGTCCCCTTGTTCTTGATTCCTCCAACAGAGGAAAGACTTTCTCCATATTTACCCTATCAAATTCTTGTAACATTTTAAACACCTCAATCGGATCACCCCCTCAATCTCCTATACTCAAGGGAATACATGCCAAGTTTATGCAGTTTGCTGGCAGTACAGCTTCCAGATCAACTGGAATTGTCCATTACTATTTTGCCCTGTATTTTATTGGGAGATGAATTGAATAGAAATGACATGCCTAAAATGCGTAAAGTGTAGCTGAGTATAGCATTCACATCACAGTCCTGGGCTCGTTTCCTAGGGCTGTAGAAAGCTGAGGGGGATCAGAGGGAATCTATCCACTGATACAAACACACAATGTTGTTTGTGCCCTTCCCTGTTTAATGATCATCACACTCAGAGATGAGAACAAATACATTCATGTATTGAAAACACACCCTACACACCTACACAAACGCACACACATACCAGTCAGAGCAGCCTAGTATCTCGGCTGTGTCTGCAGCTAACAGTGCTAAACTGACACTCAGATCTATCAGCCTTAATTGTGATGTGTTTTATTAGTCCTGCAGGAACAAGAACATCATGGGATAACATAGGAGGAGGAATTAGATAGATGGAAAGAATGATATCGGCCATCTTATGCATATCCTGTTGGTTTGTCACCGAGCAGAATAAGAGACAGCCTTAGACCACCCTGTAACCTGGGCCTCAAAGGTGTTCATTAATCACCAGGTTTTTTTTCAGCAGACAACTATGCTTAATATCAAAACAGACACATGTGTTCCCTACAGTCTTTCTGCTTTGCTATTGTGCGTATAATAGAATCCGATTAAATGAAAGGGTCAGAAGGACATAAAATTCGTTTCCAACACCAGACTTGCATGGAATGGCTGCTCCACACTAACCGAGTAAGGAATGGCACTTTGTGCCAATTTAATTCAGTCGACATGTATCTGGACTCCTAATACTATGTAGATCAGGACTGACAAGTCCCATGTGCATAGCTGCATCTGTAAGGACCTGGTCAGCGAGCCTGGACTGGGTAAGGATTTTCCTAACTCAGGAATTTGCCCAGAGATAGCTTCTATCAGAAATGCATGTACAATGAGCGAATTGGATGTAGAGGCATTAGTTATTGATGCAGCTGATTAAAATCTTAAGCTTGGTTTGAGTATGTCTGCGGCTATTGAGAGATTGGATCATATCTCATCAATTTTAACAGAGCAGAACAGGATGACAGATCATCCTCCAGATTTTATTGATTCGCAAAATATTAAAATTCTGTGATCCGGTTTATGGAATGTAAAAACCCAATTTATTGTTTGTTTGTGCATACTTAGCGATTCAGTTAACGCTTCAAGTGTAAGAAACCAAAATCCTTAAAGAGTCATTCACAGAAAATTTGCATTAGGTTGTGGAGACAGTATTTTTTTATTCAGGAAATTAAAATGTAGCTCAACTAATGGCACAAAATTTGCATTGTTTTTCAATTATCTCTCCTTTTGCTGCTTCATATACCGAAGGTGCTGACTCTTGCTGGGGTGGGGGGTTTCCCTGGACTTCAGCAGCCCTTTGGTACCTCATCCAAGTGGGCATTCTTATTGTGTGAACCTATGCAGTTGAGTGTCATCGGGCCATTTGACCACAGAAGGCATCACAACCGAGCACAATTCTATCCTCACCCAATGTCCACTGCCCAGCAGGAATCACTAGATAACGTCCAGGAATGGACACCCGGGCTGATCTTTTACCTGTCTTCCCAAAAAAAAACCAGACCCAGTACAAGTTGAAGATACCATTTTTGATGGCTTAATGTTGAATTTGCAAGTTGGTTATTAGTGAGGAGGTTTCACATCTCATTGAGATTTGAGCAATATATACTATTTAACAACAACAACTTGCATTTAGATAGCGTCTTTAACGTAGTAAAACATCCCAAGGCGCTTCACAGGAGCGATTATCAAACAAAATTTGACACCGAACCACATAAGGAGATATGAGGACAGGTGACCAAAAGCCTGGTCAAAGAGGTAGGTTTTAAGGAGTGTCTTAAAGGAGTACACTGCACTCAAGGAAAAAACTGTAAATGCTGGGAATCTGAAATAAAAACAAAAAATTCAGAAAATACACAGCAGGTCTATTGCAATGAGAACAGTCGGGTTGATGTTTCAAGGCCATTTGCCCAATCTTCTTCTGTTCCAATGAAGGGTCTCCACCCAAAATATTAAACGGTCTTTTCCCTTTCTTCAGATGCTGACTGACCTGCTATGTATTTCCAGCATTCTTTGTTTTTAAAATTTTTTTTTTATCATTTGTTTCTTTATTCTAAGTGTTATTTTTAAATTTCACTAGCTATTAAAAGATGAACATAAACCACAGGAAGAACGGGAGTGTGGACTGTTGAGTTCTTAGGACACAGAGGCCTACTGAACATTCAGAATCTTTGTCACTTTCTATTCAAATTGTAATCACCGTCATTGCAGACTTGCAATGTAGTATCATCGACGCTCACTGAATGGGTAATTTGAATAGAATTGAATTCAGAGCAGATCTAACACAAGAAAGCCACCAAACGCAATGAATCATGTTGTGTGCTTGAAAAGCAATACATTTGAGTTTGATTGTGTTGTTTCTAAATTCTGGCTGGATGTACGCACAAAGGAAACGTACAAGGTTTGTGCGTTGGGAGATGGATTCTTAAAGTGGCAGGTTCCGTCTCGGTGTGCTTTTTTTAAAAAAAGATTCATCGTTCAGTAGCTCTGCTCGGCTCAGTTGGTAGCACTCTTGACCTCTGAGTCTGGAGGTTGAGGGGGTCAAACCCCAGAATGGGACTTGAGTTCCAAATCTAGGCTGAGGAAGCCACTTCCTTCGCACTGCCATTGGCGGCCGTGCCTTCAGCTGCCTAGGCACTAAGCTCTGGAATTCCCTCCCCAAACCTCGTCACCTCTCCACCTCTCTCTCCTCCTTTAATGTAAAGAATCTTACAACACCAGGTTATAGTCCAACAATTTTATTTGAAAATCACAAGCTTTCGGAGATTATCTCCTTCGTCAGGTGTGTGACGAAGGAGATAATCTCCGAAAGCTTGTGATTTTCAAATAAAATTGTTGGACTATAACCTGGTGTTGTAAGATTCTTTACATTTGTCAACCCCAGTCCATCACCGGCATCTTCACATCACTCCTCCTTTAAGACACTGTTTAAAACCTATCTCTTTGACCAAGTGTGTGGTCACCTGTCCCGATCTCTCATTCTTTGGCTCGTTGTCAATTTTTGTCTGATTACGCTCCTGTGAAGAGTTATGGGACGTTTAACTATGTTGAAGGTGCTATATAAATGCAAGTTGCTGTTGCTGAGTGCTGTCCTTCAGGTGAGATGTTAAATTGAGGCCCTGTCTAGTGTTTCAGATGGCTACTGTGGACCTACCAGCCTGCTCTAGTTATTCAGGTGGATATTAAAAGATCTCATGGCCCCATTTGTAAAAGATCAGGAAGTTCTCTCAGAATCTTGGCTAATATTCCTACCAACATTCAACAGTTTGCATTTTATGTAGTGCCTTTAATATAGTAAAACCTCCCAAGGCGCTTCAAAGGAACGTAAATCGGACAAAAATTGACACTAAGCCAAAGAAGGCGACATTAAGATAAGTGACCAAATGCTTGGTCAAAGTGGTAGGTTTTAAGGAGGGTCTTAAAGGAGAAGAGAAAGGTAGAAAGGCCGATTCCTCCCTCAACCAACATCGCCAAATGGAGCTGAACTGATCCTTTACCTCAGTGCAATTTGTGGGATCTTGCTGTGTGCAAAATGGCAGTTGCACTTATCTACATAACAATGGTCTCCCTGTAATTCGTTGTATAATGAAGCACTTTGCAACATTTCTGAGATATTTATCTAAAGGCGACACCTTTTCGTTGCAGTAGCTCAGGACCAAAGACAGGACCAATTTGGGACATTGTGGGTCTGATCCATGTATGGATCCATCCAAATAAATATCGCCTTATTGGACCGTGTTAAATCAGAACCTTTCTTCCCTCAGCGCTATTTTCAGCTGGCATAGCAACAGCCTGTGCAGCTGCAGCCTTCCCCTAAGGCCTGCCTGTAGAGAATGGCTGATTTCCAATGCAAATATAAGCTCTTTGAGACGAAAAAGAGGGTGTGTGTGTGTGCCTGCATGTGAGGGTGGTATTGTTTAACAGCAACGAATATTGAAGGCCTGGTTTCATGCATATCAATGTGGATGGTAATCATTATTTTGCCTGTTTTATTGAAATGTCATCTTCTCCCGTTTATCTTATCTACGGCACAGAGCGAGAGAGAGAGATGAACATCATCAGGAACAATGTGCAGAGATCTACAGCACACTGATAACCCCAACCCCCTCCCCCACTCCCGTCAAGAGCACACACTCTGTGCGGTAAAATGGAATGCAATTTCCAGTCTCATTATGTTCAAAATAACTGAACGTATTATGACAAAAATTGTTTTTGTTCCTGCTGCACAGTCAGAGTTACAGCTTGTAAAATTATCTGCTGGCATCTATGATGTTAACTCTTTCAAGGACATCAACCTTTTTTTCATCTCCTGCCCAAATTTGTCACCTCCCGAATCTTTCTTGGTTGCAAATCTATTTGTATTAGTTTGCCTCTGGTCCAATCACTCAGTCTTTCATGTGTGAACCTAAGCTGCAAGCAACTCATCCCATGGGGTGCAAGATCACAGCCATAGCCCAATACTGTTCTCACCCTCCTCTGCCCTCACCCTCCTCTACCCTCACCCTCCTCTGCCCTCACCCTCCTCTGAGCTCACCCGTTTCTTTTCTCTTTTTCTTTCTTTTTTTCTTCCCTTTACGTTCTTTCTCTTTCTTTCTCGTTCTTTCTTCTGATAATTGGCCCGACTGATCTTTCCTTCTCTACCGGTAGGGTTGCTGAGACCTCCTGTAGTGTCCCAACTGCTGTCCAGATTGACCTAAACTGGCACAAAGCACAGACTGAGCCTGGGACTTTACCGGCCTGTATGACTGCTCCACATTGTGCAGTGCGTGTACCCACTGAACCATCAGTGGGGGAGCAGAGCCTGCTGATGTGTTTGAAAACTCGGTATTTCGGGGTTCTCCAACTTTATTTTTTCTGTTTACATCCGTCAAACGTACATATTTAAATGTTTTCAAATCGATTAATGTAAAGATGGCAAAAATCAGCTTGGCAGTCGATTGGCGAAATACATCAGATTACTTCACCGTGGACATCAAAAGATGCCAAACAGCGCCCCCTTTAGGATATCCCATCAACGTCATATAAACCCAACCAACATTTCCCCCGTCTGTCAAAGTATAAAATGTAATTATTAGTGAATTGCCACCCTCCCCCTTTCCAGAAATATTACACATCAATGTTTCTTTGACTTCTTAATACTGCATTATACATGTTGACAAAGGACATGTGTAGCTATAATTATGTGATTGTGAATAAGCTGCTGTTCATCTGCCTGTCTGGATGAGCAAATGCTTTAAATTGCCCATGTTCATTTAAATAGGTGATGGTTCTGATTGGATCCCCTGGGGTAATACCACCCCCACAGAACCCCGGATGTTCCAATGTCCCGAGATGGTTGCCGGACTCCATTTTGTAGCTCTCTCTCTCTTTCTCCAACTCCCCCTCTGTCTACATTCTGATTTATCTCATCTTTTCTTTTCCTCTTTACAATTTTGGTGGTGTGCTGTGCTACTGGCCTCGCCCCTTTGTATATCTTTCTCATCTTGAGGTTTTCTTCTGATTTTTGCCACAGTTGAGGGTAACCTTTTTAATTAAAGGGGCGCAGTCCCCTTGGGACTGTCTTCAATACCAAAGTTCTTCATCTTTTTTCTCCTCTCCTCTCCTAAAGGTGCTGACCATGCTTGGAGGTACACTTGCATGGGTGTTAGCTGCCAGATAGTATCTTGGGAAGGTGGTCATTCTTCATGTGTGAGGCTCAACAGTGAGTGTCGCTCATGGGGGGGCTTCACGGTCAAATCCAATAGCGGCCTGGCCCAAACGTTCACACATTGCATGCACTTTCCAGTCAGAGTTAGTAATAGCAATCAGGTGTGGGGGATCCAGCAGTGTTTTTTTATGATGTGTTTTACTAGATACTTTTTTTGGAATCAAATATGTATAAAGACTGTGCACATTCTTGTTGAATATCTTATATATATTATTTATATATATTATTTATATATGCATTTCCTGAGGTAATGCTATCCCTCACAAACCCACAGGATGTTTCGGCGACCTGGAGTAGTTGCCAGTCTCCACTTTATAGTTGTTTCTCCATTTTCCCCCAATAACATCTACAGGGGTTGCAGAATCTTTGATAACTTCCATCTTTGTATTCACAGTTTGTAACGTTACATCAACCTCTTGACGCAAAATTGCTTTGTAACACCCCAGGCACCGTACCATCGTATACGCAACAAGATTTGCTTATTGGTTGCATTATATAATAAACACCTACAGGTAGAAAAATGCCACAGGTGCATATAGAAGAACTTGAGAAAAATCCATGGACAAGAAAATGCTGCTTGACCTGTTAAAGCTCATTCCTCTAATAAGAAAAGAACTTCCATTTATACAGCACCTTTCAGGACGTCTCAAAGCCCTTTAGAGCCAATAATGTAATTTTTGAAGTGTAGTCACTGTTGTAATGTAGTACCCAACCCTGCCATCTTTGCATCCAGATGGAAGAAAAATGAATAGAAAAGGGAGGGGGGGGGTGGAGAAACAATAGCGTGAGGGAAATAAAGAGGATGTGAGTGAAGGAGACCTCAATCCCGCTTGGTTGTCTCGTGCAGCCCATGTGACACGTACAGCTTCGGCTGTCGGCTATCTCTTTGGCACAAGTCAATGCCTCAGGGATATAGCTCGTGACTGAAAATCTCATACCTAGGATTTGTCCCGTCCTACTGATCTTCAATCAGGGTTTGGCTGTATCTCCAGCATAATGTCCAGCTAGTCTTCAAATGAAGACCAGACCTCTCTGCCTGCTCAGCACGGCGTCCTTGCTATGAAGTTTCTCACCTTTATATTTTGAAAACAAAACATACTGGTGCGGAGTGATGTTCTTTATCTACAGTTCTCAGCTCTGGCAGTGTTTATAACAATTCCCAGAGGAGATGTAATAAGTTCTGACTACTCTGTGCAATGTTTTTATTTCCAAACCTACGTTTCCCAGTTGTTTACCCTTTACATGTTCTACACAAGTCTATCACTGGCAGATTTTCGGGCTTTTTATGTCAGTTTTGTGACCTGGCCCTGAAATCCTTCCAAAAACAAATCTCTGTGTTTTTGCAGAGGATTCCATTTGGTTGAGTGTCTAATTTGTTGCTGTGACCTAACCTTTAAATGAATTTGTGGAAAAAGGAGGAAAGTGAAAAGAAAGAAATACTTGTATGTCTGTATATATAATATATATAGTGCCTTTCATATTGCATACAGTGCCTATTGTTACATAAGTTTACACTATAGCCAATCTGTGCCAGCAAGATCCTGCAAACAGCAATGAAATGGCCCAATAATGTTTTTTTTGGTAGGGTTGGTTGAGAGATGAATGTTGGCCAGCAACCAGGCAGAACGTGCTGCTCCTCTTCGAAAAGTGCCTTGGGATCTTTAATGTCCACCTAAACAGGTAGACGTGATTTCAGTCTTTACATCCCATCTGAAGGAAGCTACCTCCAACAGCGAAGTCCTGCATTCGTGTTTCAGCTTAGTATACACATTCAATAAATGGGCAGTAAATGCAGCCCTGCCCACATTCCCAGAACAAATTTTTAAAAAATATTGGAGAGGGGATGGGTGGTCGAACGTCCAGTCCAAACGAAAGGTTTTAAGGAGGTCTATGAAAGCAGAGAGGACAGCGTTGAGGAAAAGTGACCTATCTTTATCTTTCAGGGGAAACAGACTGCAGACTTCTTGGCAAATACAATGTTTGAATGATTAAAAGTGGGAGAGCCAGTTAGTCTGTTGAAGAGTGTACTGTAGAAGCATTTTGCATTGAATTAAAAAAAATCTAACCAAGTCACATTGATGTAGTTTATTCCGCGGTTTTTATTATTGAGCAACTAAAGTATTCTGAGTTCTCTCTGGCACCAGACATTCCTCCATTACTTCGATTTAAATAGTCTGTACAGGGACCTCCCCTCCCCCAACCCTGTCAGTAATGGCACTGCCCAATGTCGAACCAAGTCATAGTGAGCAGGAAAGCCCTGGGTTTGATCACTGATGTAGTCTAGTAAGCCACTCTGAGTGGGGGTTGAAGTAGGAGCATGATTGTTAGCCTTCCACCCTTGGGCTAGGAGGGGAATAATTAGTTAATGCTAAAAGGTGTGTTTGTGGGCATCAAGGGAGGAGAAGATCAGACTTGGGTGTGAGGTCTGTCACAGTCAAATAGCCTACCTACACTCACTATCCAGACTCGCCTGTGAAGAATGGCCAGTTGGGGATAGTGCCTGAGGCATCTGTGAAACGAGGCAGCACCTTGAGGAGAGCAGAAGAAAATTGGCGCAGGGAAATTAAACTATAAACCATGTTTAGATTTTGAAAGCTGCTAAGAATAGCCATGCATAGGTTTCAATCTCCACCCGGGGCATCTGCTAGTCTCGTGAGTTCCGACATACAATTCTCCAAAACCTGTAGTGGCTCAGCAAGCAACATTGTGTGTCAAAGTGAAATTGTGGATGGCTGTATCACGGCTGAGCAGGTGCAGTGGCTGAAGTTGCACCCGAGTCCTTGGCATGGGAGCCAATGACTGAAGCTATATGGTTCCTGTAGGAAGGACCAATGGAGCCCACACAAGTTGTGCCAATTCTCTACATGACAGCACTGTGGGAGCACCTTCACCACACGGACTGGAGAGGTTCAAGAAGAAGGCCCACCACCTCCTTCTGAAGGGCAACTAGGGATGGGCAATAAAGCCAGCCTTGCCAGCGGCGCCCACATCCCGAGAAATAATTTAAAAATTGACCTTTCAAAGGAGTTTTCAGTAGGTCTGTGACTGGGAACCTCTCTAAGCAAAGAGACCCTAAAGAGTTAACGTGGTAAAACTGAGCAAGATCTTGCTGTCCTTCAAGGTGATGGACACTCAGAGGTTCAGCTTGAAATTCAATTTGCAGAACTAATGAGACATCAATCCTGTTTTTTTTTGTCAGGCTTTGTGTTGCAGTACTCGGTTGATAACAGTGAAGAATGGAAGGATGTCTTCATCAACCCTACTGAAAGCTCCTTCAAACTGGACAACCTCAAATGTGGCACATGGTACAAGGTGAAACTGGCTGCCAAGAACAGTGTCGGAGCTGGGCGTATTAGCGAGATTATTGAAGCCAAGACTCATGGTAGAGGTGAGTCAGGATAGAAAGAACAATCTTTTTGGATGTAAAGCTTCGAAATAAGACTAATATTGAATACTGTATTTTCTGGATTAGAAATGAATGCTAACTGGACTGAGACAACTTATGCAGCTCTTTTAATAACCATTAGAGAAGGTTTTAAAATCCCCCATAGTAGAATCATAGTATCTCGCAGCATCGAAGGAGGCCATTCGTCCTATCGTACCTGTGCCGGCTCTTTGAACGAGCTATCCAATTAATCCCACTCCCCCTGCTCTTTCCCCCATAGCCCTGCAGTTTTTCCCTTTTCAAATATTTATCCAATTCCTTTTTGAAAGTTACTGTTAAATCTGCTTCCACCTCCCTTTCAGGCAGCGCATTCCAGATCATAACAACTTAATGCGTAAAAAAAAATGTCCTCATCTCCTTTCTAATTCTTTTGCCAATTATCATAAATCTGTGTCCTTTGGTTACTGACCCACCCACCAGTGGAAACAGTTTCTCCTTATTTACTCGATCAAAATCCCTCATAATTTTGAACACCTCTAATAAATCTCCCCTTCACCTTCTCTGCTCTAAGGAGACAACTCCAGCTTCTCCAGTCTCTCCACAGAACTGAGGTCCCTCATCCCTGGTACCATTCTGGTAAATCTCTACACCCTCTCCTGGGCCTTGACAGCCTTCCTAAAGTGCAGTGCCCAGAATTGGCCACAATACTCCAGCTGCGGCCTAAACCAGTGTTTTATAAAGGTTTAATGTAACCTCCTTGCTTTTGTACTCTGTGCTTCTATTTATAAAGCCAAATATTCTGTAGAGATAGCATTCCAAAGGGACCGCTCCCTCCATGACACCCTGGTCCATTCTTCCATCACCCCCAACACCTGGTCCCCTTCCCACGGCACCTTCCCGTGCGAGCGCGGGAGATGCAGCACCTGCCCCTTCACCTTCTCCCTTCCCACCGTCCAGGAGCCCAAACACTCCTTCCAGGTGAAACAGCGATTTACTTGTACTCCTTTCAATTTAGTATACAGTATCCGCTGCTCACAGTGCGGTCTCCTCTACACTGGGGAGACCAAACGCAGACTGGGTGATCGCTTTGCTGAACACCTCCGCTCTGTCTGTAAGCGTGACCCTGACCTGCCGGTCGCTTGCCATTTTAATTCCCTGTCCCACTCCCACTCTGACCTCTCTGTCCTCGGCCTCCTACATTGTTCCAATGAAACTCAAGGAAAAGCACCTCATCTTTCGTTTAGGTATGTTACAACCCTCAAGGCTCAACACTGATCTCAACAACTTCAGATCATAACCACTGCTCCCATTTTTCCAGACAGCAGGTGCTGGTAATGGTTCTGCTGCTGCCATTCACAGCTACTCCTGATCAATCTTTTGTTTCTTAACCTGTCCCATTATCACCCTCCTTGCCTTGCACCATCATCCCTTTTGTCATTTAATCACTCTTGCCCTCCACCCTATCACAGACCTTCCCTTTTGTTCTTTCCTCCCCCTCCCTCCCCTTTCCCTGACTCTGTACTTGTTTAAAAACTTTAACTCTTTAACATCTTCCAGTTCTGACGAAAGGTCTTCGACCTGAAACGTTAACTCCGTTTCTTTCTCCACAGACGCTGCCTCACTTGCTGAGCTTCTCCAGCATTTTCTGTTTTTATTTCAGATTTCCAGCATCTGCTGTATTCTGCTTTTGATTCCGTATGCTTTAACATCTTTATTAACTTGTCCTGCCTTCTTCAAAGATTTGTATGTGTGAACCTTCAGGTCTGCCTGTTCCTGCATCCCCTTTAAAATTGTACCATTTAGTTTATATTGCCCACTTTCCTAGTATGTGTTCATTCACCACCTATTGGTATATTTTCCTCTAGTTGTCAACGAGAGGGAAAAAGTCGGTTCGGGGATAAAATAAGTATCTCCAGGCCAAAATATTTGTATCACAAATACATTTTGACATTAGAAATGCCATTTATTAATGAGAGTTTCATTCAAACCCTTCCAGCGACCTCCAGTACAGATTGAGAAAGGTCCTGTTGAGCTTGTGTGTTCAGAGTTCAGTGCCTCCAAGCAAGTCGGGTGTGCAGCTGACTCACTCTGGTTCAGGTCCCAGTGGTAGGGCTGACAAACCAGCTGTTCTCGGATCCATCCTTGGATGGATTGATGGCTGCCAATCGCAGGGAACAGAGCTGCTTTCAAGTTTAGGGAACGTCGGGCTTGGCGTTTACAAGTGGGGAATGTGAGACGGGGTGGAAAAAAAACTACTAAAAAGTGCTAAAAAGACAATTCAATATCACAGCAACCCTTAATTTTTACCAATTTGCCAATTCCTCCATACATTAATTCTTGTCAATTATTCTGGCTCCAGCCCTTACAGTAACTTAAATACAACTTCAGCATTGACTTGTGGGGGATGTTTGTTATAACAATCGATTTTAACGTCATTCTTTGCTATAACAAGGTTTTATCTGTATATACTTAAAGCACTAACCAGAAAACTATGAAAATCGGTCATTGTGCGTCTTATTTCATTTATTTGTTTGCTTCACGCTCTAGATCCTGCTTTCAACAAGGACCAACATCTCTTTACCCACATTAACTCCACCCATGCCAGACTCAACCTCCAAGGATGGAACAATGGCGGCTGCCCCATCACGGCCATTGTCATGGACTACCGTCCCAAAGGCACCTGGCCTTGGCTTACCTTGAAAACCAATCTATCCAATGAGGTGTTCCTGCAGGATCTGCGTGAGGCCACCTGGTATGAGTTGAAAATGAGAGCCTGCAACAGCGCTGGGTGTGCCAATGAAACCACCCAGTTTGCCACACTTGATTATGATGGAAGTGAGTAGGATTTTTTTTTTAGGGAGGGGGGAGGGATTTTTAACTTCTATCCTGCAGGTTTTAGCATTTCTTTCTTAACAAACATTCCTTCAGCCCGGACTCCAGGGCAACCTGGGACCTGGATTCCCCCAGTTTCACTCACTAAAGAGTTAAAGTTTCCAACAGAAGCGCAATGCTGTTCGTTCCAGACTTTTCTTCCCTAACCACCCCTCCCATTTTGCCCCTGAGCTGCATTGCATTGGTTCTATTTAGGGCCTCGTTGAGCAGCTGAACTGAGGACGACACATCCCTGTTTTGTCAGTCAGGTTAGGATCTAAACTCGACCCGTCTCTCACAGACAATTGATGTTCTACCACCAGAGCTAGCAAAGCAGCTAGGATCACATAGCCTAGTTAATGGAATAGGGTTGTCAGCTCTGGTTGGGTGTATTCCTGGAGGTTTCATCACATGACTTCCCGGCTCAAACCATCCCTCCCACCATTGGTCTGTCCTCCAGGCGCCGTGTCTTCCAACGTCAAATGGAAAGGGAATAAACTCTTTGTTACCCAATTGGATTAATTGGTGGAACAGACATTATTTTTCCATCTCCAATATTTTTATAACTAATAAATGAAAGTGTTTAAAGAAAATGAAAAAAGCACCATTTTTTTTTAATGCCCTTATGATTTTTCTCCTGAGTTGCTCACAGCAATGCTCTGGAAATTAATTTTCAATTCCTGGAGACTCCAGGATAATCCTGGAGGATTGGCAATCCTACTACGCTAATCAGCCACACACACAAATTCTGCATAAACAGATGGTTTTACTCAGCCCTTAAGGCATTGTTCTATTGTGAGGTGAATTCCAGACAGTGCTGGAAAGTAAGGGCCAAAAAAAGTTATGGAAATGAAAAAGTATTATAAAATTATTAAAAGGGAGTACTATAAATTTATGCTCATTCACAAGTTCTGACAGACTTTTTCCTTGATTAGTACAGGTACTCCAGCTTAAAGAGTCCACTTTTGTAAACTCTTGCCAATTTGTTGTCTCCATTTTTTACCACAAGAAGGAACACCGAGGCCTCAAAAATGTACATTTTTTGATTGTCCTCCCCTCTCTGGTACCTTCATCAGAGCAGATGTGAGAGAGATGGAGAAACTGGGAGAAGGGAATGGAGGGCTTACAGGAAGCGGGGTGGGAAGAAGTCTAAGATAGTTGGGGGAGTCAGTAGGTTTATAATAGATGTCAGTGGAAAGCCTATCCCCAGAGATAGAAGTCCAGGAAGGGAAGGGAACAGTCAGAGATCAACAATATGACTGCAAGGGAGGAGTGAAAATTTGAAGCAAAGTTAATGAAATTCTCTAGATTTGGGCAAGAGCAGGAAGCAGCATGAAGTTATCATGTAATGGGAAAAGATGTTAGGGAAGGGACATAAATATACAATATCCACTAACAGATCAAATAAAGAATTTGGAAGGAATTTCTTTACACAGAAAGTGGTGCGAATGTGGAACTTGCTGCTACATGGAGTGGTAGAAGCACTGATAGCATTGACTCATTTAAGGGGAGGCTTGCTGCATACGTGAGGGAGAAGGGAATCGAGGGAGATGAGGGCAGGGTGGGAAGAGGTAGTTAGAGTGGGAGGAGGCTCATGTGGAGATTAAACACCGGCATAGACCAGTTGGGCCGAATGGCCTGTTTCTGTGCTGTTGATTCTATGCAATTCATGGTGAGCTGAAGCTAAATACAGACCACTTCACTCCTTGGTGCCTTAATGTAAACCACTGCTCCACCTAGAGGCTCAATTAGCAAATTTCAGCCAACTGAAGCCAAACATGGAGGTGTCCATTTGACCGTTTCTTTCACCAACGCAGATGGTTTCTCTTTTAAGTTAATGCCGGTCGCGAGATTTAACAGTGGTTGTCCTCCAGCCCTCCTACCCTCCGAGAACTCTGCGTTCCTCTAACTCTGCCCTCTTGTCCATCTCCCACCTTGTCTGCACAAAGAAAACGTCCCAAGTTTTGTGTGTTGGCAGATGGATTCTTAAAGTGGCAGGCTCAGTTTCTGTGTGCTTTTTTAAAAAAAAAAATCATCGTTCAGTGGCTCTGCTCGGCTCAGTCGGTAGCACTCTGACCTCTGAGACAGGAGGTTCAAGGGTCAAATCCAGTATGGGACTTGAGTTCCAAATCTAGGCTGAGGAAGCCAATTCCTTCACACCACCATTGATGGGTATGCCTTCAGCTGTCTAGGCTCTAAGCTCTGGAATTCCCTCCCTAAACCTTTCCACCTCTCCTCCTTTAGGACCCTTCTTAAAACTTACCTCTTTGACCAAGTTTTTGGTCACCCGTCCTAATGTCTCGTTCTTTGGCTTGGTGTCAACTTTTGTCTGATTACGCTCCTGTGAATGCGTCTTGGGACGTTTCACTACGTTAATGGCGCTATGTGAATGCAGGTTGTTGTTTTTGAATAACTGCTTTGCAGGGGAAGGAAAGCCAGGTTGCTATTTCCCCACTCTCAGCTGCCCGTTGAGCCTTGTTGCCAGGCGGCAGTGATATGTTGAGCACAGAGGTGGCACTTCATACAATCACAGGGGGAGACCTCGGCCCCATTGTCCCTGTGCCCTGTCCAGCAGACGAGGAAGGGGGAACCTGCGGTGTACACGCCCCAGATACTAAGTATATTGTAAATCTGCGGAATGTCGGGTACACGTTGATCAGGAGTGTGCTGTGTTGTGTGTTCCAATTCAGCAAGACTCCTCGTCTCTGTTTGATCTGCTGTAGCATGCGGAGTGAACTTTCTCATACGTGCCCCCTACAAAGAGAGCCTGGAGTCAGGCCTTGTAAATGCTGTTTTGAGGTAGCAGGCGGCTATTATGACATCTGTCCCCGCTTTGAGCAATGAATGCTGACTGGTTCCTGCCGTTTCCTCCATGAGGCTGCGGAGGTCCTCCTTGGAAAGCCAGGCGAGGACATGCGCCGAGCTGACAGGGCAGGCAGAGAACGACCTTTACCTGACAAGCACTATTATCACATTAATCTAGCAGGCTTGGAGGGGGAGAGAAAATAGCAGGCTTACACGATAATAGGACTTGAAGTGTTTCCAGTAGAGTGGAAGCCTTCCCCTGTGCTTTAATTCGTTGATCAGCAGCACTGAACCTGCCACTCCATCTGTCGGCGTTTCCAGAGCCTCAAGACATGTCGGACTGCAAATCTCTCTTCTCCCAACTCTGATCCTTTCCCGGTCAAGATCCTCAAAGGTGCAAGTCACTAATAAATCCAATAGGGAATTCAGGAGAAACTTTTTTACCCAAAAGAGTGGTTAGAATGCAGGACTTGCTAACACATGAAGTAGTTGAGGCGAATAGTGTAGATGCATTTAAGAGGAAGCTGGATAAACACATGAGGGAGAAAGGAATAGAAGGCTATGCTGGTACGTCTAGGTGAAGAGGGGTGGGTGGGGGCTCATGTGGAGCATAAACACCGGCATGGACCAGTTGGACCGAATGGCCTGTTTCTGTGCTGTGCATTCTATTCATCTCAACTACTCCTTGTGGGAGGGAAAAGGGAAGGACAAAAGGACCATTGATCAAATTTCACTTATTACAAAAGCATAAAAGAAAAAAAGACACAGTTAACGTTAAGATTACTGCTCGATAGCAAGCTCTGAGGAAAGGACTGCAATATAGCAGACCTGTCTATTCACCCTGAGGAAATACCCACTGCCTCTCCTCTCCAGCCCCCCCCCCATTACTTCCTCTCCATAACATCATTGCGGAAGTAACACTGATCTGAGGCATTAATCAAACGAGAGTGTGAACTGTGTACAATATTCCGTGGGAAAAGTAGCAAAAATTCCCCATCCTCCTTAAGGTTTTTTTTAAAGTGACCCATTTTGGAACAGTGACAACTTTCTCGACACTCCCTCTGTAGATAGAGAAATGGAGGGGATGAAATTGGCCTCTGCCAGTAGCGCGAAATGGACTCACAGCCAATCGGCAGCTCGTTTTCCACTGGCTTCAATGGAAAAGATAATTGGGCGGGTGTAAAACGGGCTGCCGATTGGCTACGAGCCTGTTTCACGTGACTGCCAAAGGCCAATTTCACCCCCAAAGGGCCTAAATGGTTGCTGCAGATAGTGGTGTGCCTTCAATCTACAGTCGTGTCCTACGCCCTCTTCAGCCATACTGTTGCCCTGTTGTTTCTATCCTGTGCCCACTACAGCCATGACTATGTTCCATGTGTACCTGCAGTCCTCTGCTGTGGGCCACAGTCTTCAGCCGTGACCGCTCCCTCTGCCTTGTGCCGCAGTCTGTAGTCCTAGACTCATCTTGACCATTAGAGGCAACCACTTCCCACACTATGAGACTGTGCACGCAGGACACTGGTCTCCTCTGCCCGGCTCATTCACTTCAAGCAGTAGTCACAACATACCGCCAAACACCTTCAGTGAGGTTCAGGGTTTGACAGCAGACGCCAGAGCGACCAACCGAAGAAGTGAAAAGAAAGCAAAGCACAGACATCCAGCTACGAATTTTCACCAAAATGTAAAACTCAAAACGAAAACAAAATACTTTTACCAAAGGCAGGACCACGAGTTAAAAGGAGAGCAGAGGCATTAACTTTCCGTGATGTTTCCAGGGAGCAATTTGCTGCTTGCCACCAATGTGCCCAATCGCTGACCCGTGAATGTCAGATATTCCAAACAACAGAAACATGTCAGCAGCAATATTTCAACTAACATCATTGTTTCAGAACAAAACCAGCGATGGCTGGAAATACACAGCAGATCCGTCAATATCTGTAAAGGGAAAAGTGCCTCTACTCTCTCCCCAAACTCTCTCAAATAGTGATCTACCTGATGGATATTTCCAGTATTTTCTGGTTTTATTCTGGATTTCCAGCATTTTTTCCTTTTCTCTCTCTGCTCTCAGAATTATCTCTGGAATTCTACTCTTAAACCACCCACCTTCCGCCTTGTCGTATCTCCCCCACCTCGCCCGCCACCTTCAAGGTATCTCCAAAACGTAGCTGTTCCATCACGGCTTCAACCAGCTCCGCAACTCCTCTTTTTACTCCTGGTTGTCTGATCAACCCATTCATGGGAACATTAAGAACAGGAGTAGGCCATTCAGCCCCTCTGGCTTGTTCCACCATTCTATTAGATCATGGCTGATCTTCATCTCAACTCCGTTTACCTGCCTTTGCTCCATATCCCTTGATACCCTGACCCAACAAAAAATCTATCTATCTCAGCCTTGAAAGCTATAATTGTCCCAGCATCCACAGCCTTTTAGGGGAGAGAGTTTCAGATTTCTACCACCCTCCCTTGGGACATTTCACAGTGTTAAAGACATTATACTTCTGTTTTTTTTTACCATAACTGCTTATTCGCCTTGATATTCATGTATCACTATAAACTTGCACATCACAGAGACTGCAAGTGGATGGCTAGTTTGTGCACTGAGATCAAACATTTCAATTTTACATCATCTATAAATAACAAATATATATGTTATAAATAATTAAAATTACTGAGGTAAATGCTGTAATCTGATTTCAGGCCCATGGCAATTGTAAACCGTCTCAGTATCATCATTATAGTTCATGACCTGCTCCCAATCCGCTTGGAAATCCCTTCCGGGTTTCTCTTATCATAGAATCGTAGAATTATACAGCACATTCAGCCCATCGTGCCTGAAAGGCTCTCTGAAAGAGCTGCCAATTAGTACCATTCCCCTGCTCTTTCCCCATGGCCTTGCAAATGTTTTCTTTTTAAGTATTTATCCAATTCCCTTTTGAAAGTTACTATTAAATCTGCTTCCACCGCCCTTTCAGGCAACACGTTCCAGATCAGGGCAACTCGCTAAGTAAAAAAAAATTTCTCCTCATCGCCCCCCCTGGCTTTTTTGCCAATTATTTTAAATCCGTGTCCTCTAGTTACCGACCCTCCTGCCAGTGGAAACAGTTTCTGCCTATCTACTCTATCAAAACCCCTCAAAATTTTGAACACTTTCAATCTCCCTTCAACCTTCTCTGCTCTAAGGAGAACAATCCCTCTCTAGTCTCTCCATGTAACTGAAACCCCTCATCCCTGGTACCATTCTGGTAAATCTCCTCTGCACCCTCTCCAAGGCCTTGACGTCCTTTCTAAAGTGTGGTGTTGAGAATTGAACACTGAGGCCTAACCAACGATTTATAAAGGTTTTGCATAACTTTCTTGCTTTTGTACTCTAAGACTTCATTTGTAAAGCCATGGATTCCGTATGCTTTTAACAGCTTTCTCCACCTTCAAAGATTGGTGTACATACACCCCTAGGTCTCTCTGTTCCTGCACCCCCTTTAAAATTGTACCATTTGGTTTGCATTGCCTCTCGTCACTTTTCCTTCCAAAATGCGTCACTTCATACTTCTCTGCGTTAAATTTCATCTGGCCACGTGTCCGCCCGTTTCACCAGTCTGTCTATCTAGAAGTTGAATTTTTTTTTGTTTTCTTTTGCTCTGATATTTTAGGCACAATCCCACCAATCAAATCGATGCAAGGGGAGGGAGATGACGTGAAGAAATTGTTTACCATAGCTTGTCCTGTGATCCTGGCGATGGTTGCCGTGGCACTTCTGTTTATTATCCGGAAGAAGCGGAAGGAGAAACGCCTGAAGAGACTGCGAGGTGAGCGGGAGCGGCCGGGAACGTTGACAAATGATCTCGGGTCAAATTAATTATTCATGAGGTGACGCCAAGCGCTCTCCTGGTGGCTCATTTGGTTAAAACAAGGTGTGGAGCTGAGCCATCCAGGCCAAGAAGGCCCCTAGGGTCAAGGATCTCGGCCGTAGTAGCAGCAGGGGCACTAGAAATGACCTCTGCGCTCCTCTGTTAAGGAGTGGGGAGGGGGGGAAGTCAGGCTGGGTTCCCACTCCTGACTGCTATCAAAGGACTCCCGCTAGAATTTGCACGTGTGTGGACATTGGGTATGGCTGAGTTTCCTCACGGTTAGAGTCGTCAACCCTCCTGGATTGCCCTGGAGTCTCCAGGAATTAAAGATTAATCTCCAGGACACTGCTGCGAGCAACACTCGGGAGAAAAATCATAGGGACATTAAAAAAAATGGTTTTTTTTCATTGTCTTTGAGCACTTTCATTAATTAGTTGTAAAAGTATTGGAGATGCGAAAATTGGCTGTTTGGATGATTCTTGACTGTCAGTCAATCGAGTAGTAAAGGGCTCGATTTTCGCACCCACGAGCGGGTGCGTTCGTGGCGGGGGGGCTGCGAAAATCGGGGATTCCCAGGGCGGCTCCAACCCACCCACTTCCAGGTTCCCCAGTGACGCGCTGACATGCGCGCGCAGCCCTTGCATGTGGGACTCCCGCCGGCAATTAAAGCCGGCAGGGTGCCGCTTAAGGTAATTATTTAGGTACTTCAGGTCATTTACAGACCTGATTAACATGATATTTTACGAGGGGTGGGATTTTCCAAACAAATGGGACTGTTTCCCGTACTGGGGGAAACACTCCCAGTTGAAATGGACGTGTTGCAGCCATCAGCCTGTGGCAGCTGCAAAGGGCCATTTGACAGGTGGTGGGGGAGACCCTCACTCATTGCAGGAGGCCACTCTGTCACTTTGGACAAAGTTTGGCCTCCACCAGCCTCCTCCTAACAATCAAATTCACAAACTTGCACACTTACCCCGGTGTCCAGACACATGTACCTACCTTGCGGACCCCCTCAGATGTACATCTTCTGGATGGGGGCCGCCGTAGCTGCAGTCATGACCTCCTCGGAGGATGAACAGCATCACCAGCCTCGCCGTCCAACTCTGACACATGGAGCCCCACAACACAGTGCTGTGACACATCCACCTGCACAGCAGGAGGGAGGGCAACGACAGGGAGAGATGCGTCGCAGAGGGCACTACCCTCGCCACAGGGTCCGCAGACCGAGGCTTAGCTTCCTGGACCTCTCTGAGCAGCAGTGCACATGGAGGCTCAGAGTCACTCGACATGTAGTCGTGGACATCTGCAGCCTCCTTCATGCCGAGCTGCTCCCGGCTGGCCTGAGCACCATCTTCTTACCTGTCGCTGTCAAAGTCACCACTGCCCTCAACAACTTCTCCTCCGCATCCTTCCAGGGTACCACCAGGGACATCGCCGATGTCTCTCAGTCGTCTGCACAAAAGAGCCCTGCAAATACACCTACACCCACTCTGCAGTGACACAATGGGTGGCATCAGTTGTGGGTCTTCATAGTGATCCTCAGGAAAGGGCATTATTGCACAAACCAGACAAGATTCGCAAAGACGTGGCAGTAGTGGTGACAATATAATATGTTATGTGAGTTGATCAGAAATTAAATATAAGTAAAAACCATGACAAACCCTCAAACACCCTTGTGCATCCCCTTCATGCTCACGACACGTTTGCCTTACGCTTCCTACTGCACATATGTGATGCATGACCTGTGGCTGCAGCACAGGTAGTGGCAGGTTGAGTGAGGCTGACCGTGAAAGAGATGCATGAGAGGGTGAGTATGAGATAGAGCCATGAGATTGTATGAGGATTGGGTTGAGTGGTAGTGGCGGGATGAGTACTGGCGAGGTGAGTAAGTGCAGGTAAGATGAGGATGAGCTTTGAGTGGGTGTGAGGAGTGATGTGATAGAGTAGTGGCAGTGCAGAAGGAGATGTGGGGTGGAGGCGGAGTGTAGGGGAATGAGTAAGTGTACTCACTTCGGCTGACCTACTTAGGTCATTGCAGCGCCTCCTGCACTGTATGCAGGTGCACGATATGTTGGTGGTGCAGGTGACCTCCTCTGCCTCCTCGAGCCAGGCCTTCTTGGTGGCAGAGGCAGGCCGCTTCCTCCCGCCCGCCGGGGGGAAGATCTCTGTCCTCCCCCTCCTCCTCACCCCATCCAATGATACCTGGAGTGAGGCATCATTAAACCTGGGAGCAGCCTTTCCCCTGGGCTGCTCCATGCTGTAATTTTGCCTATTTTCTGCAGCATCAGTCAATGGAGGACTGCCCCTTTAAATAGGGCTCCTCCAGCTAACAGTCTATGCTGCGCATGCGCAGTCCGCCCGCTGCGCAGCTTTCCAGCGCAAAACCCGGAAGCACAGGTAAGTGGCTGCAATTAGCCTGCGAATGCGTGCGGAGCACCCCGATTTCACTGGGCGCGTTACCCACGCGCCCAGTCGACCCCCCGCCCTCCTAATATCGGGCCCAAAGAGTCTGTTCGCTTTACACTTGGTGTGGGAAGGTGGTGCATCGCAAGGATGGACGTGTTGGGTGACCAATGGCGGGATTGTGGGGGCGGGGTAGCCGGAGGCGAGAGGTCATGTGATGAAACCTCCAGGAATACATCCTACCAGAGTTGGCAACCCCACTCACCGTCGAGTCTCGCTTGTGGAAATTGGCCAATTGCTGGAGGTACTGGGCTCTCTTAGCACTTGGATAAATCAACGTTTTCTGGGTGGGGGAGGTTATGAAGTTCAGAATATATAAGTGAGCTGATTTAACAAAAAATACTAAGTCTTAATTTGCTGAGAGTGTCCTTGTTATTTTTCATAACTTTTAATTGGATGAAACACATAGCATTAGAATGTTAAGCTAACGTGTTTGAAAGGATATTTTCCCTGTACTCGTCTCCCTCAGGATGTTAAAGAGGTTGGACAGAGTCCCTAATGTAAATTATACGCAGTCTATTTAACGGAATGAGTGGCGGCCTTGAATGATCTTTGCTTGTTCTGTACTTTTAACTTCATATGAAATGCTCATATAAAACTCCTTAGATTCTTATTTCTTTTCTAATAGTTAGCCTCCTTGCGCGTTATTCAATTCTGATGGGCTGTGCCTTTATTTTCTGCCTCTTTTCCTTGGCTGTGCCAAGTGCTAAGAGAATAAATCTGGCTGAGATTTAATTGGAGTCCAGCCTCTTTAATGAGTGCCACAACAGCACAGGTGGCAAAGGAGGCCGCTCCTAACCAGATGGCCACAGATTTGAGTTGGACGATCGGGTACGGTAGTGGAGGCAAAATCCTTGGAATCATTTACGAGACAGTTGGAAGCTATGATGGGAGGACGGCAGGTTTTTCCAGATGGATAAGCTAAGATAGGCTGAATGACCACCTTCATCTGTGATCCTTTGCTGGTGTTCAGCCTCTGACAGTCCTGACATATCAGTGAACACTCTGTAATGGGCCAAGTCCTGACACTGTCTCCAACCTTGATTTCAATCAATCTAGAAACTCCCCAAGGCCCTGCCAGCAATAAACCTTCACTCCTCTCACAGATGGCATCTTCATATTGATTTATGTCCCACACGCTGATGGGATGAAAATCTGCTCTCTGGCTGCAAAGTCTTTGACGTGAAATGTCTTTGGAGCTGCAGCCCAGTTCTTGATGGGTACCCGTCCACAATGGAGATGTAAGCTGCCAGCCATCGATGAGGCAGATCAACTTTCCTCGAACGCACAAATATTTTTCGCCCCACTCAGTCGCCATGAGAGCCTCCAGACAGCAACAATGCATTCATCTCTGGTTCCAGCCCCACCATTCCTGGTCGGACAAATGCCCCAACAGTTCCAATGATGCCACTGGTCTTGGTCCACGGCAGAAACCTGTCAGTAGTTTAACACCAGTTGACACTAATGGGTTTTCATTTCCTTGATGTGCTATTTTCAGTGCACTGCTCAACACACTTACATTGACAATGCAGAGGGAATGAAACCCAGGCTGGTGAAGTTGGCATCGTATCATTTATCCGAGAGCAGCGTGTTTGATACTGGGTGGGTGCCCCAAGTGGAGAATGTTTCATTCCTGCAGCATGGATGTCCCTAACCTTGTAAGACCTCAAAAATTCCCCAAAAAACAAAAATCTATTCAAATTTAAAACCAGAATTAACCAACGCTCATCAAACCAGAGTGGTTGGCCTACACGTTAGAATGCACCTCTGCACCTCCCCAAATTAAATTGTTAAGGCTCTCAGCAATCGCCACGGTTAACATCAATCTCATTGCAATTACCTACAGCTACCCTTTACTATTATAACCATCTATTACCGTATATATTAGTGTAAGGTGCCCCCCCAAAAATTCCACCCAAGAAAACCAAAAAAAAATCCACGACCCTTGTATAAGATGTGGCAAAGTTTAAAATTCATACTTTCTTGTCGTCTGATGTCAATAAGTACATTTTGTCTCTATTTTTCTCATTTCAACCAGTGTCATCCCTCCTCCTCAGCTCCTCCAATGCCATGATATTTAAATGGTATATCCCCCCCTCTCTCTCTCTCTCTTCCCCCCCGCCCCCCCCCGACATGAGACCTGGATCACACTGCTAACTTTAAATCTTCCCTCCCGTGTATCTATCCTGCTGGGCTTGAACTGAAATTGGGACATTCATTTGTCAAGAGTGTCCAGCTGGGTGAGGTGTTAAAGGACCGCTGCTGCCTGTAACCCATTTAAATGTCACAGTGCTGGGGGAGCAGAGGGATCGCTGGTAGCAGTTCTGGCCTCTACATGAGTATTTAAAAAAAAATCTGCCACTCAAGCTTCCCAATTGCTAGGGAAGATAAATTTCATCAGTGCTCTTTCTGGTCACCTTTCAAATTGCATTCTACTCGAAGGCTGCTCTGTCACTATTCTTTACATAGGGGAATTTTAAAGAGTTTTGCTCTTTCTCTTTTTTGTCTGCACCTAATGATTGCATTTTTTTGGAATATTTCAGATGCAAAGAGCCTGGCAGAAATGCTGATCAGGTAAGATACACCTAGATACATCTGCATCTAAAGAATCTCCATCTAGAGCATTTATATCTAGAACATCTACACCTGGAATCTCTACACCTAGAGAATCTTTTATAAAGTAAAAAAGAAAGATTTGCTTTTACATGTCATCTTTCACAACCTCAGGACTTCTCAAGCGCTTTCCAGCCAGTGAAGTACTTTTGAAGTGTAGTCACTGATGTGATATAGGGAAATGCGGCAGCCAATTTGCGCACAGCAAGATCCCACAAACAGCAATGAGATATTGACCAGATAATCTGTTTTAATGATATTGGTTGTGGGATAAATATTGACCAGGACAGCGGTGAAAACTCCCCTGCTCTTCTTCGAAATAGTGCCATGGGATCTTTTACATCCACCTGAGAGGGCAGATGGGGCCTTGGTTTAATGTTTCATCCGAAAGACGGCACCTCCGACAGTGCAGCACTCCCTCAGCACTGCACTGAAGTGTCAGCCTAGGTTTTGTACTTAAGTCCGTGGAGTGGGGCTCAAACTCACAACCGCCTGACTCGGAGGGGAGAGTGCTACCCACTGAGTCACAGCGCACACAAAGTAGAAAAACATTCTCCTCTCATTGTCTGTGTCACGATGTGTCACTATTCATTAGTAGGATTATTAAGATTTTCAGTTGATTTTACATCAGCAACAACACACCAGCCTCAGAAGACCAGTTGTGATCCTCGCCCCTCCCCCATTCTGCCCTCTCAGTTTATGGCGTCAGACTTTCTGCTGCAAAATAATTTAAATTTTTGTTTTCAAACCAAAAAAGGAAAAATCCAATTTGAGCAAATGCCTCTCATTAGGTGTGAGGCTGATGCACTGCTCAAAGTGGAAACCAGGCTGAGAGTGGAGCAGAGTGCTTTTAAAAATGAGACTCCAAATGAAACAGGCAACATCCAGTAAAGAGTTCAGAGACTCCTAGACCTCCAACCCTACCCTGGAGTTAAAGCAAGGTTTACACCGTAGCAGAAAACAGGGGGAAAAAAAAGACCTACAATGATTCTGAGTGTACAGAAATTGGCTGCGGTCAGTACCAATAAGATGGAGAATTGCATATCCTGGAAAGCTGAAGTAAACACAGAAGATGCAGGTCTGAAAGAGAGAGGGTCTCACCTGGAACATTAACCTAATTTTCATTTTCAGATGCTGACTGACCTACATATTTCCAGCGTTTCCTGTTTTTATCCACGTCTAATGCGGCCTACCAGACTGTGCTGACACAGGTGGTTGCACAGGAATTGTTTGTCCTTTTTGTTCGTGCTTTGTAGCATTAGCCAAAAGACCCCCAACTCAGATACAATGTGAGTTCGAGGCAGGGTCGGTGTGGTGCATCTTGCGTCCTATTTTTTAAAAACTCATTCTCAGTTACGTGGACGTCGCTGGCGAGGTCGGCATTTATTGCCCATCCCTAGTTGCCCTACGAAGACAAATGGGTGTCTTGCTAGGCCACTTCAGAGGGCAGCCAAGAGTCAACCACATTGGCGTGCGATGGGAGTCACATATAGGCCCAGACCTGATAAGGACGGCAGGTTTCCTTCCCTAAAGGACACTAGCGAACCAGTTGGGTTTTTACGACAATCCGACAGCTTTGTGGTCACTTTTGCTGACCAGTTTTTTTTACGGTTTTGTTTTAAACTGAATTCAAATTCTCAAACTGATTTGAGCTCTCGTTCTTTGGATTATTAGTCCAGGCCTCTTTTGATTACTAAATCAAAAGCAAAATACTGCGGATGCAGTAACTAAGAATCGCTTTAACAGTGCAATCATAGATTCATATTACCTGCCTCTGGACAATCGGCACGCCTGGTTCCTTGATGGTGATCTTCCCGATAGTTAGCCCAAGGGGCCAGCATCAATCTGCTGGATGTGTCTAACTATCTGTTCCTCCTCCGACTGGGTTTCTGCTGCCTAAAAGCCAGTCTCTTATACTTTACTTTTCCCTGAAAAGATGTACCGCTCTGCACGTACTGTTTAACAAATGTCTCACAAATGGTGAGTTAACGATGTGTCAGTTCCTTTATCCTGTGAAGATACCCCAATATTCACAGAAGCATGACAAAAGTCACTAAATTAACTGATAACCCCCCTCCCAAGGTTTACAGCCTTCATGTCTCTTCAGCTGCATGATTTAGTTCAAAGAGCCCTAAAAGTCAGAAGGGTCAGGAAGACTTAGAAAGATTAGTATCTTTCCATTTCATTAAACTTTTAACCTCTTACTACCAGAGTGCATCTCCTCCTGAATTAGCCTATTCTAAATTTATCATAGTTGATGAATTCTTAAACTCATTATATTCTTACAACAACCGCCTGTTCTGCACCCTCCACCAAAGTTGCCACGTCTTATTCCTGTTATTGTACCGTAAAAGCTCTCCTAATAGCTGCTCTGCGTGGGATTTTCCTGCCCCATTTTGTACCGTGGCCTCATGCCCATTTACACGGCTATAAGCGACCAGAGAGAAAACTTTAGCCTATCTACCTGGGTTGAACTTGAGTTAGGGATCGGTGTCCCTATGGAAGAAGCACTTGAGGGGCATATGAGGTAACAAGGTATTTTTTTGAACTGAGGGACCACCACGGTGGTTTCATTGCTTCTGCTTACAATCACACGTTCCTTTGAGACAGATAGAGAAGGAGGTACCTCTAGCTTGTATTTGAACTCGAGCCATGGAACAGAAAACTCACTCCCACCCTAAGTAAGATCTCTTCCTTATCTCCTAAGATATTCAAATACAATTCTTTTGTGACAACCTCCCCTCTGATTGCTTGCTGCATTTCATAATAAGGGACCTCTGCTGTATTATTGTATACACTGGCCATGGAATTTCCCAAAAAATCAGCTGCATATCATCTCTTGATGCGTTCCTTAATCACCTTCTGTAAATATTGTCACTTACCATTACCTTGGACTGCACAGTTGGTTGGTATCAGTGCTGACATTTGCTGCGGGCACAATAATAGACCCAAAACTGAATAAATCCCTACGTGAAATTAAAACTGTAAGGTTTCTTTTTTTAAAAAAAAAGTAATTACCAGAGGCAGAGTACTTTACCATAGCTGCAGTGCGGAGGTGTTAGTCGCTTACTTCCCCATGGGTGAAAGGAAAACCAGAGGGAGGGTCGTTGCTGAGACCTTGTCACCACACTCAACCTAGTGTCTGATTTGTGTCAGCCTTGGCTCAGTTGATAGCAATCTTCCCTCTGAGTCATGGGCTCAAGCCCCACTCCGGGGCGTAGATACTAAATCTAAGTTGACATTTCAATGCAGTACCGAGGGAGTGCTGCATTGTCGGAGGTGCCGTCCTTCAGATGAGATGTTAAACTGAAGCCCTATCTGTCTGTACAGGTGAGTGTAAAAGGTGGCATGGTGCTATTTGAAGAAGAGCAGGGGAGTTCTCCCAGGGCTTTAGCCAACATTTATCCCTCAACCAACACCACCAAGAACAGACTAACTGGTCAGTTAACTCATTTACTGTTAGTGGGACCTTGCTGTGCACAAATTGGCTGCTGCATTTGCCTACATAACGACAGTGACTACCCTTCAAAATAGTTCACTTACTCTGAAGTATTTTGGGATGCCTGGAGGATTTAAAGGTGCTATATAAATGCGAGTTTTCTTCATTTTTATTCTGCTGAAGGCACGCCTAGGAGCAAGGAGTTCAGCCACCTGCTCTCGAAAGTCCTGGAGGTAAAGAGAGATTACCCATGGAAGGTGGTCTCCATTACCCATGAAAAGCTTATTGGGTTTTCTCATTCTCATTCCCATCGCCAAAGAGCACGGAGATACGCTAACCATTTGGGAAACTTGGCTCAATTCCTGCAGTCAATTAGGTTTTTCCCCTCACATTTTAAGATTTATTTTATCCAGAATGAAAGGCTGAGTGTGAAGCCATTGGGATTTGAACCTGGGACCTTGTGGTCCTGAATCCAACAGTCAACGGACTGAGAAACCTGATTTCATGCTGTTGTTAACATTGTTAATATCCTGGATTAAGTTATTATCTGATAATCACTTCCTTTCCAAGTATTTAACTTATCCATCGATGAAATTCTATTTGTGAAATGTTTTCTTGCAGTAAGAACAATCGTAGCTTCGATACCCCGGTGAAGGGGCAGCCCCAGGGACCCCGGCTTCACATCGACATCCCAAGAGTGCAACTACTGATAGAGGACAAAGAGGGGATCAAACAACTGGGTATGTGGTACAGAGTGCTACTGTACTTGGTCATTCTAGCTGTATTTGTTGCGTATGGTGAAGGGTTCCAACACCAAATAATAAAAAAAATTGGAAACGTAACAGTAGGAAAGGTAGCCACATGGAACTTTATCACACGAAGAATGCGCTACCAGGAAAGCCCATTGGGGCATACCTCGCAAATGGGTTCAAAGGGCAACTCGATGTGTTTTTGGAGAGAGAAGGGCATGAGGGATATGTTGAGAAGGTGGGCAAGTGGGGTTGATCTATCACAGATCAAAGACCTGGTGGCTTTTTTCCAGTTCCTATAAGTTCTTAGGCCTGATTATACAAACATGTGCACCCATTGTGGGGAAGGCTCCTCACCTGGAGTGTGATTTCATTACAGTGGCCCTCTTATGCTGTAACTTTTCTCTCTTGAATCTTGATACATGCCAGGAAATGTAATGCTTGCATCAGGTCTGTTTTACAAAGGGAAAGAATGGGAGTGTTATAAAACAAACTGTTTGGATTGTGTTTATACTTTCAAAGTCCCTGAGGAGTAATGTTTTTGCTCAAGTGAATCTAATCAATTGAAATTTTCAAGATTGAGATCGATAGGTTTTTGTTAGGTAAGGGTTTCAGGGGATATGGATCAATGGCGGGTAAATGGAGTTGAAGTAAAGATCAGCCATGATCTGATTGAATGGTGGAACAGGCTCGAGGGGCTGAATGGCCTACTTCTGCTTGCTATGTAGTCAAACTGCATAAGCTGGAAACAAAGGAAGGAACTGGATTCAGTCTGTTCCGGGAGGGTAGATTTAGCTGGGTTAGGAGCACAATCCAGGTCACAAATCACATATTAAAAGGTTATCCTAGTTCCAATGAAAAAGCATAATACAATCCCGCATTTGATTTTCTTAATCTATAGAACAACATCTATTGTTTTGCACAGGTAACACGAGTTAGTGAGAACTGGTTTGATTGATGCAGCTTTACAGGTTAAAGTTAATTTAGATCCATTTTGAGAGGATAATGCATGCATTTCTCAGATTTTGCCCCATTCTGACTCATTTTGAAGCTCGGTTCGGTTTGACCCTTCATCAACATGTGTATGGTATGTTTTGGACAACTTTTCTCAAGCTGAGAAGGACCACCCTTGAAAAGGCACAGTTTCAGTCTCTGACGACCAACCCTTCGCGAAGACCCTCCCCTTCCTTCCCTGTATGGCTTTTCTTCACTTTCTCGCTTTGTGTCTTCTGTTTGTTATAGGAGACGACAAGGCCACGATCCCTGTGACAGACTCCGAGTTCAGTCAGTCTGTCAACCCCCAGAGTTTCTGCACTGGCGTGTCTCTACATCACCCAGCCTTGATCCAGAACACAGGGCCGCTGATTGACATGTCTGACATCCGACCGGGGACCAGTGAGTATCTGATTCTTCTCGGAGTTTGCGCAGAAGAAGCGAAGTGAGTTCAGAATCCAGACGAACTCTGCTTAGAATGTGGAACTTGCTACCACATGTGGCAAATAGCATAGATGCATTTAAGGGGAAGTTAGATAAGTACATGAGGGAGAAAGGAATAGAAGATTATGCTGATAGGGTGAGATGAAGAAGGGTGGGAGGAGGCTCGTGTGGAGCATAAACACCGGCATAGATCAGTTGGGCCGAATGGCCTGTTTCTGTGCTGTAAATTCTATGTAAACTTTCAATTTTGATGCGGTCACTTTACGAAAGGTGGATTTGGATTGGGCGCTTCACACTTCACTGCACAAGGGAGGAAGCCCGCGTGATGGAACTCGTTAGCATAAGTTGGAGAACCAACGCATCTATTTGTGCATTCAGTTTATAAAATCTTATACCCGTGGTATAAACAGAAAGCACAGCTCCTGATGGCTCATTTAATAAAGGGCGGTGTGGCAACTGAGTCAAGGAGATCACGAGGCCTCGGTCTGTGGCGAACGGGGATAGAGGCACTGCCCTTGGCATCCCCGGGCTAAGGAAAGGGTTCCTGCTCCTGGTCACCGGAGCTCCCTGGACTGTGTGTGTGTGTGTGGTGTGTGTGCGCGTGCGTGCGTGCATGCGTGCGCGTGTGGGGATGTCGGTGGAGGACAGGACCCGGCTCAGCTGTGATGCTCCCCACAATCAATTGCCACCACTGTCCAGCCTCACGCTTAAAAATGGCCCGAGATTCTGGTGTCACGAGAGCCAAATTCCAACATTAATCAGTGCCTTTGGGAGAAAACCCTTCCCCCATCACCAGAAACGCAATGGGGACTTAGTGCATTTAGAACTTACTCAATGTGAATCGTTTGTGCCCGGTCTGGTAGGACCTTCTTGATGTTGTATCCTCTTTTTGCATTTCCACGTCGAGTAATTGAATGTCATGTCACAGCAAAAGTGGGCCCCAGCATTTCTTGTGGAAAACGAGAGATTAGGAGTGAAATGCCAGTTCTATCTGAAGTCTCTTGCTCTCTTTCCATCAGATCCGGTTGCTAGGAAGAGTGTCAAATCAGCACACAGTACAAGGAACAGATACTCCAGCCAGTGGACTCTTACCAAGTGTCAAGCCTCCACCCCAGCCCGAACTTTGACCTCTGACTGGAGAACTGTGGGGTCACAGCATGGAATAACAGTGACGGAAAGTGACAGCTATAGCGCCAGTCTCTCACAGGACACAGGTGAGAGAAGGACCAGAGGCAGGTGTTCAGTGAAGCATTTAGAATTTACTTATCATTCCTAATTAAATCCAGCAAGAAAAAAAAATGTTGTGGTTTGAGGGAAGCATTTCATCCACCTGGAATTATATCGAAAATATGAATAATTTACTAGAGAATCGTAGAATGGTTACAGCACAGACGGAGGCCCTTCTGCCCATCGAGCCCATGCCAGCTCTTTGTAAGAGCAATCCAGTTAGTCCCATTTCCCCGTAGCCCTGCAAATTTTTTCCCTTCAAGTATTTACCCAATGCCTTTTTGAAAGCCATGATTGAATCTGCTTCCACTGTTGTTTCAGGCAGTACATTCCAGATCAAAACTAGTCGCTGCATTTAAAAATAACGTCTCCCCATCTCTCCTTTGGCTCTTTTGCCAATTATCTTAAATCTGTGTCCTCTGGTTACCAACCCTCTTGCCAGTGGAAATAGTTTCTCCTCATTTACTCTATCAAAACCGAAGATGATTTTGAACATCTCTATCAAATCTCCCCTTAACCTTCTCTGCTCTAAGAAGAACAACCCCAGCTTCTCCAGTCTCTCCGCGTAACTGAAGTCCCTCATCCCCGGTGCTATTCCAGCAAATCTCTTCTGCACTCTTTGTAAGGCCTTGACATCCTTTCTAAAAGTGTGGTGCCCAGAATTTGAACATAATACTCCAGCTGTTATGTGTCTTAGTCCGTTCCTTTCTTTACGAACTTCTTCCCTCTGTGTGTGTTTTTTTTTATAAAAAGACAAAGGCCGGAACAGCATGGTTTCCACAGAGAGCGCCTCCTCCACGTACGAGGAGCTGGCTCGAGCGTACGAGCACGCCAAGCTGGAGGAGCAGCTGCAGCACGCCAAGTTCGAGATCACGGAGTGCTTCATTTCCGACAGCTCCTCCGATCAGATGACCACGGGCACCAACGAGAACGCGGACAGCATGACTTCCATGAGCACCCCCTCGGAGGCTGGGATCTGCAGATTTACGGCATCGCCCCCGCAGCCACAGGACGTGGACCGAGGGAAGAATGTTGCTGTGCCCATCGCTCACAGAGCTGGTAAGGAATCCAGTACAGGGAGATCCAATGTACCCAGGTACAATACTAGAATAGTACGGGGTGGCACTCTGGACTACAAAGGGTCCCACTTTGCTCAGGATTTCTGCTAAGCATAGTTGAAAAAAGCACAGTTAGATAATTGAGTACAACATTAGAAAATGTACTCAGAGAGGCCACAGGAGTCTCACTGATACAGCGAGGGATGCTTTTCTGAGACTGGGGCCATTGCACGTTGTAGAGGCAGGATAGAATTTTGCATTTAACGGGTGTAAATAATAGTAAGTGTTTCATTCCCCAGCACTAACATCCCTCACCTTGATGATCACAAAAATTGACAAAAACAGTTTCTTAAAAAATCCCTCCGAGACAATGCTTCCAACTAAATGTAATTAATTTGTATCACCATGGTTACAATTACGAGCGAAAGCTCCCAAAACAACATTTGATCACGTAATCTTAAATACGTGCGATACATCACTTATAATGGCCCCATTTGGAGGCAAACTGTCTCCACTTGTCGCTTGGTTACGTACCTGCTCTTTGAATTCTCTCCAATTCTGTTTTTAACCCATTGAGCCCCTAAAAAGAAGTCGACATTTTAACTTCCAACAATTTAGATACCATCTCGGTATCTTATCAGGGCTACTTGGTGGCATAGTCTACAAGCAGGCCTGAGGCACTGTGGCACAGAGTGGTAGGGACTCACTGGGCCTATATTCTCTATAGTTTAGAAGAACGAGAGGTGATTTCATTGAAACGTATAAAATTCTTAGAGGGCTTGACAGGATAGATGCTGAGAGGCTGTTTCTCCTGGTCGGAGAGTCTAGAATTAGGGGGCATAGTCTCAAGATAAGGGGTCGGCCATTTAGGAGCGAGATGAGGAAAAATTTCTTCACTCAGAGGTTTGTGAATCTTTGGAATTCTCTACCCCAGAGGGCTGTGGATGCTCAGACATTGAGTATGTTCAAGATTGAGAACGATAGATTTTTGGACACTAAGGGAATCAAGGGATATAGGGATCGGGCGGGAAAGTGGAGTTGAGGTAGAAGATCAGCCATGATCTTATTGAATGGCGGAGCAAGCTCGAGGGGCCGCATGGCCTACTCCTGTTCCTATTTCGTATGTTCTCGCAGTGTCTGCCCTTGATACAGTGAGTTCCCCAATCCCACCAGTCTCAGTTGTTACCTGGCGTGCTGAGAGAGGCTACAAGGATGGCTGGTGCGGGATGGGGCAATGCCCCTTTGGTTCGGCAGGAGCTGGTCATCTGGTTTTTGGGGGTTAGGGCGCAATGCTGGGGGGCAGACAACGTGACTTGCCTGCGGGATGCCCGTTCTGGCAGTCCTTGATGCTGAAACGAGATGCAAAAAGGAAGGTGCCCAGCTGTAGGCTGAGAGGAAGGGGGAAACCAGAGGGAAGTGCCTCTGCCTCCCCCGAGCAAGCTCCATGCACCTCCTGCGAGCTGGTTCTGGAGTGCCATTAACCAAGTCTTGGCAGCAAAGCTGTAGCCCATATTCCCAGCCAAGAATAAATGCGGGGAGAAAATAAAATGGAGATAGCTTTTATTTTCTTAAGTAAATTCATCTTGGCTCTACGCACTTGTTTTAACCATTTTTTTCAATGTATATTTTTTGCAGGTGACTATTGCAATCTTCCCCTCTACGTCAAATCGGATGCTTTCTTCCGCAAATCAGACATCCGTGACCCTTGCCCTGTGGTGCCGCCAAGGGAAGCCTCCATCCGGAACATGGCCAGAGCGTATCAGTCGCAAGGCCGGCACATGACCCTCGACCCCAACGGCAAGCCGCCCATCCATCCGCACGCCACGGCCACGTTACCTCAGAGAACTCTCACCATGCCCGGCTCCGCAGCCGCCAACGCCGCTTCTGCCAGCGCAACTGCCGCCACCGCCTCCGCCGCTTCCGCTGCCAACGCCCCGGCTGAACCCCGGCTGCCCACGCACACCAAAATCGGCGGCTCCAGAGACTCGCTATTAGAGATGAGTACGGCCGGGCTGGGCAGGTCACAGAAGCAAGGAGCAGGCGCCTACTCAAAGTCTTACACTCTGGTGTAGGCGGGGCCCTTGTCAATTTGTAACAATTAATATTTCTTGTACATAAGGAACTCTTTTTGTATAAATAATACTATTTTCTTCTTCTGCAAAAACCGACCAGGGCACCAAAAAAAAAAGTTTTAAAAAAATGTGATGTTATTTAAAAAAGGAAAACAAACAAAAAAAAACAGTTCACATTGTTTCGAATGGGGGACACAAATGAGGTTTTTTTTTTCTCTGATGTTGTGGATTGTTTCGAAGCAAATTCCTTGAAGCCATTGCATGCGGACTATTTTACTGTTAAAACAAAAACGATTACTCATAAAGAATCTGCTTCTATTTGCAAATGCTTGTGTTAATACCTTTTTTCTATGAAAAAAAAATCAGACGCCGTGTGCAATAAAACATTTGTTTATATGTCGTTGTTTTCTGCTTGGCTTAGCCTCTCTCCCTGCTAAGTAAATGGGGAAACTCCATACATTGGAGCGGGCCATTCAGCCCCTCGAGCCTGTTCCGCCATTCAATTAGATCATGGCTGATCTGTATCTTAACTCCATCTACCCGCCTTGGTGCGGTTTCTATCTCAAACACCAGTCACTTTGAAGTCCTTTTTGTTTTTTTGGGCTCATCAATGGATGTTAGTGCTGAGGAGTGGAACAGGTTTCACTTTGCTATGAAGCACTGCCAAGTCCAGGCATAACGTGATTAGACGCAAATTACAGCTCCCTCTACTCGGCCCCAGCCTCTGATGAACCCCGGTTACTGCAGCAAGGTTTTCATTTCCCACCTCAGCTGTCCTGTGGACTCACTCAAGTGGCATTGTTGAATTAAGGACACTTTTGCGCAGGGGGCCTGAGCCAACTAGGAATTGCACTGAGACGACCCGAACTCATTTCAGAAAGGCTGGGTAAGGCCAGCAGATGCAGGAGACTCTCATCCCACCAGACTGGGATGGATAGGAACTTGGGTCCCAAAGGTGAAAGATTGGTGCAGGACCGAGACAGCATACTGTTCTTTTGTCCTTTTAAGCCCTGGATTTGGATCCAGCACAGAGAAATGGGATGAAGGTCTCCGCCTCTTGCTGACCGTAAGAATTCTTTGTGAAATTGGCTGTACAGTCTCATTGAAGTTCCGAGTGGTATCAGTCCACAGTACAATCTATAACTTTCCACCACTGACACTAAATTGAGAGTCTTGCTAAGAGGGATCATAAGGAATGGACAGGGAATTGTCACACTTGTGCAGTACGGGAGTGATCTTCTGAGTTTGGCTGTTAAGCCTCATCGATGGAGCAGAGTAGAGGGAGCTTGCATGTATGATATCTGACCCAATGGTCTTTGATGCTGGCACTGGGTGCAAAAGTGTTCCACTCCCCCACAGATCCCTCACCAAAAAAAAAAGATTTAAAATTTCAGGATTGTTGAAATACTCTATCCTAATCACTCTGGAGTGTTAAAGAAAAATATTGTCAACTAATATTATTTGGACAAATAATTTGTCTTGAACAGTTGAGATCTGCTTGGCGTCCCTTTAATTTTATGGGGGCCGTTATCACCTCAGTGAGGGGTTTTCAGGAAGACTTGAACCTTGAGAGCTGGGCCAAAAGGTCCCCTATAATGGGCTCTGTTGACTGTCGGGAACACTTTGAACATGATGTGTTTAAGCAATCAACAAAAACTCGGCCAATAACGTGGTTGAGACTTCCTCTGGTGCACCTGTTCCTTTAATCGAAAATTCCAGCATCTCTTTCCCCGGGCTGCCTGAGGCCAGGAGCTTCAAATCATGAAGCACAGCGACAAGAGGGATGCTGAAAGATACCAATGAGTGGGCAACTATGTCCTTTTAGATAAAGTTTAGAATTACATAGAATTTTGAAGTTTAAAAATGTAAGTGTATTATTGCAGGTGATCGGTCAGTATGATGTACAGGGCCTCACTCCTGTTCTGTGCTTTTCTTTCCCTTTGCAGTCAATCTCTAATTCCTTGTATGTGTTATAATCTAAACCAGTATTTAAATGAATCATAAAGCTGCGCCAAATTTTTCTGGGGAGGGGCACGAGATGGTCACAACCTGTGTGTTGATTGCATCGGCCTCTGAATAGTCGACTTAAATTCCTTGCAGCATTTTGAAGAGTGGTCACCAACACATTTTATTAATATACTTCTGTTTGTGCTTTTTGAAAATACTTTTGTTACCCGCTTTGTTTATAGATTCAATTTAGCACCAGAACAGCAGATGGAATGAGGTAAGTCATGGGGTGGGTGGGAAAACACTGTGAGAGGGACGGCCATTTTGTTGCTGGGCTCAGGATTTGGTGGTGAAGTCCATCTGCGTGTTTACTTCTGGCTGAATTCCAGGCTCTTTCCATTTATCCCAGGTTTGCGCCAGCTCCTCAGTAACCCAATTCCGAAGTTAGTAATTAAGGTTGTTTATAATCGCGAGAAGCAGTCAGAATTCAGGCAGCTTTGAACCTGTTTGCTGCTATCGATGTATATAATTAAACCCTTTCACCATCCGCTGCCAATGCTAAAAAATACAAACTTAATTCTCGCAACTGGTCTCTTAAAGGGATCCTGCCTTTGCAATGGGCAGGGAGCAGAGCCACATTCTGTTTTGATGTGGAGATGCCGGTGATGGACTGGGGTGGACAAATGTAAGGAGTCTTACAACACCAGGTTATAGGTCCAACAGCTTTATTTGAAATCACAAGCTTTCGGAGCTTTCCTCCTTCGTCAGGTGAGGAAGGAGGAAAGCTCCGAAAGCTTGTGATTTCAAATAAAGCTGTTGGACCTATAACCTGGTGTTGTAAGACTCCTTACATTCTGTTTTGTCAATGATGGCACAGGTGACACCTTGATGAGGCTATATAGCACAACAATCTGACTAAGCTTCAATGTACATGGGCTCAGGGTTTTAGGACATTGGTTTCTGCCCGTGTTGGCCCGTGTGGTGAGTTTCCTGCTCTCAGCTGTGCCGTGATGGGGCTGGACCCAAGCTGAAGCCTCAGGGAGGGAGGGGGATAAATTGATCCCTCAATGGGGAATTGTGCCATCATGGTAGCTGTTAAGCAGATGGTAAAAATTTGACTCACTTATTAACAAAAGTAGTATTTTAAAAACTTGTAAAGAAGGACAGAGATTTTAAATTCAGTACATTAGGGAAAAGGGGCCTCTGCAACTTTCCTAAGCTCCATGTCCCAGCCCGTGCACTATGGCCCTCCAACTCCAGCCTCCAAGCATTCCTCTCTCTTTGGCAGAGCATTCAGCTCTCTCTCTCGTATCTCTGGAGCTTTCTCCTTAAACTTCTTTGCTTTGTTACCTCACTCCATTCTTTTCGACAATGCAGTCGGTCAGCTCTCCTACTTCTACCGTGACTCAGTCTGCCTCTCCTATGTGAAACACCTTGTGGCATTTTATCAAGTTAAAGGTGCAAATCATTGTTTCGTTGTAGTTACACACTGGGTAAAAATTGACGTTTTACTCCAATTTATATAGTGAGTGACTCGTGTATGTATCTGGTAAATATAATCAGGGTTGTAGGTATGTCCATGACAGCAGTGGAACCAGCTGGATGTATTAATGAAGGAGGATCAGACTTTCACTTCCTTAGTAGTAATGATGTGTTAAAGAAAGAAGTTGCATTTATATTGTACCTTTCACAATCTCAGGTAGTCCCAAAACACTTCACAGCCAATTAAGTACTTTTGAAGTGTAGTCACTGTCGTAGGGGAACCCAGCAGCTAATTTGTGCACAGCAAGATTCCACAAATAGCAATGAGATAAATGACCAGATAATCTGTTTTTGGTGGTGTTGGTTGAGGGATAAACCAGAGCGAACTTTACTGCTCTTCTTTGAAATAGTGGCGTGGCGTGAATTCCTTCATAATTTTAAACACCTCTATCAATTCAACCTTTATCTCCTCTGATATAACAGCCCCTTCTGAACCGCAGAGCCTATTGTTGCCTAAATATGCAGCTCATTGCAAGGGCAGGCACAATTTCTTACACTGAAGCGTCAGCCTAGATTACGTGCTCGAGTCCTAGAGTCCACAACCTTCTGACTTAGGGCCGAGACTGCCACCCGCTGAGTCAAGGGTAGGCGTCAGAGTAATGATGCACAGCTGTAACCATAACCACTGCATTCTTACAATATCTACCGCACTATATGTGTAACAGCAGGTTAAGGACAAGATTGAAGGCTACAAGCAAAAGTATGGACCTAGCTGATCAAATACTCCATGATTGTGATTGTTCCTGTGCTGCTGGGACCATTAACGTGCCATCTTTGGAACATAACTGCTTATAATATATTATAACATAATAGCTGGCATCTCCCTTGGGAGACGCCGGCTATTATGTTATAATATATTATAAGCAGTTATGTGGAAGGACTAACTTGATGGGCCAAATGAGTTTGTTTAATGACCTGCTTTATGTTCTTAAAGTACAGCATTGAACTCAATTATTAAAAGATTCAAGCCATAACTATTTGAGGATATTGACTCTTCTAAATTTATGAGTTGAAATTAGTTTATTGAGAAATATATAATTTAATTCAAAAATGTTTTGTCTCTTATATTTTAATTTTAAGTTAGAAGAGGAATAAATACTTGCATTTATATAAGCGGCTTATTACATTGAAACATCCCAAACTGTTTCACACCGCGACTGTTGCCGTGCAGATATTCAGGACTACTATTTTATAGGCTGTCGGCCTTTGAAATACAATGGAAACTGAGTTTGCATTCTTCAAAATAGTGCAGGATCCAACAGTTGAAGGGTTAATCGACAATGGTGATGTTTTGAGTTATTTAAATTAAGTCTCAAGTGTCTCGAGGCCTTGGAAGTCTGGGAGTTGGCAGTTAATCAATTGATGAGGTCAGTGCCAGGGCACTAGAACATGTCAGTTGACATTGTCTTCGAGGGACTTGTGGTCATTACCAGCTTTGCGGTTGTTATTTCTATCCTGAGTAAAGTAGGAGAGTAATGAAAGCCTCTACCTGCTAATGATCACAAGCCCCAAACAGAGTGATGTCGCTGTTATAATGTGTGCGGCCTTTTCGCACAGTCTCCTCATGCTGGTTAGAATTGGTTGTGCTTCCTTGACAGCTAGTTTGTAATTGGTTTTCGAACCATCTGCGCTCAGACCAATGCTGCTTCACACTTCCTTGTATTTTATTATTGCCTCACCAGCTCCACGTGACTGAGTGTACCATCTGCTCATTTGCTGTCTGTCCGATATTTCAGGTTAAATCAGTTATTAGCCCTCAGCTTTTCACCAAAGATCACTCAACGCCTGATTAAAATCTACATGGTTATTCTTCACAAATTGCTTTATTTGTATCACACTATGTGAGGTGCCTTGGGATGTTTTGCTATCGTAAAGGTGGTATATAAGTGCAACTTGTTATTTTTAAGTGTTTTTCTGAATGTGTGAAAAATCTTCAGTATTCCATTTACAACAGGGGTATCCTGTGAAACATATTCTGGAGCATGTTAGGCCATTAAGTAAGCCATGACTCCAATTACAGACATCCGTAGCTTTACTTCAGTTAGTTACCATCTCCCTTCCCGAGGCAACTAAAAACATTGAAATATTATAAATAAATAGAACAGTGGATCTGTATCTGTGACATGACCAATGCATTGAAGGGAAATTCCAAGGGACTGGGCGTCACAACAGGCTGTCCTTTCACCTCTTGGTAGAGTTGCAAACCCTCCAAGATTGCCCTGGGGTCTCCAGGATTTAACGACTAATCTCCAGGACGCTGCCGCGAGCAAAACCCAGGAGAAAAATCATAGGGGGCATAATAATTGATTTATTATAATATGATAATTATGATCATATTATTATGATAATTAAAAATAATTGTGTTTTAAAACAAAATTTGTTGAACACTTTTGTGTACTAGTTATAAAAATATCAGACATGGCGGGGATAAAAGGTTATTTGACTGACAGTCAAGAATCATCCAAATGGGTAATGAAGAGTCTATTTGCTTTCCAATTGGTGGGGGAAGGCGGTTCACCGCGAGTAAGAGTGTATTGGGCGACCAATGGTGGGAGTGTGGGGGTGGAGCAGTTGGAGGCAGGATGTGATGACACCTCCATGAATATGTCCAACCCCTACCTCTTGAACCGAGGTTCAAATCTACACCCTTCTCAGGTGAAAGGCTCCAGGCTGTAAGGTTCCCATGTGAACTAAGTTTGGTTAGGTTTATCCCAGTTTCTGGTGGGAATTGGCCCAAAGCAGAAGACTCATCAATTGGCACTAAATGGGAATCTGGCCTCAGAAAAGCCACAAGGATGTGGGAAATGGAGATGATCCATTGGTTCAGTGGGTGTGCTCTTCTAAGCTTGTGGAGAACAGAGAGAGCTTAACTTTCCATCGAATGTGGGAATGCTTGCTGCTAACACTGGGTCCCAGCACTAACATCCCTCTCCAAATTCCTAAACCACAAGGGTGGAGCTGGAGTGGGTGTTGACCCCGAATCCTATGACACTTTTGAAACTTATTTCTCGTCTTAAAGAAATCTGTGCAGAGTTTACAAGCCCAGTCTAAAAGTTGCACTGTTGAGGTTGTGGTGTTTGAGGAGCTGAGGTTGGAAGGAGCTGGAACTTGTGGGAGTCTCAATGTGATTGCCAAAGTATTGTGGCAGCTTAGCTGATGTGATACATCACTCATTTGATGATGTTCTACTACAGCGTCTGAACATTGTAGTAATAATAGCTCGCTGGTGATCTCAACCCCCTTGCCAATTTCTTAAATAGGATGGGAGTCACTATGTAGTTGTTGTAAGCCATAGCAGTCTTACTGAGAGGCCTGACTACAAGGAACAGAGACGGGATTCTCTAATTGGAAGGGATGGGGTGGGCAAACTAAAAAGATTATGGGGCAGGTTTTATGGCAGCATGCGAATGGCGGGAAGCTTTGCAGGCTGGCCGCATGCATCAGGAAATGGCGGGTGTGCTGCCAACGATTGCGCATCCATTAATGAATGGAAAACCGTGATTTCTTGATCTGCACAGACAAGGGGCAAGACTCCCACTTGTGCGCCCTTATAAAATCGGGCCTTATACTTTTGATACAATATCCTGAGGGCATGAAGTATTAATCTTTCAGGCTCTTCTGCCAATTCCCAGCTTAAATTCCAATATGATCTACTCCTCTTAATTCAAAGTCGTTTAATTCAAATGATCTCATCACTCAAATGTGTATTTTGCACAAACTCCCCACTTTACTGGGTTATTTTTGTTACTGAATTCAAATTATTGAATAGTTCAACTTGTTTTGGTGCAAAAATAACACACAGCTTCAAGTTAGTCTGAGTGTGCCATATGTTGTATTGAAAAATTAAAATTGGGGAATTTAAAGTGCGGTAAACGGTGGGATCCATTGAAAATGGAGACATTCTGCCTGAACCTTTAAGGTGGCTCAGTGTACGAATGGAAGATCTACAATGGCTGAGGTGACCATACATCGAAAATATACAGCAATGCAGCTGAGAGAATTTGACCCCCAAAAAATGGATTAACAATAGTCTAATACTTGTCCTGTTTTATTTTAAATTTGAGTTTAAACACAACAAAAACTTGTGATATCAGAAAGGAAAGTAAGGGGTGGTTAATTGTTATTAGTCTGCAGACCACCTGAGAAGGAGACTGTCAAAATGAGCAATGTTGCTTCTACTTATGTTTACGCATGAATATACATGGAGCAATAATCTCCTCTTTGAATTGGTATCTTAGGACATTTACATTCACCTGAAAGGGCTTTGGTTTAATACCTCATCCAAAAGACGGCATCACCCAGAAAACACTGAAGTGTCAGCCTAGATTGTGTGTACCTCCAAATTTGGTGTCATCTGCAAATTTTGATATTGTTCCCTCATTCCTAAATACAGACCATTATTAAGTATATATTGTACCTCATTCACCCCATCTTTTCAGTCTGAGAAACTCCTTTTGACCCTTCCCTTTGCTCCCTGCCCTCCGGACATGTCTCTTAATGTGGCTACATTCTCCTTAATTCTATGTGCCATTAACTTTGCCATAAGTCTTTCATGTGGTACCCTATGAAATGTTTTTTTTAAATCCAGTAATGTCAACCCATATTATACATTCCAGTAGCTTACCAACAGCTGAAGACTGACCTATAACTTCTCGACTTATCACTGTCGCCCTTTTCAAAGAGGATTGTCATATTTGCCACCCTCCAGCAGAATGTCTACCTTATGTTTGATCAACTTTTTTAGTCCCACATCTCTTCAAATAATAACCTCCACTAACCGTTCTACACACCCCTAAAGACTCCACCATCTCACTATCCCGTATGAAAACTGAGACAATGTACTTATTTAGTATTTGTGCTATTCTCTCCCTCTCCACTACAAATTTGTCTCTTTCATTTTCTTACTCCTCTGCTTACATGTGTCCTGGTTTTCACTTTTTATTATCTGCTCTATGATTTGCTTCTTCCCAGTCAAATACCCTTGTCCTCTGTTTTTCCTTTTCTGTTCTTGCACTGAACTTCATTATATTGTGATCACTGCTTCCCAAATGTTCCTCTACTTTTAGGTCATTGAGATGAGTATCTTATGTTAAGGACTGGAACATTTTTCTACTTTTGGCCACCAGTGTTAATGTCAAGCACTTCAAGATCTGGTGCAGCCTGAATTAGACGGAGAATACATTATATTGCACTAATAATGACGCATAACCCTCAGTCACAGAAAAAAACCTTCTATTGCACCAACCTAACTTTCCCATTTCCTGCATCAGCCATCTGCATAACACCTACTAATTTAGTGTTAATTAATTTTGTACAGTGGACTCATGTTCAAAAAGAACTGCTTTTAGACTGGCCAAATTAATTTCACAAAAGGACCCTTATGGCCATTGGGACGAGGAAGCTTTCAACCCTTCACATTGGGTAATAATGAAGCCCAGCTCATGACATTCATGTACCTCCACTTTACATCCTGTTCACAATCAGTGTCTGGTGCATGTTAAACTTTTAAGTAGTTACAAGTGGCCTTTATTTGAAACAGTTTGAAATAATACAAATCAACAAGTTATAGACAGGAGATGCTTACCTTATAAGGAAGAAAACTGATAAACATCGGCTTTTTTGAGGTCTGGTATCTAACAACAGAATCATCATCAGTTGATTGCTAATTTTAATCTCCCAGAGCTTGGCATTACATTACACTTTATAGCAGAGCCCTCATTAAGACACATCATGTCCTTTGTGGATTCCTTTCATATTTTTTGCGTTGCTGGTACATCCTATATTGCGTCTGAATGGTTATAGCTGCTCTCTCGGGGTTGAGTTCTGTGAGACCGTTCTCGTCATTTGTCAAAGAATGTGGATTACCTAAAGACACAAAATGAACATAACTTTTTTTAAAACAATGATTTTCATTGGTTAGGCCTTGCGACTGCCTATCAATTTAATTTTTAATTTAAACAATTGAGCATTCAAAGGTTAGTTTGACTTTTATTTAATTTTTATATGATTTTCTGATTTTCTTCCTCTTTCCCCACTACCCAGTGGTTCACCCTTCTTAGTCACATCAGTCATGGGAATAGAATGGTCCAACTCTTAACCATCTCCACTCATCTCTCAATGCTGCTCATTGATCATACCAGGAGGGGGCAAGGTTGAGTAATAACAGATCGAAAACCCAACTTGGTTAGTTTTCCCTCTGACATTTGGAATCGAGATGGGTGACAATCTGTCGGCCTCCTCTGTCCAAATGCAAGTGCCAATAGACACTGAGATTTGAACTCTTTCATTGTTGAGAGTCTGATGTAGTACAATTCTAGCTACTCTATAAATGCATCAGACAGCTGTTGTATATGTTGCTCTGGCAAGTACTTGGGGGAAGAAAGCATGTCTATTTTCCATTACAAAACTGACCATTTCCGTACAGATATTTTGCATTGTGTTTCTGCAGATGTGTATTACCTTTCTATTTTAGTACTCTAGTACATCTCAGTCAATCTTTCTGTCTCTTGCACTAAATCTCAATCATGCACAATCAGCTGGGTGTAATTAAAAATGCAATTTATTCACCACAGAGAGTGGCCAGGCCAATTCTACAAATATTGAATAAGTAGCCTGTAACATCAGACTCAAAGGTGTGTTTTTAAAGTAAGAACCAAAGGCATTAAGTAAAATTTAAACTAACTTTTCCTTTTTCACTAAATATCTCTGCAATAGTACTCACTGTTATGAAATAATTCTTGCTTTTATAACTGGTCTAAATTCAACACTTTTTAACCAAAATCCCATTCCTTACTCGGATAATTGCACAGTCCATCTAGGATTTTCCTTAAATTAACGCTTTGTTCCTGTTCTTGTATTCCATGATGCCAATAAATAAGAGGTTAATCCATCCCCAACCACTCAGAACATATTACAAACTCAACAAGAGTGCAAAATATCAAATGCAAAGTTTCACTTGTCACGCTGGTCATTTCAGAGCATTCACATTGTTTGTATTGATTATACAACTACAAAATTACGACCGTGATTTTTACAACAATTGGTTGGTAAAGTCTATAAATTGTGCTGGGGGCCAAGTCACATCACCGGTTTCAGGTCCTCAAAAATCCTACATGAGGGTCTAAAAAGTACATCAAAGCTTTTATCAATCAGAGGTTCTAATTGGAAGTTTACAACTGGCCAAATTGACCCAAACTTACCTCAGGAAGGGAAAAGTAGCTGGGCACTCCATGTTTGTCTCATTTGCATGTTAATCCAGGTTCTACTGTCAGAACCAAATTCCCGGACACCATGGCCAGATCTATGGTCCCTCCTATACAAGACACTCGGTCCAAGCACATAATCAGGATATAGTTACGTGGATTTAGGGAATGTCTTGCACCATTGGTATCAAGAACAAGAAACTGGGTTTTGTTTGGAAGATTTACTGTGCAGAAAAATTCAGGGACAATCCTGAAAATTCAGGGTTATTTTGGAGCTCCTACTGTACCAGTAAAAAGTCTTCTCAGTTCCAAGTCATCTTTGGTCAGTTTGGGTTCTTAATAAATAAGTAAAATCTCAGAGCGAGTGCATGCAATTCAATCGAACCAGGAAATTCCAAATGGTTTAGACATTTCAGTTGTGCCCATAGCTTTCCTCCACAACACTCTCCTTTAGAAATATTATGATGATGGCTGCTTATTCGAATTAGACTTTCTGGAATCTTCTCCTCACACAGCGTGGGGGAGTGGGGAGGAGAGGACTGAGCTGCAGCTGCCCTGAGCTTATCATGTTTTCTGGGAAGGTACAATGGAAGGAGGGAGGGAGGGAGACAACTCACTCAGTCGATAGACAACTGGATTTCGCTGCATCAACAGTGAAACAAGTTGAAATGTTGAAAACATTCCAGAAGATACTACAGCCTGGATGCCTTTTTAAATATTGAAACTGTTTAGGAGATATTCACTGCAACCTTTTTGTTGAAGCCCTATGATATTTTTTTGCCACACAGTGGCAGTTCCAAACGCACTCAGCCAAATACATGTCCTCAGAACAACAGTTGAAAAATGACTATCAAATGTTACTCCTTTACTACTCAATCTGTATGTTTCTCCTCGTACCCGCCAGTGCTAATTTTCTAAAATGCGTTGCTTGCCACAAAATAAAAAATGTGATATTGGCCCCCGAGGAGGAATTGCATTTCCAAAACTCATCCTTTTACAGTAATGAGCTTCTAATTCTATCATTTTAAAAGGCAGAATATCTATAACCATAGATTTCAAACCTTGGGATATCCATTACTGCTGTCTCACATCAAAAATAATATAACATCTACAATTAAAGAACACCATTTCTTGCTTCTAATAATCACAATAAATTATTAATTTCAACATTTTATTTTTCTGATTTTTTTTTTAAAAGGAGAGTATTTTTTTTTAATTGCTGATCAAGTAAATTGGGAAATAATGACTTGGCAGAATTGCTAAACCCAGCCGTATGAGGGAGCTGGATTAATGGACACGGTTGAAGCAGAGTCAAGTGCTGGCTTCATCTCTATTGATGGGATTTCAGCTCCCTCGCATGTTCAGACTCAGTAACGCCCCCCCACCAGCCACAGCCCCCACATTTCCATAGGAAGTTGAGATTAAACATGAGCCATCTAGTCTAATCCTGCTCACTCCACACACCCTTTATTATTCCTCTTTTTCTATCTAAAATCGCTTTTTAAAGTCCTTGTAGTCACTGCTTCAACAATCGGATACATAGGGCAGAGAATTCCACATTTTAACCACCCTCTGTGTAAGAACATGAGAAATAGGAGCAGGAGTAGGCCATACGGCCCCTTGAGCCTGCTCCGCCATTCAATCAGATCATGGCTGATCTTCGACCTCAACTCCACTTTCCCGCCCGATCCCCATATCCCTTGATTCCCTTAGAGTCCAAAAATCTATCCATCTCAGCCTTGAATATACTCAATGACTCAGCATCCACAGCCCTCTGGGGTAGAGAATTCCAAAGATTCACAACCCTCTGAGTGAAGAAATTCCTCCTCATCTCAGTCTTAAATGTCCCACCCCTTATCCTGAGACTATGACCCCTAGTTCTAGACTCTCCAGCCAGGAGGAAACAACCTCTCAGCCTCTACCTTATCAAGCCCCCTGAAAATCTGAAAGAAGTTTTTCTCTAATCTCCCCTTAAATTTTTCCTAAATTTGTGCCCTTTTATTATCGTCTTCCCGACCAATGGAAAGAAGCCATCACTATTTACCCTATCATAACCCTCCATCTTCTGTTAGGGCAGTCACACCTCAACTTCTCAGAGCCAATGAAAAAAGCCCTAGCTTGTCAAATCTTCATAACATAACCCTTTGTCCCCGGTAACTCCCGAGTGAATCTACACTGCATCATTTCTATTGCTATTTATAGCCTTCCTCCAATGGGGGTGCCCAAAACTGCACACAATACTCCAATTACAGCCTACCTAAGTTCTTGTACAAATTCAACATTACCTCAATGCTTTTGTATTCTATTACTTTAGATACAAAACCAACAATTCCATTTGCCTTTTTTTTTCTAATTCACTCACCTTTAAAGATGTGTCTTATCATTCTAGAAACTTTCACCAAGGAAGTGGGAAATGCAGTGGTAAGTATGGTTTGCTTTTATTATATCATGATGACTAAATGTCAGATCAGCTATCGGCCTGTACTTCTGACTGCCTACCCAGACTTTCCACATGGACACACTAAGCCATTCTCACCTCTGAGATTCATCAGGAAAATGGGTTCTACCTGCCTGTAAATCAGACCATACCATTGAAACATAAGCTAGTAGTAACCCAAGCAAAAGTCTTTACTAGTTAACACCAGCCCCTCACAAGCTCAGGCTCAGTAACTGCTTTAGAAGTGAAGCTACCTCTGAGCTTAAAGGTTTGGAGTGGATTACCCTAAAAGTATTGGCTGCACTGTTTTCATATCTTCATTCAACGTGTGTACATGCTTCTGGCAGCTACCCAGCAACATCTCGATTTTAAAATTCTCATCCTTGTTTTCAAATCTCTCTATGGCCTCACCCCTTCCTATCTCTGTAACCTCCTCCAGCCCTACACCCCTCTGAGATCTCTGCGCTCCTCCAATCCAGGCATCTTGCGCATCCCTGATTTCCATCGCCCCACTATTGGCGGCCGTGCCTTCAGCTGCCTAGGCCCTAAGCTCTGGAATTCCCTCCCTAAACCTCTCCTCCTCTCTACCTCTCTCTCCTCCTTTCAGACGCTCCTTAAAACCTCCCTCTTTGACCAAGCTTTTTACCGCCTGTCCTTTATAAATCTCTTTATGTGGCTCGGTCTCAAATTTTGTTTGAGTACACTCCGTGAGATGTTTTATTACATTGAAGGTGCTACATAAATCCACAACATACACTCCCCACTCCACTAGGAAGCCATGTGATTTCCTGGGGGGTTTTTGTGCCCCTATTCCGACACCTTTTAACTGTCCCCCTACTTTTGAATTTCAATTACATAAGCAATTTATTGCACTCAAGTCTGATTCCTGCACATGTCCAAATCTGCACTTTGACTTAAGCGCAAACTAACTTGGAAAGTTAGATGGAAACAGCTCACAAGTTCAGGTGAGCTTTGCAACAGTCTCTAACCCATCATGAGGAAACAGCATCCATATCATAAAATCGATCCTGCTTGCTCCACTTTTACATTGACTGAGCACTCCCTCTACTGGCCCTTATTTACATTATTAATGCATAATAATACCTAATTCTACAGTTTCATGGGTGCTTCTGTCTGATTTTTCCCTTCCCTAATGGAGAGAGGTCAATTGTAGGGTCTTCACCAGTCAGAGCAGATCAGGGATGATCCTTGGTGTTTATAACTCCTACCATATCTGAAATGCATTTACCCACTGATCTTCAAGACATCAGGTTATACAGCCCTGGAATGCTCAATTTCACAAGCAGTTTCTCAACATTTCTCAGATTGACGATAAAATAAAAGCATTAAGGGGTAGTTTTAACCTAACTCGCCAGGTGGGAAACTGATGCGAGCCCATCGACCGCCAATTTTGCCTGCTGCCTGCTTTTACTTTCCATTGGCTTCAACGGAAAGTAAAATCGCGGCGGGGGGGAGGGGGACATGCAAAACGGGCGACCGACATGATCACGTCAAGTTCTCAACAGGAGGGCTAATTAAAATAAACGTGAACTTGATCTTTTTCCATGGCCCGGAAATTGCTCAAGAAATAATGGCGATGCTAACGGGGCAAATGGAAGAGCAAGTTCCGATGACCGCACAATCACGTCAAACGCGGAAATCTGGAACTTGCTCTTCCTGATTCTCTGCTGATCTGATAGCTTTGCATTAAAGAAATATCACTGGCTGGAATCAATGGACCTGCGCCAACTTGCTCTCCTGCCCAGCTGGAAACTAATTAATTTCGCTAGAAAAAAAAGTTACGCTGAGTTATAGCAGGTCTAAACTAATGGAACAGCGTGAAGTTCCTGCACTGACCTGATGGATACGAACTAATCTCGCTAAAAAAAGGTACGTTAAGTCATTTCAAGTCTAAACATTCTTTTAATGATGTGGTAGGTATTAATGACTGCCAAACAACCTCTCTGGCACTGAAAATTAATTTTAAAAAATGTGCAGTCTCATTACTCCCGATTTTAATAGTGTTTGGACATTTAAGAACAAAAATTAAAAATAAAAAAAGTAACATTTTTATGTTTTTTACTTTTTCTTTCTGTCTCTTTTATCTCAGTCCTTTTATCATACCCTCTCTTTATTTTGCTTTCTCTATCTGATTTTATAGTACATTTACTATTCTGACACATCCAGGTTCTTAGTCTGCGCGGCCTGTGAATGACCTTCACTTCCTGGTTCTCACAGTGTGGCTTGCTTCAAGCTGATTGTTGGAGGGGACAGGGAGATCCTTTTCCCGCTCTCACGGCTCAGAGAAGCCTGTGAACCAGCGCTGCACTTCTCGCAGCTCTCAATTAAGCTCTCAAGTTGGCGCCCAGAAGCTGGCGAAAAGTTTGTGGGTGAGTTAGTCACTCGCGAACAGCGGGCGACGTCCGTTTGCCGCTCAGCGCAATTTCCGGCCCAATACCTTTGGTCCCAACAGCCTACCATAACTTTCAACGGGTTTGGGGTCGACAAGCGCCCTCTCCAACTCCCGAGTCCCTGCCTGAACAATCATGTCAACATTGATAGACAGGCCTCAATAGCACAGGCAGATGGTTGCAGTTTAAATTCTGAGTGGTCACAGATGGAAATTCGAAACCTACCGCTTCTCATATGACTCTTTGAGTTGTTAACGCTGCTTTGATGACAGCCTCCGTCCTTCTGAAAGAGAAAAGAGCCTTGATAAGTGAAGTGTCTCTTCACTGTAACCCTCACTGATGTAACAAGCTTTATCTTCATTAATCAAGAATCAATTTGAACCCCTTTCTGTAATACACTTCTCAGTATAACATGTTGTTCCTATAGATTCCAAGGAGAGTGTTTACTATGATAAGAACAGAGCACAATCCTTTTAACTGACACCTGTCGGGAGCCAAGGAAAACCCATAGGTTGAGAGGACTTGTGAGATAAAAGAAATCTTGGAATGTGCTTTTTTTTTGCTTTCACACTTTGAGCCAGGTAATTCTTTTTTAAAAGATGCAACGCAAACTAATGTATCTTGAATTGGGGGCTCTGTGTATTTTGTTCTGCTATAACCATATCCTCTTAACAGCACCCACATGCAAATCCTGAACCGTTCATCTGTGGACATGGGCGTGAATAAAATAGGCCGAGCCTGGGCCCCAGCCTCTCCTGAGCAAACTAGCGCAGCGGAAATGGTTTGTTCAATTATACAAGATTAAGATTTGCCAAACCAGCAATATTTTATAGGCATGAAGTGGATTCAGCCTCATCACCAATGCTAAGGATCAGTTAGGATTTTAGACACTGTATTCCTGGAAACTACAGGATATCAGGGTGTATACGGCTAGAGGTAGACTATTCAGGGTCTGAGATTCATGTTTCATCTCCATTTCTCTCTGTTAAGCTCTGACCTTTGCTGCCTGAGTTCCTACAATTCAGGTTAAAGATCCTGTAGCATTATTTGAAGAAAAACATGGAGTTCTCAGTATCTTGGCCAATATTCCTCCCTCAATCAAAATCATCAAAACCTGTGGATCCGGTCACTCATCTCATTGCTATTTGTGGACTCTTGTGTGCAAAATGATCACCACCAATTAAGAAATAGTCACCGAATTTCAATATAATTCACTGCATGGGAGTATTTTGACGTGTTTGGGAGATGTGATAAGGCACTTTATAAATACAAGGCATTCTTTTTCTCAAATCACATTTCTTCCTTCAGCTGAGGGGGAATTGGACCATAATTGCCCAACAAAAGGTACCTTTGAGCATCAAAGACAGAAAATACTGGAAATACATTGCAGGTCCCTCGTCATCAGTGGAGAAAAGAAACAAGTTAATGTTTCAGGCTACATAAACCTCTGGATATCACCACAACCTGAAAGATTAGCTGCTATCAGTATATCACCACCTTATAACTAGTCATTGTCAGCAATCAATAGTCTTTACCCTTTCAAGCCCAAAGTGAGCTTCTGGATTCTTAAAATAAATCTTAAGGAGGGTCCCCTTGTACGTAACTGTCAAGAACAAAGCCAATTAAAGTTAAATTTGATTCAGGTCAGGCAGTACAGCGATAGTTAGACAACGCACAGTTTCACAAACAGTAGGACACAAGGGAAGGTAGTGAGTGGAAATCAGGCACTTCCCAAGTGAGTGAATGGAGAGAGAGAAAAAAACGAAAAGGGTAAAGCCATCCTGGGTTCTCGGAAGCACCTCCAAACAGATGCCTCAGGTGTAGCAATTGCACTGATCTGGGAACAAATAAACCATTTTCCTCTCAGCCAGCAGACAGTGCATGATGGAGAGAAACCTGAGGGAAGGCACTTAAGATGTTTCAAAAATTATTTTAAAAATAAAATAAGCAGCAATGTGTTTGAGACAAAGCAACCTCAAAGGTACAAGTGGTCACACTTCTGCAAACAAAGTCAATAAAATGGTCAATGAAATGTTGGTTCAGTGACATCCTGTTAACATAAATCAGGCTCCAAATTCTGTTTCAAGCACCAGAAGCAAATGCCTATCCAGAAGTCTGCATACTGGACATTAACCATCAGTTTTTATGATGTTTTTCTTCCAGTGTCCATCATATCAAGTTTGTGGTGGATTTCCCATGGTTTGATTATCAATCACCTTCGAAATCTTGGGCCTCTTTACAATACTGTAATCCTTGTGACTGAAATGCATCCAGCTGTATCGTGGTGCATTTCGTTACTTGTCTTACTGCTAGTATTTGACCACAACGGTAGTTAACTCAGATCTCCTGCACTTCCATATTCTTGTCTTTTCATGTTCTGAGGGTTGCTTAATGGGGTTACAAAGAATTACATAGAATTTTCAGCACAGAAACAGGCTATTCAGCCTAGCTGATCCTTGCCGGTGTTAATGCTCCACACGAGCCTCCTCCCACCCCTCTTCATCTAACCCTATCAACATAACCTACTATTCCTTTCTCGAGCTGTTTATCGAGCTTCCTCTATGCTATTTGCCTCAACAACTCCATGTGGTAGCGAGTTCCACGTTCTGTTGTTAATATTGCTGACAACACTAAATTAAGGAGAGCGGTAGTGGCAGAGGATGTAGCAAAAGATTTGGCAAAGGATTGACATTAGTTAGGCAATTGACAAAAGAAGCCAAAAGGGATAATTCTCACTATTAGACAGCCAACGTTTTTCATGAGTATTGGAGGGAACATGGCACAGCAAATGGAACCTAACACTGAAATATGAGCTGTTACATGTTTTTTGAGTCTGTTTGTCACACCTGTTTCCTGTTGTCATTTATTTAGTAATGCTTTTATAACACTGATAATGTCTCAAATCTAAACAGTAATGCTTGCTTCTATTACTTTTAATAAGTAAAACTAACACCTTCTATTCAGTTTTTCCAACCACCAGTGGTGCTGTGGCACAAGTTTCCTACATCTGCTCACCATTTTGTGCTGATATAACACAACTAATAGGCATGCTATTTCCTCCAACTACCTGTGAGCAAGGCCGTGGGAAATTCACCAGTAGGTCAAAAAATGTGGGTTATAAGTTGCATTGAATTAGCAAAGTGAGATTTAGAAAAGGACTTAGGGATAATAGCAAACACATCATTTGTAATGCCCAAATGTGTCAAAGCAATTAAAAAGCTAATAGACGCTGGGATATATAGTCAGAACAGTAGAATAAATGTCTAAGAACGTTGTACTGAGACTCGACAATATACTGCTCAGAGCTCGCTTGGAGTGCTATGCTCAGTTTGATCACTATGTCACAAAAGAGATTTATGTTCAATAGAAAGGGGACAGAAAACAGCAATCAGACCAATCCCTAGTGCAAAGGGATCAGCTAGGAGGAAAGCTCAGAGAAGATTAGGCTCCACAGTCTAGAAAGAAAGCAGTTCACAAAGTATATGAAATACTAAAAAGTTTAGACATACATTTAAGTGACTAAAAGGCACATTTAAGCAGAGATTAAGAACAACCCACCGAACATCAAGTTTTTAAGTTACCTCATTGAGGTTATTGGCTAAATGGAGTGATTGAACCTAACTAGTGAGGGAGCTGAATTATCGTAAACATGGGGGTGAGTCAGGATCAACTGAACGTGTTGTCAGTCCCATCACCCTACTGGGCTGCTTTATGAACTAATAACCCTTGCACTTTTATTGGCACTCATTGTTTAAGCAAAAGAATATATATCAAATCGACCAAGATGGATAGAACAAAACTAAAAGTTCCTCATATTTCCTTGCTGGGTGTCTGAAGTAGCTCTGTTAACTGTGCCAGAGTCCCCTGGCCAGGCCTCTGCTTCTGACATATTGAAAGAGGCTTCTAGGGTGTGCTCCACGTTATCCCAATGTGGCTCACCCTATTTTTCCCCTCCCTCCCTGGGGAAGGAGGCCTCTCCTTCACTCAGTGTCTCCACATTGCATTTGCCTCTTGGCCTGTGTCCTAACCCTTCAGTGACATGGCACGTTCCTCTCCTGCTGCGTACCACCATGTAAGTTTATCACCTGGTTTCCTATTCCTCTGTCAGCAGCATTCTCGTAAAGGCCACACAGATTGCACTACAAGAAACCTCTGTACTGAGAACGAATGGTTTTAATAGCAAGCCCTTACTTAAATAAGAATGAGTTAGAGTGAAGGATGTCAGTAACCTTTACTGGAAAAAGGAGACAGTAATCCAGGCGACCTAAATGGGTAATAACAGAGCCTGACCCAGATAAATTTACAGTACAACACCAAAAATGGCATCACAAATCAAAGCTTGCTTTCAAACCAAAAGCCATTACCTAATTCTTAATTATCTTAACCAGAGTCTACCTGGGACACCCTGAAACATACTTTGGTTATTATATCAAGTTTACTGTTCACTGAAGATTGGACCATTGTGTGATATACGAAGATTTCCTATGGGCTCGGACCATTGTTCCCAGACATCAGCAACAAAGCACTGAAACTCATAGCTCAAAACTTCACAACCAGAATGGCCTTTAATCACAAGATAAAGACAGATGAAGGAGGCCATCTGGCTCATTTTAGCTAATCCAGCCAGGGGGAAAAACAAACTGACAGCCTCCCCAATCACATCATCTCACTGAATCTTGAATAAATTTAAGGTCTCCATTCTGACTACTATATCTATAGACAATTCCAAAATGTTAATCACTGCATGAAGAAATTCTTCTTACCATCAACTGACCTTTCTTAAGGTTTGGCCTATGTGCCTTTTTTTATAATTGTCTTGGCTTACCCATTGAATAGTGCTGCAGATTGACCCTATCCATACTAATGAGTGATGTATCTCTATAGGGGACCCCTCATTCACCTCCTTTGAAAGCTAAAGAACCTCTTTTATCAGGAAAAAAAAATTGTGGAAATTTTTATTAATCCCCCAAAGGTTAATTTGAGGCTGGAAAGTCAGCGAAGAAGGGTTTGGATTCCTAAACACAAGAAATGATGACGACTTTTGGCTCTCAGAATGGGACTCGCTCACTTTAGAACTGACAGTCTGAATATATAATTAGTGCCTGACAAGCTTTGCCTTGGCGACATCACATACAAGCCAGCAGATTCCTTCCTTCATTTTCCCTCAACTCCGTTGTTCTTCCCTTGGCGCTAGAAGGTCACATTCCTTCTGCTGGAGATGCACAGATGGTGGAAGACACAGCAGGGATTAAGGAATTATAAATGTGTCAGTGCTGACTGGAAGCTGCATCAGTCAAACAACAGTGGAAGCTCCACACTGGGGACTTTCTCAGTTGTTTATAGGCCTGGAAAAGGCATATTTTTTATTATGGCGATGTTTTTCCTCATTGCTGGAGATCACAACATTGGAATATTGTCAAGCCAGCTCCCTCGTTCTCCATATTTTCCCCTCAGTTTATCCAAAATGCATCAGCCTTTCTGGTGGGAGGTTTATCCAGGAGGAGGTTGGGCAGGCAGGGAGAAGAGTTTAATTTAGAGGACAGACACATTTTTAATTTACTAAAACAAACTATCAAAACTTTCCATCTCCTCCTTCATTGCACCGGTTTCCATTTTCTTTATTTCTTTCCAGACAACAATACAACACGTTCATTCATTTGTTGAAGGATTTTGCTCAAGGGGCTTTAAATGAAAGAAAAAAGCATTTGGAAGAGGAAGGTGGAGAGGAGAACTTAATTGTTGACAGCAATGATGTGTGAGTGACAATGCAACGTACGCCCTTACATTGCGCGTCTGTGAACAAACAAAAGATCTGCAGGCCACTTTTATCTTGAAGACTGCACCTTTTATAAATCAATAACACATTTAATTACACACCACTGGATCAATGCCACCAACGCCCATCACAGCAACAACTTGTAGCATCCATTATAGCACACCTCACGAACAGGACATGTCCCAAGGCTCCGATTTATGACATTTGTGTATCATGGACTCTCAAGGGTTATTTTCACTGCTGGTTGAGAGGATGTGAATAGAAAAAAAAATTCCAAAGACAGGGGGAGGGGGGAACTTTAACCCCCAAGAACGGGTGGGTTGCTGGTTAAAATATCTGATTTTTGGAGTGCGACCGCAAGCCAGCACCAACTCTGGGTTTTACAGAGGTGCATTTGGATGCTCGCCGCAGTCGGGTCCCCAATTAGTTCAGACAGGCCCGATGTCGGAGACCCCCCGCCACAATGGCTGAGGACCCTCCCCTATGTCCGAGGCCCCCCCCCCAAACAATGGCCGAGAACCCACCCAATGATCGACTGCTCATCTCCAACGATGGCCGACTTCTCACCTTACCCACCCCACCCCCTCCCCCCCGACGATCAACCCCCCCATCCAACCCCCAAAGATCCCGATCTCTCCCCGACCTCCTCCATACAAACCCCGAGGACTCTGATCTCTCCCCGGCTGCTTTCCCACCCAACAGGCAGAATCTGGCTGGCTGCCAGGGAGCAAAACCAGGAAATAACATTTTTATCCTTCAATTAAGTTGCGATTGCAGATTCCAACCCGCCAACTTTACTTCCGGGTTTCGCTTCTGATAAACTCCCTCCCCCGCCCCACCAACCCCCGCTCTCTTCCCGGCTCCAGGTTAAAATCCAGGTCAGGATATCAGGGTGGATTAGAACATTGTCCTTTAAATGGAGAGACATGAGTTTTTGGGGCAAGGGTTGCTTGCCTCCAATGGCTATGGATCCTAAATATCGTGTCAGGTAGTCTTCCAATGAGCCTACAGGACACTACTAACATCTGATATTGGTACAAATTGGTCAGTATTGAATATGACCCACATCAAAAAAACTGCACAATAAGAAGCAATATGTTTCATCTTTGAGATGAGACTTTACACTAAGGCCCGTCTGCCCTCTCAGGTGGACGTAAAAGATTCTACGACACTGTTCTTTTTGCTTGAAGATAATGATTGCATTTTTTGGAATATTTCAGATGCAAAGAGCCAGACAGAAATGCTGATAAGGCAAGACTCACCTAGAACATCTACTTCTAGAGCATCGACATCCAGAACATATATACCTAGAGCATTTACAACTAGAGCATCGACATGAAAAGAAGAGCAGGGACGTTCTCCCCGGTGTTCTGGCCAATATTTATCCCTCAACTAACATCACTAAAAACAGACTATCTGCATGGGTGAGATTGAGCAGTTGCCATGTGGAGAACTTAGACTGAGCACACAATAATTGAGCCATCTAGTATTACAGCTATTATGATGCGTAGATTTAGATATGAAATTCTACAGAGCAAGAAGATTTCACAGCAGTCAATAACCAACCCCCCACCACCTCCCCAGCTAAGTTCAAATTTTACCTCTACTGAATGACTGGATCCGCGATTTGGACTGACGTTCTGCACCTGCCAGGGCAGCGGCTGGTACACCCGATAGTGGAGAGGCCCCTCCCGGTACATCCCAAACTTCGAGATGGCATGAGACAAAGGTTGGAGAGAGTTAAAGAGTGAAATAACAAGAATATGACAAGAGAAAAGAAATATAAAAAGCACAGTGATAATGGTCTTTTTTCTACATCAATAATATTGGTTTATCTGTCAACTAGACTTGACACAATATAAAGCCCTATTATTCCAACAATGTGAATGTGAGCTGGATTATCAAGCAAATCTAGAAACTCATTAATTTTCCAAATTTCCATCATTCAATGCACACAAAACCAGACAACGCAACACGCAAGGTCAGTGACAGAATCTGACACTTAGTTTTGTTTGCATGTTGTTGATGCTGTATAAACATATACTCATTTTAAATAACCCATTTGTTTGTTTGCAGAATTTTATAATTCCCAATTTTGATTTTTGTTAGGCAAAGGTATTAAGGGTTATGGAACCAAGGTGGGTAGATGGAGTTAGGATACAGATCAGCCATGATATTTCCTTTTCTCCCCCTCTTTTCTCCTCTCTGTTGGCACGGTTCAGTCAGTAACACTCTCACCCCAGAGTCTGAAGGTTGGGGATTCAGCCCCATTCCAAGACCTGAGCTCATCATTTAGGCTTAAGTTTCAATGCAGCGCTGTGGGGGTGCTGCACTGTTGGAGGTGCTGTCGTTCAGATGAGACGTTAAACCGAGGTCTGTCTGCCTAAACTGGTAGTTCAGGTAGACATTAAAGACCCCATAGTGCTATTCAGAGAAGAGTAGGGAGTTTGCTATGCACAAAATAGTTGGTGCCATCGCATACATAGTCGCAGGATTCTACTTCCAAAAGTTAATCATTGTACATGAAGGGAGATGAGATAAGGCACTATAATAATGGGAATCTCTATTCCTGAAGGTGCTGATTCATGTTGAGTTAGGGTTTTCACAAGCTCACATGGTCCTCTGGTACCTCACCCAAATGATCACTGAGAACGTAGACAATGTGGCCAGGAAGTTTCACCCCTCTCTTTGATTGAGGTACATCCCTGGCAGGAGGGGACATCTGCCTGTCCCTGGCCAGCCTTCCAAATTCAGGGTCATTTAAATTCAGGAGACGGGATGCCTGAGCCCTGCTGTGGAGCCCTGCCAAGATGGGGGTGGCATTTAACGGTAACAGGCCCCTCCCAGGTCTGCAGCACCAGGGATGACAAAAATATTCTCGAGCCCCCCCCCGCCCTCCCACTTGCTACTGACCTTTGAATGTATGACACCTGGGGTCATCAGGTATCTCGTGTATCCAACTGACACAAGTCCAAGAAATAATGTGGAAGAAATGTTTCTCTCTTTTACATTTCCTTTATATATGACCCTTGGGAAATGGGGGAGGGGGGGAAGAGGCAAGGGGTCGGGGACACAGATCGCGTCTGTGAGCACCTTCCGATTCCCGTTCACTCCAGATTGGCGGGAAAAAAAACAGGTGGGGGATGGGTGGAAAGTTTAGACCAGTTGACTATAATATATAAAATAACATTTTGGGATACAGCATATGAGTAATTTGAGGCATGACGTGTGGTAAGTGGAGCAGGTTTGGGAGGAAAAAGGTGACTTTTGGACCTAGGGTTCCCAAAGCTCTCCACCACTGGGGTTTTCTTCGCCCCATGTCTGGGACTGTTGTAGGCTAATTGACGGAGACTGATCGCTATGATTAATCAATAACTCCATTATCGTTGCATCATGCGACTACCAGGGTGGTAGAAGGCGAACTAGATGGACGTTGGTCTTTTATCGTCCAGTAATTCCTATGACGAGAGGCCTATTCCACCAAAAAAGCATCGCATTCAAGCCTGATCCTATCTTCACTCTGATATCCGCATCCATGCAATTTTCAGCAGGAATTACTGGAGCGGGAACCTTGGCTGACTTTTTTTTAACCATACAGGGCAGTGCATTTAATAAACATTGGGGGGAAGGGGGTCAGGAGAATAGACATGGTTTTAAGCAAGAAAATAAGAAAAAAAAGTTTCTTTTCAAAACGGGACCACATTGATCTAATGATCCCATCAAGCTGCTTCCACAACCATCAACAGCAATTGAATTTACACCATTTGAATGGCCCAGTTCAGACTCACCTGCCCGACTACTTTGGCGATAAGGAACAGCACTGTCATCACGGTGCCCAGCATTTTCAACCCCTCCTTGTAATTTTCTTCCTTTTAAAGTGGTCGTGCTTGTTTCCGCCCAGCTGAGTGCTTCACTGAATGTCTCCAGCCACTTCCAGCCTTAAGACCACTAATGAGCTTACAGGTCTGATTAAGATCCTCTGTGTAATCTTTAACTGCTTGTCCTGTGTCCTTGTGATCACCCTTGGGCAGTAGAACCATAGAAAAACACAGCACAGAAGGAGGCCATTCGGCCCATCGTGTCCGCGCCGGCTCGAAGAACAACCAGGTGCCCATTCTAATCCCACCTTCCAGCACCCGGTCCGTAGCCCTGCAGCTTACAGCAGTTTAGGTGCAGGTCCAGGTACTTTTTAAAAGAGTTGAGGGTCCCTGCCTCTACCACCAATTCGGGCAGCGAATTCCATACACCCACCACCCTCTGGGTAAAAATGTTTTTCCTCATGTCCCCTCTAATCCTTCCGCCAATCAGCTTAAATTTATGTCCTCTAGTTCTTGAACTCTCCGCTAGAGGAAACAGGTACTTCCTGTCTACTCTATCTAGGCCCCTCATAATTTTGTACACCTCAATCAAGTCTCCCCTCAGCCTCCTCTGCTCCAAAGAAAGCATCCCCAGCCTATCCAATCTCTCCTCATAGCTGCAATTTTCAAGCCCTGGCAACATTTAAAGTGATCTTTTCTGCACTCTTTCCAGAGCAATTACGTCCTTCCTGTAATGCGGTGACCAGAAATGCGCACAATACTCCAGCTGTGGCCTTACCAGCGTTTTATACAGTTCCATCATTACATCCCTGCTTAAGTGTTATTACAAACAACTCAATGGGCCGGGTTTCGCTGTGAGCGGTGAACGAACTGTGCCTGTTAGACTTGTACTTGCTCACAGACCTTCTCATTGGCCTTTTCATGGTAAGTTCCTCTCATGGGGCCCTGAATCCAGAGTGGCCCGCTCTGCCGGGCATCAGGGACCTGTGTGAACGGGGCAGGCTGCTGTGTATCCCCTTAACCAATCAGATTGAAGCATCGTTAATGAGCCGCGCAGTCAGAACCAGGAAGTGTCAGTTAGAATAGTGAATTCAATGTCAAATCAGGTACAGAAAGTGAAATCGAGAGAGAGAAACGACAAAATGAATTAAGAGACAGAAAGATAAAGTAAAAAATTAAAATAACATTAATTTTTTTAATGTCCAACAACAATTAAAATCTGAAGGAATGAGACTCCACACTTGTAGAAGTTAATTTTCAGTGCCAGAGAGGTTGTTTGGCAGTTATTAAGACTTACCGTGCTGTTAAAAGGGTACTTAGACTTGAAATGACTTGACGTACCTTTTTTTGGCGAGATTAGTTCATACCCATCAGATCAGTGCAGGAACCTCACGCCGTTCCATTCATTTGAACTTGGAGCCAGCCGACCAGGTATCGTCCTCGCGGAGCTTACGGAGGAGGGTCTGGACAGCAACTTCTGGATTTCTGCGTTTCACTGCACAGGTGCGGTCGCCGGGAGTTACTGTCCGATTTGCACAGAAATAACAGTAAGCGCTGTTATTTTCACAGCAAAATCCAGCACAATGCTCGGATCAATTGAGTGCGGCCAAGGCTGTGAGCAAAGGTAATGAGCAGCAGCCCAACGAGTGATTTTTTCATCCATTATATGCTTTTAAGAAAGAGGCTGCATTCTAAAAGCCAACAACTTTTAGTCAATATGGAGTGTGGAGAGTGTAGGGTTCTACACACCAGGTGACAGCAAGACTCAACTAAAGCCTCGATCTTGAATTCTAGTGAATCACCCTCAATAAAATTATAACATTCAAAGTTTTCAGTTCTTCTGTCTTACTGCCAAATTTATGTTGCTCTCCCTGCTCAAAACGGTCTGTTCTGCTGATGGATGTCCTACAGTACAACGGTGACTACACTTCAAAAAGTACTTTATTGGCTACAAAGTGCTTTGGGACGTCCTGAGGTCGCCATACATAGGCAAGTCGTTCTTTCTTTCGTGTCATAAGGTGAACTTCACCCCCATGCTGCTTGTATTGACCGTTCAATGGACAGTTGACTTGACAGAGTGGAACAGTTCATGCAAAGATAGGGGGGCATAGTAGTGGGACACTGATTTTGATTGTTGAGAACTTTAATTAAGTGGACAATTCTCAGTTAGAAATTTTTTAACGATTGGGGTGAGATCATTATGGGATATTAATAACACGTTACTATGTTTATATGAAATACCTTTGTCCAATTTTAACAGAGTTGTTAGGTCATTTATTTTAACACATCATGCAGTGCAATTTCACTCCATAGATCGTCACTGTTCTCTTCGGGACTGCTAATTTTTTCTTAAAGTGTGAATTTTGACGGGAGGGGAGAGCGGTGAGGAGAATTGTGTCTTTAATTCTAGAAAATTCCCCGCCACCAGGAGTGGTATCAGAAGCAACTCATTTATTTCAATTTAATGATGACTCCAAACAGTCATCTGTAGCATACCATGAGGAACGGTGATTATCATTAACACGTCTTATTCAGGACACAATAATGCAATCACCATACAGAAGAACATTCGACATCCTTGAACTGCTATGAATAGACGGGAAAAGCTTGGCGGAAATGCAATCAGATAAAGCACGTGCCTCCTCTAAAAACTTACACTCGCAATAATTGTTACCAAATGCTAAGGCAATGGCGATTTCACGTCCCTGTTTCAAAAATAGTTTTGATCCACAACCTGAACCATTTCAAACACCTACATATACCAACTTATGGAAAATGATGGACAGAAAAAGACCCACTGGTCCATCAAGCCTGTCCCATATAATTGCGATGTCTTGTGCATCGCAATACTGACACTCCCCACCTCACCCGGACGCCATGTAATCTCCTGGAAGAGGCGACAAACCAGATAAAAACCCAGGACAATTAGGGGGAAAAAATCTGGGAAAATTCCTCTCCGACTCCCTTAGGTGATTGAAACTGGTCCGGGAGACGACCCTGGCCCTGATTAATGTGATACAGCATCTACCTCTTGTACAAGGTGATCTCCGCCTCAGCCAGAAACAGGCCCAGCTCTCGGAGGAATTTGAGGGTCACAGAAGCAGCTCTGCGGCAGCCAGGAGACTGAGCCACACAGACCAGAGAGTCCCAGGTTCAACCTCCAGTCTGACTAGAGTTCTGTGGTCCCAGGATGAGCAACAGTTGGGGCACCGTGGCGTTATTGTTGTCTTTGTAGCTTCACATTGGTTCAGGCTGTGAAGAACAATGTGAAGGATTCGCAGGCTGATTAATGGTCTAACAGGTCGCACTGTGAACGCTCCTTCCATGGCCGTAACCATCTTTATTCCAGGTGAAAGGGCGGCTAGTCCTATACAACCGGAGGGTTTCATGGGCTCCCACAACCCATGCAATGAGGTGGGGAGGGGACCCATTCCCACCAGACACGAGTATCCCACTGATGTCAACCCAGAACCAGGTTCAGAGCCGGAGCCTGTCTGGAGTGGGGTTCGAACCTTCAGACTCGGAGGCAGGAATGCTGCCACTGGGCCAAACGCTCACTCACAATGGTGGTGACAGCACCTTAAGCTGGGGAGGGGAAAAATAGGAAAGAGAGAAATCATCGGGGTTTCCCTTTCCTGTTCAATACACAGTGACTCCTGCTGGAAAGTGAATGTCTCTGAGGTTGTGCAGCTCTTAAGCGAGGACAGGATCCGGCTTGGCTATGGGTCCATCATGGTTGAATAGCCGGACATGCTCAGTTGAAGATTGTCAGTCATCCCTCGAACTAAAAAAAAGAACAATTTCGATAACTTGGATCAGGTGTTGGGAGAGCCATGTATGGGGAAGTCCACCATGCCCCTCCCACAGCAGTATGTCACCCTGATAGTCTTGTGGAGAAGAGGGGGCGAGAGGCGTCCCTGGTAGGGGAGTGTCCAGATGACCACTGAGAACCACCAAGTTACAGACTCCAGAGGGCAGGCAGCTCCCACGCTCTCTGTAATCCAGCGTGGTCTGCCTACCCATCAACAACAACAACATATTTATACAGTGCCTTTAACGTAGTAAAATAGCCCAAGGCACTTCACAGGAACGTAGTCAAACAAAAATTCACACCGAGCCACATAAGGAGATATTGGGATGAGTGACCAAAAGCTGAGTCAAAAAGGTAGGTTTTAAGGAGCATCTTAAAGGAGGAGAGAGATAGAGAGGCAGAGAGATTTTGCGGAGGGAATTCCAGAGCTTAGAATCATAGAATCATAGAAATTTACAACATGGAAACAGGCCCTTCGGCCCAACATGTCCATGTCGCCCAGTTTATACCACTAAGCTAATCCCAATTGCCTGCACTTGGCCCAGATCCCTCTATACCCATCTTACCCATGTAACTGTCCAAATGCTTTTTAAAAGACAAAATTGTACCCGCCTCTACTACTGCCTCAGCTTAGGGCCTAGACAGCTGAAGGCAAAATGGTGGAGCGATGAAAATCGGGGATGCACAAGAGGCCAGGATTGGATGAGCACAGAGATCTCGGAGGGCTGGAGGAGGTCACAGAGATAGGGAGGGGCGAGGACATGGAGGGATTTGAACATGAGGATGAGAATTTTAAAATAGAGGCATTGCCAGACCTGGAGCTAATGTAGGTCAGTGAGCACAGGGGTGATGGGTGAACGGGACTTGATTGAATTAGGAAACTTGTAACCCTTGATAGAACAGCAATTTTGGATATTGTAAACCTTGATTTATCTGCACACTTGTCCCCAATACCCAGGGGTAACATTAGAAGCAGGCTCCTGGGAAGTAGTAAAATTAATTTCATAATATGTCACTGGGCCATAAACACCGCAGAGCGTGATAGCAAACATGATGATCACAGTAATGTAACTACATGGACTCTCCATTTAGTAAAACATTGGTTTGCTTTACTTTAAATGCTCATTAGCTTCAGGTAGAAGCTGAGCAGGTAATAAAACAACTTGCTCTTTTCCAAACATGTTTCAACTCACTAGAATTTCAGCTTTCTACTCCGCCCTCAAATTTCCTGGGAGCAGTGACTCGTTGCTGTGGTCCTGGTCCAATGTCCCTGGGCACCCTTTGATGCCTCACCCAAATGGTTATTCTTCATGTGTGAGCTGAGGCAACGAGCGTTGACAGGCTATTTGACAGTGGAAGGTATCTCGATCAAGCTCAATGCAGTCGCCACCTGTCAGCTAAACACAAGCGCCTTCCAACAAAGGTCACTGGATAGAGGTGTGGACCAAGGTTAATCATTCTAACACCAACTTGTGTTTTCTCTTAAAGGTGCCTCGCCAGAGTCAAGGACATTTTACTGTGCTTATCAGAACAATGGAGAGCATTTGTTTTTTTGGAGAAAAGTCGTGGAGAAGAATTGAAAAAAAAACATTCACACAAATACGTATATTCAAAGCACTGCTCCAACGAGTAAACCTGACTTCCTTCCTACCACTAACAACAAAGACCGTTCAGGCCCATGGTATTAAAATGATCCACATCTATATCCGCTGACCCCTGCTGGAAATCTCGTGCAGGTGACTATCAGGATTGAGCTCAACTATAAAGAAAGACATTTATATAGTGCCTTTCACGCTCTCAGGACGTCCCAAAACGCTTTACAGCCAATGAAGTGCTTTTGAAGTGTATTCACTGTTGTAATGTAGGAAATGCGGCAGCCAATTTGCGCACAGGAAGATCCCACAAACAGCAATGTGATAATGACCAGATAATCTGTTTCTAGTAATGTTGGTTGAGAGGTTAAATATTGACAAGGACACGGGGGAGAACTCACCCGCTCTTCTTCGAATAGTGCAGTGGGATATTTTACGTCCACCTGAGGCCTCGGTTTAATGTCTCATCTGAAAGATGGCACTTCCGACGGTGCAGCACTCCATCAGTACGGCACTGAAGTGTCGGCCTATTTTTTGTGCTCAAGTCTCTGGAGTGGGACTTGAACCCACAACCTTCTGACTCAGAGCACTATCAACTGAGCCACGGCTATGATGTCCAGGCTCGCAGATGAAGAATGACATCTTGGGTGAGGTAACAAAGGTCACCTGTAGAACTGCAATTCAATAAGGAGTCAATGCCTTCAGAAGGGGAGGAGAGAAAAGTTTGATCAGGAACTTAGTAATTTAAACTTTATATGTGGACCTCCAAGACCCTGTGGTACCAACCAAGAAGACAAAAGATTGGACAACCCTGGTGTAGGCTCACAAGTGAAGAATGGCCACAGCGAGATAGCAGAGGGTTGTGGGCACCAGTGGCAGTGTATCTCAAAAGGAGCCAGGCTCTTTCTTTAACCATTGCTCATGGTAAGAATTCCTGCATGCAAACTCTGCCAATTGCAAACCAGTTAGAGGGGAATTTGCAGCCATATTGATGCCAATCAAGGAGTTTTGAAAAGTAAAAATAATCTAGAAGCTTCTGTGTGATGAGCAAATTGTTCAAACCCCTACAAAAGCAGCATTATTGAACTGACTGGGCTGGATGGTGCCGTCGCTATTGGCAACCACAATTTAGGCTATAGTGCTCATCCAGTCAAGGAGTCAGGTAGTCAAAATCAATTTCTTCAATAATTTGACAATTTCGCTAGAAGCTTTGTTGCAGTAAATGTGGTACATTCTCTGCTACTGACTATGAGAAGAGGAATGATTTCCAGGGCGGCACTAATTCTGTCACAAGGTGAGATTGCAAGCATTGGTTTCTCGGCACTGGGACTACTTCACATACAGGCTCACCAGCTAACGCAAAGTGATTATTTTGTTTTTAAATAAAAAAGAGGAAAATCCTATTACAGTGAAATAACTGCAGGTATCAGGTGGGAGAGGGATTCTGTGCCTTTGCGCTGGGTTCAAATCAAGCTCCAACTGATTAGATGGAAGTCCCCTCTTTCTTCTGCCTGTAAAGTCCGACCCAAAATGAGTTTGGACAGTCTCAATGCGGTTCCTACTGGGCAAGATACCACAGCACTGAAGCAACACGAAAATGGCAATCTCTCTCAGAGAGGCAACATAAAGTGTGGGGAATAGAAATGCCACACTGGTGTGGTAAGGGATGATGTTCTAAAATTGGGGTTAAGAGGCATTGTTACAGTGAGTGGAGGGAGTTCTGGTTTCCATCTTATCCTGTGCTGTACCTGAGTTGGGAACGCTTCATTAACCAAACTCATTTGTGACAACTCATTAACTGCATTTCGTCCGAGGCCCACATGCAGCCTCCGCCCGACTTTGGTTGATTGGTGAAAGAAGGAGGAAAACGTTCCATTCCGAGCACTGCCAGCAGTCACTCAAAGAGCATAAAAAAAATACTTATACGAGTAAATTGTCCCAGCATTGCTTTTGGTCAGTTGATGAACATAAGCTGTTTTTTAAGATTACAAGATGGTGGTGGAGAGACTTCAAAAACTTGCTCCACAAAGCCACCTGGTGGGCAGAGCGGGAGGCTGCCTCATGACAGCCAAACATAAAATTAAAGAAGAGTCCATGATACAGCAAATTACAGTAAATACTGACAGAAAAGAATGACCAAAAAACAGGCCAACAAGAAGCAAGATCTGTGGCCAGGAAGTGCACACCCTGTGCAAGAAAATAATATATCACCATGTGCACTAAAAAGTATAAAAAGGTTAAATAAGGTGACTAAACTGCCAGGTAACAGTGTAACTATTTTAGGGGCTATTTACTGCAACATTAATGACTGTCAATTCTTGCCTCTTTTTAATCGCTGTACCATTGGCGGCCAAGCCTTCAGCTGCGTAGGCCCTAAGCGCTAGAATTCCTTCCCTAAACCTCTCCGCCTCTCCACCTCACTCTCCTCCTTTAAGACGCTCTTTAAAACCTACCTCTTTGACCAAGCTTTTGGTCGCCTGTCCTAATATCTCCTTATGTGGCTCGGTGTCAAATTTTGTTTGATAACGCCTTGGGACGTTTTACTACATTAAAAGCGCTATATAAATGCAATTAGAAGTGTTGAGAGTCTGTGAAATGCACTCCAAAGGAGGAGATATATATAGAAGAAATTATATATGTTGTTGTTTAGGTAACAATGGGGCAATCATTTAATTTCTAGAATATTTTCTCAGTTATACCCTAATTCCTGTTAATTGAACACTCCTTTGCCACCTGGGAATCGCAAAGTATTTTTAAATAGGCTGACATCAGATGGAAGGGTGGAATTGTGTCATCACATCACAAGCTTGAGAGAAAAAAAACTTTCTCCAGACAATTTTTATTGTTGTTAAAGACTAAAGGGTTTCTTGAGTATAATTATTTCTGTGATGCCCATATTAACACGTGGCTAAAAGCTACAAAATAAACATCTCTGATGTTTGACCATGACACTAACTATTAGAACATCCTATACCCAATGCTTGTTTCTATCGGTACATACTGGAAAGTTAGCAGCCCAGTTGACATAAATTTGTGATCAGCCTAGTGGACAGACCAGCATAGAGAATTGCTGGGAGTCTTAATAATTATATTTTTGTGGCTATGTTTCTGTAATAAAGGTGTTTGCTCTTCAGTGCAGAACTTTAAAAAAAAATCTTCCTGAATAATGTCGACCGCACTTCAGATCCCACAATACCAAAAAAGGAATTCAGAAGAAAAGTTGTGTTACTCAGACACATCCCCTCACTTTAGGCTATTAGGAGAAATACAAATTAAAACTGACTTACCTCTTGCCTGTCAGTCCCTTCCAAGCACCCCATCAATCTACACAACGAGCACCTGCAAACCTAACAAAATGGCTTTGAGCAACAGGGATGTGAATTGGGCAATTGTTCCGATTCATTTATGCAGTGGCATTTTTCTTTAAAGACAAGCCATCCCATAGCTTATCCAAATTGGGATAAGGAGGAAGAAGATATGAGCTCCAGCTTAGAAGAATGATGCAGTACAAACTGTTTTGATTCAACTACTTTACACAGAGGGTGGGGAATAGACTGCCCAGGGAGGAAGATGGGGTCAACAAATTTAAAGGAGAATTAGGTTATTATGATGATGGTCTGGAATGCACTGCCTGAAAGGGAGGTGGAAGTAGATTCAATAGTAACTCTCAAAAGGGAATTGGATAAATACTTGAAGGGGAGAAAATTGCAGGGGTGTGGGGAAAGAGCAGGGAAGAGGGATTAATTGGATAGCTCTTTCAAAAAAGCCAGCACAGGCAAGATGGGCTGAATGGCCCCCTTCTGTGCTGTGAAATTCTATATTTGAGGGAGTGTTACTTACTGGGACTGGCCAGATGGTATGCAGAGTGCTTTCTGTTCCTGAACTTTCTCATGTTCCTAAGGGGGCAGGAAATTTGGAATTTAAATTTGCTTTGTTGCTCCTTAGCATAACCTTTTACATTTCAGAAATGTAATCCATTTATTGCTGACTTAGGTTTGAACCTTTGACTCTCTGCTACTCGTTTCAAAAATCTCACACTGTAATAAATTGCTTCCCTGCTCAATGCACAGCCACGAGGCTGATTTTCAGTTTATTGGCAACTCACCCAAAACAATCTCAACAATCCAAAGGAAAAAAAAGACAAACTATTTCTACTTGCTCACCTTGGGATTGAATCAGCCAATGAGAAAGAAGGATATTGTTTTTTTAAAAAAAAGACTGGCCCCTCATTCCTGATTGGCCTGGGTATAATACAGAATTGGCGACACACAAAGCTTTCCAACGCAATTCACTGATATAAACCCTTTTGGGAAATTACTGTCTAGTATATTCTGTAGCTAGTTGGCAGTTCATCTACAACAGAAGTCTATTTTTCCCTTTTATTTCTTAAACAGATGCCTAGTCAATGTTAAACCTGCATATTTAGCTCATTTCTCCTGCCTACCCATCTCCCTCGTTTTCTACCATTCACTGGTCATCTCTCTCTTTTTCTCCATCATTCCATATCCTTTGTCCTATTCCTCTGCCCTCTTCTTCTATCTCCCTCTCTTTCTTTCCCACTTTCGTGCTCTCTATAGTTTTACAGCCGGTAGAACTCTTGGTTAATTTGGTGATGTGGCCCTGGTGGCCACCAGAGGAAATACCTAACGTGCTACAGAAAAGGCAAAGATTAGGTTCGAGCCACACTCCCAGCTGAGTTAAGGCCAGTGTGGCGCGAGGCTGGGGAAAGAGAAGAGACAAATCAGAGTCCCTGCTATTGATTGGTATCCAGTGACCCCAACCCCCACCCCTGATAGTACGGGTGAAAAGACGATCGGGTTCAGTCGTGAGGACCCCACAATTAATTAGCCTCCCCATAATAATCGTGCGTGCTCCATACAGGAAGAATCGTCATTCGGGCAAGACACTAAAAGGCATCATATGCAAGCAAAGATTCGACACCTTCAGGAGAAGAGCAGAGGAAGAATTTTGGGGGGGCGGGGGGGCGAAAAGGTGTCAGTCTGGTAAATCCTCCCAGTTCTTAAAGAGCCAGTTTGTCAAACAAACTCAACAAAAATTAGAAGATTAAAATTACAGTTTTTTCAGTTCACTCCCTCAGTCTTTTATTCCCAATTTATTTCGAAAGGGTCTTCTTGTGTATAACTTTTAAATATCCTAGTCGGTATCAAGAGCTGTGTTTGAACACAAGATGAATCAAATGGATTCAGTACGAGATTAGACTTTGAACGAATGGTCGGTGCCATCTAGTGTTGGGTATGGCACTGGGACCTTCGGAGTGCAGAGCCACCTAGTGAAAAATAGAATCACAGCAATTTCATTTAACTGGTTCAGGGTGTTGAGCTGGCAAAGAGACCTTCAGGGCACTGAGTCTGAGAAGAGACAGTCCTCTACTTCAAGATGGATGTGTTAAGGCAAGCCTTATGACCTACAAGAAAATGTGTGTGGGTAATAACCAATCTCGTAGAAAAACTCCACAGAGGATAATGGGGTCACTTAAAGGAAATAGTGTGTTGTCAGGTGTGCAATGTATGTGTTCAAATGCATGGCTACAGAGCTCGACCATTACAAGCCTTTCAATCTGAGGAGCGGTTTAAGGAGCGAGCAGTCAGCCAAGCGCCAAGGGCACAAAGCTGCGACAGAATTTCCCGGGGAATTCACATCCCAGAATCTTTGAATTGTCACAAACAATTGTGTATATTCTGTTATATCACCGGGCAACGAGATAAGTGCATGCGTATTAAAGAGAAACGTAAGTGATTGATCAGAGGTTTTACTCTAGAGATGAGGGTTAGAGTCAAGGTGCAGAGACTTGTGCATTGGGGATGTGGAAAGCAGAAGGCAGTGCAGCTCATGAGATCTTCCGGTTGGCAAGTCCCATTTCTGCACTGACCTTTGCACCCAAATTCCCGATACGCACTCCTGCCTTGTGAAGTGTAATTTAATTAAAGTCTAACCTAAAGTACCTTTAATACAAGGGGATCTGGTACCTGAGCCTTTCCTTTAGAGGGCAAAGCCACTCTACATGGAGCATCCTTGTACACATCATTGTACAGTGTCAGCTGTGGCTCAGTGGGTGAAGCTCACTCTTGGCTTTGAGTCAGGTGGTTGTGGTTTCAGAGTCCCACTCCAGGGACTAGACGAACACTCCCAGTGCAGTACTGATGGAGTGTTCCACTGTAAGAGGTGCAGTATTTTGGATGAGACGTTAAACCGAGGCCCCGTCTGCTCTCTCAGGTGAACATAAAAGATCCTACATTACTATTTGAAGAAATGTCGATATGCGCAATCTTCTTGGCGATCCTCTCCACTGTGAGCCGGCAGTTTGTGGTGTCGATAGTAAGCCATGATGTGGAGATGCCGGTGATGGACTGGGGTGTACAAATGTAAGGAATCTTACAACACCAGGTTATAGTCCAACAGTTTTATTTGAAAATCACAAGCTTTCGGAGGCTTTCTCCTTCGTCAGGTCACCTGACGAAGGAGAAAGCCTCCGAAAGCTTGTGATATTTGAAGAAAAGCAGGGGAGTTCTCCCTGAATTACGTCAAATGTACAGCACAGAAAACAGGCCATTCAGCTCAACTGGTCCATGCCGGCGTTGAGTCTCCTGGTGTCCTGGCCAGTCTTTATCCCTCAACCAACATCACTAAGGAAAAGCAAATGATCTGGTCATTACCTCATTGCTGTTTGAGGGACCTTGCTGTGTGCAAATTGACTGCCTACATTAATTACAACAGTGACTACACTTCAAAAGTATTTATTTGGCTGTAAAGCACTTTGGGATGTCCTGAGGTCTTCGAAGGCACTATATAAATACATGTTCTTTCTATCTTAAACATGGGGATGTGAACTGAGCTTCAATCATTTCCGCTGCTGTCCCCACTTACAAACATTCACCCCATTTCAAACAGTGGCATACTTTTGAAGTGCAGTCACTATTGTTCTGCAGATAAACACAGCAGTGAATTGGTGTGAAGTAAAGTGCCATAAATGGTTATTGAAACAGATAAGAACATAAGAAATAGGAGCAGGAGTAGGCCAATCGGCCCCTCGAGCCTGCTCCGCCATTCAATAAGATCATGGCTGATCTGATCCTAACCTCAAATCTAAATTCATGTCCAATTTCCTGCCCGCTCCCCGTAACCCCTAATTCCCTTTATTTCTGTTTTTAATTTATTTAATGATGTAGCTTCCACAGCTTCCTGGGGCAGCAAATTCAACAGACCGACTACACTCTGAGTGAAGAAGTTTCTCCTCATCTCAGTTTTGAAAGAGCAGCCCCTTTTTCTAAGATTATGCCCCCTAGTTCTAGTTTCACCCATCCTTGGGAACATCCTTACCGCATCCACCCGATCAAGCCCCTTCACAATCTTATATGTTTCAATAAGATCGCCTCTCATTCTTCTGAACTCCAATGAGTAGAGTCCCAATCTACTCAACCTCTCCTCATACGTCCGCCCCCTCATCCCCGGGATTAACCGAGTGAACCTTCTTTGTACTGCCTCGAGAGCAAGTATGTCTTTTCTTAAGTATGGAGACCAAAACTGTATTCAGTATTCCAGGTGCGGTCTCACCAATACCTTATATAACTGCAGCAATACCTCCCTGTTTTTATATTCTATCCCCCGAGCAATAAAAACCAACATTCCGTTGGCTTTCTTGATCACCTGCTGCACCTGCATACTAACTTTTTGATTTTCTTGCACTAGGACCCCCAGATCCCTTTGAACTGTAGTACTTTCCAGTTTCTCGCCATTAAGATAATAACTTGATCTCTGATTTTTCCTGTCAAAGTGCAAAACCTCACATTTTCCAATATTGTATTGCATCTGCCAAATCTCCACCCACTCACCCAGCCTGTCTATATCCCCTTGTAGGTTTTTTATGTCCTCCTCACTCTCTACTTTCCCTCCCATCTTTGTATCATCTGCAAACTTTGATATGTTACACTCGGTCCCCTCCTCCAAATCGTTAATATAGATTGTAAAGAGTTGGGGACCCAGCACCGACCCCTGCGGAACACCACTGGCTACTGGTTGCCAGTCCGAGAATGAACCATTTATCCCAACTCTCTGCTTCCTGTTAGATAACCAATCCTCCACCCATGCCAGAATATTACCCCCAATCCAGTGATTCTTTATCTTGAGCAATAATCTTTTATGTGGCACCTTGTCGAATGCCTTCTGGAAGTCTAAACACACTACGTCCACTGGTTCCCCTTTATCCACCCCTGTACGTTATGTCCTCAAAGAACTCAAGCAAATTTGTCAGACATGATCAATAACATTAGTAACTTACAGTCACTGTAATTGCTCTGTCCATGTGACCCTAGGATTGATATTGGATTTGTATTACCGTTCTGAAATTGACAGTTGTTCAAGGTTAGCTGGAGTCTGAAATTGGCTTGTTGGGATGCCATAGGAATATAATTCAAATCCTGGTTTCATAAAAAGAGGCTCTGTCTTTATTAAAAAGTATTAAATAAAATGATTTTCCGTTTGGTGCAAGGGAGCCAAGCATCATTTTAGCAGGGATACGAGAATGTACTTTAATGCAATTTGTCATGTTGGAAATGAACAAAAACAGTCAAACAATTTTTCCTTCATAATATTTTTTAAATTATTCATATATTGCATATTTACGTTCAAAAACTGTGATGAATTAAATATTGGTTTCACCAGGAACTTTCCACCTGTGATTTGTGAAATTTATTTTGAAATAGCCATGTATTTTGCACACCCATATCTGATTGTGCACAAGCAACACATCCTTCTCCATCTTACAGTTGGCACAAATTTGGATACTGTCCATGAAAACAAAGGTGGATTTAAAATACAGAACTTGTCCTTACCTGGGAGTCTACTGGGAAGCTCTGTAGTCATTTCCCTGAGGTGCTGGTTAGCCCAATTCAAACTTGTCCTGCTGTTTTCACATAGATACTCCAACTTTGCACTCATTAGAACATAAGAAATAGGAGCAGGAGTAGGCCCTACGGCCCCTCGAGCCTACTCCACCATTCAACAAGATCATGGCCGATCCTCGACCTCAACGCACTTTCCCGCCCAATCCCCATATCCCTTGATTCCCTGAGAGTCCAAAAATCTATCGATCTCAGCCTTGAATATTCTCAGTGACTGAGCATCCACAGCCCTCTGGGATAGAGAATTCCAAAGATTCACTCCTGGTCCAATATGAGCACCCTGATCTTGTGCTGTTATTCCCACATTCTAAACTCACACTGTTTTTCATATACAGGTAGTCCAACCTCACACTGCCATTCACAGACACCCTGACCTCACACTGCCATTCACAGACACCCTGACCTCACACTGCCATTCACAGACACCCTGACCTCACACTGTCATTCACACCCTGACCTCACACTGCCATTCACAGACACCCTGACCACACACTGCCATTCACAGACACCCTGACCTCACACTGCCATTCACACCCTGACCTCACACTGCCATTCACACCCTGACCTCACACTGCCATTCACACCCTGACCTCACACTGCCATTCACAGATACCCAGTCCTCACACTGCCATTCAAACCCTGACCTCACACTGCCATTCACAGACACCCTGACCTCACACTGCCATTCACAGACACCCTGACCTCACACTGCCATTCACAGATACCCTGACCTCACACTGCCATTCACACCCTGCCATTCACAGATACCCTGACCTCACACTGCCATTCAAACCCTGACCTCACACTGCCATTCAAACCCTGACCTCACACTGCCATTCACAGATACCCTGACCTCACACTGCCATTCACAGACACCCTGACCTCACACTGCCATTCACAGACACCCTGACCTCACACTGCCATTCACACCCTGACCTCACACTGCCATTCACACCCTGACCTCACACTGCCATTCACACCCTGACCTCACACTGCCATTCACACCCTGCCATTCACAGATACCCTGACCTCACACTGCCATTCAAACCCTGACCTCACACTGCCATTCAAACCCTGACCTCACACTGCCATTCACAGATACCCTGACCACACACTGCCATTCACACCCTGACCTCACACTGCCATTCACACCCTGCCATTCACAGATACCCTGACCACACACTGCCATTCATAGATACCCTGACCTCACACTGTCATTCATTGATACCCTGACCTCACACTGTCATTCATTGATACCCTGACCTCACACTGCCAATTACACCCAGACAAATGACACTGACAGGGTTTCAAATGAATATCACCTTATTTTGTGTTTGACAACAGATCCAGTATTTTGCTGTATGTTTTTGTGAATAAGCATCAATGGTACTGTATAATAATTCATGTTTTATTGAAAGCTTTTCTGTCTAGATTAATCATGTAAAGAACAGTACAAATTTAAGAATGTGATTGATTTTCCATTAGTTTTTTCCTCGATATTAATATGCTATAATAATGAGATAAGACGTGAATTTTTATATTAAAAAAACCCTATAATTTGAGATTTTGCCAAGCTTTTTAAAGAAAGACTAACATTTATATGGTGCCTTTCATGACCTCAGGAAATCCCAAAGTGATTTACAGTCAATTAAGTGCTTTTTTGTTTAAAGTGCAGTCACTGTTGTAATGTAGGAAACCCGGCAGCCAATTTGCACACAGCAAGATCCCACAAACAGCAATGAGATCTAATGACAAATAATCTGCTTTTTGGTGATGTTGGTTGAGGGATAAATATTGGCCAGGACACCGGGGAGAACTCCCCTGCTCTTCTTCAAAGTAGTGCCATGGGGATCTTCTTTTATATTCACCTGAACATCAAAATTAAACACAAAATAAGAAACAGTAAACATTTTGCAGTGACAGCCTCATGATGTAAGAGCAGTGATAAATGACACCTTATGCTAATAGACCCCCTCGGCACCCATGTCTTCTGCTAAAGTTACATTGAAAGGTGCAATAAAGCACTTACACCACTTGAGGGAGACATCCATCCTCAGTATGATAACAGAGACCCAGCTTTGACTCGGGGGGCTCCAGTGATGATCTCAAAACAAAGGCAATTCCTAAATACTGGATGCACTGGGACCAATTTCAAAGTATCTGCTGGTGGCAGGGTCCAGCTGTACATAATCAGGAAATCATGGACAAACTGCCTGCAATTTTCCGTCCATTCATTTCTGTTACTGTCCTGTGATGTCATTGTACATGTGAAACTAAGGCAAGAGCCCTTTAAACTGCAATTGCTAAATACTCCCCTTTTTATCTTGTGCGTTGAAGAAAAGATTTCAAGACTGCAGGATTCTGAAAGGATAAAATCAAATGGGTGCAAGGATCTCCTTCATCTGAACCTTCAGTTCCTGATCGGTCCTAACTTAACTGATCTCAGTCTGGATGGCAGTGGACATGGCCACGAGTGACCTCAGTGACCTTAAGCCGAAGGGAGGGGAGGAAGAGGAAATCAATCAGATTTCATCTCCTGATCGCTGCCCAGCAATCCTTGCTGCAAAGTGCACGAGTGAAGACAAGATTGGGCTTCATTGTGTTGGCTCCCATGATGAATAGCTTGGGAGTACACAGTGTATGAGCTCAAATATGAAATAGCCATTGACTACTTGGACAAGACACTGGAGATGGTCGTCAACTGTGGACATGTATCCCAGACCCTGTACGATAGGTTGTTTCTCTCTCTTCCCTTCCCCCAACCAGGCCTTTTAGGGGGTCTGCACCAATAGCTAATCCCCATTTCTGTAAAGGATGCGTGACGATTATAAAACTGCTTTGCTAATTAGAAATCATGTTCAATTACAGACAAGCAACTTTGTATAGACAGGTAAGGTTGGTCTTACTTGCTGGCATGTGATGGGGCACTAAGTGGCTTCCCAAATAGCCTGGAGACATTGAGAGCTTTGGCACTCAGCTGTGCATTTGCGGAAATCATGGACAATTTTTCCCTCATTGAAATATTCCGCTCTACATATGTGATCTTTGTTATGGTAAAACCAGAATGACTTTGCACAAATTCCCTTTTAACATCCAGTGCAGTCGATACGATCCTCGTAAATATCTCAAACATCTTCATGCGGTCTTCCATTCTGTCTACACTCTGTTCTGCGGTCTGCTGTATTATCGGAAGGATCCGAAACGTTATATTAAAATCGAATAATAAAAATGTCTGTCCATTTCTAAATTTGTATGAAGTATTCTATTTGTTCAAGGAACAGGGCGCAGCAAAAATGCACTGCTGCCTTGGTGTGTCAAAGTGAAGACCCCGTGTTTCTAAATGTAGGTTCACACCCAGATTCTCTGCATGCCAAGATTCCAAATTCAGCCGCGCTTTCAAAGGGTGGACATCTGACCCCTGCTCTGCTCCACGGCCTCTGTTTCCTTCTCATGTATTTGAAACCTCGCTCTGTACTTCAGCTCTGTGTTTTCTTTTTTTATTTTTTCACCTAGTGACCCTGGAGTTTCCTCATTGTGCGCCACCCGAAAGTTAGACCCGAAAATGTGTCCAATGTTGCCCTCGTTTTGCCGATTACACCCAAGTATCCTTCCAATCTCGTTAGAAAACGCCCCAACTTAAAAATGGGCGTAAATGGGCATAAACAATCGGGCCCCAAGGAAATGTTGAACCCACATCAGTATATTTCTTCTTTGAGTCTTAAAAGGTTCAACTCACAGATCAGCCATGATCTTATCAAATGGCGGAGCAGGCACGAGGGGCTGAATGGCCTACTCCTGTTCCTATGTTCCTAACTCACTCAACCATCATTCATGCACATTAGGCACAACATGCTAAGAACCTGCAATCGGAGAAGCTTTCCAATTTTTAATGTGACTGATACTTGGGCCATAAAAATGCATTCAGAGAATCAGAAGATACAGAGCGGGTTTCAGTGAGGATATAATTTTTATAAACGCTCAAAAAATTGGAATTAAAAGACCTGAAAATCTTGTCGTAATGTTGAGACGCACTCCGAGCAAGCCCAATTGGAGGATACCCACATTTGACAGTCGGGGGCGCGGCCAGTTTTGTGGGCAGAGATTCGCTCGAGCGGGAGGTTTGATGGACAGGCATGAAAGCCCAAGGAGACTTGGGCGCATCGCAGTAACTCACTCACGCCCAAAATTCCGCGCTCTTTTAAGCCATGTGATCGGTTTGCGCCCAGATTATACGGGCGTATCTGGGCGCAAATGCCATGGAGACCCAAGCTGGTTGCTCTAAGTTTTTTATCCCTTCAGTCCGTCCTTCTCTGCGACTTTCCTGGTGCCTCTTCTTTCAATTTCCCATTCTGTTTTCTAGTCTCTTCTTGCATTGGCTGCAAGCAGTCCCTGTGATCGGGCCTCCCTTGGGTCCTAAAGACCTCCACACCAACCGGAAAACTGAGAATCTAATTAATTTGCCTCAAGGCAAAGTTGGCTGGTGCCTGGTGCTGTGTTAGCACACAAAACAGGGACAGGCGAAGATTTGAGTCCTGCTTTTCTCATAGCCTGAATTGAGCCACATCAATGGGGAAGTGTCAAATGTAGGCTGCACTTGTCTTCCAGCAGGAAGAATTGGAGACTTATATCTGTATGGTCCCCTGTGACTGCAAATAACACGCCACAGAGGCATTGTTGTGGTCTGGCAGCAGCTTGTTCTACCACCCTATTAGCTGCAGAGATATCAGACTCCCCAAAGCCTTTCCACCATCTACAAGGCACAAGTCAGGAGTGTGATGGAATACTCTCCACTTGCTTGGATGAGTGCAGCTCCAACAACACTCAAGAAGCTCGACACCATCCAAGATAAAGCAGCCCGCTTGATTGGCACCCCATCCACCACCCTAAAATTCATTCCCTTCACCACCGGCGCACTGTGGCTGCAGTGTGTACCATCCACAGGATGCACTGCAGCAACTCGCCAAGGCTTCTTCGACAGCACCTCCCAAACCCGTGACCTCTACCACCTAGAAGGACAAGAGCAGCAGGCACATGGGAACAACACCACCTGCACGTTCCCCTCCAAGTCACACACCATCCCGACTTGGAAATATATCACCGTTCCTTCATCGTCGCTCGGTCAAAATCCTGGAACTCCTTTCCTAACAGCACTGTGGGAGAACCTTCACCACATGGACTGCAGCGATTCAAGAAGGCGGCTCACCACCACCTTCTCAAGGGCAATTAGGGATGGGCAATAAATGCCGGCCTCGCCAGCGACACCCACATCCCATGAATGAATAAAAAAAAGGCCAGACAAATGAAGAAAAGGGTAAAATAATCCAAATAATACAAAAGATAGGTTCCAATCTCCTGCCCCCTTCAAATACTCCCAGGTACCAATCCTCCTTCCTGACCCAAAACTCACAAGCAACACTCAACCTGCCTACCTCCCAAGCCTCGTCCCCAAATGGCAACCCCACTGCTCTCCCTCATTCACCTGCTGCCTCCCCACCTCACCCAGCACATGATTTTTGAGATACAATATGCTGATAACATCCAGGATGTTGATTGGAGCACTTTCCTACTGTACAATTTCTTTGCCCCATCTGTCGAGGTCAGTCACCAAGCGGGCTGTCACTTTCATCCACCTACCTCAGAACATTGGGCCAGATTTTGCCGCCAAAATAACGGTGAGTTTGTTTAAGTGTAAAGGGCACAGCAACTTCGGGCGAGGGGCAGATGCGCCGTTAAATGCCAATATCCAGAAGTTGCAGTCCGAGATGTGCCGTTCCACCGTTAGCTTTGCGAAAACAGCATCTCGCCGTCCGCCTCACCGTTGAAATACATCGAATGGCGTGAAGTGTTTGCGCGGTAGATACAAACTAAACTCGCCACAGGAAGTTAAGTCTTGTCATTACACGTATAAGTACCTTTTTAACGATGTGATAATTGTTAATTACTGCCAATCAACCTCTCTGGCACTGAAAATTAACTATTACAAGTGTGGAGTCTCATTCCTTCAGATATTAATTGTTGTTGGAGATTTTAAAAATGTCAAAGTTAAAATTTTTTTTACTTTTCCTTTCTGTCTCTTAATCCAATATTTCTTTCCCTCACTTTATTTCTCTTCCTGTACCTGATTTGACAGTCAACTCACCCACTCTAATTTACACTTCCTTCTCTGACCATTTCTCAATCCTTCAATCTGATTGGTTACGGAGATACCCTGTTGCTTGCCCTGTTCGGTCAGGTCCCAGAAGCCCGGTTTCCCTCACTGCTCGCACTGTCAGCAACTTACCACGCAAAAAACTCAAAAGCCGAAACGTGCACAAACAAGTCTAACTAACAGCAGATGCCGTTAGATGTCCTGATACAGCAAAATCTGGGCCATAGACTCTCATCAGTTGTTGGTGATTTCTCTGAATGCAGCCTGAGTTCACTGGGAGATGTTCCATCCCAGTGCAGAGCATAACCCCAATGGCACAACCTGTCAGCCAATCACACGGCAGGGCTAACAGTGGTCAATTGCAAGATCCCAGTGTACCACATGGTGATCGGATCTAATCAGTGAGAAAAGGTCATTTAGTGACCGAATAAACAGTCAATAATATTCTTACACCATCACAAATTATCGTACGTAATGGGTGTGCAGTCAATAATATATTTAGACAGCTTATGCACTTTACTGTTTATTTGCAAATGCTTTTACAATTTATTGATGATTGGCTTCCAAATGTTACACTTCTCATTTTTAATTCGACAAGTGTTGCAATGTTTAACTGGTCTAAATAAACTTGTATAACAAGTATTTCCTGTTTATTGTGACATTTCCAAATGGGTTTACTCTATTACATATTTCACTTACTCTTTCAGGTCTGTTTTTATATGTCTTCAAAGTTTGTGTATTGCTTCCTTGTTCACTGATAAATGAGAGGCTGTCTCATTTTGAAACTATTTGCTCCTCTCTTCCCCCCAATCGGGTGTCTGTCATCAATTACCGTGACAACCGAGAGTGACGCTCTTCATACCTTTACCAAAGCTACTCTGAAACTGACTGCCAAGAGGTCCACCAGAGGGGCCTGGGATGAGCCTCACTATCCAGTCTGCCCTTAAATACAGTGCCTGGCTTCCATTTGACACCTTCTGCTGGGACGACTGAATTGGAGAACTGAGCAGGAGGTGTTTCGCCTGTGTCAAAAGTGATAATAGCTGCCATGGACAGCCTGATAGAGTTGGGTTCGTGCCCTTCATCCAGTACCTGAGCCATTTCAGGAGACATTTGAAATGTCCTCCGCCTATGGTCTAGGACAATCGAGTCCCACTGGTAAACGCATGTTGCTGAACTAGAATTCACATCACTGCTGAGGGAGGAAAACGATCTTTATCAATGTCATTTGTGTGTCTGGGAGGTTCGACCATCATTTCTGACATTCAAGAGGTTTTAAATTAACAAATTGATTTTTGAAAGGAGGAAACTTTTGCATTTCTTGAAGGGAGGAATGTCAGTGCTGAAAATGAAACAATCTTTACCACCCAGTTAGTTCTATGAAATCACTCATTAACAATTGGACTGAGACTTCCCCAACTCACTTCACAATGATCCTTACAACCAGCAGCTTTCAATCCAAAACCCTGGCTGCACCCTCCTCCTTAACAAAGTTATGCTAATAGATCCAGAACTGTACTTTTTTTAAACAAAGCAAAGAATTTCAACTGGATACGGAAGCAGGGAAAACATTTCCCATTAACGCCAGGATTAAATCAGGAGTAAACGTTTTAAATTGGGGGAAGTCAAATTTTACAGAACTAAGAGGTGATTTGGCAGAAGTGGACTGGACACAACTACTTGAGGAGAAATCAGTAGCAAGCCAGTGAGAGGCACTAAAAAGTGAAATTCTACGGGTACAATGCAGACACATCCCCTCAAAGAAAAAAGGGTGGCACTGCCAAATTTAGAGCCCCCTGGTTGTCTAGAAGTATAGGGGGCAAGATAAAGCAGAAAAAGAAAGCTGATGACTGTCACAGAAAACTAAATACTGCAGAAAGCCCAAAGGGAATAGAAAGTACAGGGATGATGTAAAAAAGGAAATAAGGAAACCAAAGAGAGGGCATGAAAAAATATTAGCTAGTAAGATTAAAGAAAACCCAAAGATGTTTTATCAGTACATTAAGAACAAGAGGATAGCTAAGGAAAAGGTGGGACCTATCAGGGATGATAAGGGTAACTTGTGTGTAGAAGCAGAGGATGTGGGTATGAATATTTTGAAAATGAATATTTTGTCTCCGTATTCGCAAAGGAAAGGGATGATCCGGACGTAGTAGTTAAAGAAGAGGTGTGAAATATTGGATAAGGTAAACATTACGAGAGAGGAAGTACTAGAGGGACTGGAATCCCTGAAAGTTGATAAGTCACCAGGGCCGGATGGATTGTTTCCTAGGCTTTGAAGGAAGCCAGGGAGGAAATAGCAGATGCTCTGAGGATCATTTTCCATTCCTCACTAGATACAGGGGAGGTACCGGAGGACTGGAAGACTCCAAACGTAGTACCATTGATTAAAAAGGGTACGAGGGAAAGGCCGAACAATTATAGGCCAGTCAGTCTTACCTCGGTGGTGGGCAAACTATTAGAATCAATACTGAGAGATAGGATAAACTATCACTTGGAAAGGCATGGTTTAATCAGGGATAGTCAGCATGGATTTGTTCAGGGAAGGTCATGCCTTACAAATCTGATTGAATTCTTTGAAGTAGTGACAAGGAGGATTGATGAGGGTAGTGCAGTGGATGTTGTCTACATGGATTTTAGTAAGGCATTTGACAAGGTCCCACATGGCAGACTGGTCAGAAAGGTAAAAAAGCCCATGGGATCCAGGGAAATGTGGCGAATTGGATCCAAAATTGGCTCAGTAACAGGAAACAAAGGGTAAAAGTCGATGGATGTCTTTGCGAATGGAAATCCGTTTCCAGTGGTGTGCCACAGGGCTCAGTGTTGGGTCCCTTGCTGTTTGTGGTATATATTAATGATTTGAACTTGAATGTAGGGGGCATGATTGGCAAATTTGCAGACGACACAAAAATTGGCCGTGTAGTCGATAGTGAAGAGGATAGCTGTAGACTCCAAGAAGATATCAATGGGTTGGTGGAGTGGGCGGAAAAGTGGCAAATGGAGTTCAACCCGGAGAAGTGTGAGGTAATGCACTTAGGGAGGGCAAACAGTAAAAGGGAATACGCAGTAAATGGGAATATATTGAGGGGTAGAGGAAGTGACAGACCTTGGAGTGCATGTGCATAGGTCCCTGAAGGTGGCAGCACAGGTAGATAAGGTTGTGAAGAAGGCATACGGAATGCTCTCCGTTATTAGCCAAGGTATAGAATACAAAAGCAGGGATGTAATGATGGAACCGTATAAAATGCTGGTAGGGCCACAGCTGGAGTATTTTGCGCAGTTCTGGTCACATTACAGGATGGACGTAATTGCTCTGGAGAGAGTGCAGAGAAGATTTACAAGAATGTTGCCAGGGCTTGAAAGTTGTAGCTATGAGGAGAGATTGGATAGGCTGGGGTTGTTTTCCTTGGAGCAGAGGAGGCTGAGGGGAGACTTGATTGAGGTGTACAAAATTATGAGGGGCCCAGATAGAGTAGACAGGAAGTACATGTTTCCCTTAGCGGAGAGTTCAAGAACTAGAGGACATAGATTTAAGCTGATTGGCGGAAGGGTTAGAGGGGACATGAGGAAAAACTTTTTTACCCAGGGGGTGGTGGGTGTATGGAATTCGCTGCCCGAATTGGCGGTAGAGGCAGGGACCCTCAACTCTTTTAAAAAGTACCTGGACCTGCTCCTGGGGTGCTGTAAACTGCAGGGCTACAGACCGGGTGCTGGAAGGTGGGATTAGAATGGGCACCTGGTTGTTCTTCGAGCCGGTGCAGATACGATGGGCCGAATGGGCCCCCTTCTGTGCTGTATCTTTTCTATGGTTCTATGTCATTTTAGGAGAGAAAAAAAACTTAAATCCATATAATGCTTTATCAAGCACTTCACAACCAATGAACTACTTTTTAAACACAGTCACATGGAGAAACATGGTCCCACAAACAGCAAATGAGATGAATGCCCAGCTATTCTGTTTCCAACAGTGTTGGTTGAGAGAGTTAATGTCTCATCTAAAGGACGGCACCTCTGACCATGCAGCACTCCTTCAGTACTGCACTGGTGTCAGCCTGGATTATGTGCTGAAGTCCTCGAGTGGGGCGTAAATCTACAACCTCCGTATAAACACACACAAGGGTAGAAATTACTGTAGGTTAAGTTACCATATGGACTCTAAACGGCCTTGTGCCAAATTCTTTTATCTGGTATTTTAAAGAATAATGTCTACTGTTTTACAGCGCTGTCCTCCACAGACAAGCGAGAAAGATTAGTTTCAAGAATAGCAACAAATTTTCTAGAGAGAAAAGAATTGAAGCCAAAGAAACCTCACATTGTGAGGCATGTATATCTGGAAAAAAAACTGGTGCCCAGGCTACTTTGTAATGACAATCTTAATATTTATTACTCGTGGCTTTTACTACTAAAAGAGACCATTTAGAGCACTCTATACACTTGCTGTATTTTACACATTTCCCAAGGGTAGTGTGCACTTGCAGAGAAACATGTTTCTGGTTTGTGATCTTTTTTGGCACAGATAAGGTCGTCAGTAGCCATGAGAGACTGACCCCATGAATAGCCAGCATTTGCTTGGAAGGGCAGGGAGGGTTCAGCTTATTGCCTGGTTTCATAGTTTGCTTTTGAAAATTAACTTTAACTTCCTAACATCAGTCAATCTAAGTATTTTTGTATCAAAACATCACTGTTCCACTAATAGGGTTTTGTTGTAAGGAAACTTCATTCTGAGACACCAATTTCAAGCAGCCTTTATAGTTATTTTAAAGTGTTTATAAGATATGTGTGACAAAGACCATTTGACTCATCCTATCTCAATCATCCAGGAAGAACAACAACAGTCCCCCCCACCCCTGCCATGTTTCTTGAATGATTCCAGGGTTTTTGCCTCCAATACCTGAAGAGATTTTCCTTGTGTTAATCAATGTGTGAAGAATGACAGTTCAAGCATCTAAGGGCCACAAACATGGCTTAAATTAAGGCCTTCCTAACCGTGGTAAACTATCCCTCCTCATCCAACGCAACCTCTCCACAGCCTTTGACATGGTTGGCCACACCATCCTCCTGCAATGCCACTCCTCCATTGTCCAGCTGACTGGGATTGCCCTCGACTGGTTCCGCTCTTCCCTATTCAGTCATAGCCAAAGAATCTCCTGCAACGGCTTCTCTTCCTGCTCCCGCACGTTACCTCTGGAGTCCCCCAAGGATTTATCCTTGGCCTCCTTCTATTTCTCATCTACATGCTGCCCCTCGGCAACATCATCCGAAAACACAATGTCAGGCTCCACATGTACGCTGAATACACCCAGCTCCAGCTCACCACCATCTCTCTCGACCCCTCCACTACCTCTGTGTTGTTAGCCTGTTTATCCAACATCCAGTCTTGGATGAGCCACAATTTCCTCCAATTAAACATTGAGAAAACCAAAGCCAGAGTGTTCAGCTCCCACCACAAACTCTGTTCCCTCATCACCAATTCCATCCTGGCCCTTGGCCTGGCCACCATCTCAGGCTGAACCAGACTGTTTGCAAACTTGGCATCCTATTTGACCCCGAACTCAGCTTGCGATCAAATATCCTCTCTATCACAAAGACTGCCTACTTCCACCTCCGTAACATCGCCCGTCGCTGCCCTTGCCTCAGCCCATCTGGCGCTGAAACCCTCATCGATGCTTTTGTTACCTCGACTATTCCAATGCTCTCCTGGCCGGTCTCCTGTCTTCAATCCTCCAAGACTTAAGGTCATCCAAAACTGCTGCCAGTATCCTAACCCGCACCATGTCCCGCTCACCTATCACCCCTGTGCTCGCTGACCTACAGTGGCTCCCGGTTCACCACCGCTTTGAAATTGTGTTCAAATCCCTCCATGGCCTCTCCCCTCCTATCTCTGTAACCTCCATCAGCCCTACGACCCTCCAAGATCTCTGCGTTCCTCCAATTCTGGCCTCTTACAAAGTCCCCACTCTATTCCCCCTCCACTATTGGAGGCAGTGCCTTCAGCCACCTAGGCCCTAAGCTCCGGAATTCCCTCCCAATCCTGCTGGTCTTTCCACCTCTCTCTCCTCCTTCAAGACCCTCCTTAAAACGTACCTCTTTGACTGAGCTTTTGGTCAATCCTCCCAATATCCCCTCTTTGGCTTGGTACCAATTTTTGTCTGATTACACTCCTGTGAGGCATCTTGGGACGTTTTTCTATGCTAAAGGCATTATATAAATGCAAGTTGTTGTAGTAGTAAAGACTAGGAATGTTATACTTACCTTGACATGAGTCCTTTGAGATTTGTCCATTTCTCTCTAAAATTTGTACTTACAGGGATCCCAGTTGAATCCTGAATCATCCATTTTAATAGAAGATATACTGCAGTGATGGGGAATCCTCATGTGTCTGATCCACATTAGTGACAATAGATGTAATATATTTACATCCCGTTAAAGATACTGAGGGAGTCTGTAAACAATCAAAGCTACAACAATTCATCTCAAAACAGGAATCTCCTGTGGCATTACTTATGGATAACATTTATGAAAAATTGGAATGCACAAATAAACGATATTCCTCACCTACAGCAGCTAGATAAATTAATAAATTGGTGCCCCTCGTGGACTAGTTTTAAAAAACGTGTACATTATCCGCTGCGGTGTCTTGTTATAGATGAGTATGAGTAAGACGCAGATTATACAATATATCATTACATATAAATATAAAACACCATGTACCTCACTGTCCTTCTGTATTATCTGATGTGCTAACAAACTCTTCATTCTGAAATAGCAAAATATAGATGCTGCCTCAATCCCCCACCACCAAAACACCCAGCCAGGAATTTTAAATGATGAAATGTTTCCCCAAAGTTGGAAAAACAATTTATAAGTGATAGATTAATACATGTATTAAATAAATAGTCCTGGACTCTCCCGCCAAAAAAAAAATCCTTACACTCCTCATGCATATGCTGGCTAATAAGATTATAATGGAGAAATAATGACGAGCAAATTAAAAGAAACATTTAGCTCAAAGCCCTTGACCGCTCACTGGCCAGCAATTCAATTTTTGATGGAACATCAACTTGTATGTTCACTTTACAGATGCTGACTGACCTGCTCTGTATTTCCAGCTCTTCCTTTTTGTAGTTGATTTGTAAAGTAGCGCCTACTGTTATGTTCCTTAAATTTTCCACGCTCAAAGAACAGAAAATGCTTCTAAAAGCTAAAATGTACATGGACCTCCCCACTGACAGTACATCTACAACTCCAAACCCAGATTGCACTTTGAAGCATGCAGTTTGTACACTGTAGATGCTGAGATGGTTGCCCTTTAGTGGGCTAAAACTGGCTTCTCAATGGGATGGTTTTGTGATGTATTCGTACAGTCCACGACTAATACCAGTGGATTCTTCAAGGATTGTCCTTTACAATGCAGTCCATTTCCTCGGAAAAAGTAACTAAGATCAACAATTGTGTCTTCATGCATAAATGCTCATCACTGATCATACATGTTAATTAATTTCACAGTAGGACCTTCAGAGACAACAACCATCAGGCTGGTATGGATTTGAACCCAACTCTAGGTGATAGGATAATAGAGTCATAGAGTCATAGATTTATACAGCACGATAGAGGCCCTTCGGCCCATCGTGTCCGCGCCAGCCATCAAGCCCTGTCCACTCTAATCCCATATTCCAGCATTTGGTCCGTAGCCTTGTATGCTATGGCATTTCAAGTGCTCATCCAAATGCTTCTTGAATGTTGTGAGGGTTCCTGCCTCCACAACCCTTTCAGGCAGTGAGTTCCAGACTCCAACCACCCTCTGGGTGAAAAAGTTCTTTCTCAAATCCCCTCTAAACCTCCCGCCTTTTACCTTGAATCTATGCCCCCTTGTTATAGAACCCTCAACGAAGGGAAAAAGCTCCTTAGTATCCATCCTATCTGTGCCCCTCATAATTTTGTACACCTCAATCATGTCCCCCCTCAGCCTCCTCTGCTCCAAGGAAAACAAACCCAATCTTCCCAGTCTGTGGTAACCCACTACAGTACCAAGTCCCCTTACATACTTCACCATACAGGCCATAATGGAGTTTCCATCTACCATCAACAGAAATCTTGTTACATGAGCCTAATAATGCCTGTTCTCAGGTTCCATGTGCAACGTGTTTAATTGTAATCACCTCACCAAAGATTGTACAGACGCAGACAAAGCAAAGCTACGTCAAAATATCCAACTTCAGGAGCAAGAAGCCAGAAAAAGGGCCGACAACAGTGAGAGTGTGGTGATTGCACAGCAGTTGTTCAATGTCTCAGCAGCAAAACTAGCTTAATGCCACAATGAGACCTTTTAACAAAATTATCTTTTGACTTCAGTACTACTGAAAAGTCACCAAAGGACATTGAAAATATCCAGGTGACAAGTGCTGAATTCATTCAAATAGCAACTCCATTTGCTGATTTTGTTCCCTATTAAAATTGTATGTTGTTATATATATAGTCTCTCTTGATAACTCAATGATGTTTTTGCATTAATGAAAATCACCCCATGATCCAAATTAAGCAACATAGGAAAGTTGGAATTTAGGACTAAAAATGAATTAGCAGATGATTCAAAATAAGCAACTTTCAATTAAGAGTAGACTAGTAATTAATTTTATTTTTGCATCTTTTTGTGCTTGCGTTTGATTTGGTGACATGGGGTAGAGGATGGGGGGAAATTGTATGAAGGGGGCTTCCTGCCTTCCAGCAAACCCAACTGTCCCAACCATTGTAGGTGAGCTTTACCTGAAGGGTAGCAAGTCATAGTCAAAAACATATACTGGTCCTAACATCCTGGAGTCTAACACCATCTATCCACCTCCTTTCCAAACAGTTGTATCTTCTCCTTTCAGTAGTGGTATGCTCACTACCTCCCTCCGTTACAAATTTTAAAAGTTCATGGGGTCAGTATGTGTCACTTCTTGTACTAGCATATTTTTTTTATAAAGCAGTGACCTGTTCATTCAGCTCTCAGTTGTTACTGGTGAATGACGCATATGTACACATTTTACAGCCCACTCATGCTGCTGGTAAGCTGCTTCCTGAGGCAGTGCTGTGGAAAGTGTTCCATTTATGTTGCCAGCTAATTTATACAGTAAGTTTGCAACTATATGGGGCATATTTTATAAACATTGCAGCTCAGGCAGAAACACTTAGCATGCTTGTGCTACATTGCTGTGTGCTGTTTTTAGGGTGGCATTAATCAGTTAATTTTAATGGGTTAATTACACCAATACACAGATCAGCCTTTCAATGACCTAAGTCTTCAGACTCAAACTTCACCAATTAGAAAACATACCCGTGTACCTTTGGGCAATACCTTCTGCTATGGGAGGCGCAAAGACTAAAGGGGCAAAGTAGCAAAATGAGGGCAGCAACACGTCATTCCATTGCTGGTATTGAGCAGACTAAACATTTACAGTCAGCTCTTTATGTAAGGTTACATTGCAAAGCCTGGCTGAATTGCACAGCTTTGTATAAAAGGCTTTCGACCAGATGCCCAAGGCAATAAGTGTCCTGCAAAATATAAAAGTGATGGATGGGCGTCAAAGTTCCTGAAATAAAGATGGTAACTCCTCGGTCATGTTTGTGTTGTTCTAAACACATCCTAGAATCATAGAAGTTACAACATGGAAACAGGCCCTTCGGCCCAACATGTCCATGTCGCCCAGTTTATACCACTAAGCTAGTCCCAATTGCCTGCACTTGGCCCATATCCCTTTATACCCATCTTACCCATGTAACTGTCCAAATGCTTTTTAAAAGACAAAATTGTACCCGCCTCTACTACTGCCTCTGGCAGCTCGTTCCAGACTCACACCACCCTTTGAGTGAAAAAATTGCCCCTCTGGGCCCTTTTGTATCTCTCCCCTCTCACCTTAAATCTATGTCCCCTCGTTATAGACTCCCCTACCTTTGGGAAAAGATTTTGACTATCTACCTTATCTATGCCCCTCATTATTTTATAGACTTCTATAAGATCACCCCTTAACCTCCTACTCTCCAGGGAAAAAAGTCTCAGTCTATCCAACCTCTCCCTATAAGTCAAACCATCAAGTCCCGGTAGCATCCTCGTAAATCTTTTCTGCACTCTTTCTAGTTTAATAATATCCTTTCTATAATAGGGTGACCAGAACTGTACACAGTTACTCTTCAGTACTAGGATGTGAAATTCTCCCACCCCTGGACGTTGCATTGCCCAGTTTCAATCAGCAGGTAGTTTGACTCATTCACAAAATTATCGACTGGGATCCGATTTGAAATTTTTAAATTACTTTTTGCTCAAACGGCATCATGGTCTGTCTCAACTTTAATGTTCTATTCAGGTTGCAACTGAACAAAATACCAAATTCATTATATATTTCTTCCTGCATTCTTAATTAGGAAATAGCAAATTAATTTTCTGAAATGAGTGTTGAAATAAAAGTTGTTTTTTCCCAGGACAAAAGCTTGCTGTCTGTAACACAGCAGGCTGGCTTGTTTGATCAGATAAGGAGATAGGACAGAGACAGTTAACAGTTCCTGACCATCAGACTCCAAGTATCACAGCTCATTAATGTCACGTGCTACCATGCAAAATTTTCATCGACAGTGTAGCAGCCAGCAATAGTTCAGGGTGGGAAAACAAATATAAACTTTTGCCAATTAAAAAAAAAATTCAATTTATGCAGATCCATTGCAAAAACAAATTACTGAGGCAAGACAGTACGATGCTTGTGTAAAATGCATCTACTCTGCAGATTCCCCCACCGCGGCCCCAACCTCAGTCCCCCAGCCTCGCTTCTATCTCCTTCCCGAGATCCAAACAGGACTGTCCTGGTGGACCCATCGTTCCAGCCTGTTCCTGCCCCACAGAACTTATTTCTTCTTACCTCAATTCTACTTTTTCCTTCCCTTGTCCCTAGTCTCTCTGACACCCTCCGCCATTTTAACCATTTCCAGTTTCCTGGCATTAACCGTCCCCTTTTCAATCATGGACATTCAGTCACTCTACAGCTTCATCTCCCTCCACTTTTTCCTTGAACTGCTGCCCAACCAGTTTCCATTCATCACCCTCTTCTGTCTGGCTGAACTTGTTCTCACATTCAGCAACTTTTCCTTTAACTCTACTCACCCTCCAAATAAAAGGTGTTGCTATGGGAACCCTTATGAGTCCTGGTTATGCCTACCTTTTTGTGAGATACATGGAACATTCTTTGTTCCTGTCCTACTCAGGTCCCCTCCCCAGGCCCTTTTTCCGAAACAATGATGCTTCCTGCTCTCGCCCTGAACTGGAAAATTTCATCAACATTACTTCAAACTTCCACCCTTCCCATATCTTCACATGGTCCACCTCCACACATTCTCTATCTCCATTTCTGGGGATAGGCAGTCCACAATTGTCTACTACAAGCCCACTGATTCCCAGCTACATTGATTATACTACCACCACCAGGATTCCTGCAGGGACTCTATTTGAGTCTCCCAGTTTCTCCATCACATCTGTTCCAACACCAGAGCTTCCAAAACGTCTACCTTTTTCCTCAGTTGACCATGTCCGTCCCATTTCCACCCTCACCCAGAATGATAGGGTCCCCCTTGTCGTCACCATCCACCATATCATCCTCCGCCATCTTCAGTGCAAAACACATCTTCCCCTCCTGGCATTCCGAATGGACCATTCCCTCCATGACACTCTAGTCCCACTCTTCCATCTCCCTCAGCACCTGCTCCCCTTCCTGTACACATGCAGGTCCTAAACACTCCTCCCAGGTGAAGCAGTGATTAACTTGTACTTCTTCCAACTTAGTACTGTATTCACTGCTCTCGATGTAGTCTCCTCTACATTGGGAGACCAAAAGCAGGCTGAGTGATCACTTTGCTGGACAGCTCCCTCCATTCATCCCACGTGACCCTGAACGTCCACTCGCTTGCCACTTTAATCCTCCATCACATTGTCCTTTGACTCCTACCCTGTTCCAAGGAAGCTCAATGCAAGCTTGAGGAACACCACCTCGTCTTTCTACAAGGCACTTTACAGCCTTCGGGCCTTAGCATTGAGTTTTAACAACTTTAGGCCTGAACAACCGCTCCCATTTTCTCTCAGACAGCTGCAACAGTGTCACTGGGAGTGGAGGTGTGGGCCAGTGCTTGCTGAGGGGATCCTCTATCACTGCTACATGGCCAGGAGGGTGGTCCACCTGCCTTTCTTCTGCCATATTCCCAGGCCAAGGAAGCCTTCTCCACTTTACCAGATTTTCTATGCTTCCACCCACCCCCTCGACTATTCTACGCAACCATTTACACCACCTCTAGGTTCATCTTTTTCTATACTTGTCTCATTTAATAACTCCTGCCCTCCACCCTATCACATAACTCTCCCATTTATTTTTTTTTGCTGGCTCAATACTTGCTTAAAAAAATGATCATCTACCATTTCTGATGAAAGGTCATCAATCCCAAACATTCCCTCCATTGTCCTCTGCAGAGGTGCTACCTCAGCTGAGTGTTTCCAGTATTTTGTTTTTATGCAAGATTTGTTATTTTTGAAAATTATAGAATTGCAATATCACTTAATGTAGTCATGTGGAGGATGTATATTACAAGTACCAGCAGGATTCAGAATTTCAGCAAGCTGATGTTATGTAGAGGTGTTTAACCTCACACAAGCAGGTATGTAGTGCAGAGATGCTGGTTGAATGGGAATCTAGCACTACAACTCAACACCACTTTATTTATGACTGTATTAACAGGTCAATTAGAGAAATATAGAGCAGAGGGTTCATAGGAAGGTTTCACTGCAGAGCTCAATGGTGCATTAATCATTTAGTGTTTAAATGGCTGAGTTTGGTGGGGGGGGGGTGTATAAGGAGAAAGGAAAGCACAATTGGCAGTAGCAAACTTCTCCCAAACCACAGCTGCTTCCACTGAGCATTGTCACTAATTGACAGTGAGGCAACATCCCTCAGCCAATGCAGTGACAACAGACCCTACATTACAAGGGTTAAAAGTGATGTGCATTTTTCATGTAGGATCCCACACACCCCAAGAAGCATAATCTCACCTGGCATCTCACCCCAGCAATACACAAAGTGCACTTCATAAGTCCCATGCAGTGCCCATCTGCCACCATTCCCTCTATTAACAAAGCATGGTCTATTCTGATCCCAATTTTAAAATAGGGAAATCATTTTATTCCAAAGTGGCTAAATAATGGCCCCCACAAAGGCAAGCAGATAGAGCAAACCAGAGATAAAATGTTACTTATCTACATGGAATGCCACTATTGTCTCAACAACTCAAATGGAGAGGTTCCCAAGATTAGTGTAGAACTCTATGCATACAGGTCACTTGCCAAAGATCTAAATGCCAGCAAAGCACACCTACTAAAAGGCAGCTTACTTTTTTTTTAAAAAGCTATCAAATTATTCTTGCCTCTACAGAACAAACCCAGTCTGCCATTATTGAACCCTAAATTCTTGCCTCAGAAGCATAACCCCACAATAGAACCATGCATTGTTCACCCTGAATGATATACAGGGAGCCAAGAATGTAACAGCAGTCACACTGGACAAAAAATACCTAAGGTAGCATGTTTGTGAGAAGAGGGGGGTAAAGTGTCAGTAACAGCTGAGGTTTGAGCAGCCAACATAAAATGCACAAACCATATCCAGTGGCCATTACCAGGACAAGTACATTCTGGTACAGGCTGCCAATGAGAAATTGCTCTGTGCAAATTAAGTCAGCAACATGCCTGAAGCAGACTGAGTAAGACACACCTGGTAACTTAACTCAGGCTTCCAAACCTGCAATTCACTGGAGAGAGAAAGAAAGCAACTCCACTTCCACGTGTTGAATGTAAGTTGGTGTTTTCGGGGGGGGGGGGAGGGGGGGAACCCAAGCAGGAATATGAAACCCTGGGCGAAAAAAAAAGTTTTAACTAAAACTGATCAAACCCCCCCAACTTAGGAAAGAACAAACAAAAAAAAAAGGGGTACAACTTCACCCAGTCACAAATCTGAATCCTCCAGTCCCATTGCTCAAAAACCAGGCAAGAGACCAGGATTTTAGTTGAGAATTTCTTTTTTTTTTAAGAATAAAAAGTGAAACACAAAATTTGGTAACAAAAAAAAAACACACACACAGCGGAAATGCCACGAGCCTCATCGCTCCGTGTCCATGTGGGCGGCCCTTAAAAGGGCCATTGGGTCGAAGTTAAGTCTGAATGTCCTTATTTTCCCCTCATGATTTTCTCTGCGACTTATTTTTGAGGAGGGGGGGACGGGGACGGACAGACGAGGCCGCCTCCAGTCCCCCCCCCCTCCCTCCCTCCTCCTCCTCCTCACCCCGGGCCCGCTAGAACTCCTGCGACTGCTGCGAGCTCTTCTTGCCGCCCGACTTGCCGCCGCCTCCTCCTCCCCCTCCTCCGCCGCCGGTGGCCGGGCCGGAGCCCGACTTCTTGGGCAGCAGCACGGCCTGGATGTTGGGCAGGACTCCTCCCTGGGCGATGGTGACCCCTCCCAGCAGCTTGTTGAGCTCCTCGTCGTTGCGGATGGCCAGCTGCAGGTGCCGGGGGATGATGCGAGACTTCTTGTTGTCCCGGGCCGCGTTGCCGGCCAGCTCGAGGATCTCGGCCGTCAGGTACTCGAGGACGGCGGCCAAGTAGACGGGGGCCCCGGCCCCGACCCGGTCGGCGTAGTTGCCCTTGCGGAGGAGGCGGTGGACCCGGCCGACGGGGAACTGCAAGCCGGCCCGCGACGAGCGTGTCTTGGCTTTCGCACGGGCTTTGCCGCCGCTGCTACTTTTCCCTCTTCCCGACATCTTCTCTCCGCTCCGATCACCTGTAAAATGGCGCCTTCAGCTCGCCCGCTCCCTCCTTTTATACCCCGCCCCCCCCACCACCACCCCGAGTCGTCACGGTCCCGCCCCTTAACCCCTCTCCCATTGGAGAATCCCACGTCCCTCCTTCCCTCCCATTGGGTTTACCCGATGTCGATCAAAACACGTCAGCCGGACCCCCGCGCTGGTTAGGCGCGCCTCTGCGGTTGGACGATCGAGCGAACCGCCGACCAATGGTTGGCGTTCCCGCTGCAAAATCATATTTAAATTTATTGAATGGAAAAAGGCGCGTTAATTAAAGCGGGCTCTTGCAGCAAATTAAATATCAGAGCGCTTTATAAAGATTTAAAACTAAAACATTTATCTGTTTAAAAAGTATTAACGGAAAAGATTGAGAGGCAACTTACTTTTTTTGTAAAAAAAAAATCTATTGCTAAATGCAGGCAAAAATACAACCTTATAATGTAGCGAGTTATTTTAAGGTTTCACTTTTATTAATTCTCATCGAGTCAGGGACAAACTTTTCGAGTTTAGTAAATGCCGGGCGACTTTTAGGAGTTATTGAGCTGTGATACAAAGCGTCAGTTACAGAAACATAATATCCAGCGACTTTTCGCTGATTGCAACTTTCTTTCTTTAATGCAATCAGGGCAGAGCAAATAGAAGGGACAAAACTTGCAAAAAGACAAAAAAAAAATGCTGAGGAACCACAGCAGGTCCATCCGATAAAATGTAAATACGGCTCGCGGGTGTAAATGTGATGCTGTCTATTTCTGCCACTTTCTGGTTTATTTCAGAGCACTTTCGTTTGATTGAGTGGAAAAGCTCAAAGCATTTATTACAGGCAGGACAAACTGGCTGAAGCTGCACAAGACTCTGAGCTGCAAAGAAAAAAAAAACCCCACACACCCTCAGAAAATAAACCACAGCGTGTCTGTTGTGAATGCAGGAGGTATCATTGCTGCAACCGAAATACGCCTCTGAGAAGAGAATGCTGTTTAGGTTTTATTAAGCGTTTTGGAACGTTTTACTACGTTAAAGGCAATGCATAAATGCAAGTTGTTAGTCCGAACCAGTTTAATTCACACAGAACTGTGCAGATTTGCACAAATTCGGAATGGTTTGACCTACTCTAGGTAAAATCATGCACCACACTGACAACAAATGGTTCCATTCACTGCAAACCCCCAACTAGTCAAAAATCACATTACAATTTGCAAGCTGCTTCACTGACACCCAGATTGCTTGTAACTTCTGCAGCCTGGACGATGCATTCCATATTTTTGTTCATTGTGAGAAGTTGCAGCCCCACTTCCACTATTTGAAGGGGCTGCTCCTCAAACTCTGGCTCCACTTCAGTCCTGCGCTCCTGATCTTTGCACCCCCCACCCCGGTGAGGAGGGGGGAGGGGTGGGCAAGTTGGAGGACCTCCTCCTGGGTCTGCTCCCGGGCCTGGCACAGATGGGCACCTACAGGTCCAGGGTTGGACTCGGCCCACGGGGGTGGTCGCTCCGGCTGCCTGCCTCTCTTCCGCGGTCTTGCCCGCATCTGGGTGACCCTGGAGAAGGAGCACGCGGTCTCCACCAGTACACTTGAGGCCTCCCGCAATCGGTGGGCACCGCAGGGACTGTATAGTGGACACTGGTAATAATATTATTAAGTTTCCTTTGTTTTTTATGGTTAAGTGCTTTATTAGTTCTGCCCCTTTAAAAAGGGGGCACTTTTGTTTGGTTTTTGGTTGATGACATTGGGCAACGCAGTATTGGATTGTGAGAGATTGCAGGCCATGTTTTATAATTTAATGCTCCAGTTTGGGTGGGCAGGCCGTGGGTCTGCTCCTGAGCCTGGCTAAAACAGCAATTCACAGGCCCAGGGTGAGTGGGACCCATGGGGGAGGGGACGTTCTGGCTCCCTGCCAGACAGGGTGGGGCAGGGCCACACAAGGATTTGTAAACGAGGATCAGGATTTTGAAATTAATCCATTCGGGAATTGGGGAGACTGTGGGGTTGATGAGAACAGGAGCAAAAAATTATTAGGATAGGATGTGAGGAGCAGAATTTTGGATACATTGGAATTTCTGAGGTATGTTTACATCTTCATGCTCAGGAGTGTTAAAAGATGAAATTGTAGGCTGGATTCTCAGGAGGCTGGAAAGGAGAGCGTCGGAGAAGGTGAATCTGCAAGTGAAAAAGGCACAGATGAAACTTTCATTGGCAATGGGGCGAGGTATATACAGAGGCAATTGATGTTGGGGAGGTGGAAATAAACAGTCTTTGTCATGGATCACATATGAGGATTGGAGATCAGCTCTGAGTCAAACTGGATACCGAGGCAGCACACCATCAGGTACAGCCAGAGCAGGCAGCTGTGGAGTGGGTTGGGTGGAGTTTCTAGCAGGACCTGAGCGGATTGGCTTTGGTGTTGCCAAAGAAAGATTGTAATAAAGGTTGGAGGCTAGAAGTGAGAGAAAGTTCGCTTATCAGATGCAATTACAATTCTTAGACTTCCTTCTTTTCGTATCCGACTGATCCATTGGTGCGGTACCAAGTCCCCTGCTGATGTTCTAGAAAGCTTTCCACATCCTGGAGGAGGTAGGGACATATCAGAGAGAGCACCTCCCTTCAGCATTGTGTTGTACAACTCTTTTTGGCCTGCTTAGAGCAGCAATGATGGAATCCTGGGTGTAGACAGTCTCTTGCCCATAGCTGGTGTGTCCACAGTGAATTCAGGGGGGAAGTGACAACAAGAGAAATCTTACATCCTCATAAAGACTACCAAAGAATGGGAAACTCTTTCTTGAAATGTTATCCAACAGATCAGTTGGAAATTCCAAACGCTTCCTGAATGGAGTCAACTATGATGGGCGTGAACATGGCATCACGTGGGATGTCTTACAGGTGGAAAGGGCCTTAGGGCATTTTACTACATTAAAGGTGCAATTTAAATGCAGGTTAGGTATGGTAGCATAATAGTTATGTTACTGGACTAATAATCCAGTTGGCCTGGACTAATAATCCACGAGACATGAGTTTAAATCCCGCCATAGCAGCTGGGGAATTTAAATTCAGTTAATTAAATAAAATCTGGAATAAAAAGCTAGTAACAGTAATAGCGACCATGAAACTACTGGATTGTCGTAAAAACCCATCTGATTCACTAATGCCTTGCAGGGAAGGAAACCTGCCGTCCTTACCCAGTCTGGCCTACATGTGACTCCAGACCCACAGCAATGTGGTTGATTCTTAACTGCCCTCTGAAATGGCCTAGCAAGCCACTCAGTTGTACAATCTTGCTACAAAAAGTCATAATAAGAATAAAACCGGATGGACCACTAGGCACTGGACACGGCAAAGGCAAACCAAGCCCAGTCAACCCTACAAGGTCCTCCTCACTAACATCTGGGGACTTGTGCCAAAATTGGGAGAGATGTCCCACAGCCTAGTCAAGCAACAGCCTGACATAGCCATACTCAGAGAATCATACCTTTCAGCCAACGTCCCAGACTCCTCCATCGCCATCCCTGGTTAGTCCAGTTCCACCAGCAGGACAGATCCACCAGAGGTGGCGGTACAGTTGTATACAGTCAGGAGGGAGTGGCCCTGGGAGTCATCAACATTGATTCCGGACCCCATGAAGTCTCATGGCATCAGGTCAAACATGGGCAAGGAAACCTCCTGCTGATTACCACCTACCGTCTCTCCCTCAACTGATGAATCAGTCCTCCTCCATGTTGAGCGCCACTTGGAGGAAGCACTGAGGGTAGCAAGGGCACAGAATGTACTCTGGGTGGGGGACTTCAATGTCCATCACCAAGAGTGGCTCGGTAGCACCATTACTGCAAGTGCTGAAGGACAAAGCTGCCAGACTGGGCCTGCGGCAGGTGGTGAGCGAACCAACACGAGGGTAAAACCTACTTGACCTCGTCCTTACCAATCTACATATCGCAGATGCATCTGTCCATGACAGTATTGGTCGGAGTAACCACCGCACAGTCCTCGTGGAGATGAAGTCCCATCTTCACACTGAGGACACCGTCCAACGTGTTGTGTGGCACTACCACCGTGCTAAATGGAATACATTCAGAACAGATCTAGCAGCTCAAAAATGGGCATCCATGAGGCGCTGTGGGCCATCAGCAGCAGCAGAATTGTATTCCAGCACAATCTGTAACCTCATGGCCCGGCATATTCCTCACTCTACCACTACCAACAAGCCAGGGAATCAACCCTGGTTCAATGAGGAGTGTAGAAGAGCATGCCAGGAGCAGCACCAGGCATACTTAAAAATGAGATGCCAACCTGATGAAGCTACAACACAGGACTACGTGCATGCTAATCAGCGGAAGCAGCATGCTATAGACAGAGCTAAGCGATTCCATAACCAACGGATCAGATCAAAGCTCTGAAGTCCTGCCACATCCAGTCGTGAATGGTGGTGGACAATTAAACAACTAACGGGAGGAAGAGGCTCTGTGAACCTCCCCATCCTCAATGATGGCAGAGTTCAGCACGTGAGTGCAAAAGACAAGTCTGAAGCGTTTGCAACAATCTTCAGCCAGAAGTGCTGAATGGATGATCCATCTCGGCCTCCTCCCGATATCCCCACCATCACAGAAGCCAGTCTTCAGCCAATTTGATTCACTCCACGTGATATCAAGAAATGGCTGGGTGCACTGGAGACAGCAAAAGCTATGGGTCCCGACAACATCCCTGCTGTAGTGATGAGAACTTGTGCTCCATAACTAGCCGCGCCTCTAGCCAAACTGTTCCAGTACAGCAATAACACTGGCATCTACCCGACAATGTGGAAAATTGCCCAGGTATGTCCTGTCCACAAAAAGCAGGACAAATCCAATCCAGCAAATTACCGCCCCATCAGTCTACTCTCAATCATCAGCACATTGATGGAAGGTATTGTCGACAGTGCTATCAAGCGGCATTTACTCACCAATAACCTGCTCACTGATGCTCAGTTTGGGTTCCACCAGGACCACTCGGCTCCAGACCTCATTACAGCCTTGCTCCAAACATGGACAAAAGAGCTGAATTTCAGAGTTGAGGTGAGAATGACTGCTCTTGACATCAAGGCAGCATTTGACCGAGTGTGGCATCAAGGAACCCTAGTAAAATTGAAGTCAAGGGAATCAGGGGGAAAACTCTCCAGTGGCTGGAGTCATACCTAGCACAAAGGAAGATGGTAGCGCTTGTTGGAGGCCTATTATCTCAGTCCCTGGACAATGCTGCAGGAGTTCCTCAGGGCAGTGTCCTAGGCCCAACCATCTTCAGCTGCTTCATCAATGAACTTCCCTCCATCATAAGGTCATAAGTGGGGATGTTCGCTGATGATTGCACAGCGTTCAGTTCCGTTCACAGCCCCTCAGATAATGAAGTAGTCCATGTCCGCATGAAGCAAGACCTGGACAACATCGAGCTGATAAGTGGCAAGTAACATTTGCGCCACGCAAGTGCCAGGCAATGATCAGCTCTAACAAGAGAGAGTATAACCACCTCCCCTTGACATTCAACGGCATTACCATTGCTGAATACCCCACCATCAACATCCTGGAGGTCATTATTAATCAGAAACTTAACTGGACCAGGCACATATATAATGTGGCTACAAGAGCAGGTCAAAGGCTGGGTATTTTGCGGCGAGTGACTCATCTCCTGATTCCCCAAAGCCTTTCCACCATCCATAAGGCACAAGTCAGGAGTGTAATGGACCACTCTCCACTTGCCACCATCGACACCATCCAGGACAAAGCAGCCCGCTTGATTGGCACCCCATCCACCACCTTAAACATTCACTCCCTCCACCACCGGTGCACCGTGGCTGCAGTGTGTACCATCTACAAGATGCACTGCAGCAACTCGCCAAGGCTTCTTTGACAGCACCTCCCAAACCCACGACCTCCACCACCTAGAAGGACAAGGGCAGCAGGCACATGGGAACAACACCACCTGCACGTTCCCCTCCAAGTCACACACCATCCCGACTTGGAAATATATCACCGTTCCTTCATCGACGCTGGGTCTAAATCCTGGAACTCCCTTCCTAACAGCACTGTGGGAGAACCTTCACCACACGGACTGCAGTGGTTCAAGAAGGCAGCTCACCACCACCTTCTCAAGGGCAATTAGGGATGGGCAATAAATCCTGGCCTTGCCAGCGATGCCCACATCCCATGAATGAATTTTTTAAAAAGTTGTTGAAAGCCCTGACAGGGCAAAAAGCAAGACAGATCCTGTGATAATGACACGGTCTGATGTGGTCACAGAACCTATTTTATTTCAGATCAATAAAATTCAGAAGTAACAAAACCTCATAAATCAGATATCAATAATGAATGCCAAGATGTGCCTTCCTGTGGAACTCCAGTCAGGCCCATGCGCTGAGTGACACAGATACAGTTCCCTCCCAGTAGGTTTGTTATTAGGTCCCCTACTTAGCTTAAAATCCAACACTGCTGTACGAGATGACACATCTACAGACTGGCGCCTATCTGTTGCCTGGAGGACAAGCAATGCCATATTAAAGATTTACTTTGGTCGTGTTCCAAGCCTGCAGTCTCACCAGTATGAAAGTTCCTCTGAGACCAGGTGAGCTTCTGTACTTCAATGCAACTCATCCACACACTACACAGGACACATTAGAGCCAAATTCTCTACTAGAGTCACTCCTGAATGCACACCACAGTCTCAGGTTCCATTAGCAAGATGGCGGCTGCACAGGTTACATCACAGACAGTGGGGTTGAATTAAAAGCCCCATGGTATTTAGTAAAAGAATGAATCAAGAACTGGACTGTAAAACTTTCAAGAAGTGTTGAAATAAAACTAAAGGCCAACATGTGTATTGCGTATCTAAACCAAGGAGATGCCAAAAGATTCATTACTCAGCAGTCAAAACAGTCCCCAGCCCTACTTCCGTTACTGTTTGGTGGGAGTTTAAAGGGGAGGTTGGCAGGGTAGTTTGGTACTTCTTACTGGTATAGCTGGTGCTGGAATTACTCATATTACACTAGAAATCAATTTCTTATATCAGTGGACAAACTTTCAACACGTTTGTGTGATATTCCTTTTTCTGCTATTTTAACTCCAGCATTAACCCGTTTATTAAAAATGAACAACTCCATTAAATTAACGATTAGAGGAATATCACATATATGGGCTAAATTTAACTTTTAGCATTGGGCAATAGTGAATCAGCTGCCCGCTTTTGCACCTTGCCTGATTTTCTTTTCCGTAACCAACTCTGTAAACTCCTCCATCCCTACACCCTCCGAGATCTCTGCACTCCTCCAATTCTGGCCTCTTGCGCATCCCTGATTTTAATCGCTCCACCATCGGCGGCCGTGCCTTCAGCTGCCTCGGCCCTAAGCTCTGGAATTCCCTCCCTAAACCTCTCTGCCTCTCTATCCTCCTTTAAAACGCTCCTTAGAACCTACCTCTTTGACCAAGCTTTTGACTCACCTGTCCTAATATCTTTTTATGTGGCTCGGTGTCAAATTTTGTTTGATAACGCACCTGTGAAACGCCTTGGGATGTTTCACTACGTTAAAGGCACTATATAAATGCAAGTAGTTGTTGTTGTTAAATGGAAAAGAAAGTTACGCAAGGAGTAAAAACGGGCTGCTGAATCACTATCACCCGTTTCTCGCCCGCCGATTAAAAATTAAAATGACCCCCATCAAGTGTTCGTCCACTGATTATCACCAGCAGTGATTTCTAGGCCCCTGCGATTTTACCACTGAACATTTATCAGGTAAAAATGATAAGCATAAAAAAACAGAATTTCCAACAAAATGTCATTCCCGCCACCTCACCCTGTTTCTGTGGGGGGGGGGGCCGGGGGGGGGTGGGGGAAGGAGAGGGGCTGAGCACATCGTGCCTTCCCATTGCAGCTCGCCTGACGCACTGTCCCCACCCTCCCTCTGCCAAGTGCCCCATGGGACAGAGGCAGATATGACAGTCTCATGGTCAGACCCATCAGTGCAGCTGAGGAGGAGGCAGAGAGAACGGCTAGGTTCAAAATGTGCTGAAGCAACTCAAGTGTAAAGATAAAAGACGATCAGGTTCTGTATTTACGACATGCCGTTGCTAGTGTGGACGATACATGTTTAAAAATCAACTTTTATTTCCAAGATGACCAAGGAAATGTGTGTTCTCTTTGTGTCTGTTTTTAAAGTAGCATTCAAGACAGTGCATAGGAGTCAATGGGAAAGTGTCTACAGACCGTTATTGAGGTGTGTCCTATCTTCTATTGGGGTTAGACTGGCCCCTATCATAACAGCAGGCATGACTCTGCAGATCAGTAGCAGGTACTATGTGATTGATGACCTTTCAAACCCATCTCTGCCTTCACTGTCGAGGCAGTTTAGGTTTCGAGTGAGCTGTCCGCCCATTTTTAAGAGGCAAACGAGACACCTGGAGTCTTACTCGCCCCGTGTACTTATCTGACTCTTACTTCTGCGGAGGCATGGGTTATTGAGGTTACTAAGGTTTTTGATACGTTTTCACTATCAGCAAAGTAAATCTCAGAACTCGAGGTATGATCCCATTTCCAGTGCATTCTCCATCTCACTCACCTGACTGTCTGAGTGGGAATCAAAATGGCTGTCAATGATTTCAGATGTGTAACCTGCCGCTATAAAGTGACTTCCTGTAGCAGCTGAGACAATTTCACATCATAAATACGACCATTCTCATATATCCCCTCCCTCAAAACACTAGATTAAAATTTACTATGTACAATTAACTTTTTACACATGCATCTCACAAGAACCAGGTTGCCACACCCCTTAATATGGCCACTGAGGCCTCAATATTTGCCTGAAAAACGAAATCTAGAAAAACATTTGTGGATGGGGTTCCAGCCCAAAAAGCCGATTAACCGTTTAACCATCTCCCTTAGCCCTAATGATGTATTGGAACCCATGGCTGAGAGAACGGTCCCATTGTCCACCCTCGTATCTTATCTGGGAAAACCTTTAATAGCCTTTCACTTGCTCCTTGATTCTCAGCAGTTTATCCTCTCTCACTATACAGGAAACCCCTCTAAACTGACTTCTGTGTTATCCAGGGAACAAGATACACTGGTTATTGCTACTGAGGGGCTGGCATTCTGCAAGAACTGGGTACAAGGCTGTTTTTTACAGGCAGTGCCACCAAGCACCACAGGCTGGGCCTCTCACTAGCATAAATCTATATATATATATGTATATACAGTATGTATGAAGAACATGCCTCAGACACAATGGGCCGGATTTTGCTGTAAAAATAACGATGAGGCTAACAGCGTTTACCCTTATTTACATGCAAATCGGACAGCAACGTCCGGCGAGCACACCTGCACAGTTAAACGCGGAAATCCGGAAGTTGCTCTCCGAGGTGCGATGCTCCCCCAAAAGCTGCGTGAAAATGGCATCTCGCCGTCTGGCTCCCCGCCGTGAAGCTCCTGTACTGACGTCGCAGATACGGACTGAACTCGCCACAAAAAGTCAGGGCTTGTCCATCCCTGTCTAAGTACCCTTTTAATGGCATGGTAAGTCTTAATGACTGCCAAACCTCTCTGGCACTGAAAATTAACTTTTACAAGTGTGGAGTCTCATTCCTTCAGATTTTAATTATTGTTGGACGTTAGAAAAAATTTAAATACTTTTTTGAAAAAACTTTTTCTTTCTGTCTCTTTTATCTCTGTCTCTTAATTAAATCTTTCTTATCCTCTTTTTATTTTGTTTTCTGCACCTGATTTGACATTGAATTCACTATTCTAACTGATACTTCCTGGTTTAGACTCTGCGCTGTTATTAATGGTTCTTCAATCTGACTGGTTAAGGAGATACAAAGCTGCTTGCCCTGTTCACACGGGTGCTAGATGCCCTGTAGAGGGTGATGCACTGTTTGGATCTCTAACTTACAGCAAGTTGCAAAAGCTCAAGTCTAATGAACAGCTGATTGCCGCTCACAGCAAAATCCGGCCCATTAACGAATTCACTGAAGGCTGCCATTGTGATGATGCTCACCAAAGGCTGTTACTATTGGGCTCTGCTGCAATGGTTACGGGTAAAGCGGGTACTTTTCCTGTCAGCTTCGTCTTAATTGTGGCAAATTGTACCTTCATGTCAAATTCCAGCCCATTACCCAAGTTTCCATCCTGTAGATGATATTTTGACAAACGCAAAATACTGGCGAGTGCTGGAAATCTGAAACAAAAAACTGAAAATGCTTGACAGGCAGCATCTGTAGGGAGAGAAACAAGAGTTAACGTTTCAGGCCGATGACCTTTCATCACAACCGGTTCTGATGAAAGGTCATTACTCTGAAACGTTATCTCTGTTTCTCTCTCTAAAGATGCTGCCTGACCTGCTGAGTGTTTCCAGCATTTTCTGAAGGTATTTTGAAATGGTTTGTTTAAGTTCAGTAGTACTGAATCCCCTTTGCCTGATGGAGCATTTATAGAATCATAGAATGATATAGCACAGAAGGAGGCCATTCGGCCCATCATGCCTGTGCCAGCTCTTTGAAAGAACTATCCAATTAGTCCCACTCCCCTGCAAATTTTTTTCCCTTCAAGTATTTATCCAATGCCCTTTTGAAAGTTACTATTGAATCTGCTTCCACCGTCCTTTCAGGCAGCGCATTCCAGATCATAAAAACTCGCTGTTTTAAAAAAAATTCTCCTCATCTCGCCTTTGGTTCTTTTGCCAATTACCTTAAATCTGTCTCCTTTGGTTACTGACCCTTCTGTCACTGGGAACAGTAACTCCTTATGTACTCTGTTAAAACCTTTCATGATTTGGAATACCTCTATCAAATCTCCCCTTAACCTTCTCTGCTCTAAGGAGGACAACCCCAGCTTCTCCAGTCTCTCCGCATAACTGAAGTCCCTCATCCCTGGTACCCTTCAAGTAATTTTCCTCCGCACTCTCTCTAGGGCCTTGATGTCCTGCCCAGAATTGGACCTAATACTCCAGCTTACATTTATTGCACTTGAGTGGAGGAAAATGGATGAGAAGAGCTGCCTTTATGACCTGTGAACCTGAACAACTGAGTGCAGATTAAAGGCAAAAAATTCCGACTCACTGACATTAACCCCCTTTCCCACAGAGAGTGCATTCTGTCCTGTGAAAATAACCCACCGCACCACTGCTTTCAGGGACTAAGGAGTGCAGCGAAATTAATTCAAGGTGTTTTTCTTTTTAAGTAGTGAATGAGTTTACATCTGTCTTTTGATTTACATTTTTGAAACATCAATAAGATATAACATCTCGGCAAACACTTAAGAATAGGTGGCGATCAATGAAATGGCTTAATTCATTCGTCTAATTAAAACAATAAAACGGTATCTCTTTTACACATATCGTACAGCTGCCAAAATCTGGTGCCGTTATAGATTTTCAATAAATAAAATTGGGGAAGGGTGAAGAGGGCTCAAAGAGAGTTTACATTCAAAGCTAGTGTCACCAAACAAATGCCTTTTTGTCTCAGTCCTTGACTCAAGGACATCCTTATCTTTAGGGTGTTAAAGCTTTGGAGCCTCCCGTGCTTCAGTGCTACATAACGAAACTCAGGAGAAACGTCACTGTACAGTGGCTTTTAGAAGCGATGGTTGATGGAAGATAGCAGGACTCCTTTCCACTTTACAGAAAAGTCACTGAAAAAAAACCAGGATATAAATTACTGCAAAATCTCGATTGGGCCAAGTGCTTTTTGTCTTGTTGCTCTACCCCCCAGGTAGTCCAGCCTCCAGGTCTTTTATCTGACTCCCCACACCGGGGAAACCCAACGGAATCAGTTCCCAGTTGGCGCGGTGCTTCCGTTCGCGCTGGCTTTCGACTTGGACTTGGACTTGAAGGAGAAACGCTTGATCAGCTTGCGGGAGAAACTGCCCGATTTCTTCCGCGTGGAGGAGGGGCTGTCGCTCACGTTGGAGAGGTCGTCGTGGGAGTGACTGAAGCCCGGCTCCTTCTGCTTGTTTCTCCTCCTGAACAAGAGCTTCGTGCTACTTCGGAGAAAGCCAACTGCAGGAAAAAGGGGAGAGGGACGTCAAGTCAGAGCAACACAGTCAAGGCCAGTGGTGACAACTTAATCCCAGCACAGAAAACTAGTACAAAGAATAATCACACCAATAATGTTCAACCCTACGGTCCAGTAACAGTTCTGGTGAAAGGTCATCAACCTGAAACATTAACTCTTGTTTCTCTCTCCACAGATGCTGCCTGACCTGCTGAGTGTTCTCCAGCATTTTCTGTTTTTATTTCAGATTTCCAGCATCCGCGGTATTTTGCTTTTGTTTTGGTGCAGTAACTGCCTGAGTTACATATATATGTGTTGTGTTAATAGGATCAAAGATTGTTTTTGGGGGGGGTTTAGGTCAGTGGAAGTAACATTACTCTTTGCAACAGGTCTAGACTCACCACAGAGACTACTACACTGCAGTAATTAGCATTTGAACGACCCAATCAGGACTCCTCTGATTGCACAGTTCAGGTGTTTGTCTTACGAGGGCTCAGTTTGGGACCCCTGCATTTTACTAGACAATGACACTAAATACTGCTGACTTAATGTCAAATCTGCAGAAGTACGATTGTGAAAAGATTTGTTTGCAACAGGTAATATAAACAGTTGTCAAAAGGGATTGGCCATCATCACTGCGTAGGTCCTTACACAGGATCCGCTCGGGGCCCCTGACTGGCTCAAGGCCTCGTGCAATTGCACGGGTTACGCGGTCTTAACGCCGACCCTGGCTCGGTTAATGAATGTACCACCCAGTGTGGTACTGAGTTACACAGACCAGGAAAGTCCCAGGTTTGATCTCCAGCCTGTGTTGAGTTAGCTGATCTCAGTCTGGGTATCAGCTGGGAAGCTACAAACGGTCTCAGTGCCCATTGTGTTAAGTGGTGGGGGGGGAAATCACCCAGGTTTTCCACTGTTAATCATTCTCCAGTGACTCCTCCTGGAAAGTGCACTTGTGTGGACAAGATTAGTCTAGGATACACATGCGCTGTCCCCATGACTGAATAGCCTGCTGAGTGTCTGGGCTCATACATGAAGAATAGCCACTTAGGTAAAGTACCAGCGAGTAGCTGGCACCCACTGAACTGTACCCCAGCAAGAGGCGGCATCGTCAGGGAGAAGGTTGGAGGAGCAAAAACCAAAAAGCCCAATCAGATTCCTGCCTTTCCTTCCAATGATTGTCTAGCCGTCTGATGCCAGTTACTCCCCAATTCGCCAGGACTGTTTTTGTGATGAATATTGAACTGTTTCAACACCCTGCCAAGACAATAAAAAAGTCTGTCAAACACTGCAGCTTGCAGACGGCATCCCTTTAAGATGGCAGTGAGATACATGTCCACCATCATGTTCTCAACAGCACTGGATTTGAAGAGTTGATCAAAGCTGGACTTCTATTTAAAAATGGCACCGATCAAACTCAGCGCTGTTGAGCAGATTTTGACAGACTGCCAAGCTTCGGGTCAGTTCTGTTTGATCTTCTCTGCCGATATATCTTTAAAGTGAAGTGTGGTGGAATCTCCAGTGGACCAAGGGTAAGTGAACAGCAAGGAAGTGGATCATTCCAGCTTTGTTATATCATTGGGCGGGGTGGATTCTGTATACCGTATGTTATACGGTACACTGGTTAACATCCAAAACGCTACACATTATACTAAACACTCTAGTGTAGTGTACATACTATAACACATAACTAATGTCACCTGGTATATTACAGAATATAAACTATAGCGTATAGATTATACAGAATATAGTATAAGTTATATACAGTATAGTGAATGGGAGATATACTATATATATATATTGCACAGTGCATGGTATATCTACGTGGTGTTCTGCTTTTGGGAGAGGAGGTGGGAGGGACACAGCAGAACATCACTATTGAATTCCATTTCTTTTACCTTTATGATCCTTTAAGCTTCTCGTTTCGAGTGCTCCTGTCGACCCAGTTTCCGACTCGACATCGTCCACCGATGGCCGTTCGGAGATATCCGACACAGCAGCCTCATCCAGGTCCTGGCTTACCCCCTGCCGCTGGTTCAGGGAGTCGGTCGATCTGGGAGAGTCCAGCGCACTCTGAGCGCTGCAGTGGGGCAGCGCCACCAACCCTGGCTCACCCTGCAGCGAGGCGTCCATGGCAGCAGCGTAGCCCACGGAGAGCGCCATCTCATCCTGGTCAATGGGGGCCTGGGTCAGAGAGCAAGAGAGGACGTCAGCGTGCGCTTGTCGGAGATAGTCAAAGATCAGCGGACAAGACTGAGATTGACCATCGATATGATCACATTTTATGTACATAGAATCAAGATGGGTAGCAACAGTGTGTGAATGAAGCACCACTGACTGGTTTAATACATCAGGAGTACCTCAATAATTCGCATTTATAAAGTGCTTTTAATGCAGTAAAAGCATCCCAAAAAGCTTCACAGGAGATTTATCAGATATAATTTGGTACTGAGCCACATAAAGAGATATTAGGATAGGTGACCTAAAGCTTGGACAAAGAAGTAAGTTTTAAGAAGCGATTTAAAGGAGAGAGAGAGATAGAAAGGCGGAGAGGTTTAGGGGATTCCAAAGCTGGGCAGCTGAAGGCCGCCATTGGCAGAGCAATGAAAATCAGGGATGCGTAAGAGGCCAGAATAGGAGGAGCGCAGAGATCTTAGGAGGTTGTAGGGCTTGCCCTGCACCTAAAGTGCTGTAAGCTGCAGGGCTACGGACCGGGTGCTGGAAGTTGGGATTAGAATGGGCACCTGATTGTTCTTCGAGCCGGCGCGGACACAATGGGCTGAATGGCCCCTTCTGTGCTGTATCTTTTCTCTGGTCCTAGGAGGTTACAGAGATAGGGAGAGGCGAGGCCATGGAGGGATTTGAACATGAGGACTGAATTACATCTACATGTTGTGGTCCAATTATCCCCTTCCCGTAGGTTTGCCAACCCTCCAGGATTGTCCAGAAATTAAAGATTAATTACCAGGACACTGCTGCGAGCAAACCAGGAGAAAAATCACAAAGGCATTAAACAAAATTGTATGTTCTTCGAACACTTCTGTTTATTAGTTATAAAAATATTGGAGATGAAAAAAAACTGTTTGACTGGGCGGGGCAGTTGGAGGCGGAAGGTCATGTGTCGAAACCTCCAGGAATACGTCCAACAAGTGTAGGCAACCTTGCCTGCTCTCTCATTTTACCTGAAGACTTACTTGGCCTGGATTCCAGTCCACACCATGGGAGATCAACTAGGAATGTATTAACAATCTCGCATGAAGCATTCGCTGTTACACATTTCCTGCAAAGCTTTTGTGACATTCTTAATCATATGCAAATTTATTCTAATCCAGGCAAATTTATTCGGCAAATTTATTCCACCACACCTGATTGGAGCATTCTCCCCATATGATTGACTCCCAGCCATTGTTGGCCCCCAGTCCTCAATCCAAAACAACCAGCAGATCTCCCCTGGCGTTGCTGATGGTCAGTCAGGTGTTTGATAGCTGAAGAGTGACGGCTAAAATGTGACAGGAAGTAAGTGCGACGCTCACAGGAACGCACATGCCTATCACAATTGGGATAATTTACACTTTCTACCTCTGGCTCTCAGCTCTTTATCTTACAGATGCAAAAACAATCTTAAAATGCTTTGAGTTTCAGCTCCCTCGCTCCAAGAACATATGGGTTCCTCAGACTCTTAATTGACCTTTCAATCAAACAAAGCCAAGATCTCAGCTGCAACTTGAACTCTAAGTGGCCCTGTCATTCATTTCCAGAAATGCAGAGCCATATGCACCTTCTAGCCTGGCCAATATTTATCCCTCAACCAACATCACGAAAACAGATTATCTGGTCAGTATCACATTGCTGTCTGTGGGATCTTGCTGTGTTTTTTTTAAATTCGTTCACGGGATGTGGGCGTCGCTGGCGAGGCCAGCATTTATTGCCCATCCCTAATTGCCCTCGAGAAGGTGGTGGTGAGCCGCCTTCTTGAACCGCTGCAGTCCGTGTGGTGACGGTTCTCCCACAGTGCTGTTAGGAAGGGAGTTCCAGGATTTTGACCCAGCGACGATGAAGGAACGGCGATATATTTCCAAGTCGGGATGGTGTGTGACTTGGAGGGGAACGTGCAGGTGGTGTTGTTCCCATGCGCCTGCTGCTCTTGTCCTTCTAGGTGTGTAAATTGGCTGCCACGTTTCCTACATTACAACAGTGACTACACCTCAAAAGTACTTCACTGGCTGTAAAGCGCTTTGTGACGTCCTGAGGTCATGAAAGGCCCTATATAAATGCAAATCTTTCTTTCTTTTCTTTCTAGCCTTAAAGGGACACACACCTATATTCTATTTTACATGGTGTAATTTTCCTATCTTTATAAACCAGTACATCGTCTGACTTATCATGAGCAATGACACAGGAGATTTGCGATATTAGAAAGAGCAATACATTTATCAGTAAGCTTAGGGCAGTGATTCAGTCTCACTTTCTGATTTTCCTTTTCACAGTTCACTATCTCTTCCAAAATTGCTGATTGAGTTACTGCTCCTTAACCTGCTGCCACCTGTCGGTCATCCTCTGATTGGGTGAACACCCCCAGCAAGCGGCAGAAATCAGAGTCTGAATTCCTTGCACCGGATAGTGGAAGGCAGGAGGTTACCTTGGAAACTCCTGATATAATCAGCGTGCTGCGTTTGGTCGGTGTCTTTTTGCTGGGCTTGTTGGCGGATTCTGTCAGCTGCCGGATTGCCGTCTGTACCACTGGATCCAAACCATTGGCGAGGTGATTATCCGCTGCTTTCCGCACATACGAACAATGTCATTATTAACGAGTGTGCGAGGGAGTGACAGAGAGATAGAGAGAGACAGAGACATACACACACAATGAACATTCTCTAGAGAGGCCACTATTAACACTTTACTCACACTGGTCCTGTTGTAATCATTTAATATTCGCTACATAAATGTGGGACAAGAAAAGGCCAACTGGTCCATCCTGCCTGTCCCATGTAGTTGTGATGACGAATGCATCACAATACAGACACTCTGCACCCACCTGGAACCTTGTAATCTCCTGGGAGAGGTGAAAAACTAGATAAAAATGACAGGCCAATTACGGATAAAAAATCTGGAAAATTCGTCGCTGACCCCTTTAGACGATCAAAACTAGCCCAGGAGACCACATTCCACGTATGATTTTATCCAAATCAATAGAGACTCGATTGATAATCTATCAATTTAAATATATATATATATATTTCTCTTTCATTTTCTCTGCTTCGCTCCTCTCCTTGCTGGTGTACAGTTCCATGGGCACTGGTCATCCTCCATTACCTCACCGTATTCATGCGTGAACCTCAACTGTGAGTGCTAGTAGGCTGTTCGACCATAGCAGGCACCACTGGTGAGTCTGTCCTTACCCGACAGACACAAATGTGCGTTTCCAGCAGGAGTTGCCGGATAGCGATCAGGAGCGGGAACCCTGGCTGACTTTACCCTCCCCCTGACTCAGAGGCTCTGACGCCAATTGTAGATCACCTTCCAGGCGCCTTGCCTGAGATCAGCTGACCCAGCACAGGCCAGGGATCAAACCTGGAACCTTCCTAGTCTGTACGTCCCAGCTATTCACTAGGTAGACTCACCGAGCCATTGGGGAAACGAGGCTGCTTCTAAGGTGGCATTGTCAGAAGGCAGGGAGTAGTTCTCCTGTCCTCATGATTGAGGAAGTTCTAGGGAGCTAGAGGATTTCAGAAAGAAAATAACACAAAAAAAAGAGCCTTGCTGAAATTTGGCAAGATTCATCATGTACAGAAATCTTGATCAGCGAAGACTAAACCTAACACATAGGGGATAATTTTAACTTTTGCCAATAGTATGATACCTGAGCTAAAAAGGGTTAAATGATGAGGACAGGTTGCATAGACTAGGCTTGTATTCCCTCGAGTATAGAAGATTAAGGGGTGATCTAATTGAGTGTTTTAGATGATTAAAGGAGTTGATAAGGTAGATAGAGAGAAACTATTTCCTCTGGTGTGGGAGCCCAGAACAAGGGGGCATAACCTTAAAATTAGAGCTAGACCATTCATGGATGATGTCAGGAAGCACTTTTTCACACAAAGGTGGTGGAAATCTAGAACTCTCTCCCCAAATGCTGTTGAGGCTGGGGGTCAATTGAAAATTTCAAAACTGAGATTGATAGATTTTTGTTAGTCAATGGTTACAGAACCAAGGTGGGTAAATGGAGTTAAGATACTAATCAGGCATGATCTAATTGAATGACGGAACAGGCTCGAAGGGCTGAATGGCCCAGTCCTGTTCCTACATTCCAATGATAGTATAAAACGAACAATAGCTGATCGGCCGCCCGTTATACACCCCTACCCAATTTTCCTTTCTATTAAAGTCAACGAGCACAATATAACGGATGGTTGATCCGATCTCGCCAGTTTTACACTGTCGCTGAAAGTTAAAATGACCCCCAAACTCTCTAAAGGGGTAAAAATTCCAGTGTCCCTCCCAAGTACCATCATCTCTGAAAGTAATTGGGCAGAACACGCTACCAAAGGAATACATGAATTTACCATTATTGGGAGATAGACTGACAGGGCTGTCATCCATCTTGATGGATCTCTTCTCTGTTATTTCCACCTTGGAGGGTGACCTTGTCGGAGAATCTGAGGGCAACAGACAATATCAATTATAGCACTGCAGTCAAGAGGCTCTGAATAAACTGTTGCAGCTGTGTTTGATTCCAAGCAGTAGGTGCCAGTCGTGGGCACAGTGAATCTTGGTGACACCCAGGTGGAAAGATAGGTGAACTGCTTTGTTGAACCTAAGCATCAAGGACAAAGCTGAACACTTTCCCCATCAAATATCCCACAGTATTAACAAACTGTTGAGCACTGGGGTTGGAACAACAGAGGGATTTATGACCCCATTGGCTGCATGCCTGCCTGAAGAAGGGCAGAGGAAGGTGAGCAGAAGTTGGAGGCATGGGCAAAGTTTGGGAAAGTGCTTTCGTGCAGGGCCATAGAAAGGCTCCATCCAACACACCAAGGTTATTGCGGTGCACGTCATCATTAATTCTGGGATGTACTGAACGAAAGAGTCAAACCTAGATCCACGCCAGACACAAATACAGGTGCTCAGTTCTCCAAGTACCAGCGGTTCTCCAGTGTTTCACCCAAGTGGCCATTCTTCACAAGTGGGCCTTCACAGTGGGTGTTGGCCAAGCTTTAGGAGGCCTTCCAGCCAATCCTGATCTTGTCCTCATGCAACAACTACACACTCACACTTTGCAGCAGGGGTTGCAATCATGTGCAGGAACCCTGGGCTAATCTTTTCTTCACCCGCCCCCCTCCCCACCTCCCCCCTGGTCTGGAAACACTGAGGCTAATTGTAAATTGTACAGCCTCTAGCTCAGGCCCAGCAAAAAAAACATCAACTTGCATCTATATAACGAATTTAACATAGTAAAACATCCCAAGGCACTTCATAGGAGCATTATCAGACAAAATTTAACACCAAGCCACATAAAGAGATGTTAACTCGGCTTGGTCAGTGAGTTTAAACGAGCAGCCTAAGGGAGGAGAGAGGTAGAGCAATTTAGGGAGGGAATTCCGGAGCTTAGGCTCTCGGCAGCTGAAAGGATGGCCAGCAAGAAACCAGAATTGGAGGTGTGCAGAGATCTCGGAGGGTTGTAGGGCCGGAGGAGGTCACAGAGATTGGGAGGGGTGAGGCCATGGAGGGATTTGATCAGGGCTCAAATCTTGGAATTTTGAAGTTTTAATGAAAGTTAAGGAAGTTGGGCTTGTAACAATTGAGACTTTGAAGTGTTGAAGTTTTTAAGATGATGAAAAGATTGATAAAGATGATTCAGGTGAGTTGTTCAAAATGCCACCTCTCTCTCCTCCTTTAAGACACTCCTTTAAACCTACCTCTTTGACCAAGCTGTCCTAATGTCTCCTTCTTTGGCTCGGTGTCAATTTTTGTCCAATTATGCTGCTGTGAAGCACCTTGGGAAGTTTTTACTACGTTAAAGGCGCTTTATAAATACAAGTTGTTGTCAAAGGCCTCCAATATCAGAAAACATAAGGTAAAAATCAAAATGTTTGAGTAAAAAGAAGTCAGTGGAACTTTTCAACCAAAGTGCAACCAATTGTGAAATAAGTTACCAGTGAACATTAGTGACAGAGATGCAATTCTGGCGAAGAGATTGAGGGAAATGGTGAGAAGGTTGGTAGTGGGGTTGATCGATCAAAAATGGACAAATCTGTTTGATTTAATGGCCTTCGTCTGCTCCTAAAACTTCTTATGTTCTTATCTAACCTGCCTACAGAAGAATTTTGCCACACATATTTTCTGTGGTGACAGAACCCTACCTGAATCTGCAAAGACAACAGACCATCTGTGCACTGTGCTAGCAAGGCATTGAAAGGACAAAACTACTCATTAACAAGCTGGATTCATGCCAGTGCTCAGGCAGGTCTCTCCCTGTGAGCCTCAAATACATTGTCTCTAATTCCATGTGACTGCACTTCCATGGAGTTGTGCACAATGCATTAATCCCACTCCTTTGCCATTGTTTTTGCAATTGGCCAAAAAAAAACACCAGTCGCCATGGAAACACAGGCACATTCACTCAATCATGATACAACAATGATCATTCTCCCTCATGTTCGGGAATTATGATCAATCTACACTAGTCCAAACCAGACTGAGCATTTGAAGAGCATTTGATAGACACTTGTACGATTGGACCATTTCATGCATAGTGCATCCTTCTTTAAAATCCAGAGTTTGAACAACAGACTCTTTCTATTTGCTTTTCAAGTATGACAGCCATTGCCAGAACTAGACAGTCCAATTCATGCCTGGAAGAGATGGCATAGTATCATCAACATGAGCACAAGAAGAAACAGGAGTCTTACCCATTTTGCTGTCCAGCTTGGGGCGGGTTTGGATAGTTGTTACTGTTGTTACTATAGTTCCATCGGGCATTACGGTTCGATCCATTTCAATCTTTTTCGTAGGGGTGACAGTTGTTCGCAGAGGGACCAGTGACTGGACTGTCTTGGAATCTGTGGGTTCTATATAAATCAACTGCAAAAGAAAAACAACCATTGTTTTTATTACTGCATGGTTCCAACTCCAATTTTACTCCCTTACCCCTACTTTCCAGAAGGTAGTGACTTATGTTTCCATGGCCATCATCAAACTTCTGCTACCTTGCTCACCAGGCATTCTTTGAGAGCCTAGACAGCGAGTGTTGGCAAGCAATTCAATTTTTTGAGCAGGTAACAAGGAGGATCGATGAGGGTAACGCGTTTGATGTAGTGTACATGGATTTTAGCAAGGCTTTTGACAAGGTCCCACATGGCAGACTGGTCAAAAAAGTAAAAGCCCATGGGATTCAAGGGACAGTGGCTAGTTGGATCCAAAACTGGCTCAGTGGCAGGAAGCAAAGGGTAATGGTTGACGGGTGTTTTTGCGACTGAAAGGCTGTTTCCAGCGGGGTGCCGTAAGGCTCAGTACTGGGTCCCTTGCTTTTTGTGGTATTTATTAATGATTTGGACTTGAATGTGGGGGGGCTTGATTAAGAAGTTTGTAGATGATACAAAAATTGGCCGTGTGGTTGATAGTGAGGAGGAAAGCTGTAGACTGCAGGAAGATATCAATGGACTGGTCAGGTGGGCAGAAAAGTGGCAAATGGAATTCAATCCGGAGAAGTGTGAGGTAATGCATTTGGGGAGGGCAAACAAAGCAAGGGAGTACACAATAAATGGGAGGATACTGAGAGGTGTAGAGGAAGTGAGGGACCTTGGAGTGCATGTCCACAGATCCTTGAAGCAGCAGGACAGGTAGATAAGGCAGTTAAAAAGGCATACGGGATACTTTCCTTTATTAGCCGAGGCACAGAATATAAGAGCACGGAGGTTATGCTGGAACTGTATAAAACATTGGTTAGGCCACAACTTGAGTACTGGGTACAGTTCTGGTCACTACATTACAGGAAAGATGTGATTGCACTAGAGAGGGTACAGAGGAGATTTACAAGGATGTTGTCAGGAATGGAGAATTTTAGCTATGAGGAAAGATTGGATAGGCTGCGGTTGTTTCTTTGGAACAAAGGAGGCTGAAGGGAGATTTAATTGGAGGTATATAAAATTATGATGGGGCTAGATAGAGTGGATAGGAAGGACCTATTTCCCCTAGCAGAAGGGTCAGTGACCAGGGGGCATAGATTTAAAGTAATTGGTAGAAGGATTAGACAGGAGCTGAGGAGAAATTTTTTCACCCGGAGGGTGGTGGGGGTCTGGAACGCACTGCCTGAAAGGGTGGTAGAGGCAGAAACCCTCAGCTCATTTAAAAAGTACCTGGATGTGCACTTGAAGTGCCGTAACCTACAGGGTTACGGTCCAAGTGCTGGAAAGTGGGATTAAGCTAGATAGCTCTTTATCGGCCGGGACGGACACGATGGGCCGAATGGCCTCCTTCTGTGCCGTAACGTTCTATGATTCTATTAACTGTGGGCACCATCATAGCTGAGCTGGATTCATTCTTTATCCGACAGCTGCATAGGCCAGGGATTGAACCTGGAACCCGCCTGGTCTGCGCGGCTTAACTACTCGCTAGCTAAAGTCAGTGAGCCTTTCATTCTGTCTTTATATTCAGTTTGAACTTACTTACGCTTTGTCATTGCTGAGGGAAGGATGCACCTGTTCAATGGAAGAGGTTTGTGGTCTGGACCATTTTGTACAATGCATCAGCTATTTGAAAATTCACACCGAGAATGAAATGGAAGGGAAGATTTGAATGTGCTGCTGGATTCGCCAGAGAATTCCAGCACTTCCTGGTTAAAGGAGGGAGACCGGAGCTTGTGACAACACAAGGAGACTAAAAGGGACCAGAAATGGGGAAAATATAAATAAGTGAAAAAGCTATAGGCAGGAAAGTCAGGTTACCTCCAGTGAGATTGATCCGGTGGGAGTGTTTGACATCCCTGGAGCGGCTGCTAATGGAAAGTTCTGGTGTCCAGAAGGTGATCTCCGAGATAAATCCAGTGGAATCACGCTCTGCCCCAATAACACATCTGTAAAAGAACGAACAGCTTATGTGATTCCTATTTTTGTGTTGTATTACTGCCACTCACTGTGAAAGCTGTGCAAGAGCAGGCCCGGGTGCCACACGCCCAGCTACGGGACAACAGCTGGCAGATGTCCTGCCTCTCCCTCTGATCACCCAAACAAGATCAGGACATTGACACAATGCAAATTCATGGGCATAAATTCATGCCTCATCACCGCGTAGCACAATCCATCCATCCGTCAACTCACTGTGCCAGCGTGCCAACCAACTCTGGGCCACTTTTTAGCTTCAGTGGCATTCCTGTGATTTTCTTACACAGAGGGCAGAATCCCCCGCACGTGAAACCAGAAAGAGAGGAGGGACAAGCCCACCCAGTAAGAATTCACTCGCTAGTCCTGTCGCCAGCGAAAAGCGGTTTTAAAGACTCTACACTGTCAGATTCAGCAATGCACACGTTTCATTAACGAACCAGCCAAAGATTTGGTTCCGGATTGTTGCACGTCAGATTAGTTGAAAGTGGTGTCATGCGGAATTCACCTGGGTAGCCCAGGAAAATTAGAATTGGGATGTATGTCTCTGGATTATGAGTATCACTCAATGTCATTGAAGAAACATGAGGGAACAGCGGTGGGCATAAGTTAATACACGTCTGCCAAGCTGGTGTCCAATTATGCCCCAATCTTGCTACAAGATGGCCAATTCAGACACCGCTTCTGTTTATGTAACACTGGTTTACACTGGTTCTGGACTCCTAACATTTTCACATTAAATTGTCCATGTTCAGTGCCTCATATTCTACTTGATGGTAAAATTCTTGCCTGCCCAATTAGTCTAATGAACATGGGGTTCCTGGCTGCTTCAAAGCACGTTGTTAACGAGGACCTTCTTGCTCCGAGTTGACACTTACTTTCGCTTTGCTCTGACTTTTCCACGATTTTCACTTTCATCTCCTTGCTTCTTGTTCCCAGCTCACTAGCAAAGAACACAAAGCACATCAGAGGAAACTCATTATTCGAAAGATAGCAGTGAAGAAACTTAACACCAAGACAACCATTTTAAAGAAATAGGTAGTTGGCAGCTATCGCCATCGGGATCTTGGGTTCATGTCACGCTACATGTAACCCCACCAGCGAAAAAAAGTTATCTGTTTTTAATACAACTGGACATCCTCTCTCTCTCTCTGCCTTTCGGGTCTCTTTTTCTCTCTGTCTTTGTGATCTGACCCATTGTGTATTCAGTATACAGGGTGTAATGTTTTCCGTGGCTAACCTGTCTGAACACCAACGACACCTTTGATTGCTGTGATCGTCTCCCAGCCGAGGTGTGATGGGGGCAGTTGGAAAGATTATCTGTAATCACCAGGCATTGTACTCTGACTATATATGCTATGTGTTTTTAGAACCCTTCACTCACCTGACGAAGGAGGAAAGCTCCAAAAGCTTGTGATTTAAAATAAAACTGTTGGACTATAACCTGGTGTTGTGCAAGTCCTTACATTTGTCCACCCCAGTCCATCACCGGCATCTCCACATCACACCTTTCTTTTGCATGTGTAGTGGAAGTTCAACGCACCTGTTCTGTGATATACTTAGTTCCTCACGTCAAATTGTTTCACTAATGACAGACCTTTAACCACTATTACTTCACCCAGGTGCTTCATGGCTCTAAATTCCCTCTCCAGACACAACCCTGTTTTGGACGGGCAGTATCCATAACTCTTACTGTGACCACCATTCTTGTACACTTCCCACTGAACAACTTAATCACTCTGCGGTTTACTTGTGCCTGATCGATGAATCCGTTACCTGTGTTTTTTTCAGAGATGCCAACAGTGACAATGTTAATACTAAGATTTATCCCTGCAGAAATGGGAACCCAGGAGGAATAGCCAGTGGGGTCCATGGGGAACAGCACAGAAGAACTGACATCGGACTCCGCCAGTCCTGTGACACTTGTTCTTTCCCCCAAGAATCCATGGCGCCAAGCTGCAAACCCGCTACAATTAGGAAACACTTCTACACGCAAAGGGTGGCAGAAGTTTGGAATTCTCCTCCGCAAACGGCAGGTGATGCTAGCTCAATTGTTAATTTTAAATCTGAGATTGATAGATTTTTGTTAACCAAAGGTATTAAGGGATATGGGGCTAAGGCAGGTTTATGGAGTTAGATCACAGATCAGCCATCATCTCATTGAATGGTGGAACAGACTCGTGGGGTTAAATGGCCTACTCCTGTTCCTATGTTGAAATTAAACTGATCGTCAGAAGTTAGAATTGTCTTACGATGGTGTGCAAGTACCAAAATACAGGTCTAGACAATAGTTAGCCCTGGTCAGGATCATCAGGTTGAGTACAGTTTGGCAGCTCAACCAGTGCTCTGTGCCACCAAGAGAGAGGACGTAGTCACGTTGGCACTATTCTGCATGATGGATTCCCAAACTTGGTTGAGTTTTTAGGGGCGGGGGGTGGGGGGGGGGGGCTGTGCCAAGCAGAGTTTGAGAGCTCCACCATCAGAAGGGAGGGAAAACTAGAGGCCACATCTCCTCAGGCTGAGCTCATACACTCCCCAGCAGTCAGTTATAGAGTGGCATTGGCAGAGGCTTATTAGCAGACTGCTTTCCCATGCTCTGGACTGGGCAATAAGATGAGTCACAACAGAGACATAAAAATATGAAATTATAAACATTTGAAGTTATTGTATAATCCAAAAGGTTAACTTTAGATAATACATGGATTTGTTTACGGCTTGACAAACTGTTTTAATTTCTACTCCACTCTGCCTGTCACGTGACCTTCGTTCCATGGATGTGACCTGAAATAATCAGATCCCGAAATCACCCTGAAAATCTGCAAGTCTCAGAAATAAATATCTAGGTCTCGGCGAGCAGTTTCCTGGTGAGGATCTGAGTCACTATGACAACTGCTGATTTCAGGTGACATTGCATAATAGCAAAGCAGCCACCAACACCCCATCCCCCTCTCTGGAAGTTTCCGGGATGAGAGGAATCTCCTTTGCCTTCTAGTTGTACAAAGTCATAAGCCCATTTACAGGGAACATGCTCACGATTCTGCTATATCTTACACAGTAAGGAGATCGTCCCCACAGGTTGGGACCAATGGAATTAGGAATGGTTTACTTTAGCATCAAATCCTATCTAATCGTTTCTTTTCAGGGACACCTCTTTCAAAATGTTATGTTTGTAAGTGCTGCAATTCCACCTCCTGGCCAGAGGGGTCACTGGCGGCAATACTTCTTACACTATTCAGCTTTGCATTGCAATCCTTCATATGTATGTATACGTGCGTGTGTATACATACCTGTGTACACGTGCGTGTGAATACATGCATATTGTATATGTGCGTGTGCACATGTTGTAAACGGATCCCTATCGGCCGCATCGGATTCTCCAACCCACGAGAGAAACCACACTTTTACATTTTAAGCGCACATTGAGAGCTGATTTTAAACATTGAAAAATATGTGGGAGTCAAGTGAATGGGGCTAAATGGATAGTTCTTCAGAGATCCAGCGCAGATACGATGAGCCGAATGGCCTTTTTCCGTGCTTTTAAATTCTACGTTTCTGTACGCATTAAAAATCTTTTATCTGCATGCACTTTTCTGTCAATTTTTTCCATTATAAATTCCTACGGCCGCACTTATAATGGACACTGCCTACTTAAACTTGTCACACTGCAATTACACCACAGGAGACTGACTAGTACTCTATACATATTAAATACAAATTCTTAATTTGCAGGATGAACACTGAAAGAAAAATCAAACCCTCCCATTTTAAATTCATCTCCTGCTCTCTTTAAGTCCCCCAGCCTAAGACGATGTCCCGTCAGCCTGAGGCAAGGTACCTGCCCACACTGGTCTGTGATTGAAACTAAGAGAAAGAGGAGCATTCCTGATGGACTTTCAGGCCTCCTTTCAGGTTTTCAAGTCACTGCTCTCCCTTTGAGGAAGGTGCCACAGTTTCTGCTTGGTCACCTCGCCCAGATGGTGGTCTGGATGAGATCGAGAGTTTAGCTCGATGAGAGATCGTCAGAGCGAGCTTGCGTTCAACTTACTCGACGGCAGAGTGAGACCACGTCCAGTGTTGACCACCAACAGAGGCCAGGCTTGAAATCATTGCCACATCTAAACTGATCTTAATTGTCGAATTTGTACCTGCAGTGTGCTCCATTTATTGCACGCATGATTCATCTGGAAAAAGTGAGTAAACTGGGCAAAAAATAGCTTCCCTCCACCAAGTGCATTAAAAGTTATGCATCTGTTGCTGGTTACATGTGAGAGGAATATTGGTTTGTTCAGACATCTCTTTGCTTAAATCGACTAGTTGCAGGGCACATTAAATTAGCCACAATTTGACTATGTCTGGAATCATTTTGCTTTCTGCGGTGCTGATGAAATGGTTCTCATTGCTCCTTCTAGTGTTTGAGGCTCTTGATCAAAGTCTGCTACCAGTAATTTGCAGTTTGCCTGCTCACGGCCACGATTAAATATTCTACACCAGAAGCTATTCAGCTGACTGAACAACATTAAAAAAAAACAATTTTTGAGTATCTCCATGCGGGACATTTTAAAAGATTCGGAATAGCCGTCACTAGGCGGTGATCCACAGTGCCTTCCCAATTAGCACGGGTTTTGGTCAGACCTGGCTAAGCAAGGCCACCACGGATCAGTCTGTTAGAAGACGCTTATACTGTACGCAGAGTTCTCTTTGAATTTGCCCATTGCAGATTTTAACCGTCACCCTTTCCAGGTAAATGCAGCGACAGATGTTAGGAGACAATTACTGTCACCAATGGGCAATTTCTGATTGTTCAATGACACCCCCACCCCACCCCCCGCCAATCTCCTTCCTCACTCACATTTCGAAACTTGCTCTCAATCGGGAACTTTTTTGAGAAAGGTTTTACATGTACACTGCAGCTGCTGCTAAAATTGTTGCAGCGTTAAGAAAGCCCCCAAAATAGCCTTCGATTCCCATCGGGCCAAAGCCTACTAAACAGCGCTCGTTGTGTTGCAGTGAGTACACTGCTTTCAATGATGAACAAACCAGCTGAGGTTTGGGATTTCAGTTTGGTTTGATGACATTCTGGCCATCTCACTGATGCAGTGATTCCAACATTGGAAATAGTCAAAATACTGGGACTTGTACCTCTACATAAATAGGGCTTCAGGAGGCTAGAGCTGGCAGGGTCTATGGGAGGCAGTGCCACAGAACTGACATCAGATGCCACCGGTCCTGTGTTATGCTCTCTCCCGAGGAGCTCATGATGCCCAGCTGCAAACCCGGCACAACTTTGGGATACAGAATATCAATAATTTGAGACATGACATGTGGTAAGTGCAGCGCGACTTGGGAGCAACAGGTGACTTTGGACCTATGGTTCCCAAAGCTCTCCATCACTGGGGTTTTCCTCGCCTCACATCTGGGTCTGTTGTAGACTAATTGATAAGAGATCGATTGCTATGAATGGTCGACAACTCCATTATCTTTGTATCATGTGACTACCAGGATGGTCAAAGGCGAACTAGATGGACCTTGATCTTTTCTCGTCTAGCAATTCCCATGTTCCTTACTCTCTGGAATTAAATCGATCACCACAAGTCCGAATTGTGTTGTGGTTCTGTGCAACAACCAAAATACAGTATTACTCACAGACAATCCTGATCAGCCACACCGTCTCAAACATCACTACAATGAACAAGCTTAAGAATCACATTCCATTACCCTAATTAAACTCACAGTCACCAAGAACATAACAATGATTGTAACTTAAAAAGAAATATCCAATTCTGCTAACTTAATAGAATTGAAACGTTTATCCAACTTTTACTCTCCCCCTATCTACCTGCTCCTACAACTGCTTTGTTGACCGGATCATCCCTCCCCCAATCAAAGGACTTCTTTGTTAAAAACTTAACATTGATCTTACCTCCAGAGTCATGTAGGGCACCTCCACTCACACCCGAAGCCCCTCAGTATCTCGGTATCTGTAAACCTAGGCAGTCAGTCTCGGCTATGTCAGCCCATCACAGCCAAGCCTGATGTTGTCCTTACCCAATCTCTACACGTACGACTACTCTTCAGCAGGGAGTAATTGGCCAGTGACCTGGAGCAGGAGATCTCAGCCTCTTTGACCTTCCCAGACCATGACACCACAGCCAATGCCCCCACAGTTACCCTGGCTTCCTCAATGGTCCTCTGCCTCCTATTAGCTTACTTGACTGGATATTCCCCAACCCAACTAAGAGCAGGGATTGACCCTTGTGGTCAACATGGCTTGGAACCAGGTGATTTCAGGATTCTTAGATTGTCACGCCATGGATCTGAGAAGAACCTATCCTGCTAGCCGTGCCTTCAGCTGCCTAGGCCCTAAGTTCTGGAATTCCCTTCCTAAACCTCTCTACCTCTCCACCTCACTCTCCTCCTTTAAGTCACTCCTTAAAACCTACCTCTTTGACCAAGCTTTTGGTCACCTGTCCTAATATCTCCTTATGTGGCTCGGTGTCAAATTTTGTTTGGTAATCGCTCCTGTGAAGCTCCTTGGGATGATTTAATTCGACAAAGGCGCTATATAAATGCAAGTTGTTATTATAGTAAGAGATATACAGTGCAGCAAAATAAAGGTCACTTACAAGGTCAGTTCCTCATTCCATTCCAGCTCAGAGTTTGCGCTCAGAGGCTTGGGGGTGACAGATTTTGTTCTTTTCAGCTGTGCAGGGCTATCAAGCTCCAACACACAGCACAGCTCCTCACCACCTCCTGCAAGGCAATTGCATGAAAACAGTTACAGGCTCTGAAAAAAGAAATTAGGTCACACAACACCAGATGTACAACTGCAATCCACGTCTGCAGTGACGTACTTCAGAGATCAGCAGTTACAGAAGAAATGTCAGCTTGGCTCAGTTGGTAGCATTCTCACCTTTGAGCCAGAAGGCTGTGGGTTCAAGCTCCACCCCAGAGACTTGATCACATGATCTAGGCTGACACTTCAGTGCAGTACTGAGGGAGTGCGGCATTGTTGGAGGTGCCATCTTTTGGATGAGTTGTTAAACCGAGGCCCCGTCTGTCTCTTCAGGTGGGTGTAAAGGTACTTTTCTTGAAGAAGAGTTGGCAGTTTTCCCATTGGCCAATATTTATCCCTAAACCAACACCACCAAACAGATTAACTGGCCATTCATCTCATTGCTGTTTGTGGAACCTTGCTGTCTACCTTTGCCTACAAAACAAGTGACTGCGCTTCAGGAGTAATTGATTGGGTGTGAAGCAGTTTGGGACGTGCAGAGGATGTGAAAGGCAACTTATAAATGGAACTTATTTCTTTATTTGTGTTTACCGCTGGAGGATATGCTTCCTGCTCGATTTGCCACTTCATTTTCTTCCTATACACACAATAGGAACCCGTAAACAACTTACCCTCCAATTTTCTCTTCCTCCACCTTCTCTACCCCCTGGGAAGGAGATGTCTGGCCTTTTATTTACTATCTCCTTACAGCAACATGGCTGAGACTGGGAACTGGGCCAAGTGGGGGATTGTATTCGCGTCCCTCCACCTCATGTTCATTTTCTTCCTAATATTTCTTGCTTTGGTGACTTCTTTTCTTACCAATTTTGACCCCATGCTGGGGTATGTTTCCATGGGCACCAGATGTCCTGTCGTACATCACTTAAGCGATCATAGGGGTGGGAGCCTTGATACTGAGTCTCACCAGGCTATTCGACCACTTGTGGCTGCGTTGATTGCACACATGTAGCATACTACTGTGCTACATAGATTCACTAGGATGTTATCAGAAATGATCAGAGTCTTGAGGGCCCTTTCGGTGCAGCTGAGAAGCTGAGCCCTTCTGAATTATGAAGGGTTACAATAAGATAACTATTGATGGATTGTCTCCACTGGTTGATGACACAGTAACAAACGGGCGCAAATTTAAGGCAATCACAAAAAGAATTGATTCCTTTACGTAGAGGGCGATTAGAATGTGGAATTATTTTCCACAAACCATTGCTGAAGCAGAGTTGATAAATTCTTTTAAAATAGAATTATTAGATAGTTGTTTGCAAATGTGGAATATGAAAGAGCAGAGGGACTGAGCAGGGGATTCATGTAGAGAAAGACACCGGCACAGATTTGATGGGCCGAATGGTCTGTTTCTGTGCTGTAAAGTTCTATGATCAGAGCCAATTCCTAACCAGGAACCCTGGCAATTTTTTTTCCTCTCTCTAACCCAGGGACACTGTTTCTTTACGAAGCACCTAATCATGGGACGAATTGTCACTTCATAACCTTACCCACTTCTTCCGCTCTTTTCACATTTGCCTTCAGCTGTCTGACCACCAGCCTGCATCCAGCATTAAGCGCTGCCTTTGACGGAGATGCCAATCCCTTCCCAAATTTCTTGCCTGGCACCTACACAGAAGGAAGGAAAATGGTCACTTGCACAATTCCACCTGAATTCAGTTGTGCGGTTGGATTGCTTCTCTTCCTTTTTCTCCTCACATTCCTAGTTCACAATCTGTCTTCCTCACCGAACCTTCAAATAAGCAGGATGTGTTACAGATCTCCATTGGCTGCCAACGCAACATGAAAATGGATATGGGCGGGGACCCAAAACAGACGGTCTCACATTGATCGCCTGTTATACACACGCCCCATATTCAAATACATTGACTTCAATAGAAGTAAATATCAGGCGTGAACAAAATACCAAGAACAAAAATAATTTCACCCCCCAGTAGCTCTAAAAAAATACCTTCGATTAATAACTATGATGCCCCTACTTTCTTGAGGTCTGGATTGGATGGAGAAGGGGTGCACAATTCCATATTGCATGTATTTTTTTTTAGGGAGGGGACAGGGTGGGGGGGTGAGGGGAACGTGTGCTGACAGAGGTGAAACAAGTATAAGTAACAAAGATACCACTTACCATTGTGTTTGCCACATGTGCCTTGAGGTTGACCAGCATGGCTGGACTGGTGCTGACGATCGTATCCTCAATCAGTTCTTTGATGGTGGAAACATCTGCTTTCCCATCATTCCCCTGTCCAGCCAAAATATAAGAGGTGAACAAAACCAGGACTTCCCTTTCTGTGTTGTGCTGGAGAACTGGCTACTTGCCTACCTTGTAACTTCTATACAAAACCCTGGTTAGACCGCACCTGGAGTACTGTGAGCAGTTCTGGGCACCACACCTTCAGAAGGACATATTGGCCTTGGAGGGAGTGCAGCGTAGGTTTACTAAAATGATACCCGGACTTCAAGGGTTAAGTTACGAGGAGAGATTACACAAATTGGGGTTGTATTCTCTAAAGTTTCGAAGGTTAAGGGGTGATCTGATCGAAGTTTATAAGATATTAAGGGGAACAGATAGGGTGGATAGAGAGAAATTATTTCCGCTGGTTGGGGATTCTAGGAGTAGGGGGCACAGTCTAAAAATTAGAGCCAGACCTTTCAGGAGCGAGATTAGAAAACATTTCTACACACAAAGGGTGGTGGAAGTTTGGAACTCTCTTCCACAAACGGCAATTGATACTAGCTCATTTGCTAAATTTAAATCTGAGATAGATAGCTTTTTGGCAACCAAAGGTATTAAAGGATATGGGCCAAAAGCGGGTATATGGAGTTAAATCACAGATCAGCCATGATCTTATCAAATGGCGGAGCAGGCATGAGGGGCTGAATGGCCTACTCCTGTTCCTATGTTCCTATGGCATGACACAATACACTAACACTCCCACACAGCACATCCTCTGAGGTAACATAACTTTCAAGCTCCGTGCTCTGTGCGAACCACACTTTCGCTTTTGCAGCCCAAATATTTGGGTAACTGCTGATCAAAAGTCCAATCCCAATTCAGCATCTCAAGGCAATACGGGTAGCCCAGCACTCTAACAATATACAGATATTCCAACGAAATACCAATGTGAGCCACTACACAGGCCTGCAGCTGGCCGCAAACTTTGTTGATGCCAGACATTTCCCTCACCACTACATCATCACAGAACCTTTTTCAAAATGTAAAACAGAAGCTTGGATTTTACGACCAGTGTAATTTTTCCACTTTAACCCCTTTAAAAAACATTGGTTACCGCTGGTGTTAAAATAAAGCCGATCGGAACATCAAGGCCAAGATGTCACTGCTCCACTTGTAAAGACGCTTGGGCTGGTTTGTTATATGAATGGCGTTGTATAAATGCAAGATGCAGTTGTTTTTAATGTATGCTTTTGTTGCAATGGATCCAGAGAATAGGCAACTACAGTTGTACCAATGGATTGCAAATATGGTAATGCTCACATCCAAAGGACCAGATTGTCTCTCACTGCATGTCCACTCCCTTTTCCTACAGGGGGAGAGGACCCAAGTGCCCTTGTTGGGAGGGGTGGGGGTTAAACTCAGATGTTCAGCAAAGTCGAGTTGATCTGTGTCCATTTCCAATATGGGCAACACAACTTACACCGTCATTTGTACTGAAGTCCAAATAACACATTCCTCACTATGACATGCCCCCCATAAAAACACTCTACTATAACACACCCTCGTGGTATCTGCCTCATTGTAACATTCCATTAGTCATTGGGTATTTGGGACCAGACACACAATTTTTAATGCTTGCAAACGATCCGAAACAGCAACATAAATTGTTTATATTCCACCTGTACGAGGAATGGAGGATAACAGGTGATTGGATGGAATCGACTTCAAGCCTTGTCCGATGACCAGCTCGTACTCATGCCCCCCCCCCCCCAGTCACATGCCATCACTTGATTGCATTTCTCTATCATTTAAATCAAATAAAATGCCTGGATTCTTAAATAAAAACACTTTGTTCATTCTCTTACCCCTCTTTGTAGTTTGGGGGTGACTGTAAGGGATAGAGCAGGAGGTTCTTTAAAGGACCAAGTCACCAGCAGCCCCTCGACCTTTGCTTCTTCCAAACAGATCTCCATCTGTAGCAACAAAAGAACCCAGTTAACAAAGCGCCAACCAGAGGTCACGTCAAACGTACACCTCTGCTAGAAGTTGCGCCCCGATTGGGAATGAAATTACTTTGCTTAAATCACGCTCCTCTAGATGGCCCCGTAGCATAGCACATTCATAAGCTGATGTGTTTTGCTGTGCAATTGTATAACACAGGCTGACAGCCGTGACTGCCCATCCAGTGAACTCTTAATCAGGAGTCAGCAGAAGGCACGAAGCTGACGCTCCACTGATTCTCTCTAGGGTACAGTTCCATGGGCATGGAGCACCATCCAGTGTCTCATCCAAGTGGCTGTTCTTTATATTTGAATTTAGACACAGAAACATAGAAAACTCAACATTGGAAGAAACCATAGATCTGCCTTGTTGCTATTCCAGCTGTTGATTCGGATAATGTGTTTCTCTTCAAGATACTTGTCCAATTTTACCTTGTAAAGACTTAAGATACCTGCCCCTACTCTCAGTAAGTTGTTCTAAATACTGACCACCGTCTCCATAAAGTGATATTTCCTTACACCCTGCCTAAACTTGCACTCATGTCCCCACATTGTGTTGTCTCGTAGCAATTCAAATAGCCTTGACTAATCCTCTGCATTCCTGTACTTTATTAATTTAAAAACTTCAATCATACACCTCCTTAGTCTTCTCCATAAAAGGAGAGGGCCAGTTCATTGAGCCTACCCTTACATATTTTATTTTGCATTCCCCTCACTATTTTAGTTGTTCATCTCTGTACCTCAGCTCAGCAACATCCTCCTGTAGTGTGAATCCCAGAACTGCATGCAATACTCCAGGTGTAGCCTAATAACTCCCAGGATAACTCCCCTTGATCTACACTCAATTCCACATTTGATAGAACAGAACATCCCATTACTTAGTGACAGCAGTCAGTCAATGGCTTGATGTCCTAAGGGCTCCATCTACTATAACTGCTAAATCCCTTTCTTGAATCATCTTTGCTAGTATTTTGCCATTAATCCTGTAACCCGAAGTCCATTATTTCACACTTATCTGCATTAAACTACATCTGCCAATTGTCTGCCCACCTCCCCAGACAGTCTAAGTACCCCTGTAGCTTGTCCCCATCTACCCTATGAACCGCTCCTGCAACTTTGCCGTCATCTGCAAACTTTAGAATGAAGCTCTGGCACATGTCAGGACATGCTACGAGTCGAGCCCGGAAACAATCAGGGCTACGTGGCGTATTTAACAATGAACCAAAGGGGGGAAGCTGGCTGTGCTCTCTGCACCCATCCTCCATCCATGAAGACGCTATATTTGATGGGTGTTTTCTCTAGGATCAGTGGCTCCATGCAGATGGTATGTGGCAAATGGAAAGATTAATGGACGTTATCTTAATTTCCACCCTTGTATTAGATTTATTTTATAAATACAATTGAATAACCAGAAGGCAGTGAGACAAGGTAAATGCCTGCAAACAGCACTCTAGTTTTTGATTAATGCCCTTGCAATTCAGCCCAGACTTCTATTCTTCAATACAGATTAATGATCGTCAGTCATCAGTTGAGTGGCTCAAGGACATATAGCAAGAAAAATGACAAAAATATCACGTTGAGTCTGCACAATCATCTTTGCAACAAATTCCCTCTTCACACAAGCAGGCAGCTCTTGGCAGCCATTAAACCTTCACTGATATTAATTCATCTTCAAAGCTCCTTCTAAGCGCCCCTTTTTTGCTGATTAACATAATCCTAATTGAGCATGATTTCTTGATGCGAGATTCTGCTTGCCTGCCCTCGGACTAGCTGGGTGACAGGTGGGACCATGACTGTATTTCACAGCGAGTACTCTCTTTGCGATTCTTTGTCTCATTTTTTTTTAAATTAAATGCGTCTCGTTAATGAGGGATGGTGGAATGAACTGGGCGTCCGGCAGCATTCTCTGGATTTGAGCGATCAGCTCGCTGGGGGAGGTCTGAGCGTTTTGCGAGCCAGCAAAGAGAAAAAGAAGGGGTGGGCTCTCTTCATGCCCACTCGCTGCTTGGCATTCACTGACTGTGCCATCCTAATCACATTAATAATCTTTTCTAAACTGCTCCGGGTCTATACCAGGTGGGCACCAAATATTGCCAGGCCAGGTATGGCACAGCTTATGTTGAAAGGGCAGTGCTACCACGAGATCTTGGACTCAGACGAAAGAGAGTCCCTGGCACAGATCAGGCAGTACCCAGGTAGCGGGCAGTGAGCCTCAGTCATGGCTCGTTTGTTAACGACCTTCCTCAGGATGTTCATGTTAGGAACATAGGAACAGGAGTAGGCCATTCAGCCCCGCAAGCCTGTTCCACTATTCAATTAGATCATGGCTGATCTGCACCTCGACTCCATTTTCTTGCCTTTGCTCCATATCTCGATACCCTTACCCAACAAAAATCTATCGATCTCTGTCTTGAAAGCTCCAATTGTCCCAGCATCCACAGCCTTTTGGGGAAGAGAGTTCCAAACATCTGCTAACCTTTGTGTGAAAAGTGCTTCCTGATTTTGCTCCTGAATGTCCCAGCTCTAATTTTAAGATTATGAGAAGTAGTTTCTCCATCTACCTACAGAATCCTCGTAACGTTTTAAACACCTCGATCAGATCACCCCTCAATCTCCTATGCTCAAGGGAACACAAATCAAATTTATGCAACCTGCCCTCATAATTTCATCCTCTCAGTCCCACTATCATTCTGGCGAATCTGCGCTCCATGGCCAATATATTCTTCCTGAGGTGCGCTGCCCAGAACTGAACGTAGTACTCCAAATGGGGTCTGACCAACGCTCTGTACAACTGAAGCAAAACTTCCTGCCCTTTTGTATTCGAGTCCCCTTGAGATAAAGGCCAACTTTCCATTAGCCTTTTTGATTGCTTTTTGTACCTGTGCACTGGCTTTTAAATAATGCAAAAGTAAAGCTATCATGAAATAAATGTTGATAATTACACAGCATTTGCAGTCTGCCACCTTGGTGAGTGCAGCCTTCACTATGAGACAGCTGATAACACCCCAAACTGTTACTGTGACTGCTCACGCTCCCCGTGCTCAATAACCTAACAACAATATCTCCCTTTTAATAAAAAAATAAACTCCCCAATAGCCTTGTGAGTAAGAAAACAAGAAACCATAATAGAGCCAGACTCAACAACAACAAATCGCATTTATACAGCGCCTTTAACATAGTAAAACATTCCAAGGCGCTTCACAAGATCGTTATCAGACAAAATTTGACACCGAGCCACCTAAGGAGATATTTGGACAGGTGACCAAAAGCCTGGTCAAAGAGGTAGGTTTTAAGGAGCATCTTAAAGGAGGAGAGAGAGAGCTGTGAAGGCACAGCTGCCAATGGTGGAGCGATGAAAATCGGGGATGCGCAAGAGGCCAGAATTGGAGGAGCGCAGAGATCTCGGAGGGTTGTAGGGCTGGAAGAGGTTGCAGAGATAGGGAGGGGCGAGGCCATGGGGGGCTTTGAAAACAAGGATGATAATTTTAAAATCGATGTGTTGCCGGACCAGGAGCCAATGTAGGTCAGCGAGTGCAGCGGTGCGAGTCAGGATACGGGCAGGCACCCTGGAATATAAGATTGGAAAGAAAGATACAATACAACTCTTCCAAAACCCCTATGACTTTTCCCACACTGGGATCTGTACCCAACCAGACACAAACACATTCCTTCAGCTTATCCATCGCACTGCCACCGAGATTCTGACTGAATGTTTTCACATTTAACACCAGCACCGCTGATACTTCATTCTCTCTGTTAGCAATGATAAATCCTTTACTCCCACAACATACTGCGTTGAATACCTGGGCCTGCAGTGGAGCCAAGATCACCTGGTAGGAATCCATGGAAACGGCAGCTGGCGATTGCTGGGTAACAGACACAGGGAACTGAATTGCATCCACTGCCAATTGGCAGCAAAGAACCTACAACAAACGGACAAATGGATAACAATCAAACTCCTTTAAAAATAAAGATTTCAATCACCGTTGCCCTCTTTTCTGAACACCCCTGTGTTCACAGTTTATAATTCCAATTTTTAAAAAAAAATTGAAGGCAAAGTGTTACATGAGCAGGAACTTGGAACCACCAACCAAACCAGTAAAGAACATTGAATATGGGAAATGTATTCATAACGGTATAGTATGAACATTGATAGACGTTCCCTTACTTCAGTAAGAGTCATTGGGGGTGATTTTAAACCCCAAGAACGGGTGGGTTGGGGGCGGGTGGGAGTTGAAAATAGTTGTTTTGTTTGGGGTCACAACCGTAAAATTTTCGGACTTGGCATTCCCGGGGGGAAGCCTGTACTTTTCCGCCCCGACGTTAAACCCGGAAATAAAGCCGGGTTATGGTCCCAACCCAAAAGACAACTATTCTCAACTCCCACCCGCCCCCCAACCCACCTGTTTGTAGGGTTTAAAATCACCCCCATTGTTTCACACCAGTTTGAGGATGTAATTTGGAGATATTCCCTTAACAATTGGCATCTGACAATCTAGCAATCAAACAACTGGTCTGTGCCGGATAGCGAGACTGAAGATGAAGTTTTGTACGGAGAGGCTGAATTACTGAGCACTGCTGAATATTATGTTTTGAACCTTAATAATGATATTCCTTTTTCATTCAATCTTAGATTAAAATAAGGATATTACTATATTGTCCAGCCGTTTCAATCTGGTATTTGGGTTTCTTCATTAAAGCGATATGATAGAAGTGTTTAAAATGATGAAATGGTGGGACAGAGTTAAGGGGTCCAGAACAAGGGGCCAGAGATATAACATTAAATGTAAGAGATTTAGAATAAAGAGCGGGAGAAACTTCTTCACACAGAGAGTTGTGAGGCTGTGGAACTTACCTCCAGGGTTAGTGGCTGAGGCAGAAACTATAGGCCGGGAATTGTGTGGACAGGGGCAGAGGTGGATGGTCCTCCGCAGCGTGAAGCCTGAGAAATTATAACTCCCGGGCCTTAACCGCATCAGTGGGAAGCAATGGGATATCGGGTGGCAGGAACCCGCCGAAGGAACGGTTCCCGATACTCAGGTAAGTGGTTGGCAGGGGGTTCGGGAAGGCCTCCCGGCCAGGGAAGGCGGGGTGAAGTTCGATGCAGGAGAGGCTGAAGGTTTCCTTGTGGGGCCAGGATGAGCAGGAGTGCTCCTAAAAACTTTAAACAAAAATATATGAAACCAACTCCCTTTCTGGGCTGCTTCTGGGCCCCGGCTCCTCTTAATGCCAGGTTGGCCGGACAGGGAAGCCACAATAGGCTAAGATCGGAACCCGCGGGGAAGACAGCGCGATCGGCGCTGGAAAGTCCCAGGGGCCGCTTTGAATGCCTGTCCTGCTAGTTTCCGCCAGGAAGGCAGGGTTAAAATTAGCCCCGAAGTCAACATTCAAGATTAGATTGGATAGGTGAATGAAGGTAAAGGATATGGGAACAGGGTGGGTAAACGCGATTAGGACTATCTGCTCACGTGGAGGGTGAACGCCGACACGGGCTGGTTGGACCGGATGGCCTGTTTCCGTGTTGTAACTTCTGTGGTTAATCTACACTTGATTTATTTCCGGTCACTACAGCAAAATATTTTATGGGCAGGAAGTTGGGAGAAAAAAAAAACAATGAGGGTGTAAGTCAAGGTGTTGTAACTAGATTGTGCGCAAAAAGGCTCCTTGATACCGTAACCTTTGACCCTGAGAGGCATAAAAGTCCATACCGTGTTGTGATGTGAGAATGGTTGTGTTCAGATTAGCCCTTTTGAAAATCCCACCTTCCAGAGCTCTGACATTGAATATGAAGGACAATTTCTAGGCACCAATATTCTAGATGCAGAGCTATTACCCCAACGCCCCCTTCTGAAGGTGCTGATTCAAGCTGGGGTGCAGATCCATGAGTAACAGCTACCCTCCGGTACCTTGCCTAAATCTTCTTGTGTGAGTCCAGAAAGTGAGTATCTGTGGAGAACACCACAACCAAACCCAATTCTTTTCTCCGCCCCCCCCCACCACTATCCACACTTACCAATGACAGTCACTGGGTAGCAGCCAGCAGTGGGAGCCCAGGCTGATCATCTCTCCCTGATATAATGGAGCTGAACCAATTAGAGCGCCCCTATTGGTACTCGAGCTAAGATGAACTAACTCAGCACAGACTGAAGATCAAGCCTGGGAATTTCTTGGTCCATGTGGCTCAGTTCCACATCAAGCAGTACACTTACCAAACTCTAGGGGCTGTGCCTTAGAACCATAGCTATAGTGAATGCACCATCCTCAACCATTTCTTAATTGTCAGCTGTGGCTCAGTGGGTAGCTCTCTCGAGTCAGAAGATTGTGGATTCAAGTACCACTCCAGACACTTAAACACAAAATCTAGGCTAACGCTCCAGTGCAGTACTGGGGGCAGTGCTACTCTATCGAAGGTGTCGTCTTTCAGATGAGATGTTAAACCAAGGTCCTGTCTGCCCTCTCAGATGAGACGTAAAAGATGCCATAGCATTATTTGAAAAAAAAAGCAGAGGAGTTCTGCCCAACATTTATCCCTCAACCAACATCACTAAAAACAGATTATCTGGTTGTTATCACATTGCTGTTTGTGGGACCTTGCTGTGCGCAAATTGTCTGTTGCATTTCCCTACATTACAACAGTGACTACACTTCAGAAGTACTTTATTGGCTGTAAAGTGCTTTGGGATGTCCTGGGGCTGTGAAAGGCGCTATATAAATGCAAGTCTTTCTTTTTCTTTTTACTTAGCAGTTGCTATTGCACTGCAGAGGGGCAGGCTTCTGAACCTGAAAGTAATTCTGCCCTTTCCTTCCCAACACCCAGACTATTGACACCTTGTTACATCCATCAACTTACCATGCTCTGCTCTGACTGATCCGTGCAAGCCACGTGACTGATGCATGCCGTTGATGGTAGCTGGGGACCCTCTTCAAAGGTTATCTGTACAGAGCTCTAAAGCAAACAGAAACAAACAGTAAACAAAGTGAACGCACCACCAATTCGGCTAAAGGAGGCCACTGGTTCACAGAGATTGGCCAACGGTACACGCTCATCATTAAAACATTTGATGAAAACACTGAGGAAATTCCGACAAAGGAATACCTTCCAATCCTATGGTTACTTGAAGACCTCCCTCCTTTATGTGAGGGAAATTTTCGGAGCGACAAACAGGCCTTAGGCTTTATGCCGTTCGGAAGAAAGAAGTCCCTAGTTTTATTCAAAAAATATGTATCATTCACTAAAAAAGAATTCCATGAAATTAGTTCAGAGTATTCTGGCCCATGTACGTGTCTAAGCAAATTTTGTTTTAACGTGTGAGACAATCTCAACTACTGGTTATTAGCACATAACAACTCTGAGATGCAGCGGTTCAAGAAGGCGGCCCAACACCAGTTCCCCAGTGCAACTAGGGATGGGCGATAAATGCCGGTCTTGCCAACGATGCCCACATCCTGAGAATGATTTTTTTTTAAAACCCAGACTGCCAATCATTTAGTTTTCACCTTTATTTTGCCCTCCTCCCATTTTAGGAACAAAAACGTCCTTCTATCTCCAGTGTGCCCCTCCTCCCCTTTTTAGATGTCCCTTCTCCAAGCCACATTCCTCCCTTGGCACACAGATACCTCAATCCCAGGCCTTTGCCAATTGCTCTGTGCGTGACTGCTAGGAGGCACCTTAGCCCCTTACAGTTTGAACATATTAATCTCAGTTTCATATTCCTCAGTTGGCTACAGATTAAATATTGCTGTCGTGTTTCCCAAATGGCTCAGTGAGTTTCTTCAGTGACCGGGAAGGTTGCAAGTTTGATCCCCGGTCATTGGTGTATGAGCTGATCTCAGCTGCGGCGGCAGTAAGTGTGATATAGTTGGCTTCAGCGCCGTGAATCAAGCAGGAAGGAAAGACAGAGGAATGCCACGGCTCAGGACTCCTGGGAAAGAATGAGGTAAGAGCAGGAAATGGGGAATGAGTCTCGAATTCAACTGGTTCAAATGAGCTGATCGAGAACAGGTGTAGAATAGAATCTTACAGTACAGAAGGAGGCCATTCGGCCCATCGTGCCTGTGCCGGCTCTTTGAAAGAGCTACCCATTCAGTCCCACTCCCCCGCTCTTTCCCCATCGCCCTGAAAATCTTTTTTTTCTCAAGTATTTATCCAATTCCCTTTTGAAAGTTACTATTGAATCTGCTTCCACCGCCCTTTCAGGCAGCGCATTCCAGGTCATAATAACTCAAAGCGTAAAAAAAATGTTCCTCATCTCCCGTGCTGGCTCTTTTGCCTATTATCTTAATCTGTGTCCTCTGGTTATCGACGCTCCTGCCAGTGGAAACAGTTTTTCCCTATCTACTTTTTTCAAAATTAGGATTAGGAGCAGGAATTCCACTGCTTAGCCCCGAGTAGACATTGTCCCTTTAAGACTGCATAATGAAATCAGCTATTAAGGAAACCTCTCGCCACAAACTGACTGCAGTTTGTGTAAAGGCTGCACGCAGCCTAATTGCAATATGTAAACCAGCTGCGATTGGCATGCAATGTCATTTTCAAACACTGAAAGTATTCATTACTGCGCCAAGCTGTTGCTGTAGCCCCAGTTGTGAGTGGGAGAAGGTCACGGCACGTAGTGAAGTGCGGAGGAGAGTGCGGAGAGCGCCTGTAGCGAATGTTAGGGTTTTTACAGGACTCAGAATGTAATTAGGCGCATGAAAAGTCTGTCGTTTTCTTTTTAAAAACTTAACCGCCTCAGTGAATGAAATAAAACAGGAAATGTTTCTGTCCCTGCCCCTGTTGTACTAGTTGGCTGAATTTTAAAGGTTTCGATGCGATACAGAAGGAAATCATCTACAATCTTTCAGCAAACATTCTGTGTTCTGTACAGAACATAAAGATCTCTCCATTGACCAACGGATTTTATTTTTTGATCCAATAAATTAATAGTACGCTATTAATACATTTTAATATGAGGTTAAATGAATCATGTTTTTGTATCAAATCTGTGTAGGAATTAATTACATGGATGGAAATGTTCTGTGTTGTTTGTTTTTAATGACACAGGAAGCATGACAATTCAAACTGCCACAGTGAAATAAACAGAAACGACCGCAACTGAAAATAAAATCTAACTGCTTTTATTAAAAAGGTTAAAAGACGGGGGAGGCTTGTAGTGCCGACACACAGTCCCATCAAACGATGGGAGTGCAGGTAGGGTTGCCAACTCTAGTTGGACCTATCCCTGGAGGTTTCAACACATGACCTCCTGCCTCCTGCCCTGTTCAGTCAAACAGCCTTCCCCCCACCCGCTCGATTTCCTATATTTCTATCACCAATAGTTAGGCCACACTTGGAATACTGTGTACAGTTCTGGTCACCCTATTATAGAAAGGATATTATTAAACTAGAAAGAGTGCAGAAAAGATTTACTAGGATGCTACCGGGACTTGATGGTTTGACTTATAGGGAGAGGTTGGATAGACTGAGACTTTTTTCCCTGGAGAGTAGGAGGTTTCGGGGTGATCTTATAGAAGTCTATAAAATAATGAGGGGCATAGATAAGGTAGATAGTCATAATCTTTTCCCAAAGGTAGGGGAGTCTATAACGAGGGGGCATAGATTTAAGGTGAGAGGGGAGAGATACAAAAGGGTCCAGAGGGGCAATTTTTTCTCTCAAAGGGTGTTGAGTGTCTGGAACGAGCTGCCAGAGGCAGTAGTAGAGGTGGGTACAATTTTGTCTTTTAAAAAGCATTTGGACAGTTACATGGGTAAGATGGGTATAGAGGGATATGGGCCAAGTGCAGGCAATTGGGACTAGCTTAGTGGTATAAACTGGGCGACATGGACATGTTGGGCCGAAGGGCCTGTTTCCATGTTGTAAACTTCTATGATTCTATGATTCAATAAACAAAAGCGTTCAAAGAATAGGAAAAAGCTATATAATTTTTTTAACCCCCTTATGATCTTCCTCCCGGGTGTTGCTCACAGCAGTGTCCAGGAGATTAATCTTCAATTCCTGGAGACTCCAGGGTAATCCTGGAGGGTTGGCAACCCTACGTTGAGCTGGGACAAATCTCTATCCTTTGAACCCCACGCGCAAAGCCTCTTTCTGTTCAAGAAGAAATGTAGGAAATCTCAAACCCCTTTGAAATTTTGAGCCATGCGGAACGACTATGAAATCTAGGACAAGTGGCCCAGGAGTTTCAACACACTGCGTCACAGGACAGTCAGGTGCAGTGGATGTTTTAAGGCTTTTTACACAAGCATAACATTCCTGTAAACATTACATATAATACAATTTGCAAGACAGAAGCATAGAGACCCCACATATATTAAAGAATGTGCTGCACTGCAGAGGTACAGCATTATTCCATGGCTGGGACGTTGCAGTCCCTGACCGCTGACATTCCAGCCCTCGAAGCCTAGGTAACACTGTCCTAGTTACTGGTTTGTCCTATTTGAATTTTGTGGGCCTGGAGTTTTGTGAAGGGCTGTTCCTAATGCTGTTGCTACATGGTTGGACAAATCCTAAATTGGAACACCAAGACCTGTTAGTGCCAAAAGCTTGAGATGTACGGAGATTAATAGACCACAAAGGCAGAGAGCTTGGACAGCCCTGCTCCATTTTGTATTACAGAGCAGTGATATCCCTGTACTTCACTGAACGGCTGAGACTGTGATGCTATTTTTAAAATGCAAGTCACACAATATTTACATGAAGACAGAAATCAAACTCCACGTGCACAGTCCGGGATGTGACATCCTGTCACTAAAACGTCGCATCACCCATCGCTGGCAGCCTGTCACCACTTAGAAGTTGACTGCATGCTGATTGGGATTAATTTGTAGCTGCTGCAGGCCCATTGTAATGCTGGGATCCGAGGCCCTTTCCGACGGAAATGGCGCACCATGCAGTCAGCTGAGGGTTGCCAACTCTGGTTGGACATATTCCTGGAGGTGTCATCACATGACCTCCTGCCTCCAACCGCCCCGCCCCCACACTCGTCGCTATTGGTCGCCCAACACGCTCACACTCGCGGTGCACCGCCTTCCCCGCCAATTGGAAAGCGAATAGTCTCTTCATCACCCAATTGGATGATTCTTGACTGTCAAACAACCTGCCCCCACCCCCCAATATTTTTTTTATAACTAGTAAACAAAAGTGTTCAAAAAGTTTTTGATATATAAAACACAACTTTTTTTATTGCCCCCATGATTTTTCTCCAGGGTTGTTCCCAGCAGCATCCTGGAGATTTGTCTTTAATTCCTGGAGACTTGGCAACCCTAGGTCAGCTACAAGACCAGTGAGATCAGTTGGGAGATGGCCGCACCTGCTAGCCAAATAGAAGAGCAATTATCTGGTGTGGTTAAAGGGATCTGCGCTGTACTGCACTGCAATATTGTAAATCTTATTAATGTCCAGAGAGCTATGCTTTAGAAATGCAAAGTAAGTCAATTATCCTCTTTCGTGAATCATGTGGCATTGTAACTCTAGGGGGATGACAACGCAATAGATTTCTGCAGACCCTAGGGGCAGTTTTGACAGATGGGAACACAGATCAGAGACAGGGATATAACACAATGGACTCGATTCTGCGTCTCAGGCTCCTGTCTCGCAGATTCAAACCTGGCCACCGATTTAACGATTTGCAATTTTTTTTTTAAAGCAGCTTCCAATCATTGAGCTTTCAGCATCTCTATAGAAGCAAAAGGATGAGGAACTGGGTGATACAGTGACTTGGACATTGGTGTTCCACTTCTGGAATCTAGGTTCGATTCCAGCCCAAAAGGGGGGAGGGGGGGGGTACTTTTGACTTTGTGCAATGTTGTTTAACGGGAGGTAGCGAATCTGCAGGCCGTTTTACACTGAAGTCTGGAAATAAAAATCGGGAGTGATGTAAAATGGGCGTCAGTTTTTATAACATCCCACAAAGTCAAAATTATCCCCCCTCCCCCAACTCCACCCATGGAGTGCAAGTCTCCTCTATCTGTTGGCTGTAAGGGTCCAGTTTGAAACACATTCAACATTCTCGATCCAGTTCCAGTGCTGCACTGCCGGAGGTGCCGTCTTTCAGATGAGACATTAAACCGAGGCCCCGTCTGCCCTCTCAAGTGGACATAAAAGATCCCACGGCCACTATTTCAAAGAAGAGCAGGGGAGTTCTCCCCGGTGTCCCGGCCAATGTTTATCCCTCAACCACTGAATCACTAAAACAGATTATTTGGTCATGATCTCAATGCTGTTTGTGGGATCTTGCTGTGCACAACTAGACTGCCGCGTGTCCTGCGTTACAACAATGACTACACTTCAAAAAAAAAGTACTTAATTGGCTGTAAAGTACTTTGGGATGTGCTGAGGTCATGAAAAGCACTGTATAAATGCAAGTCTGCACAGGCCTATAGCACAAAACTGCCTCTAATTATGTTACAATTGACAATCTCACTAAGAAAGGTAGTAAGGATTGCAGGTGTGGAAAGGAGAACCATTCGCACAGATGTACTGGCGGGGGGCAGTGTTCTTCTGAGGTTGGAGCTAACGTTTATTGGGATAGAATGAGAGACTTGCTCCGTATTGTGCCTCAGTACTTCACGCCGACACCAAGTGATAAGAGTGGAGGAAGCATTCAATCCTGAGCAATGATAAGCAGCATGGTCTTCCCCCAACCCCTGAATTAAATATATCACACAAGGCCTAACCCTTACCAGATGCTTTATAAAATCAGGTTTGGTACTGGCACATTCGAAATTCAAGAGCTCCTGTGAAATCAGTCTCCTAAATTTATAATTCGGCAAACCTCATTAGTAAATATTGTCCCTATTTTTTTCAATGGTCAATCATCTATCAGATCCCAGGGACCTTTCGAAATCCCATAAAATGAGGGAATCTGGGAACATTGCATGAGGATATCTGGGCTTCTGGAATGTTCTTTAATCTTCGAATGCTAACTGCGAGATGCCTTTCCTTGACAATGTGTTGCATACGCAGAGAATCAGCTGTCAAGCGACAACAATAGTGAGGTTAATAATTAAAGAGTGTTGCTCCTTTTAGATTTTGAGTCAGTGGTATTGGTTTCATGTGTGCATCACTCCTAGAAGTTGTGAAAATAACACTGCCAATGGGGTAAGGGCTCCGCAAGAGCAATTTTATTTAAACCTGAGATTTTAACTGCCCAGCTCATTAATAAACTGCCAAGAAGCACCATTGGGTTTGTAGGACATTGTTCTCCTTCTCCACTTGCCCCAGCCCCCCAATTGTTCCCACGAGGAGGGGCTATCTTGCCGTAGCAAAGCTTTTTCTTCCAAAGATAAGATGCTAATCCTGAGGGAAGGATTTTTTGGTGGGATAATCTTAAGGGATAAGGTTAAGGGGAGGCTTAATAGAGATGTTCCAAATCATGAAGGGTTTTGAAAGAGTAAATAAGGAGAAACTGTTTCCAGTGGCAGAAGGGTCAGTAACCAGAGGACACAGATTTAAGGTAATTGGCAAAAAAGCCAGAGGTGAGATGAGGAGAATTTTTTTTTACGCAGCGAGTTGTTATGATCTGGAACGCACTGCCTGAAGGGGTGGTGGAAGCAGATTCAATAGTAACTTTCAAAAGGGAATTGGATAAATACTTGAAGGGCAAAAATTTGCAGGACTACGGGGAAAGAGCAGGAGACTGGGACTAATTGGATAGCTCTTTCAAAGAGCCAGTACAGGCACAATGGGCCGAATGGCCTCCTTCTGTGCTGTATCATTCTACGATCTAACCGATGCTGGTTTCTCACATCTTCAACTGCCGGGCATAAAAGATCCCATGGCACTTTCAGAAGAAGTGAACGGAGGTCCCCAGTCTCCTGATCAACATTGTTCACTCAAGCAACACCATCAAAAGTAGATCATCTGGTCACTCCCTGTTTGTGGGACTTTACTGTGCACAAATTGGCTGCCCTCTTTGTCTACACACTAGTGACCACACTTCGAATTAATTAATTGGTTTATAAAATGCTTTGGGACATCCTTAGGACATAGAATGGTGCTATATAAATGCAAGTACTTCCTTTCTGATTTCTCCAATGGACCTTTTTCTCATCACACCCATTAATACCAGCATAAAAACATTCCACCTACGAGATGCTATCACTTCCAGTGAAAACTCGTAGGAAGCAATGTGCTGTAACACCTGGTAAAGCATAAAGAATTTTGACCTTTTCAGTGTAGGTGACCCTGTGCAAATCAGGGAATCCTTACAAATACTGACACACTCCCACAGACCCCCTGCAAATACTGATACACTCCCACAGACCCCCCTCTACAAATACTGACACACTCCCACAGACCCCCTGCAAATACTGATACACTCCCACAGACCCCCCCTCTACAAATACTGACACACTCCCACAGACCCCCCTCTACAAATACTGACACACTCCCACAGACCCCCTGCAAATACTGATACACTCCCACAGACCCCCCTCTACAAATACTGACACATTCCCACAGACTCCCTGAAAATAATGACACACTCCCACAGAGCCCCCTCTACAAATACTGACACACTCCCACAGACCTCCCTCCACAAATACTGACACACTCCCACAGACCCCCCCTCTACAAATACTGATACACTCCCACAGACCCCCCTCTACAAATACTGACACACTCCCACAGACCCCCCCGCTACAAATACTGACACACTCCCACAGACCCCCCACGCCCCCCGATCACAAATATTGAGACCCCAGGGACCCCCGTCCTAAGTTCCAGAAGACAATGTCAGCTACCTATCAATACGTAAATCATTTAGTATACAGCAACAGAAATAATGCAGTGATAAATCAACGAATATCGGGAACTAATCGAAACAGATCTCTTGAGGCCTTGTATTTGAGGTGCCCGATGCAGCCAGCCTCAGACAGTCAGAAATCTGGTGATCGCGTGGACCCCTTTGAATCCCGTGGCCCTCCCATGCCCCTGGGAACCTCACCATGAAGAATCTAGCAGAGAAAACTGGGCTCAAATAGTGACAAGGTTTGGATTAGCAGAGATCTGACAGGCCAACACTTTTTTTTCTCCTTTGCCCTGGCTTCACACAAGAAAATTGAAAGCACTGATCGCGACAACAACCAGGGCCCATTCCTCGTAAGAGAGGGCTCTGCTTCCAGCTCCGAATTACAGTGATTTCACTGGCACTGTACACCTCTGGCTCATCCTTTTACCTCAGTGGTAACCATACCCTCTCAGAATGCTCTGAAAGCATCGAGTTACCATCTGAGGAACAACTGGCTCAATTGAAAAATATAAAATAAACGGATCAATTCCTTCTCGTGCAAATGGTTTGAAACTTAAGCAGCTCGGTGTGAAAACTAATATTTGATACAGAGATAAAACCTCTTTGGCATCCAACTACCAATCAGTAATCAGTTTAATTTTTCCCTACAGCTGGAATTAGATGGGATTTCAAAGCTGCTTTCTTTCCCCACCTCATTTAGCAACAACTGCCTCATTGAACATTGACTATCTCATTTGGAACAGTATTAAACCAGCTGAGCTCACAGTCCTGGCTGTCAGAAATCTGGGGCCTGAAATATCATCTTTGAAGTTGATTTTTGAATTTGAACATAATATTCTCTCATAATTATGGTGTCTCGACTTTGGACGTTTCCTTTTAACGCTCTGATCGATCGATCGAGCGAAATGTCTCTCAGTAGTGGCAGTTAAAAGGCAACAACCTACTTGTGATTTTAAGTATTATAGCTTTGTTGAAATGTTTTTTTTAAATATAAAAGCTGAAGTATATGCTCCGAAAGAGTCGGTCTTGAGTAATTTGGGCCAATCCCAAAATTGAAGCCTAATTTGTAGGCCTCTGTTTGGACCATACACTACCTTCTGATAAGCTTTTGTTCATAACCTGATGCCAGCTGTAAAAAATGCTAATTATAAAAACATCATGAGCCAAAGTCCCCTCAGGGCAGCAGTCCAGCCCAGCTGATTTGGAGAAGGATCATCGCAGTGCTTTTATCGTTGTTTTAAGAAATTACATAGAATCTGCAGCACAGAAACAGGCCATTCGGCCCGACTGGTCTATGCCAGTGTTTATAATCCACACAAGCCTCCTCCCACCCCGATGATCTCTTCCCACACTGCCACTCTTCCTCATTCATGCATCAAGCCTCCCCTCAAACACATCGATGCTATCTGCTTCAAACACTCCATGGGGGTAATTTTAACTCCCAAGAACGGGTGGGTGGGGGGGCCGTAAAAATGATAGATTTTTGGAGCGGGACCGCACACCGGCTCCAAAGTGCCCAATTCCAGGTTTAACCCAGGTGTGTTAGGGTGCGTGCACACCAGAAACCCGGAAGCTCCGCCCCTACTTAAAGTTGGTGGGCCGACACTTAAAGGGGCAATGTAGCTCATTGCAATAGTGGCAATTTTTTTTTGTGTATTACAAATTTAAACGGGTTTCCCATCACTTCTGATTCACGTCAGGTGAAAACAGGTGAGAAGGGCTGGATCCATGAGGTGAGGGCCTTTATTGCACTGCTTGTGTGCCCAGAGGAGCAGGAGTCCAGGCCCGACAAGCTCACCTGGCCGACAGGACCCCCGCGATCGGCCGACACCCCCACCCACCCCCAATGCTGGAACCCCTGGTCTTCTCCAAGACCCACCTGATGTCGTCCACATCCCCCCACCCCTCCGATTTCTTCCACAGCCCACAGTCTCTCTCTCTCCCTCCCACAACCTCTCCGATTCGCAGCTCCTTTCCCTTCCGACAGGCAGCCAACCTGTCCATCTGGCTGCCTGACACATGGGAAACCCGGAAGCACAAATACTTACCTTCAATGAAGCGGCAATCGCAGATCACGACGCACTCGTTCGACTTCCGGGTTCCCCACGCAAATATCTGTGGGCGCGCTGGGTTCCCGGCTCAGAGCTAAAATCACGCCCCATGTGTCAGTGAGTCCCACATTCTCACCACTCTCTCTGCAAAGAAGTTACTCCTAAATTCTTTATTTGACCTGTTAGTGGCTATCTTATATTTTATGCCCCCTTATTCTGGACTCACCCAGATATAAACAAAATGGAACAGCAGTTTGCAGATTGATTCCATTAGACTTTTGTTTACATACACTAGTTAATCTTCCATAGGCATTTATAAAGGAAAGTGTTGACCGATGAGTGAGGGTTGATCTGATTGAGGGGGTTTAAAGTGTTAAAAGGATTCGATAGGGTTGATAGAGAGAAACTATTTCCTCTGGTGAGGGAATCAAGAACAAGGGGACATAATCTTAAAATTAGAGCTAGGCCGTTTAAGGGGGAAATCAGGAAGCACCTTTTCACACAAAGGGTAATGGAAATCTGGAACTCTCTCCCCTCATAAAGATATTGAGGCTGGGACAATTGGAGCTTTCAAAACTGCGATCGATATATTTTTGTTGGGTGAGGGTATTAATGGATATGGAACAAAGATGGGTAAATGGAATTGAGATACAGATCAGCCATGATCTAACGGAATGGTGGCCAAGGCTCGAGGGGCTGAATGGCCTACTCCCATTCCTATGCACCTAACAGGCACGAGGGGCTGAATGGCCTATTCCCGTTCCTATGTACTTAACATGCACGAGGGGCTGAATGGCCTTCTCCTGTTCCTATGCACCTAACATGCACGAGGGGCTGAATGGCCTTCTCCTGTTCCTATGCACCTAACAGGCACGAGGGGCTGAATGGCCTTCTCCTGTTCCTATGTTCGTATGAACGACAGGATGGTGCGTGCCACTAGCACAGGAGCTTGCAATGTAGCTGGACGGGTTTCCAAAATCAGGTGCAGGACAGGCCTATTTTAAAACCATAGCCGCTGGCACAGAAGGCACAAGGTCCCTTTGTCCGCAGAGTCCCTGCTGCTCTCTTGGCGCTGTCTGCATTCACCATCAATCACCGTCAAGCCCACCAAGGTCTACACTGCAACCTTGTCCACAGTTTGTGTGCATGCAACAGCAGTGCCGTGACCCAGAAATCTCTTGGGGGGGGGGATGGGAGAAGGAGAAATACAAAGATTGCTTTTTTAGCTCCGTTAACTCTTTAACCTTGTTTAACTGAATCAAAAAAAGCAGAGTCTTTCGACTAGAGATGGCAGCACCTCGGCTCTATTTACAGGTGCAGTGTGCTGGCTCAGGGAGAGAGCTCAGTCCCAGGAGGCCGGCCTCACTCAGACGAGTAGCTGGCTTAATTCCCAGTCCGTTCCTCGGGTACGGCCGACAGCCTGATTTCTGCGCACGGAAAATCTGTTGTGTGTTGCTTGTAAATTCAGTCACTATGCCCCTAACTTTCTAGAATTCCCCCTCCAAAGCCACAATTGCTTCCCTCCTCAGGTCGCCAACTCTGGTTGGACACATTCCTGGAGCTATCATCACGTGACCTCCTGCTTCCAACCACCCCGCCCCCACACAGTGCTGCCATTGGTCGCCCAACATGACCATCCTCACGGTGAACCGCCTTCCCCCACCAATTGGAAAGCGAGCAGACTCTTCATTACTCGATTGGATGATTCTTGACTGTCAGTCAAACAGCTCTTTTTCCCGTGTCCGATATTTTTATAACTAATAGACAAAAGTGTTCAAAGAATTTTTTTTTTCAAAAACACACAATTTTTTTTTAATGCCCCAGTGTCCTGGAGATTAGTTTTCAATTCCTGGAGACTCCAGGGCAACCCTACTTCCTCCCAAACTCCCTAAGTATATGGCTCCTGCCCTATTCCAGGACTTCAGCACTTTAATCAAGCCGACATCATAAATATATCAACTGGTCGGTCACCTCATTGCTCTTTGTGGGATCTTACTGAGCATAAAATGGCTGCCACTTTTGAAGTGCTTTGAGACATTTCTGCGAGATGTGGTAAGACACGAGATAAACCCAATTTTTTTTTTTCTCAGGGCCGACAAAACTAGCTGAACAAAATATATAAGCGAGGCCACATTAAACACACAACTGGATCTGGAGTGACCTATGGCTGCAGTAAAGCAGTTGACTCCTGGCTGGGTTCAACAACAGCTGGCGCTGCGGTTGCCAGCTGTGGGGAACGTTCTTACAACTTTCCAGAATGTGTCTCGGGTTGTTTTCACCAGCAGCGTTAGGTCACATGAGAGAAACTCAACCAACCTACATGGGAAGCCTGGTATTGCTGCATACTCTATTCAGCTGAATGATTCCAAGGCAGGGGACACGGGCTATTTTAGTCTTCCTGCATTGAAGCTCGAACTTAAAGAGACCACATTCTTGTTTACAAAGCATTTCGGGAAATGGGTTTCCGTGGTGAACACAGTAGCCCTTAAAATCACACGGTGAAGTTGCATTTTACGTCCTTTCCCTCCAGTTTTATCTCCTCCCCTCCTGAAGGCACTGACTGGCATAGTTCTGAGTGCACCTTCCACTATCTCACCGTTCCTCAAATGTTGGCCTAGACAGTGACTGTTAGCTGGCTGTGCGGGTCAACTTGGCTCAGTTAGTTGCCCTCTCACGTCTGGATTCAAACGCCACATCTGGACTACAAGCTGGTAATCCACCCCTGCCTCAGCTCATCTGCTGCTGAAACCCTCATTCGTGTCTCTAGACTTGACTATTCCAATGCTCCCCTGGCCGGCCTCCCATCTTCCACCTACCATAAACTTGAGCTCATCCAAAACTCTGCTGCCCATATCCCAACTCACACCGAGTTCCGTTCAGCCATCGCCCCTGTGCTCGCTGGCCTACGTCGGCTCCGGTCTGGGAACGCCTCAATTTTAAAATTCTCAGCCTTGTTTTCAAATCCACCCATGGACTCACCCCTCCCTATCTCTGTAACCTCCTCCAGCCCTACAACCCTCCGAGATCTCGGCGCTCCTCCAATTCTGGCCTGTTGTGCCTCCCTGATTTTAATCGCTCCACCATTGGTGGCCGTGCCTTCAGCTGCCTAGGCCCTAAGCTCTGGAATTCCCTCCCTAAACCTCTCCGCCTCTCTACCTCTCTCTCCTCCTTTAAGTTGCTCCCTAAAATCTATCTCTTTGACCAAGCTTTTGGTCGCCCATCCTAATATCTCCTTATGTGGCTTGGTGTCAAATTTTGTTTGAAAATCGCTCCTGCGAAGCACCTTGGGACGTTTTACTACATTAAAGGCGCTATATAAATGCAAGTTGTTGTTGTTGTTGGTGTTGATGTTCCAGTGCCGTGCTGTTGGAGGGGCCATTTTTCAGATGACACATTAACCTGACGCCCCGGCTGACCATTCAGGCGAATATTAACGATCCCGTGGCACTTTTCGAAGAAGAGCAGGACGTTCTCCCAGTGTCCTGGCCAAAATCCCTCCCTCAACCAGTATCAACAACAACTTGGATCCATACAGCACCTTTAACATAGTAAAACGTCCCAAGGCGCTTCACAGGGGCGATTATCAAACAAACTTTGACACCGAGCCACAGAAGGAAATATTAGAACGGGAGCAAAAGCTTGGTCAAAGAGATAGGTTTTAAGGAGTGTCTTAAAGAAGGAGAGAGGGGGAGAGGTTTAGGGAGGGAATACCAGAACTCAGGGCCTAGGCAGCTGTATCAGTGATTATACAGCCCACACTGGGACGCACTGGTGTTAACGATTTGCCCGTGATAAGCATGGACAGGGTAAGTGGTGGTGACTCCATAGACATGGGGCTGTTGGGCGAGGACAGGATCAAGCTTGGCTGTTACGCTGCCATATGATCAAAATATAATACATGCATTCCCAAAAATGGATGAATCGGTCATTCACCTCGTTGCTGTTTATGGGATGGCTGCAGTAACTCCCCACAGAACAACAGTTACTACATTTCAATGTCAGCCGTTGTACGAATTTTAATGATGTGATAAGGTGCTGGATAGATCCTACCATTCTACATAAGAACATAAGAAATAGGAGCAGGAGTAGGCCAATCGGCCCCTCGAGCCTGCTCCGCCATTCAATAAGATCATGGCTGATCTGATCCTAATCTCAAATCTAAATTCATGTCCAATTTCCTGCCCGCTCCCCGTAACCCCTAATTCCCTTTACTTCTAGGAAACTGTCGATTTCTGTTTTAAATTTATTTAATGATGTAGCTTCCACAGCTTCCTGGGGCAGCAAATTCAACAGACCGACTACACTCTGAGTGAAGAAGTTTCTCCTCATCTCAGTTTTGAAAGAGCAGCCCCTTATTCTAAGATTATGCCCCCTAGTTCTAGTTTCACCCATCCTTGGGAACATCCTTACCGCATCCACCCGATCAAGCCCCTTCACAATCTTATATGTTTCAATAAGATCGCCTCTCATTCTTCTGAACTCCAATGAGTAGAGTCCCAATCTACTCAACCTCTCCTCATATGTCCGCCCTCTCATCCCCGGGATTAACCGTGTGAACCTTCTTTGTACTGCCTCGAGAGCAAGTATGTCTTTTCTTAAGTATGGACACCAAAACTGTATGCAGTATTCCAGGTGCGGTCTCACCAATACCTTATATAACTGCAGCAATACCTCCCTGTTTTTATATTCTATCCCCCTAGCAATAAAAACCAACATTCCGTTGGCCTTCTTGATCACCTGCTGCACCTGCATACTAACTTTTTGATTTTCTTGCACTAGGACCCCCAGATCCCTTTGTACTGCAGTACTTTCCAGTTTCTCGCCATTAAGATAATAACTTGCTCTCTGATTTTTCCTGCCAAAGTGCATAACCTCACATTTTCCAATATTGTATTGCATCTGCCAAATCTCCACCCACTCACCCAGCCTGTCTATATCCCCTTGTAGGTTTTTTATGTCCTCCTCACTCTCTACTTTCCCTCCCATCTTTGTATCATCTGCAAACTTTGATATGTTACACTCGGTCCCCTCCTCCAAATCGTTAATATAGATTGTAAAGAGTTGGGGACCCAGCACCGACCCCTGCGGAACACCACTGGCTACTGGTTGCCAGTCCGAGAATGAACCATTTATCCCAACTCTCTGCTTCCTGTTCGATAACCAATCCTCCACCCATGCCAGAATATTACCCCCAATCCAGTGATTCTTTATCTTGAGCAATAATCTTTTACGTGGCACCTTGTCAAATGCCTTCTGGAAGTCTAAATACACTACGTCCACTGGTTCCCCTTTATCCACCCTATACGATTCTGGAGGGGGCAGCATAACAGCTGAGCCTGAATCTGCCCTCAGCCAGTGGCCACATATATGCATTTTTCACCAGGAGTCGCTAGATAGCAATCAGGAGTGGGCATCGCTGCTAAGATCCCACCCCCCCCACTCCGAGCCGAGAGCCACTGCAGGCAATTTTAGGGCCCTGCAGGCTGAGATTGGACAACCCAACACAGATGAGGGAAATCAAATCTGGGATCTTCCTAGTCTGTAATAGAATCATACAGCACAGAAGGAGGCCATTCGGCCCATCGTGCAAGAGCTATCCAATTGGTCCCACTCCCCTGCTCTTTCCCCATAGCCCTGCAAATTTTTCCTTCTCAAGTAATTATCCAGTTCCCAATTTGAAAGTTGCTGTTGAATCTGCTTCCACCGCCCTTTCAGGCAGCACATTCCAGGTCATTACAACTCACTGCGTAAAAAATGTTCCATCTGTCCCCTGGTTCTTTTGCCATTTATCTTAATAGCTCAAGACTTACACCAGACACTTCATTTGCCAACAATATATCATCAACCACTTGAACAAACAGAATTAAAGCCCTGTTCCACAGATGAATATCGAGAAACAATATCATTTGTTGGCGGGGTGCCTGCCCCTTTAAACTAGCGATGATATTTATGTCAGTTCTAATCCCTCATGAAATTACTTGCGGTAAGATTACTCTTCCTAAAGCAGCTTAAGTTGTATGTTTAGTACAAAGCAATCCCACTTAATCCTCTGGCCGGGTCAGCAGACTTCGAGAAGGGCTTTCAGATCTACTCATGTCCCAATGATCATAACTGAACTTCAAGTTGTGAGCTTAAAAATGATTCAGGCGAGGGGTTAATACGTTGGTGTGCCAGTCCCCGCTCTGTTATTTCAACTCATACGTCAACCTGTTTCTTTTAAATAGGCTAAGGGCTCCACAGAAGAATGTCACGTGAATTCCATCTGCTAGTATCACCGACAATAATCTTTAGGCTCTTGTTTTCGAAATCACCAATGGGTTCCAAAAATAAGAACGGAGAGATGGACAGAATGCTGGAAGATACCGGGAGATAATGAAATGAAATCCCAGATGGCTCATCCTTGTTTTCAAATCCCTCCATGGCCTCGCTCCTCCCTATCTCTGTAACCTCCTCCAGCCCTACAACCCTCCGAGATCTCTGCGGTCCTCCAATTCTTGCCTCTTGTGCATCCTCGATTTTCATCGCTCCACCATTGGCGGCCGTGCCTTCAGCTGCCTAGGACCTAAACTCTGGAATTCACTCCCTAAACCTCTCCGCCTCTCTTTCCTCTTTTAATTCGCCCCTTAAAACCTACCTCTTTGACCAAGCTTTTGGTCACCTGTCTCAATATCTATTTATGTGGCTTGGTGTCAAATTTTGACTGATAACACTCCTGTGAAGCACCTTGGACATTTTACGACATTAAAGGCGCTGTATTGTTGTACAGCATGATGTCGCACCAGAGTATCTCATAGCAGTGGACAATCTCCCCATGAAGGGTGAATCTTCAATCTCAAACTTACAGAGGTGCAGTATCACAGGTGACGGTTGCCCTCCAGTATCTCACTCAAGTGGCCATTCTTCATAGCTGAGGCTGAACAGTGAATGTTAGCGGGCTATTTGACTACAGCAGGCATCACGGCTGAGCCCAATCTGGCCATCAGGAGTGGGAATCCAGGCTGATTTCTCCTCTCCCTAACTCAGTAATGTCTCTATCATTACTCTGGCTAAGATCAGGGAATCAAACATGGGCCCTTCCAGGTCTACGTGGCTCAGTTCCACACTGGGCAATGTCCTTAACAAGCGAGGACCATATTCAAAAGGCAATCAAAAAGGCTAATGGAATGTTTTCCTTTATCTCAAGAGAGTTGGGATACAAAAGTGAGAAGTGATGCTTCAATAATACAGAGCCTCGGTCAGACCCCATCTGGAGCACTGCGTTCAGTTTGGTCACCTCAGGAAAGATATAATGGCCTTGGGGGAGGTGTGGCACAGATTCACCAGAATTATACCAGGGCTTAAAGGGTTAAATGATGAGACCAGGTAGCATAAACTTGGTTTGTAGTCCCTTGAGTTTAGAAGGTTGAGGGGTGATCTAATCAAGGTGTTTAAAATGATAAAGGGATTGAATAGGGTAGATAGAGAGAAACTATTTCCTCTGGTGGGGAATCCAGAACAAGGGGGGCATAACCTTAAAATGAAAGCTAGGCCGTTCAGATCGAAATCAGGAAGCACTTTTTCACACAAAGGAATTTTCTCTCCCAAAAGGCTGTGGATGCTGGGGGATCAATTGAAATGTCAAGACTGAGATCAATAGATTTTTGTTAGGTAAGGGTATCAAGGTTTATGGATCAAATAGAGTTGAGGTACAGATCGGCCATGATCTAATAGTATGACTGAACAGGCTCGAGGGGCTGAATGGCCTGCTTCTGTTCCTATGTGTGAATGAGATTGATAGCATCATGTTACTGTCTCTGTCCTCAAGCTACTGAACTTTGCTAATCCCCAGAGCACTGTCATTAATGGAAGTGGGAGAACCGTCACCACACGGACTGCAGCGGTTCAAGAAGGCGGCTCACCACCACCTTCTCAAGGGGCAATTAGGGATGGGCAATAAATGCCGGCCTGGCCAGCGACGCCCACATCCCATGAACAAATAAAAAAAAAGTGAGCACATAAATCTTGTGTTACCAATATCAATCTACCTTGTCAAGTTAACTTTTAACAGTAACATTTGCATTTTAGTATCACGTCAAACATAATTGTGTGAAACGATTTGAGATCTTTTGAAGTGCTGGTTATGTAGGCAAATGCTGCAGCCATTTTGTCCCAGCAACAGCCATGAGATGAATGGCCAGTTAATTTGTTTTTAGATGCTATTGGTTGTGGGAGAAATGTTGGCCAGGAATCCCCTTCAAATAGTGCCAGAGGGCATTTAATGTCCACCTGAACAGGCCGGTGGGCTTTGGGTTTTAACTAAACCCCATCTGAGATCTCATCTAAAGGACCTCAGACAGTGCAGCACTCACTCAGTACTGTTCAGCCTACGTTATGAGATCAAACTCTGGGAAAACGCTTGAACTCATAACCTTCTGGCCCAGATGTGCGATCACTACCAACTGAGCCATGCTGGCACATCTGCACCGCCGTTGGTGGCTATCTTAAGAACTGGCTTTAAAGTGGCACTGAGCCTGGCATGAGAGCAGCACCCAGTCACTCAGGGAATGGTGAGAGCAAATCTACAGAGAGGAGACAGAAAGAAATTTAGAAAAACTAATTAAAGCCCCAAAACGTCACTCAAACCGGCGTACTTTAAATTATATTTATCCTTTATTGACCCTTGTGGGTTATCTTCACTTTGGGCGATGGTATAAATCGGGCGATATCGAATTGGCCGCTGACTACACACCTCGCCTAAATTTCCCTTCCATTGACTTCAATGGAGAGTAAATGAGGTGAGATGTATAATGAGCGGCCAATTCCACATCGCCCATTTTATAACATCGCCCCCAGAGTCAAAATCCCTCTCCCCCCACCTCCGTCTCCTCAGAAAAGGACAAGATTTCACTTCCTTTCAGGGGAGGGGCTGTGACACAACAGCAGCTGGAGGCAACTGTGCTGAGGTCAGATAGTCCCTCCCAGACCCAGCTCCTGCGGCCGTCTCCTCCCAGGCGCTGAACGTATCGAGGGCTAATCGCACAATCTGCCATCAACAGCCAGGGAGGCCACACCTGGAGGAAACAGCAGCAGCAGCTGCAATTTGGACCTGGAGGGTTGTTGGGTCGAGTCGGGGAGGGAGGCTGTCTCTTAGCGGGGGAGGGGGGAAAGGCAGGATTTGAAAGGAGTGCAGACAACTTCCAATTTAATGCCTACATCACTGAATGACAATTGATAGTTTTGTGGAAGCATGGATTGTAAATTTAAAATTATATTACATCTATCTATCTATTTATCTCATATATCCATATCAATATAAATAAATAAATATATCTACATCTATCTATATATAATATAAATATATCGATAGCTATATATCTATCTATAGACATATATATCTTTCTATATCTAATATAAATATATCTATATATAAATATATCTATCTATCTCTATTTAATATAAATATATTTATATCTAGCTATATATATGCAAATCAGATTGTACCACTGACGATCTCCTCGTGTGGATCATGACCTCTCGTTATGGTATTGCATTTCCTGGCAATCTTTCAGTACACAGAAACCTGTCACCCTGCCTCTTTAACCCTGCCATCACTGAATGGTTACCATAGCTCAATGACTGGGCTGTGACAAGCATAATAAGAGTTACAAATGAGCCTGGGGATAATTCTGTCCTTAGGGCTGTGCCAGATAAGGCAGCATGATGGTACGATGTATAACAACATTCACTCCAGGGAATCGTCTTGGGCAGGTGAGGTGGGGGGATTGGGGAGGGGAGACAGGAGAAGGATATGTTTGCTGCTATTTTTACATCCCTTCTGCCAGATGGGACTTTATTCATTTCATGCCAAATGGTCAGGATTAAAAGATTTTTTTTTCTGCGCACAAAGAAATATAGAATTTGCATTTAAGTAGCGCCTTATCACATCCTCAAAATATCCCAAATCGCTTCACAACCCATGAATTACTTTTTGAAGCGTAGTCACTGTTGTTATGCAGGTAAACACAGCGAGATTTCACAAACAGCAAGTGAACTGTTGGTGATGGTGCACAAAAATACAGCAAGTGGCAGGTACCCCACTGACACGGTGCGGGAGTGTGTTTAAATACCCCACTGACACGGTGCGGGTGTGTGTTTAAATACCCCACTGACACGGTGCGGGAGTGTGTTTAAATACCCCACTGACACGGTGCGGGAGTGTGTTTAAATACCCCACTGACACGGTGCGGGTGTGTGTTTAAATACCCCACTGACACGGTGCGGGAGTGTGTTTAAATACCTCACTGACACGGTGCGGGAGTGTGTTTAAATACCCCACTGACACGGTGCGGGAGTGTGTTTAAATACCTCACTGACACGGTGCGGGTGTGTGTTTAAATACCCCACTGACACGGTGCGGGAGTGTGTTTAAATACCCCACTGACACGGTGCGGGAGTGTGTTTAAATACCCCACTGACACGGTGCGGGTGTGTGTTTAAATACCCCACTGACACGGTGCGGGAGTGTGTTTAAATACCTCACTGACACGGTGCGGGAGTGTGTTTAAATACCCCACTGACACGGTGCGGGTGTGTGTTTAAATACCCCACTGACACGGTGCGGGAGTGTGTTTAAATACCCCACTGACACGGTGCGGGAGTGTGTTTAAATACCTCACTGACACGGTGCGGGTGTGTGTTTAAATACCTCACTGACACGGTGCGGGTGTGTGTTTACATACCTCACTGACACGGTGCGGGTGTGTGTTTACATACCTCACTGACACAGTGCGGGTGTGTGTTTAAAGACCTCACTGGCACGGTGCGGGTGTGTGTTTAAATACCCCACTGACACGGTGCGGGAGTGTGTTTAAATACTCCCACAGGCTGCAGGCATATTTTACAGGTTGACAATGCAGTCACCTTTTTTTTTATGAAGAGTTGTGTCAGTTGGGACTGAGGCAGAGAATAGCCAAGCCCATTGCACTGCGGATAATTAGCAGGCAGTCAGAGAGGGTATATGTTCATCTTATCCACTTGATCTGGATAATCCCAGTACCCCGAGACTGCTGCTGAGTCAGAGGCAATCAATCCGTCAATCATTTGGCCCATCACTCAGTTGAAACTACGTCAATAAAGCCAATTCACTGCAGTTATCACAGAAGCTGCTGAGAGGTGACTGCAAGTTTATTTGTAAAGTGCAAGCAAATGTGCTCCTCTGTGTGAATCAGGCATCTCCACATCATGAATCAGGTATTGTAATGGGTAGAGCGTAGGCAGATTAAGTGGTTTTGAGCCCAGAGATGTAATTGTTAGTTCTCATCGATGCTTTTTGTTCACACAGGTGAAGTGGTTGCTCTAGTCGAAAATTATTTTGTCAAATTATAGGTGCCAGCCGTGACTCAGTGTCCGCACTCTCGTCTCTGAGTCAGAAGATTGGGGGTTCAAGCCCCACTCCAGCGCATAATCCAGGCTGACACTCCCAGTGCAGTACTGAGGGAGTGCTGCATTGTTGGAGGTGCCGTCTTTCGGATGAGAAATTAAACCGAGGCCCCTTTTCCTTTCTCAGGTGGACATAAAAAATCCCATGGCACTATTTCAAAGAAGAGCAGGGGAGGTCTCCGGGGTGTCCTGGCCAACATTTATGCCTCAGCCAACATCAATAAAAACGGATTATCTGGTCATTTATCTCAGTGCTGTTTGTGGGATCTTGCTGTGCGCAAATTGGCTGCTGTGTTTCCTACATTACAATCGTGACTCCACTTCAAAAAGTACTTCATTGGCTGTAAAACGGTTTGGGACATCCTGAGGTTGTGAAAGGCGCTATATAAATGCAAGTTCTTTCTTTTTACATGGGGTTTGAGGTCCTTTCCAATTCTAAGTTGTTAGTTACTTCCCAGATCACAAATATACCGTGAAACATTAATAGGCATAAAAGGGGCACAGCTTCCTGTGTGCACCAATGTGTGACAAAGTTGGAAACTCATAATAAAGAACACGTTTTTAATTTTGGTAAAGAATCAGAAGGGGGTTGATGAATTTTTTTTTAAACGTAGCGAGTCGTTATGATCTGGAATGCACTGCCTGAAAGGGCATTGGATGCAGATTCAATAGGGAATTGGATATGTATTTGAAAAGGAAAAAATTGCAGGGCCATAGGGAAAAAGCAGGGAAGTGGGACTAATCGGCTAGCTCTTTCAAAGAGCCGGCACAGGCACGATGGGCTGAATGGCCGCCTTCTATGCTGTAAGATTCTATGATTCCCCGGTACAGTCCTTACAGTAGAAGTCCTCACTCTGTACTCTTAATGAAGATGCTTACATTAAGGATGGACTCCAAAACATCCCGACTATGTGTGAAATGCAGCATGATATGCAGTCCTCCCACTGGGAAAAAAAATCCTTCAACGTAGCAGCCACTTCCCTGCTACATTCCTACTGTGTGGATCTCAACGGGGAGAAATTCCACTCGCGCCCAAAATGGGCACAAAGTCAGTGGAGTGGCGGCTGTGCCCGCCTGAGGGCCGAGCCAAATCCGGCTCGGGGCCTCATTTAAATGCCACCGGTGCCAAATGGGCCCCTTGCTGCAGCTCGCCGGTCCGGCAAGTTGAGTGTGAGATGGGGAGGGGGATGGGGTGGGGGGAGGGGGATGGGGTGGAGGGAGGGGCAGGGACGATCCTGCAGTGGGAGAGGGAGGGGGGAGGAGGCTGGAACGTGCCAGCAGCGATCTGCTTCTCCTGGGCCCACATCAATAAAAACTGAAACATCCTTGGACCATTTTTTGAGCGGCCTCCAGTGATCTCTTTAAGGATTGCTGGCTGAGCCACTCAATGCCTGGTATAACGAGGCGGAGTTTTGCGCACCGCAATCCCGGCCCATTCGTACCTGAATTTCGCCTTCGGGGTCCCACAGCCGGCATAGGGCCCCAATTTGCAAATTTAAGGAGCCTAACTCCTACTTACTGATAAGCAGTGTCTGGGCTCCCACACAACAAACGGCCGTTTCAGGTGCCAGAGAACTGCTGGGGTCAGCGTGAGTCGGCACTTTCAGGAAAGGAAGGGAGAAAATTATAAATAAACGAGATTAAATAGTTCATCTGCCAGGGGCACATTTAAATATTGCAGATAAACTAGGGCTGCAACAAAATCAGAACCAAGGCTTGCTCGGATGGCATCAAAGAGGAAGGGGCTTGGCAGAAAGGTCAACATGGCAAGGCAAACATCTAATAGTAGATTAAGAGACTAAAATTACTGGCATACGTACTGGTAAATCACTGGTCTGGGAGTGTGTGGCGGTGAGCCAGAGAATCAAGAATGGAGCGGGTGTGCAAAATTCTTTTCCTAATCTCATGAGATCCAATGACCAACTTCGGGGATCTTCTGTAAAGATCTAGATCCACTGATATCAGAATCCAACAAGACCAGACCCTAAATCGTGAGTGGTTCGGACCTGGATCTCTTTAACCACTTTAGCTTCACAACACCAGACAGATCAGAGGACTCAGGATGGACTTACTCATTGGAACCAGGCTGCACCCATCACCCAACTGGGAGTTGCCATGACTGAACTAAGTGTAAACATGAACCATCATTTTGATTGCTGAAACCGAGTTCCACTTAAATCATGGATATATAAGATTTCAGTGGTATTTTACAGCGGGACGTATCTCCCAGATCCTGTAACAGCCTTGCTTCAAACCCTGTACTCCACCCATCTGTCTCAGAGTGATTCATTTGTGCAACACACACTTGGTGGTATGTTGGCCTTCGTTGCAAGAGGATTTGAGTACAGGAGCAAGGATGTCTTACTGCAGTTATACAGGGTCTTGGTGAGACCACACCTGGAGTATTGTGTGAAATTTGGTCTCCTCACCCAAGAAAGGATATACTTGCCATAGAGGGAGTGCAGCGAAGGTTCACCAGACTGATTCCTGGGATGGCAGGACTGTCATATAAAGAGAGATTGGGTCGACTTGGCCTGTATTCACTTCAGTTTAGAAGAATGAGAGGGGATCTCATTGAAACATATAAAATTCTGACAGGGCTAGACAGACTGGATGCAGGGAGGATGTTTGCCCTGGCTGAGGGGTCCAGGACGAGGAGTAACAGTCTCAGGATAAGGGGGAGGACATTTAGGACTGAGATGAAGAGAAATTTCTTCACTCAGATGGTGGTGAACCTGTGGAATTCTCTACCACAGAAGGCTGTGGAGGCCAAGTCACTGAATATATTTAATAAGGAGCTAGATCGATTTCTAGACACAAAAGGCATCAAGGGGTACGGGGAGAGAGTAGGAATATGGTATTGAGATGGAGGATCAGCCATGATCATATTGAATGGCAGAGCAGGCTCGAAGGGCCAAATGGCCTACTCCTGCTCCTATTTTCTATGTTTCTATGTTTGTATTGACTAAACAATTTCAATAGATCACACTTTCCCACAGGGCTGGGAACCAGTCCGTTTGATTTCAGAATGTGACAATGGACACAGTTTCTATGCGTGGAAGTGAATTTGAGATCTGGCTCGCTTGTCTCGATCTTAAATTTCACTCCTTACATTTCCCTGATGCTGACAGGAAATGCTGGAGATGCACAGCAGGTCCGTCAGCAACTCTGACCTGGATCTGCACCTGAACGATTATTTTTCAGATGCTGACTAACCTGCTGTGAATTTCCGGCGTTTATTTTGGATTTACAGCATTCCCAGTTTTTTCTTCCCATCTTCCCGCCGTTGACCTGGATCAAATGGGAGCGGGGGTGGTGATTGAGGTACTGAAAGAATTGCACAGGAATTAAAGCTGTCTGACAGCAGAGGCTTTAGTATCATGAAACAGAGCTGAAACAGATAGTCAGTGTGTTGACATGTACACATCACCAGCCTGGACCCAGTTACCACAGCGACTGGTTGTTATCAAGAGGTGGCCTGATTAACACTCTCTCAGGTGTGATAATCGCACCGTTGAGGTGCCAGGAAGGTTCAGTCCTTTTCTCCAGTTTTCTCTCCCCACCCAAGTCCAATTCGTTCTGTGATGTGGGAGTATCGATGCCACCAGCCCTCAGTGCCTTACCCGCATGGCTAGTCTTCATGTCTGAGCCCAGACTTGTGCTGGCAGACTATTCAAATGTGTGAGGGAGGAGGCATCACAGCCAACCCTCGTCCTGTCCTTCTCTCTCTCTCTCTCACACACATGTACATGCGCACACATGCATAGGAATATAGGAACAGGAGTAGGCCATTCAGCCCCTCGTACACAGACCCACGCACTAGTTTCACCGAGGGTCACTCAAGAAGAGGCCCATCTCAGGCTGGTTTTACCCCACTCCCTAACGCAGGTTACTGAGCACAATTGTAGTGACAAAAACTGAAAAATGAAGGGGTATGGGGGGGGGGGGGGCAGAGGGGGAAACGTAGCTTTATTTGGAACAAAATCTGTTCGGAAAAGTCTAACAGATCAGAAAACCGAGAGAGTTCAGAAAAAAAATGAGTGAAAGAAAACTCAATGTCTCAATCCTTAGCCAACCCCACAACTTGAGTGGCATATTTGACATGAAGAATATGAAGCTTATCCGAGTTTGGAAGTAACTATTACCTTATGATGTACTGATGCTGAGATGTTCAGCGGCAATGTTACTGTTTTTGGGTTGTACAGTGACAAGGTATTTCATGGCACACCTCTTGAGCTATCTCATTACTCTCCTTTTGTTGAATGCCAAAAAAAAAACAGGCACTGCCCATTGGACAATTCTCGGCTTCTGGCACCTTCTCTCTGTGCATCCACGGTCTCCGTGGAGACAGCTAACGTCTTAGGGAATGCTAGCAGAATTCCAGCCAATCGTATTCGACGGTCCACAGCTGCAGTGGGTTTGGGTGCTTCGAGTTTCAGGTTAATCAGCTTTCATTGAATGTTGCTCCTGGATAACCCCTGTGAAAGCATTAACCCCTGTCTTCTGCCATTTCCCAGTTCATTTTTATTTTTTTAAGTGTGGCAAAAATGGTCCGGTTTAGCAGAGATGGACGCAGCTATTGGGTCGAAATAATATATTAAAGTTGCAATTTATATAGCATCTTCGGCGTAAATATCTCGAACCGCATCGTGCAAAGAATGACTTTGTTCTGCGAAGCAGACAAACACAGTAACCATCCTGCACTAGGGTCGCCAACTCTGATTGGAGACTTTATCACATGATCTCCTGGCCCCGACCGCCCCACATAGTCAAACAGCCTTTCCCCCCCAATCTCCAATATTTTTATTACTAATAAACTAAAATGTTCAAAGAAAATGAAGAAAACGCAATTTTTTTTAATGCCCCTATGATTTTTCTCCTAGGTTGCTTGCAGCAGTGTCGAGGAGATTAATCTTTAATTCCAGGACAATCCTGGAGGATTGGTAACTCTATCCTGCACCAGTAATGTCTTGCAAACAGTCATGAGATGGACGACCAGTTACGCTGGGTTTTTTTTTGGTGGTATTAGTTGAGGGAAGAACATCAAACTGAACCACTGAAACCAGCAGACAAAGCCTCGGTTTAATCTCTCACCCAAAGATGGCACCTCCAACAGTGCAGCTCTCCCTCAGTACTGTACTGGAACGTTAGCCTAGATCTAGGTGCTTAAGCCTTGATATTGGGTTTGAATCCAAAACCTTCTGACCCAGAACTATGCAAAGCTAATATTTGGCTGTTAAATCCTATACCCGTATAGTACAGCACAGACATAAAAAATATACAGGGCCTACTTACATGAAGCTGACAATGTCATCAACCAAATCTGCCTGATAAACAGAATAAATAATGAAACTCTCTTATTTACTGGTAGATTCCCCCCAGATTTTCTCCTGTCCTCTCTTGAGTCTTGATGGAGTACAGAACCACCAGTGCTAGCTGTCCTCCCTACAAGGTTTCCAACTCCGGTTGGACATATTCCTGGAGGTTTCATCACATGACCTTCCGCTTCTAACTGCCCCGCCCAGTCAAACAGCCTTCCCCCTCCCCCCATCTCCAATATTTATTATATCTAATAAACAAAAAGCGTTCAAAGAAATTTTTTTTTTAATGCCCCCATGATTTTTCTCCTGGGTGTTGCTCACAGCACCGTCCTGGAGACTAGTCTTTAATTCCTGGAGACTCCAGGACAATCCTGGAGGGTTGGCAACCCTACCTGCATACCTAAACGGCCAGGCTTCACACGTGAACCTGGGCAGTGACTGTCAGCAGGTTCAACTGGGAGGGAGGCATCACAAATACGTCCCATCCCATCCTCACCCAACATCCGGACACTAACAAAGTTTCCAGCAGGTCACTGAAATGGCGATCAGAAGTGGGAATCCTAATTGGTGTTTCCCTTCCTTTGGCCAGAGGCACTGAGGCCAATTATAAGGTCCCTGTTGTCACCTCAGCTAATTGACAGAGGATCAAATCCAGGGACCTTTCTCAGGGATCAGCTGTTTGGCAACGGGCCTACAGACTGAATCATCTTCAGGATGATGTTGTGAACTGGAATGCGCTGCCTGAAAGGAAGCAGATTCGACAATAACTTTCAAAAGGCAATTGGATAAATACTTGAAGGGGAGAAAATTGCAGGGCTACAGGGGAGTGGGACTAATTGGGCAGCTCTTCCAAAGAGCCGGCACAGGCACAATGGACCGAATGGCCTCCTTCTGTGCTGTAAGATTCTATGATCTCAGGGCCCCACTCACTGAGTTTAGATCTGTCGCTATCTCAACTCAGTAAGTGGAAGATCAACACATTCTGGAAATTCCGGTCACCTGGAGGCTGACAAGCAAATCTATGCAACAGGCAGAGTTTGTTGGTTTAAGATTCCTGAGATTTGTTGACATGCAAACTCTGGCAGTCAGTTTCTATCTAAATTTAGAAAAAGAAACTTCAATGAGAAGCTTGCTAACAAAGATTGAGATGTTCTTGCCATTAAAGAAACTGCTCTCTGCTTAGACGGATATGTGGATAGGGGTTAGATAAAGGACGGTGAGAGGAGCTGGCGTAGACCTGTTAGAACGTACAGCACAGAACGTGGTATCTCTGACAATGCAGCACTGAAGTGTCAGCCTAGATTGCAAAAGGATTGGAACTAAAGTTTTCCAAAGAGATTGTGTCTTTAAGTTTGTTTGTATGTGTGCGCGCGTGCGTGGGGTCAGAGCAAGTGTGCAAGCAAGGGAGTGTGCGCACGCATGAAAAAATGCACAGGCCTTATTCCTCCTCTTGGTCCCCGTCCAGTGAAGACCTCTGGAAAGCATCAGGTGAGGACGGGATCAAAATCAGGCTCGCCACAGTCGAATAATTCGCTGATACTCTCCACCAAAGGCTCCCATATGGAGGAGAGCCCCTTGTGTGAAGTATTAGAGGGTCAGCAGCACGCATGGCATCATACCCCCACAGTGAGTCAGCGCCTTCAGGAGAAAGCTGGAGGGAACGAACAGCCATTGGAAGCACAAACTGGTCGCCCTTGAGAAAAAGATACAAGGGCTAATTTTCTGAACGCGGGCTGATGGCCCAATCTCATTCGCCCGCCGTTTTCTGAAACGTGCCCTCAGTGAGCGAATTTCTGTGCCAGGAGTTTGCATTCGAAAATCGGCGCTATAAAGTCCTCTCAGTTAACAGAAGGCAAAAGATCAAGAGAGCGGTTCTGAGAATAGCCTGCAAGCATGAGCTAATTCAAGTTACCAAGAACAATTAATCTACTAGATTAAACTCAGCTGTCTATCTGCCTAAAATAAACAGAAAACTGTCTGGTCAGGAACTATCTACTTAAAAACCTCAATGAACAATATCAATAGAGGCGTTCAATATCACGAAGGGTTTTGACAGAGTAAATAAGGAGAAACTGTTTCCAGTGACTGAAGGGTTGGCAACCAGAGGACACTGATTTAAGGTCACTGGCAAAAGAGCCAGATGTGAGATGACGGGAATTTTTTTAGGCAGCGAATTGTTATGATCTGGAACGCACTGCTTGAAAAGGCAGTAGAAGCAGATTCAACAGTAACTTTCAAAAGGGAACTGGATAAATACTTGAAGAGGAGAAAACTGCAGGGCTAGGGGGAAAGGGCAGGGGAGTGGGACTAATTCGATAGCTGTTTCAAAGAGCCGGCACAGGCATGGTGGGCCGAATGGCCTCCTTCTGTGCTGCAAGATTCTATGATAAGCCGTGCTGGAATAAGGGGCTTTCGAGGTGAGTAAATAACCCAATGATTTACGCTGCTTTTGTCCAATTCTGAGAATCGCAAACTACTTTTCCAGGTATGAACAGTCCCCTTTGTGCTGGTCCTGTTGCTCTGCACATTGCTGTGCACAACCTGTATTTGCCTACATTACAACAGTGACTGCACTTCAAAATGTGGAGATGCCGGTGATGGACTGGGGTTGACAATTGTAAACAATTTTACAACACCAAGTTATAGTCCAGCAATTTTATTTTAAATTCACAAGCTTTCGGAGACTTCCTCCTTCCTCAGGTAAATGTTTCAGGACCTCCTTGAAGCCTACGCATTTATACATATAGAACAATACATGGTGTTTACAGACTGCCCCTGCAACTGCCCGTTGCCAAGGCAATCACCGTGTTCAGACAGAGAGGTGTCACCTGCAGAACCCCCGAATACACATTCAACAAAAAAACAAACAGGGAAAAAAAAACAGAGAAAAAAAACAGAGAGAGGCAGAAACATCCGGAAGGCAGAGAGAGCCAGCAAATGACCCATTATATTAAAAACAGATAACATTTGTTCGCTGGTGGGGTAACGTGTAGCGTGACATGAACCCAAGATCCCGGTTGAGGCCGTCCTCATGGGTGCGGAACTTGGCTATCAATTTCTGCTCGACGATTTTGCGTTGTCGTGTGTCTCGAAGGCCGCCTTGGAGTACGCTTACCTGAAGGTCGGTGGATGAATGTCCATGACTGCTGAAGTGTTCCCCGACTTTCTATGGACCCACGGCAAGGAATCACTAAAGAGACTACACGATAACATTAACAAGTTCCATCCCACCATCAAGCTCACCATGGACTACTCCTCAGAATCAGTTTCTTTCTTGGACACACGAATCTCCATCAAAGACGGGCACCTCAGCACCTCACTCTACCGCAAGCCCACGGACAACCTCACGATGCTCCACTTTTCCAGCTTCCACCCTAACCACGTCAAAGAGGCCATCCCCTATGGACAGGGCCTGCGAATACACAGGGTCTGCTCAGACGAGGAGGAACGCGATGGACACCTACAGACGCTGAAAGACGCCCTAGTAAGAACGGGATATGACGCTCGACTCATCGATCGACAGTTCCGACGGGCCACAGCAAAAAATCGCATAGACCTCCTCAGGAGACTAACACGGGACGCAACCAACAGAGTACCCTTTGTCGTCCAGTACTTCCCCGGAGCGGAGAAACTACGCCATGTTCTCCGCAGCCTTCAACATGTCATCAATGAGGACAAACACCTCGCTATGGCCATCCCCACACCTCCACTACTCGCCTTTAAACAGCCACCCAACCTCAAACAGACCATCGTTCGCAGCAAATTACCTAGCTTTCAAGAGAACAGCGTCCACGACGCCACACAACCCTGCCACGGTAACCTCTGCAAGACATGCCAGATCATCGACACAGATACCACCATCACACGAGAGGACACCCCCCACCAGGTGCATGGTTCATACTCCTGTGACTCGGCCAACGTTGTCTACCTCATACGTTGCAGGAAAGGATGCCCCAGAGCATGGTACATTGGCGAGACCATGCAGACGCTGCGACAACGGATGAACGGACACCGCGCAACAATCGCCAAACAGGAGGGTTCCCTCCCAGTCGGGGAACACTTCAGCAGTCATGGACATTCATCCACCGACCTTCGGGTAAGCGTACTCCAAGGCGGCCTTCGAGACACACGACAACGCAAAATCGTCGAGCAGAAATTGATAGCCAAGTTCCGCACCCATGAGGACGGCCTCAACCGGGATCTTGGGTTCATGTCACGCTACACGTTACCCCACCAGCGAACAAATGTTATCTGTTTTTAATATAATGGGTCATTTGCTGGCTCTCTCTGCCTTCCGGATGTTTCTGCCTCTCTCTGTTTTTTTTCTCTGTTTTTTTTTCCCTGTTTGTTTTTTTGTTGAATGTGTATTCGGGGGTTCTGCAGGTGACACCTCTCTGTCTGAACACGGTGATTGCCTTGGCAACGGGCAGTTGCAGGGGCAGTCTGTAAACACCATGTATTGTTCTATATGTATAAATGCGTAGGCTTCAAGGAGGTCCTGAAACATTTACCTGAGGAAGGAGGAAGTCTCCGAAAGCTTGTGAATTTAAAATAAAATTGCTGGACTATAACTTGGTGTTGTAAAATTGTTTACAATTGCACTTCAAAAGTAATTCATTGGTACTTCAGGATGTCCTGAGAGACTAAATACTGCGTTATGTAGATGCAAGTCTTTTCAAGCTCTTTAATTTCGATGAACACACATTGTTTGTTGAGTAGACACAGAGCGTTCGTGCAGCTTGGCTTGTTAATGGTCCATTGCACTCTGAAAAAAGTGTCTGCCTGCAGAGGTTAGATGAGATGATCAAATTATAGGCGGCAGACTATTTATTATTAAACTAATGCGTCTGGCCATAACGGCAATTGCTGTTCAGGATGCTCTACAGCCTCTCTAAGTCCCACTGGAGGTGAGCTGTACCTTTGAAGCACTTAATGAACAATCCATTCATTGAGCTTTCAAAACCTATGGTTATTGGCACCATGAAGGCCAATACTTTGTTATAATTGCTGGGGACCCATGTACTTCATCTGAAAGTGGATTTCAGTGCTTTGGGGCTGCATCGAAGTATAACTAGGGAGCGTGAAGATGGTGGACTGGTGCTGGGAGTCATAGGAAGAGGAGTGGGCCGTTCTGCCCCTCAAGCCTGTTCCGCCATTCAATTCGATCATGGCTGATCTGTATCTTAACTCCTTCTATCCGCCATGATTCCGTAACCCTTAATAACCTTGCCTAATAAAAATCTATTAATCTAGTTCTGGTCTCCATATTACAAAAAGGATACAGAGGCACTGGAAAAAGCACAAAGCAGGTTTACAAGGATGATACCAGAACTGAGAAGTTATAACTATTAGGAAAGACTGAACAGGCTGGGGCTCTTTTCTCTAGAAAAGAGAAGGCTGAGAGGTGACCTGATAGAGGTCTTTAAAACTATGAAGGATTTTGATAGGGTAGACGTAGAGAAAATGTTTCCACTTGTGGGGAGACCAAAACTAGGGGCCATAAATATATGATAGTCACTAATAAATCCAGTTGGGAACTCAGGAGAAACTTCTTCACCCAGAGAGTGGTTAGAATGTGGAACTCGCTACCACAAGGACCGATTGAGGCAAATAGCATCGAATGCATTTAAGGGGAAGCTAGATAAGTACATGAGGGAGAAAGGAATAGAATGTTATGTGGATAGGGTGAGATGAAGTAGGGTGGGAGGAGGCTCGTGTGGAGCATAAACGCCAGCATAGACCAGTTGGGCCGAATGGCCTGTTTCTGTGCTGTTAATTTTTTGTAATTCGATGTACATCATCACCTCACATGCTCCAGACAACCCTGGGCTTTATCTCCCTCCACAAATTAAAATGCTTTTACTGAACACGATTTTATCCATTGCCTCTTTTAATTAACAAACGTATGGAAATCGCATGGAAAGAAATGTGAAATGTTTTTTGATCTCTCTGGCCCGTCATCCTACTCATGACTCTCAGCTGTTCTGCTTCCTTCAGTTCCCCTCTGATTAAATAACGCTCGTCTTAACCCAATAGTAATCTTTATATAGTCAAAAATAAATTTTTGAAGCGAATTCTAGCCCCGAGGAGATGAATCATTTGTCCAATCTGTTGTGAGTCTAGCAGTTTCTGGCTCCAGTGTTACTGAGCTGAGTCATGCAGAAGCAGGGACTATATCGAGTTGCTTCACGAACTGTCAGCCTCCCTTAATGTCTGTGTACAAAAATGCACAAAGCTTTCCTCAGTTTCCTTATTCATAGGACAAATCAAATACAAATTCTTTATCAATTTACGATGGATTTACATTTCTTCATGATTTCGCTATGGATATTGCAGAGGAAATCGTTCTCAATGTATCTTCCCTAACATTTCTCAAATTCAATTTTCATCCAACCTCTGCCCCGATCCTTCTCGATTCCTTTGAAACCCACACTTGTAACAGTTGGCAGGCAACCCCTCGATGGCTCAGCGGGTAGATGCACCGTACAGACAAGAATATTCCCACGTTCAATTCCTGGCCTGTGCTGAGGTCGCATGTCTCAGCCAGGTGATAGTAGGTGTGTTTATAATTGGTTCCAGTGGCCCTGGATTACAGGCCAAAGAAAAAAAAATACTCAGCCAGGGTTCCTGTCGATTTCAGGCGAGGACACGATTCAGCTCAAATGTGATGCCAACCATAGTCAAATAGCCTGTCCAGGATTCACACGTTGAGAATGGTGAGATACTGGTAGGTGTCTAGCGCTGATGGAACTGTAGCGCAAGGCAACGTCTTCAGGAGAAGGGGCAAGAAAATTGGAGGGAAAATTGGAGACTCCAGTGAAAAGATGTCTCTCCTCTAGTTTACCTTTTATTAAAAAAAAGGCAAAATAGTTTTAAAGGGGAAGTGTACTCTGCTAAATTGTGATGTTACAGGATGGGTTCAAGCCCATTTGATCTCACCCTTCCAGGATATAAAATCCTTCCGTCCTCCCTTTACACCTTTTAATGTCCACCAGGACTTCAGTTTAACACCTCACCTGAAGGACAGCACTTTGTACGATGCAGAACTCCCACAGTACTCTTACACCTCCTCTTGACCCATTTTTTTTCTATACTTCTGATCAAAGGTCATCGACCTGAAACGTCAACTCTGTTTCTCTCTCTCCACAGATGCTGCCTGACCTGCTGAGTGTTTTCCAGCATTTTCTGTGTTTCTCTCTATGGTACTGTACTTGAGCGCTGGCTGCTGGCGTGAGGCTTTATCCCATTAACGATCTAGCCCGGGAGGCAAGGGGGCCACCAACCGAGCCAAAGTGACAACTTAATGACTTAATAATAATAATAGTAACTTTCAAAAGGGAATTGGATAAATACTTGACGAGAAAAAAATTTACAGGGCTGTAGGGAGAGCAGGGAATTAATTGGATAGCCCTTTCAAAGAGCTGGCACAGGCACGATGGGCCGAATGGTACTATGATACTATCAGCCCAGATGTTATGAAGGATGGTTCCTCAGCATTTACTGGTGTCTCTCGTTACATATTCATGTTCCCTGAGGCCAGCAGACCGTGAGATCGGCCCTGAAAGAGGACAGCGCTGTGGGAGTATCTTGTGAGAAGAGTCCACAGCAGCACTTGCGCAAGCTTCTCCTGCGCGGTTGTTTCCACGTTGCGGTGTGTGCCATCGCTTCTGGTCACTGCCTGGGGAAGGTACCTTGCAAACCTCATCATTGAGCTGTGTGGGAGACTGAGCTACAGAGCGCATTAACAGCCAGAAAAAGATTCAACATTTCTGTCCCTGCCCTAGCCCCAAAAAGTCAACTCACGGACATCTGAGAGATGTCTTAAATTACGCTTGAAGTATATACATTTGTTTTGTAGGCAAACAAAGCACTCATTTTCTGTACAGCAAGATCCCACAAACAGTTAACGAGGTGAATAGCCAGCTAATGGTCACACCCGCGACCTCCACCACCTAGAAGGGCAAGTTTAGCAGGCGCATGGGAATACCATTACCTCAAAGTTCCCCTCCAACAACAATTTGCATTTTATAGCGACTTTAATGTGGTAAAACCTCCCAAGACACTTAACAGGGTATAAAGCAAAATTTGCCACACACCATGCAGACTTGGACAGATATCGCCATTCCTTCAACGTCGCTGGGTCAAAATCCTGGAACTCCCTTCCTAACAGAATTGCAGAAGCACCTTCACCACACAGACTGCAGAGTTTCAAGGCGGCGGCTCACCACCACCTTCTCAAGGGGCAACTAAGGATGGGCAATAAATGCCAGCCTTGCCAGCGATGCCCATATCCAAAAGGATTATTTTTTTTTGGTGGTGTTAATTGAGGGTGAATATTAGCCAGGACTCCAGGAGACCTGGAGTCCTGGCTAATATTCACCCTCAATTAACCCCTGCTCTTCCTTAAATAGTACCATGGGACTGTTTACATCCACACAATTGCTGGCGACAGAAATATAGAATCGATTGCAAGTGTAATCCAGTGCACTTCAGAGATACGTACACCTAGCATGGAATTTAAGTGTGTTGCACCACATCTATTCAATCCTGAACCCAGCCTGAAATATCCTGTTTGGTCCACTACGTGTAGCTGCTAAATTTCACCTAGCAACGGCAGCAGGTTTTAAATCGAATTGTTTTTATGTAAAATATATGCTTTTGTTTGGACTGATGATTAAATGGCTGTCGGTCATGGATCTGCGAATTGGTTGTGTTCGCTAGTGGTCTCACAGAGTCCTGGTCGGAGCAGGGTTCCTGTTAAAGTGATTACGCATTCATCAGGAATGAACCAGGAACCTCCCCAACCAGGGGAGTGAGTTGGTTACAATGGCACTACATTTAGTGTTTGGCACTGTATTCCAATTCTTGCATTTGTATAGGCCTTATCACGTGTAAACAGGTCAATGTGCTTTACAATGATGTATCACCTTTGGAGTGCAGTGAGCGTTGTTATACAGGCAAACAACATTCGATAAACAGCCATGAGATGAATGACAACAGAAAACATTGGAAGTACCACAGCAGGTGAGTCAGCATCTGTGACAAGACTGGTTACAAAGTTCTGGGCGTGTACCCTTCATCAGATGATTCCCAGCAATTAAAAAAAAATTCATTCATGGGATGTGGGCGCCGCTGGCAAAGGCTAGCATTTGTTGCCCATTCCTAGTTGCCCCTTGAGTAGGTGGTGGTGAGCCGCCTTCTTGAACCGCTACAGTCCTTGTGGTGAAGGTGCTCTCACAGTTCTGTTACGTAGGGAGTTCCAGGACTTGGACCCAGTGACGATGAAAGAACAGTGTAATATCTCCAGGTTGTTCCTTTTTATTTATTGCCTTGAGATGAACGAGCAGCTAATCTGTTTGGTGGCACTGGTTGCGAACGGGGTGTTGATCATGTCAGCACTTGGACCCATCGGATCAAAACATTTGTAACTTATACCCCTTCCATCCCAGATCCACTTACAAACTAAACAAACCAGTTGATTGGGAACAGTGCCAAAGTGGGAGACAACAAGCCAATGACATCACCTTAATCTCCAGCCTGTCAACCGAGTTATCTCCAGTTTCAGACACTGACTAGATATCAAACCATAAATCCCTGCTGTTTTGGACTAGGTGTTACAACACAGAGTGAATTAGTCCTTTAATCCTAAATCAATCCTAATTAGGGTTTTCAAACACATGCCTCATTCGCTGATGGCCCTTCATTTAAACACAGACCATCAAAAAAAATTATCTGGAACTTCAAGTTGAGATTCCTCTGTACAGCAGCAGGCTTACATCAAATTTCAAAATGTATTTTAATTCAATTATTTCTAAATGGGTTAATGACATCATTACAATGCCACATGAAAACATTTGACTTTAGCCTGTTAGCCAGGGTGCTTAAACCTCGAGGAATTTCAATGTCCTTGCGGGTTCCAATGATCTTTTGACATTTGCTGCTGACTGTATTCCCAGTGCTGGAAATGGAACATTTTTCCACTTTTCAGTATTAAGAATCATCCAACGTTCGATCACAGAAACAGGCCATTCGGCCCAACTGGTCCCTGCAGGTGTTTACGCTCCGCTCGAGCCTCCTCCCACCCCTCTTCATCGGACCCTATCAGCATATCCTTCTATTCCTTTCTCCCTCATGTGTTTATCTGGCTTCCCCTTGAATGCATCTATGCTATTTGCCGCAACTACTCCATGAGGTAGCGAGTTCCACATTCTAACCACTCTCTGGGTAAAGAAGTTTCTCTTGAATCCCTTATTGGATTTATTAGTGACTATCTTATATTGATGGCCCCTAGTTTCAGACTCCCCCACAAGTGGAAACATCTTCTCTACGTCTAAGAAACATTTTCTTTGCGTGAGCCACCTAGTCTAATCCCACTCTCCCGCTTACTTTTAATATTCCTCTTTTTCAGACATCTAATTCCCTTTTAAAAGAATTTGAGGACAGTTTCAGCAATGGTTTCCAGCAGGGAATTCCTTCCACATTCTCACCACGCTCTGTATTAAGAGATTTTTTAACCCCCACCTTAATTCTTTTTGCGGTCACCTTAAATTTTCTGCCCTCTTGTTACAGTCTCAACTGACCAGTGGAAACAGTCTATCATTATTTACCTGATTGTAATCCTGAAGAACATCCATCAAGTCACCACTCAACTTTCTAAGCTCGGGTGAAAGAAGCCCTAACTTCATAACTGTAACTCCTTCATGGATAATGTATTAAATACCAGCACCTACAGCACAAACTCCAAAGTAAAGCTCTCTCTGCTTTGCTCCAAAGATTGTCTCAACTCCCAGCCTCAGAGGTGCAGCCTAGGGACATAGGAACAGGAGTAGGCCATTCAACCCCTCGAGCCGTTCAATTAGATCCTGGCTGATCTATACCTCAAATCCATTTACCCGCATTAGCTCCATTTCCCTTGATACCCTTATCCAAAAAAAACCTATTGATCTCTATTGACTCCACTGTAAGATGAAGTATGGTGGAAGAATGCTCCTGTGGAGCATAAACATCGGCATAGACCTGTTGGGCCGAATGGCCTATTTCTGTACTGTAAACACTACGTAACATACTTTATTGTGACTCACATTTCCAATTCATTTCCTTATGCAATTGCCTCAAGTCCATTTGAAACTGGGTTGATAAAACCCCACACACAACTGCAGAGGATCATTACAGGTGGCAGACAGAGGAGTATTTCACTTCGCAGTGCAGGTCTGCGAGAGCTGAGGTCAAACCGATGCCCATGCCCTCTGTGTGCCACTTTCCCCAATTTACACTGCGATTTGAAGACGGTCCTCAGCAAGGTGTCTTGGAGCCTGGGCACCCACTGACTGCACACGCCACCATGCCCAGTTACCTGCTCATTCACAGTGTGATGGTGTTATTCAGAGCTGTGATATGCACGAGGGTGATTGACCCTGGAGTCAGCTTGTTTAACATAAAACGCAGTTTAAGAATGAGAATGGAAAGGATGGGAACGCACAAAGCTGGGCGGGGAATTGGCGGCTGGCCAATTCCGTGCATTCATCTGGTTGTGTAACGACATCAAACAGAATCACGATACAAATACACAGACACACTGAAGTGGTTTCCTGCGTTTAACAGGAAAGGAGGCTTATCTGATGCCAATTTGCGAGATCCCCATAGGGTTGCCAACCCTCCAGGGATTGTCCTGGAGTCTACGGGGTTGAAGATTAATCTCCTGGTCACTGCTGTGAGCAAACGCTGGAGAAAAATCACTGGAGGGGCATTCTTTGAACACTTTCATTTATTAGTTATAAAAATATTCCGGCGGGACAGTTGGAGGCGGGAGGTCATGTGATGAAACCTCCAGGAATACGTCCAACCAGAGTTGGCAAGTCTGGATCCACAACAAATGCATCTTCAATGTGGTGGGGTTATTGAAAGTGCACCATTTACACTGGGGAATGTCATAGAGATCAGAATCGCATCCTCACGACAACCCCACTCTGCAAACATAAAGCCGCCTTTTAATTCCCATTGGTCTAGGCAGGTTTCAAATCCAGCCCTCAGGGGTGAAAGATCAGAATGCTAACCCAGTGCATTATCCGTCCTCCGGGGTGATAGGTCACAGTGCTAACCCAGTGCATTATCCGTCCTCCAGGGGTGATAGGTCACAGTGCTAACCCAGTGCACTATCCGTCCTCCGGGGTGATAGGTCACAGTGCTAACCCAGTGCACTATCCGTCCTCCGGGGTGATAGGTCAGAGTGCTAACCCAGTGCACTATCTGCAAATAGAAAGTCACATCACGTGGGGTATAAAACGAGCGGTTGATCTGATCCCGTCAGTTTCCCGCCGGGCAGAGTGGTTAAAATTACTCCTTTCATGTCTCAGCCTTAGCTGTGGATACTGGTGGGTCACTTGACCTTATAGAAGGATCACAACCAGGGCCGATCTTGTCCCCGCCCAAAGCTCACACCCACCGGACCTGGCAACTCTCGATTGTTTCACTTCAAAAATCACCTATTGTTTTATCTCACTTTTGAAAATAAACACAATAAACATGTTCAAACGGGCTTGTGATCTGACTCACCCTTTTGGAGCATAATAAAATCTCATTTCTAGCATTCTCCTAATCCTGACAGTTCTGGGGCGTCACTGGCTAGTGATGAAGAATGGGGAACCCTGACTGATTTTCTCCCTGACCTAGCCCAAGGACACCAGTTGGAGCACTCTCACCGTCAACTTGGCTGAGGCCAGCTGACCCCGCACAAACTGGGAGAGGGGGGGGGGGGCGGGGGGTCAAACCTGGAACTTTCCTGTTCTGTATGGCTCAGTATCGCATCAAGCAGTCAATTCAGCCATGGGGGCGTTGTATAGGGACCGAGACTCACTATTCATTTAAAGGCGTACAGATAAAATAATCTTTAAATTGACATTTAATATCCTCCCCCATGTCTATTCCTGTTGTGTTTTAGAACATTACTCTTTCAACAGGAAACGGTGGTGCAGATCATGTGATAATCAGTTGGTGGTGTTACTGCGCCCGACAGTGCGAAGAAGCTGAATTAGTATCTTGGCAATGATCTGACAATGCAAAAGGGGGACTCAGGCTTTTCTCGACGAATGAGCTGAGATAGGCCAGAGAGCGTCCTCATCTGCAATTTATCTTGTGGGAAGACACAATCGCTTAAATATCCTGTACTACCAGTATCATTATTCGCCGCCTGTCGTTTTACTTCCCTTCACGCTGGTGGGCTCACTAACTCCTTGCAGTCACCTCACGCAATGAGGTCACCCTTAAAACAAAAGGAAGTCACCATTCTTTTGAATTATGTACGATTTAATAAAGGCTCCCGAGAGAGAGGGAAGTCCTTAAACAATAAGATTTCACTGTGCAAACCACAGAAGAATTCTCAATGGTTGCCCCTGAAAATGGTGACAAGGAGCCAAGAGACACACACCATTTTACCTCAAAACTGTGGAACTCCTTGCCTCCCTCAACCTTCTCTACAATCTACTGGCTTTTGAACCCCAATGAACACTCTATCTTCAGTTATCCACTCCTCTTGTTTGAACCTTCTTGTTGTTGTACACTAAGCAGTTGGCCTCTCACCTTGGTTTCTCAATTTGAAAAAAAAACAAATGAATAACATTTCTCCATTGAAAGAAGCCAGGATCCACTGTCCTCAGTTTCCCCGAGCTGTTTAGCAAGAGCAACAATGTCCCTTGTAATAGACAAAAGCATCAGTCATGGAAGACACTGCAACAACCAGAACTGAGTGGTATTCACAGCACTTCTGAACAGAACTCGTTGTGTGTCCTGCAACAATTAGTTTCTTGTAGTTGCAGTGCTCCAAGGGCTGATAATGAGACACAACGAGCCTCTCACAGACACCCTCACTCATTACAACGACACGACTTACAAACAGGAATCAAAACTTTGATCCAATGATACGTGAGGTGCTGCCAACAAGTTTTGACATCTTTTCCCCCCTCCAATTGCCTCCCCCCACTCTGAAAGTGTTGAGTATTGATGGGGTGTAGTATCATGAGCACCAGTAACCTTCCAGTGGTCAATAGTCCTTGTGCTAGTGATAATTCTTCATGTGTGACTCTAAACTGCGCAGCACTGTAGAGCCCACTGTTGGTTCTCGTACCAACCCCATAGCCCAAGTTCCCAAAACCTCAAATTGAAATTCTCATCCTTGTGTTTAAATCCCTCCCTTTCTCTGTAACCTCCCCCTGCAAATCCCCCCCTTACCTAACCCCCAATTTTCCATTTCTCTGATTCTAGACTCTTATGGATCCCTCCTCCCTTTCCCCCCCCCACCACTGGCAGCCAAGCCTTCAGCCGCCTAGATCACACGTTCTAGAATTCCCTCCCTAAGCCCCCCCTCCTCTCCGTCTCTCTCCTCCTTTAAGACCTTCCTTGAAATTCATCTCTTTGAGCAAATTAACCCCTCCTAATATCTCCTTCTTTGTCTCAATGGAGCATCTTGGGACATTTTGCTACCTTAAAGGCGCTATATAAATGCACATGGTCGTTATTCTGCTGACAGAAATAGGACCATCACAAGAGCACTGATGAAGACTAAATAAGCTTGCACGTGAAAAGAGGTTCCGCGGGCTGAAATTAACTTGATCAAGTTCCCTACCCCCCCGACCCCCACCCCGACCCCACCACCTCCACACACCCACACACCCTAGTTCTCATATTTCAAGGTTGCAGCTGTATTAACTGTCAACAGCTGCTCCCAACATGGGAGTGAGAAGCACAGAATCTTGACTAACCTCACCTCCCCCACCATCCATGACCTTGTGATCAGTTTAACCCCCAAACCCACGCCAACATACAAGAATGTTTATTGCAAGGGACTCTGGCTATCACAATGACTCAACCCATGGTGCTTGCAAAGAGTAGTTCCTTCTGGATGCTGCAAATAGCAGCAAAAGTGAATCTTTGGACATTCCCATGAGATAACGGAAGTGCTGCACTGTTGAAGCTAGATATAGGATCTAGTGTTAACATCATGAAGAAAGAAGAAAGGCAAAGAAAAAGAAAGCAAAAAAGAGAGAAAGAAAGAGATAGAGAAAGAGAGAAAGAAAGAGAGAGAGAGAAAGACAGAAAGAGAAAGAAACTTGGATTCATATAATGCCTTTCATGACCTCAGGATGTCCCAAAGCGCCCCGTTCTTGTGGGGCACGGGGGGGAGGGGAGGGGTTAAAATCAGGACTTTAGCATAGGAGGCAGTGTGAGGAGGGTGGATTTCAACACAGTGAGGATGCAAGGAGGAGAAAGAGGGTGGAGGTTACACATCTATGCTTCCACCCACCAAATATGGCAGGACATGCCACACCCTTATGACTCCATTACAGAGTTCACTGCAGCTCAGGAATCCACCACAGCACATGACCAGACCAGAGTAAAGGGCATTGTGAGTTATGCAGGAGAAAAGGGGAGGAGGCAGAGAAGGAAAACTGAAGTGACTGTACAGGATAGTGTTTACATACTTGAGTCATCAAGGGAAATATGTATTCAGTAAAAACAAGTTTCTCTTGAGATTAAAATCACTATTTGTGTTCACTGCACTGCGAAGCATCAAAGAAAGTCAGTTCTAAAGGTGGATTGCCCCTCTCCCTCCTCCTGAACTGGTCACAGGTAGACTCAGCCCTGGTCTTGTGATGCACGCGCACTGTTACAAACTGAAACCTTAGACAACAGAACCTCTCCATCCCCAACAAACCAAAAATGTTGTCAAAACTTTTGCAATCCCTCCGACTTCACGTCAGAGAGATCATTGTGTGTCGGCTCCTAACACAAAAAAAAATTTAGCTTTTCTTCCAAACGGGCATTAGATTAGAAAATACCTTTCCTCCTCTCCCCTTTCCCTGGCTCTGTACTTGCTTAAAAACTGTTAAATCTTTAACTTCTTCCAGTTCTGATGAACGGTCTTCGACCTGAAACGTTAACTCTGTTTCTTTCTCCACAGATGCTGCCTGACTGGCTGAGTATCTCCAGCATTTTCTTTTTTTATTTCAGATTTCCAGCATCCGCAGCATTTTGCTTTTGATTTAGAAAATATTTGACAGTTCTTTATATTTCTCCAGTTTTATTTCACGGTTTTCAGTATTTTCAATTTACTTTAAGTCGGATCGACAGGTCAGAACATTTTTTGTGCCTAAGTGTGGGTTTTTCTCAACAATTCTTTTACCGGCCTACTTACAAGGCTGTCTCATTCAAGCCTGCTCACTCATGCTGGAAACCTGCCACTTTTCGAAAGGTAGGCAAGGCAGAAATGTGCCAGGGCTGACATTTTCGTTATTGCCTCCTCTCGATTTGCTCCCCTCCTCTCCTGACTCGTTTTTGGAGTATTCTTTACGTTGTGAGCTTACAAGTCTTGGCGGCGATTCAACGATTAATGCCATCGAGAAGAGGGAATTAAGTTGCTTTCTGCCTACAGTCTAACTCTAAAACTTAGCCGATCAAAGTAGTTGTAACAAAACAGGGAGAGGCAAAAGCTGCATTTGTACGACACACAGCAATCTACGACCGCTTTGCGTTCAAGTGCACAGTAGTCGGATTAATCAGAGTTATACTACCAGTCAGGTTGCTTGAATTTTCCAGCGATTTCAAAGCCAGTTCCAGGATATGTGCGTATGATGAGCATCAGCAAGATGGTGGATCCAAATTCACGAGAAGTTCACATGGACATCACACCAAAAGCAAACATTGAAATTTTAAATTTGAGGAAGCAAACTTTTGCTGCACAGAACTGGGCGGAACAGTGGCAAATGGAATTTAACCCGGAAAAGTGCGAGGTGATGCACTTTGGAGGGACTAACAAGGCAAGGGAATACACAATGAATGGGAGGACCCTAGGCAAGACAGAGGGTCAGAGGGATCTTGGTGTGCAAGTTCACAGATCCCTGAAGGCGGCGGAACAGGTAGATAAGGTGGTAAAGAAGGCATATGGGATACTTGCCTTTATTAGCCGAGGCATAGAATATAAGAGCAAGGAGGTTATGATGGAGCTGTATAAAACACTGGTTAGGCCACAGCTGGAGTACTGTGTGCAGTTCTGGTCGCCACACTACAGGAAGGATGTGATCGCTTTGGAGAGGGTGCAGAGGAGATTCACCAGGATGTTACCAGGGCTGGAGCGCTTCAGCTATGAAGAGAGACTGGGAAGATTGGGTTTGTTTTCCTTGGAGCAGAGGAGGCTGAGGGGGGACATGATTGAGGTGTACAAAATTATGAGGGGCACAGATAGGATGGATACTAAGGAGCTTTTTCCCTTCGTTGAGGGTTCTATAACAAGGGGACATAGATTCAAGGTAAAAGGCGGGAGGTTTAGAGGGGATTTGAGAAAGAACTTTTTCACCCAGAGGGTGGTTGGAGTCTGGAACTCACTGCCTGAAAGGGTTGTGGAGGCAGGAACCCTCACAACATTCAAGAAGCATTTGGATGAGCACTTGAAATGCCATAGCATACAAGGCTACGGACCAAATGCTGGAATATGGGATTAGAGTAGACAGGGCTTGATGGCCGGTGCGGACACGATGGGCCTCTATCCGTGCTGTATAACTCTATGACTCTATGACACTATAACTGGGCTACAGTGACAAAAAAAAGAGGCAGCAAAGTGCGATTTTCAACTGCTGGCCACCTGAAAAAAAGTTGAAAAATCGGGGTTCATCTCAACCGTCCCATTGGCACCCAAGGCTTGCCTGAAACAATTTTCAGGCAGGCCCATATTTGGGTGAGCATCATACCCGCTTGCTTCCGGCTGCTTAAATATGCAAAATTGGGTTCTACATTGACTGTAGGTCCTGATTGCAATTTTAAGGTACAAATGGGTGGAGCGAGCTCCGTGTACTCTCTGCCCATCTGTACCAGGCAGTGAGTGGTCGAACCAGCCAAAAGATGAGTGTTCCTCCTGCGCCCACACAAAAATGAACCTCCAACCCATTGCTGGCCTGTTTGAGGCCCACCCCTTCCCTCTCCCAGGGTCATCTCCGTCCCTCTGCCCTCCAGGTCCGACCGGTCGGGCAGCTGATTTCCCGCCCTCCCACCACCTGCGGTGGGGGGTTGCCCGTTTGGTGCCCGCAGCTCACTGTCGGCACGAGCTGAAAACGCTTGGCCCCTCCCAATGTCAGCCAGAGATCACCCTCCCCCACCTCCCGGTGCTTTCAATTTAATTTGTTGCTGAGCTGTGGTATCGAGTATTGATTCCGTGGCCTAAAGCAAAGGATGTCCAGTCTGCTGCAGGCCCACAGCCACGTGCGGCCCTTGGGCCCTGACAACTCGGCCTTGGCAAGTCACCCCTGGCAACTCAGCCCTTTGAAGCCCAGGCAACACCAATGGCTTTTCCATTTTTCATTCACTGGTTGGTCCCGTTTGAACTTTACGACGAGGTTTGGAGAAAGCTTTTGCCTCATTAATGGATAAATCCTAACCCAGAACAGCTAGATCTGTTAGCATCAGCAGCTTGTGATATATGCAAATTAGTGGGATTCTAGTTATAAACCTTAAACCAGCCCACAAAGACAATCGCTTGGACAAGCCCTTTGGGTGTGAACTGGAAATGGGTTTGAAACCACCCACTTCCAGGGAATTAATTCCTACTTTAATCACATCGTTCACCTGACGAAGGAGGAAGCCTCCGAAAGCTTGTGAATTTAAAATAGAATTGCTGGACTATAACTTGGTGTTGTAAAATTGTTTACAACTTTAATATGGAAATAGTCTTCCAGTTATGCTAAAGTGACAGTATAATTGCAGCCTCAAGCGTTTAAACATTATAAAGTCTGGTCACTGCACCCTTTGAACAGACCAAATAATGCTGCCAGTAACATCCGGGTTACAATCCCAACGTAGAGTTTAAATTGAATCCCTGGGGAAGTTGGCTCCCCCCAATGAGTGTGGGGAGATTGGTTGAACGAATCATTCACTTTAGGTCACAAATCCGTTTATCCAGCCTGTTTCACTCCTGCCTAATCCTTTATTAATAGTTTGCAAATTGGGAGATACGGTGATAAATATCTAACCTGCCTTAGGCCCAATGCTCTGTTTAACAGGCTGTATATCTTAACTTTCTTCGGTACATAGATCACGTTTGATATTTCTGTACTATTACTGATGTTGCTACATTATGTGGAGTTTGTTCAATAAAAAGTAAAAACTAAGAAAAAAAGACAAGATAAATTGGACTGGAACAAAATGTAGTGAGGACGGAGACTCTGGTTTCTTCTGGTTGTTCGGTCCTTCTCAAAACTGGTATCTGGAAAGCAGAACTGCACTCCCTTTATCTTTACATCTGATGTGGGCTTTTATGCTCTCTTAAAGCACTTTTACATTGCTGGGGCTCTCAGGCAGTTGGTTCAGGTGATGAGCCACAAGTTCTATGTAGCACTCTCCCTTTAACTGCCTCCATATGCCATCAGTCCCTCGCTGGAGGGCCGGTAGAAGGAGATCTCATTTTCTGTTCCTCTAACCTCCCAATAAGGACCTACGAGAGGTTGGGTACCAGCTGCTGTCAGAGGCACAAGTTCACCTGCTTTACGTTATATTTACCTCCACAACGCAAGACACTGTAGGAGAAGCACTTTGAGTCATTTCTGAGAGACAAGATAAAGATGCTACATCAATCCGAGACTTTCTTTCTCGTATATCACTGGCAGGGGGTGTACTGTGCTTCCAAGGTCAACAGCACACGATCAGTATATATCCCTCTCTCTGTACAACACTCCCGACATTTTAAAAATGGGAATAATTCATTCTGGGGATATGGGCATCGCTGACAAAGCTGGCATTTATTGCCCATCCCTAGTTGCCCCTTGAAGGTGGTGGTGGGCCTTCTTCTTGAACCACTGCAGTCCGTGTGGTGAAGGTTCTCCAAGTTGGGAAGGTGTGTGACTTGGAGGGGAACTTGGAGGGGATGGTGTTCCCATGTCTTTCTAGGTGGGGGAGGTTGTGGGTTTGGGAGGTGCTGTCGAAGAAGTCCGGGGAGTCAACTCCCAGGCCCCCTGCCCCAGCTGGTTGGCATTGTCCCCTCCCCCGACTGTGGCAAGAGTGAGACCAGCTGTAACGTGGCCTGGCTTAGCACAGCTCACTTTTAAAAACAAAGCTTCAAGGTGCTGTAGGTAAATAACACTTAGCCCACTTACAACCAGACAGCGTCAGCCTACCAATCTACACGGGCTTTGATTAACGGCACTTAATAATTAACCTTTTACAGAAAACTCTTCAAACGCTTCACCCTGATTATTAAGCCCCAGCCTGTTTGACAGGATTGTTGGACAACTCATTCCCACATGTACGCCAGCTATCCAGAGGCTCCGGCCTACACACACCAGCATGTGGAGTTGCCCTTTGACCGTTCCTTCTCTCCCTGTTTGGGATGGGGGGTGGTTGGTGAGGGAAGAACACCCAGGCTGCCAGTCAATACCTCCCACCCCCCGACTGCACGGCCAGTTTCAGAAAGTTGGAGTGTTGGCACAGTGCAGTGTTGAACTGGTTAAGAAGGGACTCTCCTCGCTCTCTCACACAGTTATCCCTCGACAGCTTTAACAAGAATAATGAGATTTAAATAAAAAGTGACTCTGCTTTCACACTCGAAAGCGTAAGAACCTGGAGGTAGGAATCAGATCAACACCACCCCCTTTTCACCTTGCACCCACCTTTGCTAAGCTTATGTTCATTCCTTGTCCACATGCTTCCAACAAGACAAACACAATCCCCTTTATAAGCACACAAAGTGAGACTGAAAGACATCCCATGTGGTGGCCTCCCTAATACCAGTGTCCTGTCAGCCTGTGGTCATGAAAAGCCTACCCTCTCGCGTAGTCCTGTTACAACAGGAAACAACTGACCAATAAATTGATTGAAAGCCCTGCCAAGGGCACTTTTAATTCAGATAAAGCAGGTATTGTGGCTGAGGAGAGGAAGTGAGTCATTTGTGTTCTGCAGTGGCTCACGACAGTTCCAAGCCTGGTGACTGCTGCTAGACTTGAGATCAGACACACCTCACTGACGGCCGTTAAACGTGTGAGATAAAAAGAGGTGGAGCTCGAGCTTCTGAGCATTGGAACTACGACATCTGTAACGGTCAACAACAACTTGCATTTATATAGCGCCTTTAACATAGTAAAACATCCCAAGACGCTTCACAGGAGCGTTATCAACCAAAATTTGACACCGAGCCACATAAGAAGATATTAGGACAGGTGACCAAAAGCTTGGTCAAGGAGATAGGTTTCAAGGAGCATCTTAAAGGACAGGGAGGTAGAGAGGCGGAGAGGTTTAGGGAGGGAATTCCAGAGTTGAGGGCCTAGGCAGCTGAAGGCACGGCCGCCAGTGGTGGAGTGATTAAAATCGGGGATGCGCAAGAGGCAAGAGTTGGAGGAGGTTACAGAGACAGGCAGGAGTGAGGCTATGGAGGGATTTGAAAACAAGGATGAGAATTTTAAAATCGAGGCGTTCCCAGACCGGGAGCCAATGTAGGTCAGTGAGCACAGGGGTGATGGGAGAACGGGACTTGGTGCGAGTTAGGATGTGGGCAGCAGAGTTTTGGATGAGCTCCAGTTTACGGAGGGCGGAAAATGGGAGGCCAGCCAGGAGAACATTGGAATAGTCGAGTCTAGAGGTAACAAAGACACGGATGAGGGTTTCAGCAGCAGATGAGCTGAGTCAGGGGCGGAGACGGGCAACGTTACGGAGGGGGAAGTAGGCGGACTTGGTGATGGAGCGGATATGTGGTCGGAAGCTTATCCCAAGGTCAAATAGGACGCCAAGGTTGCAAACGGTCTGGTTCAGCCTCAGATAGTGGCCAGGGAGAGGGAGGGAGTCGGTGGCTAGGGAACGGAGTTTGCATCGGGGACTGAAGACAATGGCTTCAATCTTCCCAATATTTATTTGGAGGGAATTTTTGCTCATCTTGGACAGGCAGTGTGACTAATCAGAGACAGTGGAGAGGTCATCGCTTACACTGGCTTCTTGCATCACTGTTTAGACTTTGCGGTCCTACCACAGAGGGGATTTTAGTGTCACCGTCCACAGACCAATAGTGAAAGAAACTGCATAGCAACACCAGCCTAGCGACGACCTCACTCAACAGTGGCACTACAGTTAGGGTCGCCAACTCTGGTTGGACATATTCCTGGAGGTTTCGTCACATGACCTCCCACCTCCAACCGCCCCTCCCGGTCAATCAGCCTTTTTTCCACATCACCAATATTTTTATAAATAATAAATGAAAAACACAATTTTTTTTTTTTAACACCTTCTATGATTTTTCTCCCGTGTTCATAGCAGTGTCCAGGAGATTAATCTTTAATTCCTAGAGGCTCCAGGACAATCCTGGAGGTTTGGCAACCCTAACTACAGCAACTCAGGTATCCCGTGCCAACAACAACTTGCATTTATATTGCGTCTTTAACGTAGAAAAACGTCCCAAGGTGCTTCAGAGGCCTAATCAAATAATTACCGAGACTGTTTTCGCCCTGTCATGGTGTGTTCAGTATTAATTATGGGATAATCCACTTTGGACCTAATAAGGGTCGATCAGTGTACTTTCTAAATGGTAAAAAGCTCGAAACAGTGGAGGTCTAAAGAGGCTTAGGGGTCCATGTACACAGATCATTAAAATGTCATGGACGGTACAGAAAATAATCAAGAAGGCTAATGGAATGCTGGCCTTTATATCGAGAGGACTAGAGTACAAGGGGGTAGAAGTTATGCTACAGCTATACAAACCCCTGGTTAGACCACACCTGAGTACTGCGGTCAGTTCTGGGCACCGCACCTTCGGAAGGATATACTGGCCTTGGAGGGAGTGCAGTGTAGATTTACTAGAATGATATCTGGACTTAAAGGGTTAAATTACAAGGTGAGATCACATAAACTAGGCTTGTATTCCCTAGAATTTAGAAGACTAAGGGGTGATTTGATTGAAGTTTTTAAGCTATTAAGGGGAAACTATTTCCGCTGGTTGGGGAGTCTAGGACTAGGGGACATAGCCTAAAAATTAGAGCCAGGACTTTCAGGAGTGAAGTTGGGAAACATTTCTATATACAAAGGGTGATAGAAGTATGGAACTCTCTACCGCCAACGGCAATTGATGCTAGCTCAATTGTTAATTTTAAATCTGAGATTGATAGATTTTTGTTAACCAAAAGGTATTAAGGGATATGGGGCTAAGGCAGGTTTATGGAGTTAGGTTGCAGATCAGCCATCATCTCATTGAATGGCAGAATAGGCTGTAGGGGTTAATGGCTTACCCCTGTACCTATGTTCCTTAGAGCTGGGATAGTTTGGGCGCCTCTGACTGACATACAACACATTCCTGATATAACTGCTTCAGCACTCCATCCTTATAGATGTATTCACAAGCTGAGAAGACACGACTGAGAAGGGCCATTCAGCCCATCCATCCAGAAGTAGCCTACAAGTGAGGGGTTTTGATCAGAGTACCTAGAGAGAAACTGTTTCCACTGCCAAGGGTCGGTAACCAGAGGTCACAGGTTTAAGATAATTGGCAAATGAATCGGTCGGGAGAGGGGGAGAGATGAGGAGAAATCTTCTTACACAGTGAGTTATGATGATCTGGAATGCACTGCGGTTTGTTGTAGGAAAGATTCAGGCCTCATCAGCTGCTTTTACATTGGGTTTGGTGGCCAGAATGCTCTGCTCAGGATTCTTCAGCAGGCACTGTCACCCAAACAGCAGCCGCCAACCAAAGTTACATTTAAATGAAAAGGGAACGTTTCTGTGGAGCCAGGCAGAGCAGGAGTGCTCCCCCACCTGACCCCATGGTCCGCACGATCGCCCTCCCCCCTGATCCCCTCCGTTATCACTCCAACCTTTCTCCGGGGACTTGCCAGCGAGACAAGCAGCCCGATATTGGACAATGTAAAATGCGCCAGCTGCCTGTGGAGGCACAGCAGGCCCGAGGCCCAATTTCGGGCTGGCCTTAGGCCTCCCAGTTGGGGCCGTGATGTAATAATGCCACCAAAAAAGTCCGTGAAATTCCAATCGCACAATCATCGTTCACAGATGACTGAGGCAGCCCATGGTATTTAGGTTAAGTATCAACTTTTCTCTTTAAAGTGACAGAGTCAGTGTTGTCACTAGGATTATTTGCTAATGGTAGCAGTGCACTACAGGACCAGACAAAAATAAAAAATCACAAAAACACTAATGCGTTTAAATGTTGTGTTTTAGTAATCCCGTCAATTTATCGCCTCAAGTTGCTAACTGCCGGTACTTCCCCCTAGTGTAATACAGCTCAAAGCACTCTCTCCAGACTCAACTCACATTGTAAAGGACAGATATCTAGATCTTCACATACATTTCACGCATCCACTGTTGTACTTTAGCAAAATCCCACTGACACTCTTAATTCTCCTGGAAGTTCAGTTTAACAAAGCCTAATGATTCCTTTTCGACTCTCCATGGGCTGTACTTCTTGATAGTTGCATCAAAACAACCGGTCAATCGTGCGTCCTTACTGCTTTCAACTCATAATGCAGCTGTCAGCTTCCACAACACGACACAGTAACAGGGACAGTAGGAAACGTACAGAGACGCAACCACAGTCCAAAAATATCAGGGAAATGACAGTAATCTCCCGCGAGGCTCATTGATTGAGTTCTGCTGTGTCACTCACTGTCATACAGTATTCTCCACATAATACCAGGGAGTTCAAGATGCCAGTACATGGTCTCGGGGAACAGGAGCAGGTAAAAGAAAGACTTGCATTTACGCAGCACCTTTCACAACCTCAGGAAATACCAAAGCGCTTTACAGCCAATGAAGTATAGTCACTGTTGTAATGTCCCACAAACAGCAATGTGATAATGACCAGATAATCTGTTTTAGTGAATGTTGGTTGAGTGACAGATATTGGCCAGGACACCAGGGAGAACTCTCCTACTCTTCTTCAAATAGTGTCATGGGATCTTTTACATCCATCCGAGAGCAGACAGGGCCTCGGTTAAACGTCTCATCTGAAAGACGACAGCGCAGTGCTCCCTCAGTACTGTACTGAAGTGTCGGCCTAGATTTTGTACTTGAGTCTCTGGAGTGGGACTTGAACCCACAACCTTATCACCCAGATGCAAGAGTGGTACCATTGAGCTACACTGACACGGAGACATTTTCTGCACAGTATCACTAGGGTAGTTGCTCACAGTGTGGAGCAGGTTCGTGGATATGGGATGGGGAGCCTGTCTGTTTCTGCATTTACTCATATACCCGACAGATCATTTGGATGGGTTGGCTGTTGGGTAAATATCTCACCCAAGTTCCTGGTGTGTACCAGCTTCTTCACCATCACTAAAAACAGATGATCTGGTCAGGTATCTCATCGTTGTTTGTGGGAGCTTGCTGTGCGCAAATTGGCTGCCACATTTCTCTACATTGCAACAGTGACTACACTTCAAAAGGTATTTCATTGGGCGTAAAGCACTTTGGGAGACACCTGAGGTCAAAGACCCTATACAAATTTAAGGTCTATCTTTATTGACATTATTGATATAACTTGAAGATCGCAGAATGTCATCCGATCAATGGAATGTCTCACTTCTCTCCAAACTGAAACTGTAGAGGGTAGTGCTCTGAATACAAAACTCAACCAGGGTCATAATCCTCGTGACAAAATGTACTAACACAGTGTGTTGAGATGTGAATTGCCGGCCTCACTACACTGCCTATGCTGTGGTTGGGTATGAATTTTGTGGTGAATTGAGAGCTTATTTGTAAGGGTGGGGGAAAAAAAAGAGGGGATGCAGGGAGAGATCTACCGTAACCTGATACGGGGAATAGAGGTCGATTCAGCTATTTTTCCTAAACTTTTTTCAAGATCTGTGACTTGCTTTTATTGATTTTGACATAACAGAAAGTTAACACTTGACCCTCAGAGGTCATTCTAAGAATTTCTGAGTGCCAGGCATCTTTATTCTGACACGCCCTCCCTTTCACTATCACCCAGGGTCAAAGGTTTAGAAATGCTTAAGGAGCACTTCAAACTGCAGATTAAAGAACCAGGGACTTGCGATACTCTGCCAGACATATGATTGGAGCCACAAGCATGTCACGCATCAATCGCACAACAACTTGCATTTATATAGCGCCCTTAATGTAGAAAAATGTCCCAAGGTGCTTCACGGGAGTGTAATCTGACAATAACTGACACTGAGCCAAAGGAGGAGTCACTGTCGGAGGAGTGACTAAAAGCTTGGTCAAAGAGATAGATTTTAAGAAGGGTCTTAAAGGAGGAGAGGTGAAGAAGTTCTTATACCCATCAAAATCCTGAAGTGGGCAGTGGACAATATACCTCAGGACCAGATTCCCAAGCTATGGGAGGCGGCCATAAAGAGCTGGGACATCACCCGACATCAATTTAACCCCTGTACTGTGTGACAGTAGCAGCACACAATGTAGATGTAATCTCTCTGTGCTGCACCCAACAGAATCAGATATGCAATCACACTGCGTTATTTTTTCTCTTAGCTTTTTGTTCAGTTTTCCCCCTACCCGAGGGCAGTCGCTCACGTTGGGGTACGGTTCCTGGTCCCAGCCACCCTCACCAGTGTTCTGAATTATACTGCCACTTTCATGCCGATACGCACCCAAAATCACTTCACATAGGAGCAAAGGAGGTGGTGTAAGTGCAGCCTTTAACATCCTGTTATCTTTGAGCCTCAGATACCATTTCAATTTCCTGTTGTGAGGTTGCAGAGGGTTTGTTACCCACAACCGCCCGGTACTGGTTTGCACTCTCCAGTGTGAAATGGAAAATAGCTTCAAGGTTTCTTTTTAAGAGGGTTCAAAGTGCAGGGACTCCACCAAGAGTAGGAGGGAAAATGAGGTAAATCAGGAAGAAGTTTTTGGCTGTTGCCAAGCTTGGGTTATAGAACGGAGAAGGAAGGGGAGACTGATGGAGGCGAAGAGGTCCACAGTGTTGAGACAGAATAAGTGACGCAGCCATGAGCAAGTTACACTTTTGTTTCACACTGGTGAATTGAGAGCTGGAACATTTCATTCGGGCTACAATCATAACAGAGCAAGAATTGACGAGCACATCTGAGAATTCAAGCAAAATCTGTTTACAAATAAAGTCGGAAGCACTTTTAGTGTGACAAAACTGGTCTCGGACTGTTGAGAAATATGCGCAGGTTCGAATCAATACTCCGCAGATCAGCATAAAAATGGTAGTATATTTCGGATTATTATTGACGGTGGTTGGGACCCTGAAACTGTAGCCCCAACATAAGCAACTGCCCTCAGGAAGGGGGACTCCTTTCATTACTTGGCACTGACTTGTTCTGCCTCTTCTGTATTAGCACTGTTGGGCCAAAGACTCCCAGGGGGTGAATTTGGTCTTCGTCCATAGCTGCGATGGACTTCAATGGAAAAAGAATATTGGGTGGGGTGTAACAGGGGCTGCCGATTCACTACGAGCCCATTTCACACTACCGCCTAAGACCAACACAGTTTTCAGTTTATCTGGATGCAGTTATGGCGCAATTTTGCATCAATGCAGATTGAGCACTTTGATATCAATAACTCAAAGAAGGAACTTGTATTTATATAGCGCCTTTCATGACTTCAGGACCTACCAAAGCGCTTCACAGCCAATGAATTACTTTTGAAAGTGTAGTCACTGTTGTAATGCGGCAGCCAATTTGCGCACAGCAAGCTCCCACAAACAGCAAAGTGATAAATGACCAGATAATGTTTCTCATTAATGTTGGTTAACTCAACCGGCACATCCCAATCTGACACCCAACCGTACTAAAGATAAGCAGTGAGATACCTTCCCCTCCAAGAAACTGTCTCAAACCACATTTTAAACAGTGCCCAGGCGAGTCACTGGACCTCCAGAAAAGAGAAAGCTGAGGGGTGACCTAATAGAGGTCTTTACAATTGTGAAGGGGTTTGATAGGGTAAACATAGAGATGTTTCCACTTGTGGGGAGTCCAAAAGTAGGGGCCATAAATATAAGATAGTCACTAATAAATCCAATAAAGAATTCAGGAGAAACTTCTTTACCCAGAGAGTGGTGAGAATGTGGAACTTGCTACCACAAGGAGTAGTTGAGGCAAATATCATAGATGCATTTAAGGGGAAGCTAGATAAACACATGAGGGAGAAAGGCATAGAAGGATATGCTGATAGGGTGAGATGAAGTAGGGTGGGAGGAGGCTTGAGTGGAGCATAATCACCGGCATAGACCAGTCAGGCCGAATGGCCTGTTTCTGTGCTGTACATTCAATGTAATTCTTGAAGCACTGAACAGAATTATTTAATGTGAGTAAACTGATGCTCTCATCATCATCTCCTAATATTAAAAACTCGTAGCTGGGGGAGCAGCGCTGTGCACATTGTTTGCAGCGAGTATGCGCACAGCTTAATTCTTGCTGCTCCTCAGTGCCCATCAGATTCAGGCCACTCAGTGAATGGAACTCTGGTCTGGGGACGGCATGTCACAGCCAGCAGGTCCTGGTCTTAGCTTGTTGGCTGCAATAAACCTGCAGACACGTAGAACGCTGCTTCTGTTTATTGACTGCTGAGGAAAAAGGAAAGCCTTGCATTTATACAGCGCTCTTCACAATCTCAGGACGTCCCAAAGCTCTTTACAGCCAATGAAGTATTTTTGAAGTGTAGTCACTATTGGAATGTAGGAAACGCAGCAGCCAAATTGGGCACAGCAAGGTCCCACAAACAGCAATGAGATAATGGGTGATGTTGGTTGATGGATAAATATTGGCCAGGACACTGGGAAAACTCCCCTGCTCTTCATCAAGTAGTGCCAATTGGATCTTTTACATCCACCCGAGAGGAGACGGGGCCTCAGTTTACCGTCTCATCCAAAAGTCGGGACTTCCGACAGCGCAGCACTCCCTCGGTACTGCACTGAAGTGTCAGTCTAGACTTTGTGCTCAAGTCTCTGGATTGGGACTTGAACCCACAACTTTCTGATTCAGAGGCGAGAGTGCTACCCACTGAACCACAGCTGACAACTCAACAGAAACATCCACAGCCAGTGAAATGGTAGCCTCACACCCATACTTTCAGCCGTCTAGGTCCGCACTCTCTGCAGTTCCATCCTCAAAACCCCCCTCATCTCCACCTCCCTCTCCTTTACGAACCTTCATAAAGCCAAACGCTTTTGCTCACCCTTCCTAAATCGGTCCTTCTTTGGCTCGGCTTCCATTTTCCTTCTAGCTCTGAAGTGCCTGGGACACTTTTCTATGCGAAACGTGCAAGTTGTTGTTGTAACGACCTGTAGTCAGTCGTATTGATTTTGTCTAGTTACAGGCAGTGCTGTTTCTACAGCATGGTGGTGAGACTACTCTCCATGTAATAAAATCTTATCATGTTTGTTGAGGGAGTTCTCTGCTGTTCAATTATCAGTCAGGATGTGAATCAGCCTCATCAGTGACTCAAACATGGAGCGCCCAGTGTGTGGAAGAGGTAACCATTATAAAAAATTATAGAATGATTAGAGATCAGATTTTACAAAAAGGCAGCTCTCCATCCCCACACTATTGATTCGAACCGGCACATACTTTGCAGATGCAGGTTGCCAAGCAACAGAATGCGTGGCCAGTACCACTGAAGCTGCATCTTCCTTACATGGTAGTGATGAAGCTTCTCTCTCAACAGCCTGAGACCATTGTTGTCACACTGAAAGCGTCCTGACTTTATTTGTAAACATTTTTTTGCTATTGAATTCCCCGATACGCTCGGTCAATGACGACTGTATCCTGAATTAAATATTTCAGGCTGTGGGAAATCATGAAACTGTGGCAACGGGGTCAATAAAATGAATCGAGGAGTCAGCTGCAGCAGTACACCCAGACTACAGGCGCACCGCACTACACCCAGACTACAGGCGCACCGCACTACACCCAGACTACAGGCGTAACTACAGGTTCAAACCCTTCTCCAGGACGTCATCACATTCAGTTGTCCAGCCCTTCAGTGAAATACTGAGGGAGTGCTACAATGTCAAACCAAGGCCCCGTCTAATGTTCAGATGGACATTAAAGATCCCATGGTACTACTCAAAGAAGAGTTCTCCCGGTGTCCTGGCCAATATTCCTCCCTCAGCCAACACCACCAATATACAGTGATTCATATCATTGGCTGTTTGTGGGATCTTACTGTGTATAAATTGGTTACCATGTTTCCCTACATAACAGCAGTCACTGTACTTCAAAGTAATCATTTGTTGTGAAGGATAAGGATCTATATAAATGCTAGTTCTTTCTTTTAACTTTGTCTTCTCTCCTCTTTTCAACTCAAGCAATGTCTTTCTTTACAGGTCTTGGCCCTTCTTCGAGGTTTCTCAATTTTAGAAAATTACTAGAATCAGCCCCTGGCTCACCCAGAAAGTGCCATACAAGTCTCATTCCTCCCCACTGAGCCATATACACTGTATACCATGAAAACAATGTGTGACTATAGTCAACTGAAGAAATGCAATAGTAATAAAATATAGTTAACTGAGGGAAAACATTTTCACACAACGTTCAGATTCAATTCACATTGTTCCTGATAAAAAGAGGCCACTATAATCACGTAAATTTGTGATCAAATCTGCTCTCTTCATAGCCCACAGAATAAAACTTATTTCATTTACTGCAATAAAATATCGTAGTTTTTCTCTGGTTGGTAATAGCAGTGATTACCACTGACTGAAATCGAGACTCTTATTTTCTCCGAGAGTAAAACAATGGTGCGACCTCTCTAGGCTTGCTTCCAGCAGTTGTGTATTGACACACTTTCCGTCAACACAATTAGTTGCCAAGTGGTAGGCGTTTTAACCTCTGGTTCACTCCTAGATGGTGTCAGGCACACTCAGCACTGTTGTATTAGCAAGAGTGGGAAATCTTGATGAATTCAAAAAACAGAGCGGAGAAGCTTGACCACTTACTGTCTGGCAGTCACAAACAGCTGCTTGTGTCTCTAATATGTTTCCAATTCTCTCTCTCTATCCCCTCCCCACTGCCTTTTCCCTCCTCATCCCAACACAGAACATAACCTCAGAGTGCTGCTCAAAATTCCATGAAGGTTAGTCGATGTGAATGCTTTGGTTTCTAACTGCCGTTCTCGTCGCTGGTACGATCTCAAATTTCCAAAGATTGCGCTAGAAGCCTAATTGAATCCAGACCAGCAACAATGCAGAGTTAAGGTCACTCTGTAAAGGAACTTCCTTGTTCTCAGTGAATTGCACGAAGACAAAGTACTTGGCAGTCAGAGTCTTGAAATCAAATTGTGACTTTGGTCGCAACTAAACAGTCCTTTCCCACAAAAACCCTAATCCTGTAATCCAAACTAATCTGATGCAGAGCCCCAAATAGAGTGGGTGTTCACGCGTTATCAAAGAGGTAGATGCTTCATGTAAGGATCGTGCAATGGATTTCCCCAGGAGCAGTGAGAACAATCTCATGGGTTATATAATGGCTAATCATTGAATAGCAATTGAATCCCTTGGTTAACCCAAGTCTGATGAGACACTCAATTCATCCAGGGAACCCTTCTGTGCTACAAAAATACACTTACTGCAAATTGCAACAATGTCAGTGCGTTGTGGAGATGCCAAGATATTTTTTGCAACACAAATCCAGCAAGGAAATAGTCTTTTTGCAGCCTGGTGGCCATCAACCAAACTGACGCCCTGAGCACTCACAATATCTAAACTACCCTGGAGGGCAATTGGACTGTGAGCAACAGCAAAACAGTGTGGATCTGCTGCTGATGCAAGAAAAGTCTAAGGAGGTGCCATGGGTTTACATGGGCAGGTGGTGGAAATTAAACCCGCAGTGAGTCGCTAGTGCAAGCCCCTTCTACCAAATTGTAAAGGGAAGAGGAGATTACCCCTCAACACCTGTTGCCCACAAGCCCTTGGGGCTAACTCCACTTCTTTTTACCATAAGTGTGCCGGATCTTTAATTCACGAGTAGCACAACTGGTTCTCAATAATGGGTAGAATGCCCTACTAGGTAGGACAGGAGGGCTCACTGTGGGACAGTCATCCCCATGCTTTATGCATGAAATCTACTGTATTGGTTGAATGACAGCAAATGTCTCTACAAAGGTCAGCCCCCCAGGTGTCAAAGTGAGGGATGTTAATGTTGGCAAATTAAGCATATTACCATTTCTCGCACCCAGTGATAGCATTAATGACCCCAGTCAGGTACAGCACAGGTTAGAGACAGAGTAAAGTTTCCTTTATCCCAGCAAACTGCCTTAACTCCAAGCTCAGAGCATCCTCATTGCACTACTGTGACATTTTTATTTCCCTCACCAGCCACCCTGAGTCTTCTCTGAGCGAGATTTGTAAACTAAGTGCCAGTTAGTGCTGCTTGTGTGTTGTGGGCCTGTGATTGGTAGGAACAGGGTTGAAACTGCCCAAACTCACTGTACATAGGATATCTCCTCCAGCCTTATAACCCTCCGAGATCTCTGCGCTCCTCCAATTCTGGCCTCTTGTGCATCCCTGATCGCTGCACCATTGGCGGCCGTGTCTTCAGCTGCCTAGGTCCTAAGCTCTGAAATTCCCTCCCTAATCCTCTCCGATTCTCTACCTCTCTCTCCTCCTTTAAGACGCCCCTTAAAACCTACCTCTTTGACCAAGCTTTTGGTCACCTGTCCTAATATCTCATGTTGTTCGGTGTCAAATTTTGTCTGATAACGCTCTTGAGTATTGCACCTTGGGGACATTTTACTACATTAAAAGCTGCTATATAAATGCAAGTTGTTGTTAGAGGGTAATGTTCATCTTCGCGATTGGGCGAATCGCACACCCATTATACAAAACGCTTGATTTTCATTGGGCTGGTTCCTACAATTGGGCGGGTGGTTTGCTCCACATATTTAACATTAGGCACACCATCGGCTTGTCCGACAGAACGAATGATCAACTCATTCCCTCCACTCTGCTGCTGCTCCCATTCACTGAATGATGCATGCCAGCAACACGTATGATTTTCCTGTCACACAGAACTGGGGCGGAGCTGGGGGGTGCGGTGGGTTTAACTTCCAGCCGCGACAGTCTTTCATACCAGCAAAAGGAATAACAGTAATAAGCTACCATTAGCTGTGTGAGAATCTGTTCAATCACGTGGGGGAAGAGTTGACAAAATCTGATGTCCAAGTCACTCCCACTATTTACTGTTCCCATTTTAGTCACATTTCCATAACCCACACCTGTGTCTCCAATGGACGCAGAAGAGACAGCACCAAGCTTTGAAGGTGTGACTCACAAATCACTTACACAGTAAGTGTTAAGCATATCCAGCTGATCAGCTCATTAAATGAATATTCATAGTTGTTAATTTTTACTTCTGTTTCTCTGCAGAAAATCATCACACCCCTGGAGCGACAAACAAGTTTTTTTAAATGTCACAATGCATGGATGTGAAGCTGCTTTATAATAACCCAAATCACAATGTCCAATGAACTGTATATTTAAAGTGGCTACATTAATTTAGCTGGTTAGCATGCTCATTTAAATATATATAGAAACATAGGAACACGAGAAGGGCACATAGCCTGTTCCACCATTCAATTATAGTATGATACAGTACAGAAGGAAACCATTCGGCCCATCGTACCTGTGCCAGCTCTTTGAAAGAGCTATCCAATTAGTCCCAATCCCCTGCTCTTTCCCCATAGCCCTGCAAACTTTTTCCCTTCAAGTTTTTAATCTCATTCCCTTTTGAAAGTTACTACTGAATCTGCTTCCACCACCCTTTCAGGCAGTGCATTCCAGATCATAACAACTCGCTGCATAAAAAAAATCTTTCCTTATGTCGCCTTTGGTTCTTTTGCCAATCACCTTACATCTCTGTCCTCTGGTTACTGACCCTTCTGCCACTGGAAACAGTTTCTCCTTATTGACTATCAGAACCATTCATAATTTTGAACACCTCTATCAAATCTCCTCTTAACCTTCTCTGTTCTAAGGAGAACAACCCCAGCTTCTCCAGTCTCTCCACATAACTGACGTCCCTCATCCCTGATACCATTCTAGTAAATCTCTTCTGCACCCTCTCTAAGGCCTTGACATCTTTCCTAAAGTGTAGTGCCCAGAATTGACACACTATTCCAGCTGAGGCCTAACCAGTGTTTTATAAAGGTTTAGCATAACTTCCTTGCTTTTGTACTCTATGCTACATAGAAAAAATATGCCAGTCTTGCCACCGTCTACAACAGACACTGGTAAGCTAGGTCCCAACATCATATGATAATGGCTCACCACACTTCATTAGCCAGCAGGTAGACTTTATACTACGTGCTGCATTTGTTTGCCAGTCCTGGCACCAGGGAACTATGCAAACCTCCCAACTCAAGGATGCCCAGCATTCTATTTTACATTTACATCTCAAATTGTAAATTTACTAGCTTCAAATAATAACAACTTGCACTTGTATAGCACCTTTAACGCAGGAAAACGTCCCAAGGCGCTTCACTGCACACAGGGACACACAGAACTCGAGGGTCACCGAAGATCCACGTCAAACTTGTACCCTGGACCCACCACAACCAACTAGCAGTGGCTGATGGGGAAATGGTCCAAATACTAGAACCCACCAGGAGAACCATGGAGAGATGGTCCAAATACTAGAACCCACCAGGAGAACCATGGAGAGATGGTCCAAATACTAGAACCCACCAGGAGAACCATGGAGAGATGGTCCAAATACTAGAACCCATCAGGTGAACCATGGAGAGATGGTCCAAATACTAAAACCCACCAGGTGAACCATGGAGAGATGGTACAAATACTAGAACGAACCATGGAGAGATGGTACAAATACTAGAACGAACCATGGAGAGATGGTACAAATACTAGAACGAACCATGGAGAGATGGTACAAATACTAAAACCCACCAGGAGAACCATGGAGAGATGGTCCAAATACTAAAACCCACCAGGAGAACCATGGAGAGATGGTCCAAATACTAGAACCCACCAGGAGAACCATGGAGAGATGGTCCAAATACTAGAACCCACCAGGAGAACCATGGAGAGATGGTCCAAATACTAGAACCCACCAGGAGAACCATGGAGAGATGGTCCAAATACTAGAACCCACCAGGAGAACCATGGAAAGATGGTCCAAATACTAGAACCCACCAGGAAAACCATGGAGAGATGGTCCAAATACTAAAACCCACCAGGAGAACCATGGAGAGTTGGTCCAAATACGAGAACCCAGCAGGTGAACCATGGAGAGATGGTCCAAATACTAAAACCCACCAGGTGAACCATGGAGAGATGGTACAAATACTAGAACGAACCATGGAGAGATGGTACAAATACTAAAACCCACCAGGAGAACCATAGAGAGATGGTCCAAATACTAGAGCCCACCAGGAGAACCATGGAGAGATGGAGGGTTGAAGCTATCAAAATACAGTAACCTACCCCATTGCGACAAGCCTGGTCATTCAGCGCCTTGATCCACGCTTTTTGCCAATTGTCCCTGAAGGACTTGAAGGAAAAGAGGGAAGTGACCAGACGCTTGAGTCCCGGCGCGGAGGCGCTATCTTCCCGGGAGCATCCCAGCTGCAAAAGGGAGCTCCAAAGTCCCAAACTGGCAGGAGGGCGGTCCTGGTCGGCGGATCGGCGTAAAATCCCGAATGAATACTGCACCAGCCAAGTCAACACGGTCACGATGGAGGCAATAAACAGGAGCAGGAGGGTGACCCAGCCAGCGTCATGAAAGATAGCTGGAGCCGAGGCGCCGCCGCCGAATAGGCTGAAAACCACAGGCATCAGAGCCATGGTGACTGAGCGCCTTCCACACACATACAGAGAAAATCACCAGTCCGAGCCAGCAATTTGCAGAAACAAGTCCAAGTTGGAAAATGAGTGTCAACAGTCAAAGAGTGCAAACAATATCCCCCCCCTCCCCTCCCCTCTTTACCCAACCCAGCAAAAAAAAGAACTCCCAAAACACACCGACACTCGGCTCCTGGTTCGCTACATTATATCGTGCGGTAAATGGCAACAAAAAAAAAAAATTAAAAATACAAGTTGGGTTCGATCCGCTTGCGATTCCCCTTCACTGCCCGGGTTGGAGTTTCTGCATCGCTCTTAGGTGAGAAGCGATCCATTTAAGAGCCGGGAGATTCCCCCCTCTCCCTCTCCCCTCTCCCCCCGCTCATCCTTTGAGATTCCGACTTGCAGCTGAAAATGTTACGAATTTGCTGGCGTGTCAATTTCAGGCAGGTGACTTCCTCCCGCAGCCCAGCTGGTCACACTGTATCCCCGCTCTGTGCGGGCACCGGCTCCCGGGCTGCACTCACTGTATCCTTTCTGGAGAAGATGGATACTTTTTTTTTTGGTGTTGCAATTTAAAGGAGAAGCGCCCAGACCCGGGGGGGGG